>NC_044032.1:628138178-628738178 GCF_901765095.1 Microcaecilia unicolor
ATTGGGGCCAAGGAGAATCGCTGGACATGGATGGGAAGGGAGGGCAGGGGAGAGAGCAGAGTTGCTGGACATGGATGGATGGAGGGAAGGGCGTGAGAAATGCTGGACATGGATGGAGGAAAGGGAAGACAGGAAGGAGATGCGCACTTATCTTAATGCTGCGTTCAATCCGTTTGTCGTTCAATAAGTTTGTGGAAAAGATTAAGTGACAAAATTATTGAACGACAAACGGATTGAACGCGGCATTAAGACAAGTGCTGGTTTTCTATGCCGTATAACTAAGGGTGGTTTTTTTTTGCCTATGATGACAGTGAGAACTCCATATAATTAAAAGCCTGAGAGCTAGATTAAGGAGTCTGTTGAGGCTCTTTCCTCCGAATAAAAACAAAAAAAGAATACTTAGGTATTTAGTGTTTAGTTCAGGTAAATTAGGATTGTTTAGAGATTGTACTTTACGTAATTGGATCCTAAGGAACGCGAGCAAATTGGGTGGGTGAGAATCATGACAGTCACCCCAGGCCTGTCCCAAAAAAACAGCTCTTAAAGCATACAGCTGAAACAATGACCAGTTATTGTCATTTCAGTTAACGGGGCCATCTTGCATTATTAAAGGCTGTGATTACAGAGATATAGAAAAACAATAGCCTGAAGTAAATTGAGACAAAATACTGTCCTTTTGCTTTTAGCTGCCATGGGCTTGCCAGGGGTTGGAGAGGTTTCCATAGAGAAAACAAAATTGCCCCTAAGCTGGATATGCATATTAGTCCATAGCCTTCCTGTCCCATCCCAGAGAGACATAGAGGCGTATTTTCAAAGCACTTAGACTTGCAAAGTTACATGGAAGGGCATTTTCGATATGACGTCTAAGTCCGACTTTGGACGTTTTGCAAAAAACGTCCAAAATCTGATTAGGAAAGGAGGTCATTTTCAAAAAAGAAAAATGTCTATCTTTTTTGTTTTTGAAAATACAAGGTTTTGTGATTTGGACGTGTTTTTTTTTTGTTTGTTCCATTTTCAAACAAAAATCATCCAAGTTCAAAACGCACAAAATCAAGCCATTGGGATGTAGGAGGAGCCAGCATTTTTAGTAGACTGGTCCCCCTGACATCCCAGGAAAGCAATAGGACACCCTAGGGGGCACTGCAGGGGATTTCATAAAATGCTCCCAGGTACACATCTCACCATTGCTCTATTACCTTGTCTGCTGAGCCCCCCCAAAACCCACTACCCACCACCCACTATACACCATCACCATAGCCCTTACTGGTGAAGGGGACACCAATATGTGGGTACAGTGGGTTTCCGATGAGGTTTGGAGGGCTCACAGTTTCCTCCACAAGTGTGACAGGTAGGGGGAGGTAGAAGCCTGGGTCCACCTGTCTGCAGTGCACTGCACCCACCACTGGACTACTCCAGGGTCCTGCATGCTGTTCTAATGGACCTGAGTATAACATCTGAGGCTGGTAAGTAATGTTTTTAATCTCATTTTTTGGGGGGGTGGGTGGGAGGGGGGGTTAGTGACCACTGGGGGGGAGTAAATGGTGATGATATTATCTAAGGTTTTAGATAACTGGAGGACGTGGGACAGTAGAAAACCACAATTTGGTACTTCTGCATTGTCTTATGATCTGTATGAGAGCATGGCTTGATTTCTCTTTACAAAAAAGAAAAATGACTCGGCTCTAATCAATTGAGTGGCTGCTTTGGGGTTTGATGAGCTGAATGGTGACGGTGGAGAAAGAGGGTCTTTCCATCAAATGCTTTCTTTTTGTGGCTTTTGAGATTAAATTTCAGATCGTTAACCACAGAGCTAGTCACTATCAAGACATTGCAAAGCATTGCATTCCTTCCCCTGGGCCTCTAAAAAGAGAAAACAAATCCTACGAAAACAAGAAAGTGCTTGAAACGGTTGATTAATCTTTAGCTGTAATCGTATCCTGCTTTTTATTTTAATACGTCTCATTCATCTTTTGATGGAATAACAGTGTGTCTACGAGCCTTAAAAAAAAAAAAGGCGACGCGCCAGAAAGGATGTAGTTTTGATTGGCAAATTTTTCTAGGTCATTAATTCAGATAGTTAACTCTCCAAAGTTTACAGCAGATCAGTTTCCCAAAATGAAAGCTGAGCTAAACCGAAGTTGCAACGGGGAAGTGTGCCATCATGGATTTTATCTTGCATGATTAAGAGGCGTGCCGATGCAAGGATTTACTCACAGCCCTTAGAACCAGACTCTGCTGTAAGTGGTGCTGCAAGCTGGAACTCTCCTGGTGTGTGTCCCAGGCGTTGCCAGCGGGGGCCCACTATGTCCCAAGAATAGTTGTTAACGTCACCGACCTTTGGCTGAAACACTTTCCAGTAAAAGAAGGAAAAATTGAAACTTCTTGTAGATCTCCCAGGGTCAAGTTTGCATTTACAAAAGTTGTGCTTGGCTTTGGTGAAACTGTGAGTAAGTAAAATTATTTTTCAGAGCCTTGCTAGGATTATCTAGTAGGGACTTTCCGTTTTTTTCAGAGCGCGTAACACCACTGGAATTTCATCTATCTACTGCTCCTGAATGTATACCGCTTTGATAGCTTTCTGGCTTACAGATGATATATAAGAAACTAAATAAAAATGTAAATTCTGGGAAACTTCTGGTGGGTAGGGGCAGAAAGAAAGTTATTTCCTACTTTTGGCAAATAAAAAAATGTAAGGCTCCTGCAAAATTTGATATTGTTCTAGGCATTGGTCAGCAACCAATTTTAGCAAATGGTCAAAATAAATTAACAATCCCAGAGCACAAGCAGTTTTTCGCCCCATATCTGTCCAATAGCCAGACTATAGGACTTTTCCTCCAGGAACGTGTCCAAACCTTTTTTTAAACCCAGATACATTACCCGCTGTTACTACATCCTCGGCAAAAGAGTCCAGAGTCTCTAACTATTTGATGATGTGAAAAAATATTCCTTCTATTGTTTTAAAGTATTTCCATGTAACTTCCTTGAGTGTCCCCTAGTCTTTGTACTTTGGAACGAGTAAAAAAATCGATTACTTCTACTCATTTCCAAGCTGAAGATCTCCAATCTCTGTAGCCTTTCCTCATATGAGAGGAAGTTCATCCCCTTTATCATCTGGTTGCTCTTCTTTCAACCTTTTCTAATTCCACTATATCTTTTTGAGCTGTGTGCAACCAGAACTGAATGCAGGTACTCAAGGTGAGTCGCACCATGGAGCAATACAGAGGTATTTTCAGGCTTATTTCACCTTCCTTTTCCTAATAATTCCTAGCATCTGATTGCTTCTTTTGGCCGCCGCTGCACATTAGCAGAAGATTTCAGCGTATTATCTACAAGGACACCTAGATCTTTTTCTTGATTGCTGACCCCCAAGGTGGACCGTAGCATCAGGTAACTGATTTGGATTATTCTTCCTAATGTGCATCACTTTGCATTTGTCTACATTAAATTTCATCTGCCATCTGGATGCCCAGGTCTTCCAGTTTTGCTAAAGTCTCCTGGAATTTTTCACAGTCTCATGTGTTTTAACAACCTTGAATAGTTTGTGTCATCTGCAAATTTAATCACCTCACAAGTTGTTCCGATTTCCAGATCATTTTATAAATATGTTAAATAGCGTCAGTCCTAGTTACAGATCCTGGCGGCAAATATAGATCTCGTACATATTCATTGTGGAAATGTTGAAAAACCAGGTTGGGTTGTTGACCGTCAGGACTAGATTTGAGGACTCCTGCCCTAGCGCCTTGGGTGGAGACGTGGAAGGAAGTTCCTTCACCCCGTTTTGGAAGCCCATTGGACGAGCAAGGGGGGTGTCCACTACATATAAAGAAATCAGCCCAGAACACCCTGCTGGTCTAACAGACCATCCGATGGCCTGTCCTGGACCTGGTGTGCATCCAGCTCTGCCTTTTCATGTTTTTTACTCCTGTCCTTTTGGCCTTCTGTTTTAGTTCTTGCTGTTTTACATGCTTGTCTAGACCAGCCACCCTGGGTCTAGCCCCTCAGACCCTGGCAGGATCCTACTGTCCTATTAAAGACTGAAAGACAGGACAGGCATATAATTCAACATATTCCCTGTTCATTTTTAAGAAGAATGGGTTGGACTGTCCAAAATAGTTTATACGCTTGGAGGAACAGCCTGCATGTCTTCTTCCTAAAGCATCAACCGCGTGCATGTGGTTTCGCCAAGCCCAAAAAGAGAGGGCCGCCTCCCACACCCAGGCACACAAAATAACTCGCCCACGGCTCCTGCTTTAGGATTAATAAGGACCGGAGTTTGGTTGCAAATATTAAAAAATTCATACTTATCAAGCAGCCAGCCTTGCCGGGGGGAAAACGGCAGTTCCCGTTCTAGCAACCCTCCCCAAATAATTTGATATGTCTCCCCAGAATTGTGTTATCTTTGGGCAAGCTCCAAAAGGCTATGAAAAAATAATTATTATCTTGTCAGCACTTTGGCATACTGGTGTGTCTATGCCTCCATGCTTTGAACTTTTGTTCTGTGTAAAGTAAGCCCTGTGTAATGTGCGAAAATTGACACTCACGAATCTCAACACTCACCGAGATTTCTGAATATGTTTAATCAAAATCAAGAGAGGCCGCAGTTACCCCCCCAAATCCCAGCTCCATCTTTGAGTAAGATCTTCAAATGACCTCCTCGGGATGACCCTTTTTGTAGGGCCCTATGGAGGGCGGAATCCATCAATCCACCATCTCTGAGTTTATCAAAAAAATTCTCCAATAAACTACCAAAGAAGGAACTAACGCGGCCCTATCCAAAGAGCCAATATAATGTTGTAATTGGCGGTATGCCAGAAAATCTTTAGGCTCAACAATCCCTCTTTGCTGTAGCAGACCCCAGGAAAGCATCCTACCTGTCATCTATAACATGTTGTTCCAATGTGACCCCCTTCATCGCCCAACATTGAAAACGAGTTCCATCTTGGCCCGAGAGAGAAAGCATAATTTCCCCCTAATTAGGAGTTGATCAGAGGACCCCTGGATGTCTGTATAGAAGCTGTACCAATAACGCCACACCTGTCTCATTGAGCAGATGATCATACTCCGGCGGGGTAAACCAGGCGGCACTTCCCCCACCGCACAATGTAAGATGGAATTAACATGCCACGGTGAGTTAATATGCCAACATCATAATGCCGTTCTCCAAGTATCCAGTCCCCAAGATGACAAAGTAGACAAGCATAGTTATATAGGCTGAGGTCTGGAAGACCCAGTCCCCCATACTTCAGTGATCCAATCAGGTGCTTATAAAGACGTCTTCGCTTCCTACCTGCCCAACAAAAATGAGGATAAGAGCTTCTGTAATGCATTCAAGTCCCGTTTCAAGACTTGAATAGGTAACAATTGAAAGTGTACAACCATTTGGGAAATAAAACCATATTGAAAAGATGGATTCTCCCCTGGATCGACAGTGGAAAATGCAATCCATTTAGCTAAACTTGATTAGTATATTCTATATAATTGATATATTCGCATTATAAAACATAGATGTTTTGAACCATTACTTGATTTAAAGATAAAGACATAGTACTAACAATAGTTCTGCAAGTTCATTTTTCAGCAGTCTATCAGTACCATTGTTTTTAAAGATTATGTTTTGTTATTTGTTTTAACCTTATATTATTGTGTGTGTTTTTTCAAATTATTATCATTATTGTACACAGTGTTGAACCCATGCAAGGGAAGCAGCGGGTTAACAATAGTTATATTAGGTAGAGGAGTGTGGTAGCCGTGTTAGTCCACTCTTAAGGTTATCAAATAGGAAATCAAACAAAATAAAACATGGAAAAAGAAAATAGATGATACCTTTTTTATTGGACATAACTTAATACATTCTTGATTAGCTTTCGAAGGTTGCCCTTCTTCGTCAGATCGGAAATAAGCAAATGTGCTCCTGTAGGACCTGTCCTGTAATTTTGTGCCAGGATTTAAGCTCATGCTATATGTACCATACATGACATCACTATATGGTTACATGCAGGCCCGGATTCAGTGCAGCCAAATTGTGCGTGCAATTTAATTGCTTTTAACAAGCCAATCGGTGCTGATAATTGGACAGTAACAAGCAATTATCGGTACTATTTGGCACTAATTAGATTACGTGTGCACAACTTCCTAAACATATTCTGCAAAGTGGTGCACGTAAATTCTAATGTGCGGATCTCCAAGGAGCATGGCCATGGGTGGGTCATGGGCATGTTGTAGGCGCTTCCTCTTAACATTAGCAAAATTCGCCCCCTCCTCTCCGAGCACACCACCCGAACTTCATCCACTCTCTCATACCTCTCGCCTTGACTACTGCAACCTACTCCTCACCGGCCTCCCACTAGCCATTCTATCCCCCCCTTCAGTCCATTCAGAACTCTGCCGCACGTCTTATCTTCCGCCTTAACCGATATACTCATATCACCCCCTCTCCTCAAGTCACTTCACTGGCTTCCGATCAGATTACCGAATACAGTTCAGCTTCTCCTACTTCACCTACAAATGCACTCGATCTGCAGAGCCCCTCCTACCTCTTACCCTCATCTATTCTACGTCCCTACCCGTAACCTCCGCTCTCAAAACAATCCCTCCTTTCAGTACCCTTTCCACCACCGCCAACTCTAGGCTTCGCCCCTTCTGCCTCGCCTCACCCCATGCTTGGAAACAAACTCCCCGAGCCCATACGCCGGGCCCCCTCCCTACCCATCTTCAAAATCATTGCTCAAAGCCCACCTCTTCAATGTCGCCTTCGGCACCTAATCACTACATCTCTTCTCAGGAAATCTCATATACCCCAACTTGACATTTCGTCCTTTAGATTGTAAGCTCTTCTGAGCAGGGACCGTCCTTATTCGTTAATTTGTACAGCGCTGCGTAACCCTAGTAGCGCTCTAGAAATGTTAAGTGTAGTAGTTCCTAAAAATTACATACACTTTATAGATATGCCCGATCTGCAGTATTTACACCAGGTTTTGGTCGGCGTAAATGGTCGTGTCTAGTCGTAGGGACAGGCGCTACATGTATTCCGTAAACTGCGCCTAACTTATGCCGAGGTTTATAGAACAGCGCTAAGATCTGATTTTTTTTTCGGTGCCATATATAGAATCTGGTTCACAGTGTACAAAAATGTCAGGAAAATACAGGTAAAGTGTCAGATGTGATACTTATTGGTTATTTATTTATTAGGATTTATTAACCGCTTTTTTTTTTTTTAAATTTTTATTTATAATTTGCATCCAATCTTTTCAAGACGCACCAATCTTTTCAAGACGCACCAATAAGTGAAATATAATAAAGAAAAATTTTAACAAGGAAAACACGAAGTTACATTTGGTGACTTTATCCCACATTATGGGGATCCAAGATTCAAATTAAACCAAAGGGACTTGGCATAATAGGAACAGTTTCTGATAACATCTCAGGCTCTACATTATCTATTTTCTGCTAAGACATATGGACTTATCTAGCTACCTTCTGGGCTTTAAGAAAATCATTCAGTTGTTTATCGTCATAGAAAATATATTTCCGGTCTTTAAACATTACTAAGCATTTACATGGAAAACGAAGCTGAAAACGTGCCTGTAAGGAAAGCACTTCCATTTTCATTTCTAGAAATTTCTTTCTGCGTTGTTGAGTCCATTTCGATATGTCAGGAAATATAGAAATTTTACCACCAAGAAAATCTACATTTGTTTTCTGAAAATAATTCTTCAACAGCATTTCTTTGTCTTGCAAGAAGACAAATGTCACAAGTAATGTTGATCTCAGTTTTATCTCTTCCCTGGATTGCTCCAGGAAGGTCGTTAAGTCTAGCGTGGGCGTTTCTTCTTTCGATTGAGGCTCTTGTAAAGTTTCTGCAACATTTTTCACCGGTAAATAGAATACTTTTTGTAATGGAGGTAACATCTTTTCAGAATATTTTAATTGTTCCTTCAAAAGTCTGAAGAATATCTCTTTCGGCGAGATCATGGCGCACACCGGGAAATTGAGTATCCGTAAATTCAAATTTCTCATGTTATTCTCTAGATTCTCAATTTTCCTGGAGATCAACAATTTTTCAGCCACCAATTGCGATTGAGTAACTTGTATTTTAGAAATATTCTGTTCATTATTCAGTTGTTTAGCGGAGAAAAGTTCCATTTTGCTTTTCATGTCTTTAATCTGAGAAGAATTGTTCAATGATACTGTAATAAAGGATGTACAAACCTTATGAAGGTTTTCCAGAGCCGTCCATATTGCCTCCAGCGATATTTCGGCCGGTCGTTTCAGGGGCTGAAGCGCTTCTGCGCAAAGCAGAGATTCCGCTTGATGGTCGGCGTCAGTCTCTGGGGCTCGCATTAGCTGGCTCTCCTCCCAATTCTCGCCCATAGCTGCTGTTTCCATCGGAGCCTGCCTCCCCTTCAGGGGCACTATACTTCCAGCCTCTGGAAACAATGCTCCGGAAGCTTGTGGGATTGGTGGGGTAGCAGGACCCAGCGGACTGAGTGAAAAAATCGCTCTCCAAGCCAGTATTGTCCCTCGTACTGGCAGCGGGATACGCCCGCAGGTGTAGATGCCAAGAAAGCTGAGATAGATGTTTTGCCTCGGTCCTGGGGTCTCCGTCCGAGGGAGAGGAGGTCCCCTCGGTTTCCCCTTTCGCTTAGGCATGCTCTCTCAGAATTATGGGTAAGAAAAACAAAGGTAACGCTGAAATTTGAAAATAGTTCTAGGGAGCAGAAAATCTCTGCTTCCTGTCTATTCGGCCATCTTGGATCTCTATTAACCATTTTATGAAGAGTACATAAGTAATGCCACACTGGGAAAAGACCAGGGGTCCATCAAGCCCAGCATCCTATCCACGACAGCGGCCAATCCAGGCCAAGGGCACCTGGCAAGCTTCCCAAATATACAAACATTCTATACATATTATTCCTGGAATTGTGGATTTTTCCCAAGTCCATTTAGTAGCGGTTTATGGACTTGTCCTTTAGGAAACCGTCTAACCCCTTTTTAAACTCTGCCAAGCTAACCGCCTTCACCACGTTCTCCAGCAACGAATTCCAGAGTTTAATTATGCGTTGGTTGAAGAAAAAATTTCTCCAATTTGTTTTAAATTTACTACACTGTAGATTTACCCAAGCCAGTTATAATTGGGTAGGGAGAGTTACATTAAATGGCATGACTTGCCTAAGTTCGATCTTCAGAGATGTCTTTAGTTGATATCATTTTGTATATTAGTGCATTGTGTAATTTGATTGTGTATTTTTCTTTATTGTAAACTACTTTTGATAGGTGTTCAATAAATTAATAAATAATAAACAGCCATGGTCTGACTTGCAGGTTCTGAACCCTGACCCATACCTTAGTTGCAAATCTGAAATATTAGAAAACACCAACCCCCCTGTTTACACAGCTGCACTAGTGGCTGCTGTGTTGGCAGTACCGCATCGCCACCCGCTAGCGCTCCTTTGTAAATAGGGGCCCAAGTGTAATTTCTGGCCTTGAGATCTGTTTTTTTTTGTGCTTATTTCTAGATAGGGTGCTATGGTCCTGCCATCATCCTTAACTAAATCTATGTAATAATTTTTCCCCACTAACATTTAAGAGCAACAAAAAAAAGCTTTGCTTTTTAGAGCTCAAACAGATGTATTCATGAGAACAAACAATTTAATTTAAGAGAAATTGCATTAGGAAAATTAAAGAAAAACAGATTGCTTCCTGCAGGCAAGTAGAACACTGCTGGTGATCCTTTTGTTTATCTGAGGTGCATCAGCGCAGCCAAGAGGGTGAGTGAAAGAGGCCCTTAAGTGGGGCTGTAATTTATTTATTTATTTATTACATTGGTACCCCGCACTTTCCCACATACAGCAGGTTCAATGCGGCTTACGTAGTAAATAGAATTATAAAGTGTTACATGGAGAATATTACAACCTGATATAAACATAGTAGTAGTAAGGTTTAAGAAAATGTGAACATGGAAAGGTAAATAAGGCAAGATAGACAAAGGAAAGGAATTGGGAAGGGTATGGTGTGGGAAGAAGGAGGATCAGGATTCAGGAACTTGAATAGGCAGGAATAGGATTCAGGAACAGACTTGACTAGGCAGGAACAGGATTCAGGAACAGACTTGACTAGGATTCAGGAACAGGATTTAGGAACAGACTTGACTAGGATTCAGGAACAGGATTTAGGAACAGACTTGACTAGGATTCAGGAACAGACTTGACTAGGATTCAGGAACAGGATTTAGGAACAGACTTGACTAGGATTCAGGAACAGACTTGGCTTTACAACAGGAACAGGATTCAGGAACTGACTTGGCTTTACAACAGGAACAGAATTCAGGAACAAACGGCTTTATAACAGGAACAGGATTCAGCTACAGACTTGGCTTGGCAAACGGAACATGTGAATATAAAATTATCCCTGCAACAGTTAGAGCTTGGGCCAGGATTTATTTGCTCTAGGTTAGCCCTTGCATCCCTCCACCTCATTCAGGCCCTTAGAAACCACCGCCCCCCCCCCCCCCCCCGAAGATTTAATAATTAAACTTTATGTCAATGTATGTATTTGTGGTCCCTTATGAGGGCAGTTTCCAAAAGCTATTTCTTTAAGTAAAAGGGCAATTTGAAACATGTCCGCCATTCCTTGGGAATAGCAGGCGCTGATGGGTCTCTGGTTTTTGTGTAGGTTAGCATCTGTTATTTTGCTCTGACTGCAGCTACTCTTTGCCACCCCTTAGAAACTGCTGCTTTAGGTAACTGCCTACTTTGCCTATTGATTAAGCTGGTTCTGGAACCAGTGTATTTTTTTAGTTCTGTGTCATTGACTGAACCATAGGCCAACCTCAGTATCTAATTCCCCCTAACATCAACCTTTTCCCCTCCTCATTTCCTACCTATAACCCATCTTCTTAACCACAGTCCTACCACTACCCTTGATATAAGTGCTGGGCATGGTTAAATTCTGTATGCTGGCCTCCACCACATGATTGGCTACCCCAAATGCTGTCCTTGTGATGATCCTTATCCATAAAGAGGACCCAGGAATGGTGAGCAAGCAAGATCCACAACTTAGTCCTCCATGGAACCAGGGGAAGCCCTGGGTCCGGGGAAGATCGGATGGGGTCTTCTTTCTGTTGTGGCTGTCTTCCCTTCAGGTTGAAACTGAAACCCAGAGACCAGGATAGGGTGTTGCATACCAGTGAAACTGAGGAAGAAGGCGAAGAACAGAGGAATTCGCTAAGAAGGCTCTGGATGCAAGTCTTAGCAGGGACTTGGTACAAAATCAAGCAGGCTTCAGTGGAGAAGAATCAGAAATGCAGTGAGGGAGCCAAAGCACTAACAACACAGAAGACCAATCTCTAGCAAGGGAACCAAATTTTGACTGAGTTTATAGAGGTATCTAGACAAGAAAAGGTGGCCTCTAGCAGGAAACAGCAGCCAAGGGGTGAACAGTGATGACAAGCCTGCCTAGTGAGGGATCCACCACCAAGGTGGAGAAAAGAGACCCGATACGAACAGAGCAGTACTAAAACAAGAGAGTAGCATGATCAACAAGACTCTTCCAAAAATCCAAGGAGATGTGATGGAGAAGTATGGTCTTTATTCACTATTAGAGTTGGACTCGACACGGCACCGTGTTGCGGCAAAGTGCCTGCTTCAGGAGTCTATTTATAGTGTTAGTTAAAAAAAAGTGGCTGTAAGACTATACGGATGAAAATGGACTGTATCAAGTCTTTAAAAAGATTAGCGATGCCAAGAGAATTAGAGCTGCATCTGCAACACAGAGGGAAATGACTCTGGAGCAATTGGTAATTCTAGGATACCGAATAGAAATCCTTTTGAGCCTGCCTAGTGAGACACACTGACACCCTCTGGAAGGAGGTTAGAATTTCACTACCCCCCAAAACTCTCCTAGGAGCCGAGTCCCCAGAAACTGGCACAAAGTTTCCCATGTTGTGTGCGTGTCTAAAACTTTTTTTCCCTTGCACGGCCACAGAATTGGTAATGACCGCATTACCATTCATTTTAATGCGGTATGCAGTCATGGCTTCCGCACAAGACTTGTAATGAAACCCTTTCTATATTGCAAGACCAGTAATTTTCATTTTAAATCTGCAGTAAACCATGTGGTTTGCCTCGTGGTAGCTTTCTGAATCAGCCCTTGAGACAGAATGCTCAATGGACCTGGCCTATCTCTGCAGGCACTTCTGTTTTACAATCTTTATATTTTTACAAAGGATGAATACATAGTAACATAGTAGATGACGGCAGAAAAAGACCTGCATGGTCCATCCAGTCTGCCCAACAAGACAACTCATGTGTGCTACTTTTGTGTATACCCTACTTTGATTTGTACCTGTGCTCTTCAGGGCACAGACCGTATAAGTCTGCCCAGCACTAGCCCCGCCTCCCAACCACCGGCTCTGGCATAGACCGTATAAGTCTGCCCAGCACTATCCCTGCCTCCCAACCTCCAGTCCCGCCTCCCACCACTGGCTCTGGCACAGACCGTATAAGTCTGCCCCGCACTATCCCCGCCTCCCAACCTCCAGCCCCGCCTCCCACTACCGGCTCTGTTATCCAATCTCGGTTAAGCTCCTGAGGATCCTTTCCTTCTGAACAGGATTCTTTTATGTTTATCCCACGCATGTTTGAATATCAAAGAAAAC
Source organism: Microcaecilia unicolor (assembly GCF_901765095.1). Taxonomy (NCBI): domain Eukaryota; kingdom Metazoa; phylum Chordata; class Amphibia; order Gymnophiona; family Siphonopidae; genus Microcaecilia; species Microcaecilia unicolor. Next base: position 628,150,834 of record NC_044032.1, read on the forward strand.
TTTCCAGTTTTTTGGGACAGCATAATCATCTTGGCGTCCCTGGCTCTACTGAAAGTTGAACATTTATTAAGTTGTCCCACGCAGTGTGATTTAATGGCTGTTTTTCCATGTGTCACGTGGTCTGTGTAGCATCAGTCAGACTGGGGGAGATAGTAAGAAAGTTGTGTTTTACTGTGGGGTAGTAGAGAGATTTTCAGCACAATTTAATTATAAAAATTCCCAATCCGACTTGCTTTTTAGTCCTCAAGTAAATGTAATCATGGCAGCAGCAAACTTAATTTAAAAGAAAATGTAAATTATGTAAATTAAATAAAAGAGCTTGTGTAGGCCAGCTCTGGTGATTAAACTCCATTATTGTATTTCAAGGTAAGTACTTTGAGATTTTGCTAAAAATACTGCCTGCTAAGTGTGTATGGTTGTTTGAGCAGAGTAGGTGCCGTTATGGAAACTGATCACAGCAGGACATTTGACACAGTGAGACTTGTTCTTTAAAGTGAATTTTACCATATTGAAAAGTGACAAATTAAAAAGAAACCATAGAAACCACAAGATAATAATTAATGAGGAAAATTGTGTAGAAATAAGAGCCAGCAGTAAGTTGTAGATAATGCCTTTTTATTAGATTAACATGACGTGTTCTTGAACTGGTGGTGTAGCCAGACAGCAAATTTTTGGTGGACACAGTGCCTTTCCTGTGGCAGTAGGGAAACTCATGCATGAACTGAGCATGTTTAAAAGCACCTCATGCACAGGTTGCTGGCACCAGCGGCTCAGGAATAATGCTGCAGACTGCCAAGGATGGTTGAGGGGAATTCTGGCGGCCTTTTGGACGTCTTCAGCTGGTGGCACTTGGGGATCCCTGCTAGCTACAGCACGGTACTGTTGTCAAGTAGGCTTCAGCGGAAATGGGTGGACCTAGGCCAGTGATGGGCAACCTTTTGAGCTTGGTGTGTCAAAATTCGCCAAAAAACCGAGCATAACTCGGGTGGTGTGTCACTTCGAGAAAAATCACTGCTACTAGGACCGCCCCTGGGCCCCCCCTACCCGAGATCGCTGCCCACCCGAGGTCACTGGGCCCCCCCTCCACCCGCTACCGGGCCCAGAACTAACCTTAAAGCCTCCTTTCATGTCGCAGCAAGCAGCAGCAGGGCAGACCTCTCCTCCTTCCTTCTGTGCTCCGCCCTCGCGGACATTACGTCAGGCGAGGGCGGGACACGGAAGGAAGGAGTGGCCTGCCCTGCTGCTGCTTGCTGCGACGTGAAAGGAGGCTTTAAGGTTAGTTTCCGGGAGTGAGGAGGGAGGGCGGACCACAGTGCGGCGGCGCCGTGTGTCATCGAAAATGGCTACACGTGTCAGTGCTGACATGCGTGTCATAGGTTCGCCATCAGGGACCTAGGCAGTGGGCCAGGGCCCACCCAACAGTAGCACACGTTTAGTGGTATCTGGTGGGGATCCCAAGCTCCACCAGCTGAAGACTTCCCCCTGATGGTAACGAAAACGCTACTCTCCATGATATCGGCACCTGCGCATGCTCAGTTTCAGGGCATGCCTACTGCAGACTGCCAAGGTGGAAAGTAGCATTTTCCCACCAGCTGAGATATTTTTTTGGTGGTTGGGGGGAACACTTGGTGCCCACGCATTTCTTGCCTAGGCCCCCCCCCCCCAAAAAAAAATCTGTTGTCTGGCTATGCCCCTGGGCCTAGGCCCTCTCAGACCCACCCATGGATACGCTCCTGTTTTGAATTATTCTCTCATTATCAAGTAAGTTACAATGGATTTAAATAGTGAAGACTCTTTTAGATTTTAGGTTGTCCACATCTCTCATTACAGCTTGGTAAAAGTGGTTGAGGGATAGACAAAGGCAATGAGAGTAACATTTTATGGGTGAATGCTCCTTATCCGATGAATGCATCAGTGTCTCTATCAAGCCCTCTGGTGGTAGTTTCAAAGTGTTTGATCATTCTAATTTCAAAGGTTTTCCGATCCTGTTTTGCCCTTGAAGTTTCCTTTAAACATATTTATTGTAAAGTTGTTAAGGGAGTGATCTTCCATTGTTCACCTACTAAGTTGTCATTCTGTTTTTCTGTAATAATGTCTTTGAAGCTTCATATGTGTCCATAATTTTTGAGCTTCTTTCACTGTTTCCTTCCTGTGCCTTTTTCTTTTTTTCTGGGATGCTTCACTGCTTCCTCAGGGTATCTATTTTGTGTTGGTAAAGTCAATGAGTTTTGATGTGTATTTATAGAATGACTTAGGTTGAACACATTAGCATAAAGGTCAATGTCCTCTCTCCAGATCATTGCTAAAAATAGTAACTAGAGCAATTCAAGCACTGTGTAGCTCCTCAGTCACCTTTGTTTATTTTGTAGCCTGGAAGTTCCTTTACTCCCTTGATCTTTTAATGTTTAATTAGGACTGCCCTCCACTGGTCTATGGTGTAATGAGCGTGAGGGATCGGGTTGTGGTGAATGCTCCTATTTTAATAACTTGCCAGTTATCACAGTGATAGTTCTTGGTCAAGGGCCACAGACCCATTGTATGTGCATCCTGAGTTCTGCCAGTAGGTGTCACTGTTCATTTATTTATTTAGATTTTGCTCACACCTTTTTCAGTAGTAGCTCAAGGTGAGTTTTACATTCAGGTACTCTGGATATTTCTCTTTCCCAGGAGGGCTCACATCTAAGTTTGTACCTGAGGCAATGGAGGGTTAGGTGACTTGCCCAAGATCACAAGGAGCAGCAGTGGGATTTGAACCGGCCACCTCTGGATTGCAAGACCGGTGCGCTAACCACTAGGCCACTCCTCCACTCCACTAAGTGATGCATGGGGACTTCTCCAGGAGACTGTGAACGCTGCCTTTGCAGCACTCAAGCCCCAGGTGACCAGTGTTGCCAACCTCACTTATTTCCTGCAACTTTGGTTTTTTGTTTGATTTTTTTTTTTTTTTTTTTTTTTCAACTCGCAGGGAGCTTAATTTTGGGCTTGTTTTTCCTGAACTGGCTTGTTTTGGGACTTGTTGCAGAATGACCTAACAAAACTGCATCGATGACATTTTGCTGCCTGAGAAAGCTGCAGCCTAAGGAGGAACCTGTGGGGAGGAGGGCTACCCTGCTTCTAAAGCAGCGGAAATGTACAGAGCGCTGGCCGCATCCGGGGGCAACCTGCCGCGAGCCAGGAAGGTGAGAGCCTGAGCAGAAAGGGGCATGGGGATCTAGATCTAACGTAGGATGAGCTGTGCAGAAAGCAGCTCAGTCGGGCACTGCATGGTTTGACTGTTGCCGCAGTCTGTGCCTGTTTGCGTTAACCCTGGCGCAGTGCTGCAGCGAAAAAGCAGTTACCGTCATGGAGCTCCCACTTGTAACCTCTAGATCAGTGAAAGGAAGGATCTCTGGGAACAATGAAAAGCCTTTAGGACTGATCTTGTGTCTCTGTGTGTTGAAGCACTGCTTCTGTTTGGTTACATAGAGTGGAGCACGGTAAGGCTCAGATGTGTCCTCGCCAAAGAGAGCCACATTGAACTTGGTGCGCTTGCCATTCATAAAGAAAAAGTTTTGTCTTGATATGTAGTGTTAATTGAGCTTTAATTGAGAAGTGTCATAGTAACATAGTAGATGATGGGAGAAAAAGACCTGCACGGTCCATCTAGTCTGCCCAACAAGATAAGCTCATATGTGCTACTTCTTGTGTAAACCTTACCTTGATTTGCATCTGCCATTTTCAGGGCACAGACCTAGAAGTCTTGCCCAGCACTAGCCTCGCCTCCCCCTACCGGCTCTGTGTTTGTTAAATTAGAGAGAGGCCAAGGGTGGCTCACTCCAAAGAGTGAGCTTGAAGGCCAGTGAGTGATGTTTTCTTGGGGTACAAATTTGGAATAATCCGCAGGTTGTTTTGATAAATGCTGCCGAGGCCTTAGTTGGGGACCCCTGGTATGGAGGGTAGCAGTCTTGCAACTCCCATTCCCCCCCCCCCCCCCCCCCACACACACACTTGTTGTCCAGTGTCTATTCCCCCTCCCCCACCTGCAGTCCAGTATCTCTCCCTCTTTATTCCCTCCTGCCCTTCCCCTCCCTCCTTCTATGATCCAGTCCCTATCCCCTTCTCTTCCCTCCACCCCTACATTAAACTTCTCTCCCCCTCCACGCCTCTTCCTCCACCCCATTCTGTCTGGTATTTCCCCCTCTCTCACCCCACTTCCCCAAATTTTTAAAACTTTTTCTTACTTCTCGAGGTGGAGGCAAGTAGGACGAGAGATGTTGCAGACTGGACATGGGAGGGGGAGGGGAAGAGAGAGGGAGCGATGCCGAACCGGGGGGGGGGGGGGGGGAGGTGGTTGCAAGCACCTGAAAGAAGAGAGGTGCTCAGCGTGTGAGGGCAGCATAATATGTTTGAATTGGTATCTCTGAAATAAGAAGCCGAGGGATGTTGTGCAAATGAACACTGACAGAGCCAGCTAGGAAAGCTGACAGTTATGAGGCAACTTTTATCTTCTGAAAGCTGATAGATTTTGATAGCTGTTCTGGAGACCATAGAAAGAAGGTCAGGTTTCAAAGTGAGAACCCTTTGACATTTTCGGAGCTACTTTGTAAACTGTGTTCTCTTTGCCCAGACGGTACAGTGTTATGTTCAGAGGGGTGTGTGTGTGTGTTCAAAATTTACCAGCAAAAGCAAGAGAATAGGAGACCACAGCAAATCCAAGCATACAAAAGAAGTCTCCCAAGAAAATGCAAAGAAAATGTCCAAATTTATTCACTAAATCAAGGAAACTGATCCATATATATTCGTATAGGAAATGCAATAATAAACATCGCTGCCACAATGCAAAATAAAGCATCGTTTTTTTAAAGTGCCTGTGGTTTTCAAAATTCAGAGCAAAAGCAGTGTGTTTAGTGCTGCTGTGCATAAACCAATGGGACCCGTTTCACCCAAAAATATATGGCTTTATCAGGGTCTTGAAATCTACAGGCAACCAATTTTGCAATTGCTGAGTATGTAGCAAAGAGAAACCTTCAATTTTGAAAAGCACAGGTGCTTTATTTTGCATTGTGGGAGTGATGCTTATTACTGCATTTCCTATACAAATATATATGGATCAGTTTCCTTGATTTGGTGAATACATTTGGACATTTTCTTTGCGTTGTATTGGGAGACTTCTTTTGTATGCTTGTGTTTAAAATTTAACCGTATTATCCAAGACTAGTTAAAAAGGCCCGTTTCTGACACAAATGAAACAGGCGCTAGCAAGGTTTTCCTCAGAGTGTGTATGTTTGAGAGAGTGTATGTGTGAGTGACTGTGTGAGAGAGAGAGTGTATGTGTGAGTGAGTGTGTGAGAGAGAGAGTGTATGTGAGAGTGACTGTGTGAGAGAGAGAGTGAATGTGAGAGTGACTGTGTGAGAGAGAGAGTGTATGTGAGAGTGACTGTGTGAGAGAGAGAGTGAATGTGCGAGTGTGTGTGTGTGACAGAGAGAGAGTGAGACTGGGTGCGAGTGTGTGTGTGAGCATGAGTGTGTGTGCCAGGGCCTCCCTCCCAGTTCCTGGGTCCCCCTCCCTCCCTCCCTCTGAGTTCCAAGGTCGTCGTCCCCTCCCTCCCTCCGAGTTCCAGGGTTGTTGTCCCCCTCCCTCCCTCCCTGCCTCCGAGTTCCAGGGTCGTCCCCTCCCTGCCTCCCTCCGAGTTTCAGGGTCCCCACCCTCCCCTGCATTATGCTCTCTCCCCTGCATTCATCCATATGCAGGCAACATCCTCTGTGCCCTGCCCCCTCCATCCATCCATGTGCAGCACCTCTCCCCTGCCCCCTTCCTCCCTCCCTCCCTCCCTCCCCCCTCCGAGTTCCAGTGTCCCCCTCCCTCCCTCCCAGTTCCAGGGTCCCATTGAACTGGGAGGGAGGGGGGACGGAGAATGTTGGAGGAGTGACGTCAGCAGGTAGTTACAATCCCAGTGACACACATTGGAACGTTGGAGGAGTGATGTCAGCAGGTGGTTACGATCCCAGTGAGACACATTGGAATGTTGGCGGAGCAAATTATTATATTAGGTAAATGATGTACTCAAGAGTTCTGCAGGCCAGGTGGGTTATTTCTGCACTCTCAGGGGCCGATTCTCAGAACCGGCGCTACCATCTTTTCCCTCTGTTGTTACCTCTCCCCTCCCCCCATATTTTGAATTCTATTGATTGTTGTTCTTACATCCCATGCACTGAGATGTAAGTTCATAAACCAGAATTGGCCAAAAGTTTCTCTCCTTGAGCTGAGTCACTTAGCAAATCTGATAACATCAAATAACAACAGATAAAGACCAAAATAGCTTGTTCAGTCTGCCTAGATAAGATGTCTCCTCATTCTGTAGATAACACATATAAATTCCCATATTTCTACCCAGCCTCCGTTCCAGTGCATTAATCCTGATTACTGCTTTCATACATAAGTACGTAAGTATTGCCATACTGGGACAGACTGAAGATCCATCAAGCCCAGCATCCTGTTTCTAACAGTGGCCAATCCAGGTCGCAAATACCTGTTAAGATCCCAAAACAGTACAATACATCTTTTGCTACTTATCCTAAAAATAAGCAGTGGATTTTCCCCAAGTCCATTTTAATAATGGCTTATGGACTTTTAGGAAGCTATCCAAACCTTTTTTAAAACCCCGCTAAGCTAACTGCTTTTACTGCATTCTTTGGCAACAAATTCCAGACTTTAATTACATGTTGAGTGAAGAAATATTTTCTCTTGTTTCTTTTTAAATTTACTACTTTGTAGCTTCTTTGCGTGCCCCCTAGTCTTAGTATTTTTGGAATGAATAAACAAACTATTCATGTCTCCCCATTCCATTCCATTCATTACTTTATAGACCTCTATTATATCTCCCCTCAGCTGCTCTTTTCCAAGCTGAAGTGCCCTAGGTGCTTTAGCCTTTCCTCATAGGGAAGTCGTCCCATCCCCTTTATCATTTTCGTCACCCTTCTCTATACCTTTTCTAATTCCACTATATCTTTTTTGAGATGCGGTAACCAGAACTGCACACAATATTCGAGGTGTGGTCGCTCCATAGAGCGATACAAAGGCATTATACTATCCTCATTTTTGTTTACACTGAGCAGAGGGTTTCAACGTATCATCAATGATCAGACCTAGATCCCTTCCCTGGTCGGTGACTTCTAATGTGGAAATCTTGCATTACATAACTATAATTCGGGTTCCTCTTTCCCACATGCATCACTTTGCACTTGCTCACATTAAACATCATCTGCCATTTGGATGCCCAGTCTCCCAGTCTCTTGTAAGGTCCTCTTCTAATTTTTCACAATCCTATTGTGATTTAACAATTTTGAATAACTTTGTGTCATCAGCAAATGTATTTACTTCACTAGCTATAGAAATGATTTATAGTACTAGTAGTAGTTACTCCCATCTCCATATCATTTATAAATATGTTAAAAAGCAACGGTCCCAGCAGAGACCCCTGAGGAATCCCACTTCTTCGTTGAGAATACTGACCATTTAACCCTAATCTCTGTTTCTATCTTTTAACCACTTTTTAATACACAATAGAACACTACCTCCTATCCCATGACTCTCTAATTTCCTCTGGAGTCTTTCATGAGGTACTTTGTCAGATGCCTTTTGAAAATCCAGATACACAATATCGTCCGGCTCACCTTTATCTACATGTTCACCCCTTCAAAGAAATGTAATAGATTGGTGAGGCAAGATTTTCCTTCACTAAATCCATGTTGGTTTTCTCTCATTAATCTATGCTTTTACATATGCTCTATAATTTTGTTCTTTATAATAGTCTCTTCCATTTTTCCTGGCACCGACGTCAGGCTCACCGGTCTATTGTTTCTCAGATCATCTCTAGAAGCTTTTTGAAAAATCAGCATTACATTGGCCACCCTCCAATCTTCCAGTACCGTGCTTGATTTTAAAGATAAATTACATATTACTAACAATAGTCTTCAAGCTCATTTTTCAATTCTGTCAGTACTCTGAGATGAATACCATCCGGTCCAGGCGATTTGCTACTCTTCAATTTGTCATATTGCCCCATTACATCTTCCAGGTTTACAGAGATTTGATTCAGTTTCTCTGACTCGTCGGCTTTGAGTATCTTTTCTGGCACCGGTATCTCTCTCCCAAATCTTCCTCGTTGAAGACCGAAGCAAAGAATTCATTTAATCTCTCTGCTATGGCTTTGTCTTCCCTGAGTGCCCCTTTTTCCCCACTGGTTATTTAGCATTCTAATTGATTCTTTTACCAGCTTCTTGCTTTTAATATATCAAAAACATTTTTTACTATGTAATTTTGCCTCCAGCATAATCTTTTTTTCAAAGTCTCTCTTTGCCTTCCTTATCAGCACTTTGCATTTGGTTTGCCATTCCTTATGCTGTTTCTTATTATTTTTAGTCAGATCCATTTTCTAAAGGATTTTCTTTTAGCTCTAATAGCTTCATTCACCTCATTTTTTAACTATGCCGGCAGTGGCATAGCCAAGAGTGGGTCCGGGTTGGCCCAGGCCCACCCACTTTGGGCTCAGGCCCACCTAGTAGCAGCACACCTATGATGTGGCTGGCAGGGATCCCGAAACCCCACCAGCTGAAAACTCCCAACAACTGTTCCTCCTGCATACCTTGTAAATAGCCTGCAGTGAGCAGCGACTGACACATACTGCTTGCTCAGCTCCGCAGCCTTCTCTCTGGTGTATTCCTGCCTATGGGGAAACAGGAAGTGGCATCAGAGGGAAGACTGTGGGGCCAACATGAGCAGTGCATATTAGTTGCTGCTCACTGCTGGTGAAAATCTGTAATTTAAAAGGTATGCAGGGGGAGAATCACAGATCCAAGATGGCGGCATAGCGTTTAATCGCACCAGACGCGCCCAGTTACCTGATCGAAGCACTGTTGGCAGAGGCTCCGGATCCCCGTAGACAAGGGGGGAAAGGAGAGGGACGGTGCGGAAGAAACCCTCAACCTCCACCGGGACCCAACTCCACCACCAGACAACCTTGGATCAGTTCGGGTTAGTGCCTGGACCCAGGCAAGCCTGTTCTCCTGCTGTCGGAGCCGGCGCGTCAGCGCTGGCCAGCAGTGTCGACGGGATCTCCTTGAGCCCTGTTCAACGTGCGGCTCCCCCTCAGCCAGGAAGGGGCAGTGTGGAGTCAAGTCTGGCATCTCAGGCTCCGAATGTAGGAGACCTGGGTGTGCAGGGAGGGAATCAGCCCACGCTGGGAGAAACGGCTGGGAGCACCAGGCTGGAAGAACAACTAGCAATTCAAATACCACTACTACTTAGCATTTCTATAGCGCTGCCAGGGTTACGCAGCGCTGTACAAGTTTAAACATGGGGAAGGACAGTCCCTGCTCAAGAGAGCTTACAATCTAAAGGTAAAAACTATGTAGTCAGTGTAGGTATCAGGAATGGGAAGATGGTTAGGCACCAAAAGCAAGGGAGAAGAGATGGGCCTTGAGTAAGGACTTGAAAATGGGCAGGGAGGGCGCATGGCGTATGGGCTCAGGAAGTCTGTTCCAGGCATAAGGTGATGCGAGGCAGAAGGGGCGGAGTCTGGAGTTAGCGGTGGTGGAGAAGGGTACAGAAATATTGCCATCACAGATAGTGAGTACTCTGAAACAGTCTATTGATGCTCCTCTTCCTGATTTTTCTTCGGGGACTATGGAAAAACCAGCCGTAGTGACAATGGAGTCACTCTGGGACCTGACATTTAACATTCAAGCTTCTTTACAAGTATTGATAACTAAAAACACTAGTGAAATTAAGGTATTGTCTGAAGCAGCCATTATCCAGGCACAAGTAACTGCTCAACAATTCTCTGAATTGAAACTTTTAGATGAGAAAATTCAAACATTAGAATCTGTGGGACAAGTCTCAATTAAAGAAAGAAACGCTACCTTTCGTCGTTTGGAATACTTAGAAAATCAATCTAGGAGGCTTAATTTGAGGCTGACAGATTTTTTCCTAGACCACCTTTAATTACACCTATAGAGATGGTTAAAAAATATTTGGTGGAAATACTGGGTATGGCTGGGGATTCTCTGCCTCCTCTAACTCAGGCGCAGTATTTACAAACTAACGTAAAAAATTTGCCTGGAACTTCTCAAACCCAAGTGGGAGATGCTATGAACCTTCCTTTCTTGGAATCCTCATTAGAGGTAATTACTCAGAGAACTACTGGGGTGGTTTCCTTTGCCCTGGAGCAGGGCCGTGCCAAGGGTCTCTGGCGCCCCCCTGCAGACTACCAGTTGGCGCCCCCTCCCCCCCGCACCTGCCTGGCTCCAAGGCAGCGATTCCCCTCTCTCCCCTGCCCTCCTGCTCCCATGTAGGAACTGCCCGCCCTCTTCTCCCCCCCAAGATCCCGTTCCTTTTTTTTTTCTTTTAAATTTACCTTCCTCCGGCAGCGCAGCGTCAGTGAAGGAGGCGGCGCTCCCAGTCCCGACGTCTCTAGCCTTCCCTTGTTCGCTGCTCACTGCCCCGCCATCTTCTGACGTCAAGCTTACCGCATCGGCATGGCCCTGCCCTGGAGAATGGATCGAGATGCAGTACTGAGACTTTCCTTTCGTCATTTGGACTCTCTATTCTTGGGGTCTAAAATAAGAATTTATCCAGATTTGTCTAGAGAAACACAGAAAAGGCGTAAAGCCTTTTTGGTTTTGCGCCCAAGGACTTTGGCATTAGGTGCAAATTTTGTACTTAAATTTCCTTGTATATGCTGTATATTATTTCAGTCTAAACAATTTCAATTTTTTGATCCCAAGCAGTTAGAAGATTTTTTGCAGTCTAAAGAAGAGGTTAATGTTACTATCTAGACACAGATGTACACTGTAAGATAGCTTGGAGTAGGCTACCTGGGTAGCATTGATTTAGAATTGCACAATGCTAAGTAATCTTTTTATTTTATTTTTTTGTTACATTTGTACCCTGCGCTTTCCCACTCATGGCAGGCTCAATGCGGCTTACATGGGGCAATGGAGGGTTAAGTGACTTGCCCAGAGTCACAAAGAGCTAATTGAACTCAGTTCCTCAGTTCCCCAGGACCAAAGTCCACCACCCTAACCACTAGGCCACTTTTTCCTTTCTTGGATCTAATTTACCTAATGTATAGTGGACGAAAGTGGTGAAGATATTTCAGTTATGGATAACTTTGAATATTTTGTTATGAAGTATTTCCAATTTCTTGTATTATTACTCTGTGAGTTGTATAATATATATTTAATAAAAATAATGAACATAAAAGGTATGCAGGGGAGGAGGGATGTTTGAGAGATCATATGGCATGCAGGCGAGAGAGGGAGAGACCAAATCACTTGTGGAACAGGGCGGAGTTCTTCTGCCCACCCATCTTGGGCCCAGGCCCACCTGTGCATGCCGGTAAGCGAGGAGAAAAGCCAAGCGGCCTAACCAATAAGAATAACTCTGAGCATACTTTCCTGGGTACTTTGCTTTCCCCATTCCTTTCCTTGAAACAACAAGCACACATACAGTGAAGCTTATGGACATACTTTTACCACCTGAGCAAATTCCTCTCAAAATTGTCCCCTATTGCCTCATCTTTGCCTATATCCCTTTTAGAGGCAGCAAAGGAGAGCAAATATAATTTATGCTGCTTCATTATTTCCCCATTTCTAAAACAATACAATACTTAAATTTTTCTAGATATCATCTGAAAAATCTCTCTTTTGTCTCCAATCCCACTCTTTGTGCCTGTTTTTGAGTCTGAATTTTCAGCACTTCCTAGTGTATGATTAAACTTCACATCATGTAAAAAAACAAAAAATTGGGCTTGTTTTTTTTAAACAAAACATGCTTTATTTTCCATGACTACATGACAACACTGCAGCTGACCCAGGGTGCTGAAGGAGAGAGAGCCCATGGGGCAAAGGGCTTCTTGTACTAATGATGAGTTGCTAAATTGTCTCAATTTAAATAAAATGTCTACCATTGATTCCAACCCACTGGGCCTTCCTTTTACCTTTCGATATTCTGAAGATCAGTTTTGCAAGAATGAATTGCTGGTTATGTTTAAAGAACTCTCGATCCAGCTTTATTGTTACTGCCTAAGAGTTCTCCTGTGCTAATCCACTGGAAGATGAAAAAGGCAGTTCTGGCAGCTGGAGAAAAACCCGTCCTTTCAACTAGACCCAGATATAGAGACTGGCTTTAATCCCTGGTGCAGGGTTTCACTGTGCTCTCTCTCTGCTGCTGTTGAGGGAATCAAAGGGGTGGGGGGAGAGCTTGAGTAGAGAGATGTGATAGCCCTTATTAGTCCACTTTTAAAGGTAATCAATAGAAATAGAATAAAAGAAAACATCGAAAAGAGAATAAAATGATTACCCTTTTTTATTGGACTAACTAACGTAATACATTTTTTGATTAGCTTTCGAAGGTAGCCCTTCTTCGTCAGGTCAGAAAAAAATCTGACGAAGAAGGGCTACCTTCGAAAGCTAATCAAAAAAATGTATTGTCCAATAAAAAAAAGGGTAATCACCTTTATTTTCTTTTCAATGTTTTATTTTATTCTATTTCTATTGATTACCTAAGAATGAGCTTGAATGCTGGCAGAGTGACCCAGATTGTGTGACATGCTTTTATGCTCTAGCAAAAGCTGTCGGGCAGAACGGCAGATCAAAGAAACATGACAGCAGATAAGGGCCAAATGGCCCATCCAGTCTGCCCGTCCTTAGTACCACTAGCTCTTAGATCAGATGCTCTTCCTTGTACAAATTGGGCTGGGCTACTGAGTTTCCTTGTGCTGTGTTACATAGTAACATAGTAGATGACGGCAGAAAAAGACCTGCATGGTCCATCCAGTCTGCCCAACAAGATAAACTCATATGTGTATACCTTACCTTGATTTGTACCTGCCTTTTTCAGGGCACAGACCGTACAAGTCTGCCCAGCAGTATTTCCCGCCTCCCAACCACCACTCCCGCCTCCCATCACCGGCTCTGGCACGGACCGTATAAGTCTGCCCTCCACTATCCTCGCCTCCCAACCACCAACCTCTCTTCCCCCACCTGCTCCGCCACCCAATTTCGGCTAAGCTTCTGAGGATCCATTCCTACTGCACAGGATTCCTTTATGCATATCCCACGCATGTTTGAATTCCGTTACCGTTTTCATCTCCACCACCTCCCGCGGGAGGGCATTCCAAGCATCCACCACCCTCTCCGTGAAAAAATACTTCCTGACATCTTTTTTGAGTCTGCCCCCCTTCAATCTCATTTCATGTCCTCTCGTTCTACCACCTTCCCATCTCCGGAAAAGATTTTTTTGCGGATTAATACCTTTCAAGTATTTGAACATCTGTATCCTATCACCCCTGTTCCTCCTTTCCTCCAGGGTATACATGTTCAGGTCAGCAAGTCTCTCTTCATACGTCTTGGAACGTAAATCCCATACCATCCTCGTAGCTTTTCTTTGCACCGCTTCCATTCTTTTTACATCCTTCGCAAGGTACGGCCTCCAAAACTGAACACAATACTCCAGGTGGGGCCTCATCAACAACTTGTACAGGGGCATCAACACTTCCTTTCTTCTGCTGATCACACCTCTCTCATCATTAAATAATGATGCCAGTGTAGCGTTTCGTTTTAAGACCCTCGGCTGTTTAGTCTTCCACACAGTTTTCAGAGGTCCCTCTCGCCATTTCCATACTGAAGAGTCCAGAAGGCACCGTCTCATGACACAGTCAAGGTGAACGCTGAGAAATGTCTATCATCTGCAACGATTGAAATTACACAGCATTAGCAGTAAGAAATACATTTTCCTGACTGCATTTTTTACCTCTTATTACCCGGGGGCTTCTAGTAATAAAGTTCTCTCTGTCTGGAATGGCATAGGTAAACGTGAATCGCTTGTTTACACTTTCAAAAAGTACAAAGACTAGAGGATATGCCATGAAGTTATCAAGTAGTACATTTAAAACAAATCAGAAACAATATTTTTTTTTCACTCAAAGCTTAGCTAAGCCCTGAACTCAGTGGCGTTCCTAGAGGGGCGGACACCCGGGGCGGCACCCCCCCCCCCCCCGGCGAAAGAAACCCCCCCCCCCCGGGTGCACGCCGTTGTGGGGGGTGCCGCAGCACGAGGCTGCTCAGAGTTGGCTGAGTTCGCGCGTTCGCTGCAGCCTGCAGCTCCCTCTGACCCGGAACAGGAAGTAACCTGTTCCAGGGCAGAGAGGGAGCTGCAGGCTGCAGCGAACTCAGCCAACTCTGAGCAGGCGCGCACTGCAGCACCCCCCCCCCCCCCCAGTGGCGTGCACCTGGGGCGGACCGCCCCCCCCCCCCTTGGTACGCCACTGTGCCACAGGCTGTGATAAAAGCTGTTAATAATATAGCTGCACGTTTAAGAAAGATTCGGACAAATTCCTGGAAACAAAGTCCATAAACCTTTATTGTAGTAGACCTGGGGATAGCAACAGCATTGAATCTTGCTACTTTTTGGGATTCTGCCAGTCAGATGAATTGGCTGATACTGGAAACAGATCAGAGGGTATTGTGAAACCCAAATACATCCCTAAGAAGAATATACATACTTACCCCCCCCCCCCCCCCCCGACAGGGGTGGCCTGACTGTTAGTCCACCTGAGGCCCCACTCTTCAGGAACAGCATCTGATCTCCCATTCGCAGCGTTACCTGGCAGGGGCAGCGATTCCCATATGCTGCCCTGCATCCGGCATCTCCCCTTCGCGGTGTTACCCAGCAGCCACAGTGATTCCCATACGTTGCCCTGCTGCCGGCACCCACCTCTTCCCTTTATTGCAGCTGCCTCTCTGATGTAACTTCCTGTTTTGTCAGAGTCTTAGGCAGCCGCAGTAAAGGGAGGAGGGTCCAGAGCCCGAGGTGAGGGGGTACATTTTAGCCCCCCCCGCCATTGACGACCTCCCCCCCGCCGCCACCACCAACAACAACTTTGACTCCCCCCCCCTGCCGATGACCCTCTCGAACCCCCCTCCCACTGCCAACCCTCCCCCGCTGCCGCCGTCACCTACCTTTGCTGGCGGGGGAGGGTTGGTGGTGGGAGGGGGGGTCAAGAGGGTCATCGGCAGGGGGGGGTCAAAGTTGTTGGTGGTGGTGGCGGCGGGGGGGGGTCGTCAGTGGCGGGGGGGGGGCTAAAATGTGCCCCCTCACCTCGGGCTCTGGACCCTCCTCCCTCTTCCCTTTACTGCGGCTGCCTAAGACTCTGACAAAACAGGAAGTTACATCAGAGAGGCAGCTGCAAGGTCCTCTTCTTCCGGCAGCAAAGGTAGGCGACGGTGGCGGTGGGTTGATGGCGGGAGGGGGTTTGAGAGGGTCATCGGCAGAAGGTCCAGGGCCAGATCTACGTGGGCCCAGGCCCCCATGTAGCTACGCCACTGCCATGTAGAATCTCAAATAGGGAAAGGGGATGGGATTTGATATACTGCCTTTCTATGGTTACAATCAAAGCAGTTTACATATTATATACAGGTAGTGCTAATGAGCAGAAGATGAGCCCTGATAATGCACCACGATATTAGCCTCTTTGTGACTTTTCTGACAGCAATTATAGTCCTATCAGTAGCAGAGAAAATAGAAAATGGATCATATAGGAATAGAAACATGTGATAGAAAGTAACCCAGAAGGCATGTACCGTGCATTTTTCTTAGCTCTTATAGCAGCCGTTCCCCAACCCAGTCCTTGGGGCACACCTAGCCCCATCGGGTTTTCAGTTAGATTTGCATTCATTTGAGGCAGTACATGCAAATCTTGTGAATATCCTGAAAACCCAATGGAGCTGGGTTGGGAATAGCTGTATTAGTATCACAGGTAGTACATGTAGGGCAGAGCTTCTGAAACAGGTCCTGGGGACCCCACAGCCAGCCAGCCAGGTTTTCGGGATACCCACAGTAAATATGCATAAAATAAATGAGCATACATTGAAAATCCAGAGCCTGAAATTCAGCTGGTGGTGCTCAGCAATTTTTAAGACGTTGACTGCCAGAAGAAGAATTTGACCTGGATGTTGTGTCAGGCCTAATCCAGGCATCAGCACTGAATATTAATTTTTACCTCATCCCACCTCCCACTATTCCTGTCTATTCCAGCTAATCCTAGCCCTTTACCTTTGCCCTCCATATTTTCAATTATCTAGCCTAAATCACTAAGGGCTTCTTTTACAAAACTGAGCTAGTGATTCCCATGTGGCAAATGAGAGGAATCCCATAGGAACTGAATAGTCTTCCACACCGAGAATCGGTAGCGCGGTTTTGTAAAAGAGGCCCAAGTATGTAATTACATCTGCTCCTAACTCAACTTTTACTGGTCTAACATTATATGATGCATTTTACTTTCTGTTAAAATATTTTGAACATGTTCATGCTTTTCTAACTGTTATGTAAGCCACATTGAACCTACTACTAGTACTGCTACTTATCATTTCTATAGCGCTGCTGGACATGAAGAGACAGTCCTTGCTCGACAGAGCTTACAATCTAATTTGGACAAACAGGACAAATAAGGGAATTACAAAGGTGGGAATGATAAAACATGGGTACTGAACAAGTGAAGTAAGGGTTAGGAGTTCTACTCGGGCTAATGCGGGACATAAATGTCATAAATAAATCAATATCCAGGTCTTGCCTAGCTGCTGGAGGTTATCCAGGTGGCAGATGACATTCGGTGCTTGAACCTGGATAACAATTCAGGTGGAGGCTGGCACTGAATATATTGGCAGTGCCTGGGTAACTTCTGGGTCCCCCGTGCTGCACTACTAGAGCAGGGCCACTCAATTCAAGTCCTCAAAAGTCCATAGGCTGGCCAAGATTTCCGGATATTCACAATGAAATATGCATGAGAGCAGCAGCGTACCTACCTTACATGCCACCCAGGGCAGGGCAGAGCACCCCCCCCCCCCAAAGCAGCGCAAGTATGCACACCCCCAGGCAATGCATACATGCACCCCCCACCTGGGTGGAGCACACCCCCCTCTTCCAAGCGAGGGGGTGTGCAGAGCTGGTGCACGGTTCTGCTTGTCCTGTGCCCTGGAACAGGAAGTTGACATCAGAGGGGGCAGGGGACCGGTAGAGCCGACAGTCGCACGCCTTCTCTGTGCACCCTCCCTGCTGCTGGCACCCGGGGTGGATCGCCCCCCACCACCCCGCCCTAGGTATGCTAGCGCATGAGAGAGATTTGCATACCAAGGAGGCAGTGCATATAAATGTCTTTCATATGCATTGTGGATATCCTGAAAAACCTGGGCTGCCTGTGGATTTCAAGGACCAGGATTGAGTAGCTCTGAACTAGAGAGTGCCGCAGAGGTCAGAGTAGATATTCTGCTGTACTCTCAGGTTAAACACCTGAATATGTGCTCTAGGGCCGGTCAGTGCGATTTAACCAGGCAGGAGCCTCAACTGCCCGATTAAATCATTTTCAATATTGACCTCCCAGAGTATGCTATTTTGTCTCATGCATATTCAGTAGATGTCCTGATCTCACAGACAGTCAGGTTTCCACTAGGGCGGGTTTGGAAAGCTGCACCTTGTCCAGTTCTTGAATCTCCCGTTGGCCTTTCTGTAAGGAAATGCTCCCATACATTACTTGTAAGTTTACCATTCTGTTCTGACTTGTTCTAGAAATTTTCATTTTACTAAAAGTATTTGTCCATTGTTATTTATACATTAAAGGTATGTGATGTTTATCCTTTTTCTTCTCCCCCTTTTCTCCATTGTTATTCAGGCATTGGTTGTTTCGTGCCGCTAATAAAGTTTATGACTTAGGTAACTGAATTATTTTGTACTTTTTTTGGGATCTTGCCAGGTATTTGTAACCTGGTTTGGCCACTGTTGGAAACAGGATGCTGGGTTTGATGGGTCTTTGGTCTGTCCCAGTATGGCAATACTTATGTTTCATTATTAATAAATTACAATTTGATTACACACACTTTTTTTTAACAGAAAAAATGTCCCTTATAGTGATGCAGCCTCCACAACCAGATGCACTACTTAGAGGAGGTCTCACCAATAACTTGTACAATGGTATTTTCACTTTTTCTATGCTGGTTCTCTCTCTCTCTCTCTCTTGCACTGACGTACAACACTGCTTCATCCACTAGGGTTGGTTAGGCTAACAGTGTTCATTTTGTTTAGTTTCCTGTCAGGGGCATTTTCGAAAGAGAAGGGCGCCCATCTTCCAACACAAATCGGGAGATGGGCGTCCTTCTCTCAGGGTCGCCAAAACTGGCATAATCGAAAGCCGATTTTGGGCGTCCTCAACTACTGTCCATCGCAGGGACGACCAAAGTTCCTGGGAGCGTGTCAGAGGCGAAGCGAAGGCGGGACTGAGGCGTGCTTAAGAGATGGGCGTCTTCGGCCGATAATGGAAAAAAGAAGGGCGTCCCTGAAGAGCATTTGGTCGACTTTACTTGGTCCATTGTTTTTCACGACCAAGCCTCAAAAAGGTGCCCAAACTGACCAGATGACCACCGGAGGGAATCGGGGATCACCTCCCCTTACTTCCCCAGTGGTCACCAACTCCCTCCCACCCTAAAAAAAAAAATTAAAATTTTTTTTGCCAGCCTCAAATGTCATACCTCCATGAGAGCAGTATGCAGGTCCCTGGAGCAGTTTTAGTGGGTGCAGTGCACTTCAGCCAGGCGGACCCAGGCCCACCCCCCTCCCTACCTGTTACACTTGTGCTGGTAAATGTGAGCCCTTTAAAACCCACCCGAAACCCACTGTACCCACATGTAGGTGCCCCCCTTCACCCCTTAGGGCTATGGTAGTGGTGTACAGTTGTGGGGAGTGGGTTTTGGGGGGATTTGGGGGGCTCAGCACCGAAGGTAAGGGAGCTATGCACCTGGGAGCAATTTGTGAAGTCCACTGCAGTGCCCCCTAGGGTGCCCAGTTGGTGTCTTGGCATGTCAGGGGGATCAGTGCACTACGAATGCTGGCTCCTCCTACGACCAAATGCCTTGCATTTGGTCGTTTTTGAGATGGGTGTCCTCGGTTTCCATTATGGCCGAAAACCGGGGACGACCATCTCTAAGGTCGACCTAAATGTTGAGATTTCGGCGTCCCGGACTATTATCGAAACGAAAGATGGACACCCATCTTGTTTCGATAATAGCAGTTTCCCCGCCCCTTCGCCGGGACGTCCTTAGAGATGGGCGCCCCCATTTGATTATGCCCCTCCACGTCAGTTATGTGATTTTCCCATTTATTTGGAGTTTTAAAAACTGTTAATTTTGTTTCAGGGGGCAGTATCATTAATAGTGTGTGCTAGTGCACGATAGTGTGCCCTCTTTTTGATTAGTACATACACTCTAGTATGTTTCTTTCTCTATAATATTAACAAAATTCGCCCTTTCCTCTCCAAGGACGCTTCCAAAACCCTTACCCACACCCTTATCACCTCTCGCCTAGACTACTGCAATTTGCTTCTCGCTGGTCTCCCGCTCAGCCATCTATCTCCTCTTCAATCTGTCCAAAACTCTGCTGCGCATCTTATATTCCGCCAGAGTCACTATACTCACGTTAGCCCTCTCCTCAAGTCGCTTCACTGGCTCCCTATCCGCTTCCGCATACGGTTCAAACTTCTCCTTTTGACCTACAAGTGCATCCACTCCACAGCTCCTCAGTACCTTTCCGCTCTCATCTCTCCCTACACTCCTCCCCGTGAACTCCGTTCGCTGGGTAAATGTCTCCTGTCGTCCCCCTTCTCCCCCACTGCTAACTCCCGGCTCCGTTCCTTCTATCTCGCTGCTCCCTATGGCTGGAATAGACTCCCTGAGCCAGTACGTCAGGCTCAGTCTCTGGCTGTCTTCAAGTCTAGGCTTAAAGCCCACCTCTTTGCTACTGCTTTCGACTCCTAACCATGACTCTCTTACTGAACACCCTCACTTATCACCCCTACCACTGCAATTTCCTCACCCCTAGCTGTCTGTTCGTCTGTCCAATTTAGATTGTAAGCTCTGTTGAGCAGGGACTGGCTTTTCATGTTGATTTGTACAGCGCTGCGTAAGTCTAGCAGCGCTATAGAAATGTTTAATAGTAGTAGTAGTCTAGTACACAAGAGCATGCATTGTTTAATAGCATGCACATTATTGTGGACAGGAGAAAAACCAAAATTTTGATTCTTTCCAATCATTTTGGGTTAAAAACACCATGAAACACCTAGGAAACGTCATTCACATTTTCACATTGTTTCTAAGAAATGTGTGTCCCTGCTATCTGCAGGGTTTGCTGTAGGAATGAAGGATTAGCCTAGTGGTTAGAGCACCGGGCTTGACATCCAGGGGAGGCTGGTTCAAATCCCTTTGCTGTTCCTTGTTATCTTAGGCAAATTACTTACCCCTCAGTTACCTCATGTACTAAAAATTAGATTGTAAACCCTCTGGGGACAGGAAAATACCTAGTATAACTCACCTTGAGTTACCGATGGAACAGATGTGAGCAAAATTACTACAACTACTTATCATTTCTATAGCACTACTAGACGTACGCAGCGCGGTACACTTGAACATGAAGAGACAGTCCCTGCTCGACAGAGCTTACAATCTAATTAGGACAGACAAACAGGACAAATAAGGGATAAGGACAAAGAGTAGCAAGATTCCAGAATCCCAAAGACTACTACTACTACTTATCATTTCTATAGCGCTACTAGACGTACGCAGCGCGGTATACTTGAACATGAAGAGACAGTCCCTGCTCGACAGAGCCTATAATCTAATTAGGACAGAGAAACAGGACAAACAAGAAATAAGGGAATATTAAAGTGAGGATGATAAAATTACTACTACTAACTAGCATTTCTAAAGCGCTACTAGGGTTACGCAGCGCTGTACAATTTAAACATAGAAGGACAGTCCCTGCTCAAAGAGCTTACAATCTAAAGACAAGAGAACAATCTAAGGACAAGTGAACAATCTAGAGGACGAGTGAACAGTTAGTCTGATAGGGTGGATAGATTGGGGCATTCTATCTATCTCGAGCGGTTAGGCACCGAAGGCAGCGTAGAAGAGGTGAGTTTTAAGCAGAGATTTGAAGATGGGTAGGGAGGAGGCATGGCGTATGGGTAAAGGAAGATTGTTCCAGGCATAGGGTGAGGCAAGGCAGAATGAGCGGAGCCTGGAGTTGGCAGTGGTGGAGAAGGGTACTGAGAGAAGGGCTTTGTCCTGTGAGCGGAGGTTACGGGCGGGAACATAGGGGGAGATGAGGGTGGAGAGATAGTGAGGAGCCGCAGACTGAGTGCATTTGTAGGTAAGGAGGAGGAGCTTGAATTGTATGCGATATCTGATCGGAAGCCAATGAAGTGATTTGAGGAGAGGGGTGATATGAGTATATCGGTTTTGGCGGAATATAAGACGTGCAGCAGCGTGCTGAACTGATTGAAGGGGGGATAGATGGCTGAGTGGGAGGCCGGTGAGGAGTATGTTGCAGTAATCAAGGCGAGAGGTAATGAGAGCGTGGACGAGAGTTCTGGTGGTATGCTCAGAGAGGAAAGGGCGAATTTTGCTGATGTTGAAGAGGAAGAGGCGACAGGTCTTGGCAGTCTGTTGGATATGCGCCGAGAAGGAGAGGGAGGAGTCGAAGATGACTCCGAGGTTGTGGGCAGATGGGACGGGGAGGATGAGGGTGTTATCAACAGAGATAGAGAGTGGAGGAAGAGGAGAAGTGGGTTTGGGAGGAAAGACGAGGAGCTCGGTCTTGGACATGTTCAGCTTCAGGTGGCGGTTGGACATCCAAGCCGCGATGTCGGATAAACAGGCCGAAACCTTGGCCTGGGTCACCGCGGTGATGTCAGGTGTGGAGAGGTATAGCTGAGTGTCATCAGCATAAAGATGATACTGGAAACCATGAGACGAGATCAGCGAGCCCAGGGAAGAGGTGTAGATTGAGAAGAGAAGGGGTCCAAGGACCGATCCCTGGGGAACTCCAACAGATAGTGGGATGGGAGTGGAGGAAGATCCATGGGAGTGTACCCTGAAGGTGCGGTGGGAGAGATAAGAGGAGAACCAGGAGAGGACAGGGCCTTGGAATCCAAAAGAGGATAGCGTGGCAAGAAGTAAAGAAGTAAGGGTTCTGAACAAGTGAATAAGGGTTAGCAGCATCAAAAGTCGGGAGGGGGGGGGGGGGGTCGCGTATCTAAATTAATAATAAACTCTGAAGCCACTGTATGTGACCCTTCCAAAATCCTTCATCTGTTTGGTTGTCCTCAGCTCCTCACTCTCCCTCATGCACTGCTGCTCCTTGTGTTTCTGCCTTCCAGAGACCTCTTGTAATAATTCTTTACATTGCTGCCGCATTCCTGACGGTTCAAATTATACTCCCTCTGGACTATAGTTCTGCATATGCCTAGTAGCACTGTAGCAGGAGTGGCCAACTTTTACACACAAAGGGCTGCACGAATGTCATTACTTACCCCTAGAGCAGTGGTTCCCAAACCTGATCCTGGAGTCACCCCAGCCAGTCAGGTTTTTAGGATATCCATGATGAATATTCATGAGACAGATTTGCATGCGGTGGAGGCAGTGCATGCAAATCTCTCTCATGAGTATTCATTCTGGATATCCTAAAAACATGACTGGATGGGGTGCCTCCAGGACCAGGTTTGGGAACCACTGCCCTAGAGGGCCGCAATATTATGTAATGTTGGAACCAGAAATGTACAGAGCTCGATAAACTTTCTGTTCTAAATATTTGTTTGTTTACTTAGCTAAAAATGGTAAAAGCAAACTACTGGAGTGGCTGTTCTGAAAATATTTGTAAAATACAATATTTAAAATTGCCAAACCTGTGGTTAACGGAGGAGTTGGCCTAGTGGTTAGAGCACCCGTCTTGACACCTAGAGGTGGCTGGTTTAAATCCCACTGCTGCGCCTTGTAATATCTTTGGCAAGTGACTTAACCCTCCGTTGTCTCAGGTACAAATTTAGATTGTGAGCCCTCCAGGGACAGAGCAACATCCAGGGTACCTGAATGTAACTCCCTGTGAGCTACTACTGAAAAAAGTGTGAGCAAAATCCAAATAAATAATTTACTTTAAACTAAAACATTTGCGGCTGCTGAGATCTTATTTTTTAGAAGATCATTTTAAGATTATTGTGCAGTTAAAAATCCTATCGCTATTATTTTAGTCTTTCTTCTAAGCAACTTCCTAGAATTCACATGATTCAGAACTCAGCCGCTAGGTTAATATTCTGGAAAACTCGGCTGGACCGTTCCTTTACTTGGAGTACTGCGTTAGTTACCTGTAAAGTCTCAGTTCATTTTTAAGGCACTTTGTTTAGTGTTTAAGTTTCAGGGCCACCAGTAGAATGAGCCTGGCCTGCCCCCACTAGAATCATCACCCCCCCCCCCCCCACCTCTGTGCCACAGCTACAAATACCTTGGCTGGTGGGGATCCCGAGGCCCCAAAAGAATAAGTCTTCCTCCAGTGCTGCTCTTCACTCCGCTGCAATTGCCTGCCCTACCCCCTGCGGCTTCTATTTCTCTCATGTCACGTGTGCTCTGTTTCAAAACCGAGCATGCGCGGCCTGAGGAGAAAAGCAGCCGTTTGGCAGGCAATACAGCAGAGTGAAGAGCAGCGCTAAAGGAAGACCTCTTCTGCTGAGGGGGAACCCCTGCCAGCCAAACCAAAGCCCCGCTGTGTCTGCTCCTCCCCAGCCTCCAAGGTGGGCCTGGTGCCAGAGTTTTCTTCAGGAGCAGGAGATAAAGAGAAATCCCGGCACAGGACCCCCCCTTGGAGGCCAGGCCCAGGGAATTCTCCCCCCCCCCCCCCCCCCCCCCAGATCCCCCTCTCAGCAGCCCTGTTAAGTTCTTGGTCAGTTTGTGCCTTGAAAGTGGCAGATGGTGAAAGTACTGAAATCCAGAACAGCTTCTAGAAGATGTAATTCCTTACTTCTAGCTTTTCCTTCAACTACAAGCATACGGTTTAAGGCCGCTTTTGCTCAATCGTTTTTTTTTTCTTGCTATTCGTTATTGGAATAATCTCCCATGTGATTTATGTATAGTGAGGAATTATTTTTTTTTTTTTACTTCATAAAGCTTTGAAAACAACTATTCACTAGATCCAGGGATCCTAATTTTCTGATTGCATATAATAATTTTTTTTTCTCTGCATTTGTGTGTTCTCTTGTCAGCTTCTCATTTATATTGGTTGTACCTCACCATGAATCTAAATTTAGAGAGTTGGCAAAAGATAAATCTCCAATAACATAATATAACATTTTCTGTGTATACTTCCCATGGTCTCAAGGGCCGCATTAAATTCGGTGGTGGGCCGCAGGATGTCCACCATTGAATAAGTGGCCAGTAACAGTAGTTGATATCTGCAAAACGACAGACCTTCCTCTTTCACTCTGTCATATAATTCCACATCTTCAAGCTAGAAGGGGTATTTTTAAGGTTTGACATTACTGGAATACCTCAAGGCAGTTGTTGAATCTTGTGCTCCACATGCCGCATTCAAGATTGGCACAACACACAAAGTAGTGCAGGTCACTGGTTCATTTAATGCAAACATGAATAAAATTAGAAGTCTACAATGAAAAATTTAGTTTTCATATCTAATGCCTTTCCAGAAATAACATTTTTATTCTTTTGATTTTCAAGCAGTTTTATCTTCTTCTACCGATTAAGAAAGAGATAAAGTTTCTGAGTCAGTGAGATGCCTTAATTTGGACAAAAATGTCTGTCATATTTTGGTACCTTAACGCTTGAAATTCTCCAACTAGATCTTTTGACAGTTATATATATATATTTTTTTTTAATCTAATCAGCTTAGTATTTTTTCATTCCAAGAGACTGTTAAAGTGCCCTGGTCTGATCATTTCCTACTTATTTTTTCTTGTCATGGCTTGAGAAAGCAAAGAGGGGTCTTTGACTAAGGTGCGCTCGTGTTTTTTTCTCACACTAAAAATTAGTTTGTCCTAAACGCTGTGGTGCCCATCAGCCCCCCCCCCCCCCACAGCGTTTTAGCTGGTCACGATGACTTTCCAATCCCTGCAGCGATTCCCATGCCCTGCCGCTGCCAGCACCCGCCTCTTCCCTTTACTGCGGCTGCCTGAGGAAAACAGGAAGTTAGTACCACTTATTGCTTGTTAAGTACCAATTGTCAGTGATGATTGGCTTGTTAATTAAGTTGTGTGCTCAATCTCTAGCCCCCTCAAACTTATATCGGGGGGGGGGGGGTCAGGGGGACTGCCTCCATGTCGTTGGTTTGTGGTGGTGGGGGGCGGGGTTCCTGCTCCTGTGGGGGGGGGGGGGTGCTGTATTGGGGGGAATGGAGGGCCTGCTAGCATGCAAAGCTGGACAGGCTCACCATTCCTCCCCAATGGTCTGCAAACCCTAACACCAGCTCTGAGCTGGCGTAGGGTTTGCCGCGGACAGCAAGCCAATGTTTGTCACGCTGCTCGCTGATAATTGAGGAGGAGTATGTTTATCATGCATTTGCATGCTAGTTGCATTCAGAGCCCTCGAGCGCGTTTTCACTCGCTCGGGGGCTCTGATCATGGGGCAGTAGCAAATGCAGGCGCTAGTATGGCGCTAATAGCCTCTAGCGCCTGATTTTGCTTCTGATCATCGGCCCATCAGTTCTATTGCACTTTACAGCTATAAGGCCTCCGAGAGCAGAAAATGCAATTGGTCTTGAGCTTAATCCAAATATATAAATATAGTCTCATCACACGCGTTGTGATCTAAAAGAAGAGGTTATAATATGAGGCTGGAACAAGATGGAGAGGAGTAACACGTGGAAATATTCCTTTACGGAAATGCTGTGCAATCATAGAGAAAGGATTATAATAATCTTTTCTGTAGCTTGACAGTGAGAATTCTTTAACTACAGTATATTCAACTTTGCAGACATATGTATAGCTTTCCACAAAGGACATTTCAGTGATGCTGGATTCAGATTTTTTTTTTCTTTTTCCACCCACAGAGAGAGGTGTTCTTAATTAACGAGGCCAGGCATGAATTGAGTTCACTGCCAATGTCTTGGGCTCCTAATTATTAATACAAGACTTTTGCATCTGTCTTACCAGCCCCCCCCCCCCCCCCCCCCCTAAGTGAGCAGACCCCAGTGTTATCAAACACAGCGGTATTCAGGTTCAGAAATGAGCAGCAGAAATTAATGACTGAGCCAAAGGGCTTCTGAAAGATTTTTTATTTTTTTTTAAGAAGACGGATTGCAGCTAGCAGACAGGTCTCTTGTGTTGAAAACAAGACTGAATCTGGCTCTGAAAAAAAAAGCATGGTCTTACTGTGCATTGTTCCAGTTTTAAAACCAATATTTTTATATTTTTGACTTAACTTTTGTTAAGATGATCAGAGCGTGCATTAGTTTTACTTAGGGGCTTGTTTCCTGTTTGAAACCTTGAAAATGAAAGTAGAGGAAGTTGCTGATTTCTGAGATTTATTTATTAACTAGTAAACAAAGGCCCGTTTCTGAGCGCAGTGAAACGGGCGCTTAGCAAGGGTTTCGTGGCTGCATGGCTCGTCGCGGTTTTACCTGGTTCGTGGCGTGCACCGCTGCTGTTTCCGTTGTAGCTCTGTGTGGGTGACTGTTTTCGTGCCCCCGCCCTCGACGTCATCGCGTTTTGACGCGAGGGCGGAGCAGAGCTACAGTGTGGAAATCCGGAGTTTGTGGCCTGAGCAGATCGTTGGAGGTGAGAATCTGCTCCGCCCTCAACGTCATAACGTTTGACGCGAGGGCGGGGCCCAGAGACTGTGATTTTCGTGGCTTCAGAGCTTCGAACATACGAACCTTGGCTTCAGTGACGTCAGCAGACAATAGAACGTTGAGGGAGGGTGAGTTTTATGTATATACATTTGTTTTCTACAGTTGAGATGTCACTGGTACTTTATAGGGTCCAAGGAAACAAAGGGGCAGACGATCTGCAAACTCCAAGATGGAAAATATACAAAGCAGATCGTTGATAGATAAAAATGATTTTAATAATATACTAAAATATGCATACAATAGCCCTCCTTTGATAGTGGAGAAACATTGAGTAGGTGGGTGTCTTATGCATTCCATTTAGTTTTTGTTTGTATTTACACGCATAAGAGAATTCTGATATGTTTATACTTTTATTTCTTATTTTAATGTGATATTTTACTATATATATATATGTATATTTTGATTTATCTGTTTTTTCATATATATGTTAATTCTGTGGGATTTGGATTGAATTTTTTAATTTTAATTGTAATTTTATGCTCTTATTATGATTATTTAATATACATTATTTTGTTTTGTAGCCCCTGAAGCAACCCAGTAGGGTGAAACACGGCCTGTATGCATATTTTAGTATATTATTAAAATCATTTTTATCTATCAACGATCTGCTTTGTATATTTTCCAACTGGTACTTTATATTCGGAGTGGAAGGAATACCGATGAGTTTATAATGATGCACCATCCAAATGTTCTTAAAAACAAATAAGATACAAATACATTTAAACGAAACACAGATAAAGAAAATAAAGAGACCTATTAAATGGATTAAAATACCTAGGGGCCCTTTTAGAAAGCCATGTCAAAAAGGTGGCCGTAGTGTGCCTTTACCCGAGTCTTTCCCGCACACTAAGGCTACTTTTTGCCGTGGCCAGAAAACGATCTACAAAATATAAGAGTGCACAAAATGTGGCAAATATCTTGAAAGTACAACTTTGTAATATAATCTGCACAGTGTTGCTATTTTTATGGCAAAGAGGTATCATGCGGTGTTAATCCAGGCTATTTCAGATCTGCAGCACTCTCAATTGTATTAATCGTCTGCCTCAAATGCCTATCATTGTTTTATTGCTTTAAACATTCAACGTAAAATCAGCTCAACAGCCAGCGACTCAAATACTTAACCGAATCACCAGAGTCACAACGCTGTAGAAAAAGTTCTTGCTCCCGACGCCCCCAGATAGCGGGATGGTGTTTCGGCGTGAACAACCTGGTTTCTGGGGTGGTTCTGAGAAAGATCACTGCATGCTGCAACACGTTAAAAGCAAAACCAAGATATTGCCACTGAAAGCAATTCACATCATTTCTGACTTTAGAAACCCAATCGGGGAACTCTCAGTACTCACGACTGCACATCGTGTTACCAATGCAGCACCATCTTAGGAACGCTAAGGCTTAAAGCCCAGAGCGGTGTGACTCACGTTATTTAAAAAGACAATGTATTAACGTGATGTGACATCAATTATTTATTTATTTTTATATTTATTAGGATTTATGTACTGTCTTTTTGAAGGAATTCACTCAAAGCAGTGTGCAGTAAGAATAAATCAAACATGAGCAACAGACAATTACAGCAGTAAAAATATTCAAATAACAGTACAAAGCACAATGTCAACACAATACGTAATAGAACATTTTAATTGACAGAGTAAGGGAATGGTTCCCAAAGGTTTTCAGTTCACGGCACCCTTCGTGTCCGAGTAATTTTTCGAGACACCCCCCCTCCTCAGCTACATTGATCTTTGCCCCCCCCCCCCCCCCCCCGCCCACACAGGTCCTCCATCTTTTTCTCTGCACAAATATAACAGTGCTAGGGTGTCCCTATAACCAACTCCTCCAAATGATACACTGATTATGATTTATAACATACTAGTAAAAATGGCCCATTTCTGGCAGTGATGAAACGGGCGCTAGCGGGCAGGGGACTCCCTTCCCCTCCCCTTACGCATGTCTCCCTGGTGGTCTAGAGGTACCTGTTCGGTGGGGGCAGGAAAGAAAGAGCCCCCTCTTTCCTGCCCGTAGCGGTGGTGGTAGCATCCTTGCTACATCGTGTGGGAGTCCGGCTCTCGGTGTTTCAAAATGGCCGCCGAGAGTTGAAGTCTCGCGATGCAGCGTGAACTGTCGGCGGCCATTTTGAAACGCCGAGAGCCGGACTCCCACATGATGTAGCAAGGGTGCTACAACCACCGCTACGGGCAGGAAAGAGGGGGCTCTTTCTTTCCTGCCCCCACCGAACAGGTACCTCTAGACCACCAGGGAGACAGGCGTAAGGGAAGGGGAGGTGACGGGGGGGAGGGACGTTGCTGAGGGTGAGTGTGGTACCGCGGGCGGGGTGGTAACTTCTAAGGGGCGGGGCTAAGTGGGGAAAGGGGCCGGGTTGATGTGGACGTCCTGGGCGGCTGGGATTTTTTGGAAGGGGAGGATTAGGGAAACACGCAGTACTGCTCTCCGAGCATTAATTAGCCTTGTTTTTGTGTTGCGCCCTCGACGTCATCACGTGTGACGCGAGGGCGGGGCATGAAGATGTTGTGTGGCTTCACCACCATGAAACCACGAACCGGTGTGTGAGTGACTTCAGTGACGTCAGTGTCCTCAGAACGTTGAAGCTGCGTTTTATTATAGTAGATATACATAGTAACATAGTAGGTGACGGCAGAAAAAAGACCTGAACGGACCATCCAGTCTGCCCAACAAGATAAACTGATATGCGCCACTTTATATGTACACCTGACCTTGATTTGTATCTACCATTTTCAGGGCACAGATTGTAGAAACAAATTACTACTCTACCTATGAAACGTTATTCCGTTATTATACGTCCTCTGTGTACATCTGTATACTGCACAACTACTACTACTATAAATCACTTCTATAGCGCTACCAGTCGTACACAGCGCTTTACAATTGTTTAAAAATATAAGTGAGATTAAATTTAAAACGCCACCAACAATAAAGAATGACAACTTGGATTCAGCAGTTCATAGGTTTGCTTGGTTTTGAATGGGAAGGGGAAACAGAGACTGACCTATTGGCTTTAACTTTTTTGACTTCATCCTGTCTCCTGTTTTCATCCAACCTCCTTAGCAGTCACCTCTGCGAGTCCCGTACACCTTCTGCTCCCTGTCCACAGTGGCCATGACAAAAAAAAAAAAGGTGCGGGGCTGCAGCAGCCTTTAGGCGTACGCCAGGGGCGTAGCCAGAGTTCGGCGGGAAGGGGGGTCCAGAGCCCAAGGTGAGGGGGACACATTTTAGCCCCCCCCGGTGCTGCCCTCCCCCGCCATTGCTGACCCCACCGCTGCTGCCACCACCAACTTTGCCCCCCCCTGCCGCCGACCCTCCCTCCCGCCGTCAACCCGCCATCGCCTGCCTTTGCTGGCAGGGGACCCCAACCCCCGCCAGCCGAGGTCCTCTTCTTCCCGCAAAAGGCTTCCTTCTGTTTTTGACGTCCTGCACGTTGGGGTCCCCCGCCAGCAAAGGCAGGCAACGGTGGGAGGGGGGGGTCCAGGGCCAAATCTACGGGGCCTAGGCCCCCCTTGGCCCCACGTAGCTACACCACTGGCATATGCTGTTGACTCTGCTGGTCCTCTGCCCCCCGCTGATGTCAACTTCCAGTTCTGGGGGCAGAGGACCAGCAGACCTGACAGCACATGCTTGAAGGCTGCTGCAGCCCTGTGCTCGCTTTTTTTGTTGTTGTTTTTCTACCATTGCTGTCTGCAGTAGCGATTCGAGCAGGAGGGAGGTCAGGATTTGCTGCGGCACCCCAGAGAGTTTGCTGCGGCGCACCAGGGTGTCGCAGCACGCAGTTTGGGAAACACTGGTGCAAGTTATAAGCAAGCATGGAGCATACAGATAGGTAAGAGAGTAAGAGAAAATAAGGTGACTAATTTATGTTTAAATCATTTTTATTGAAACTGCAATTACACTAATAACGTGTACAACATACACAATTTTCTGTTTGCTGAACCCAGCCTGCTATGTTACAATCAATGTTTATAACATCTATCCAAAACAGTTACATGTCCCATGTGATTTGCTTTTTCTTTTTTACTAGAGTTCTTCACCCCCCTACATCCCTCCCCCTCCCCCTTCCTGTATGTGTCTCTTGTACATGTGCTCATCCATTTTCCTCCAAACCTCAGGGCAGCCCGTTGAGCACTTGACTATGCGCTCGGGGCGATAGCTTGTTTATGTATTTCCCCCAGATACTTAGGAACCGTGTCCTTCTCTTTGGTGTCAAGCGTGCCCCTCTTGCCTCCCAAAGCATCAGTTGATGTAGTCTGTTCCTCTAGTACCAATGAGAGGGAGGCACGTCCACCACCCAGTGGTTGAGAATGCACTTTTTCCCCACTATGCATGCTTTGCTCAGAAACATCCGCTCCCCTTGAGTCCCAACCCCCCACTGCCCAGGGATACCCAGTATCATTTTCGCAAAGGTGAGAGCAATTGGGTACCCCAGCACCTCTTCCATGTATCTGCCCAGTTTCCACCAGAAGGCTTTGAGAGCTCTACACTGCCATAGGCAATGCACCAGTGCTGCACTGTTCTGTTTACATTTCGGGCAGCTGTCTGAAGACACTACTTTAGCATGGAAAGCCCTTCTAGGGGAAAAGTACGCTCTGTGTAAAATTCTAAACTGACACTCTTGCAGTTCTGCACTATAGACCACCTTCGGTATACCCATCAGTGCTTGCTTTATATGATGTTCAGAAATTTGTTGTTGCGCTTCCGCGCTCCACCTCGCTGCCACCTCTGATACCTGCTTTTCTGGTTGCCCTTTCTCTAACTCTTTGCGGAACCAGGAGACTGAAACCTGCCCCAATGCATCCCCCTCCATGAATTCCCTGAGTTGTCTCCCAAATCTAAGGGACAACCCCTCCTTCACTAGGCTACGCACATAATGTGCTAATTGTTGATAGGCAAAGAGCACCGCCAATCCCCCCGAACATCTTTGTTGGAAGTCAGCCAATGAAATCAAGGTACCATCCTCTTGAAGAAAACTCTCTATTAGCTCTACGCCCTGTTCCTGCAATCTACGAAACACAGCATTTTCCCTGCCTGGGGTGAAATCATCATTCCCAGCCAGTGAAAGGAATACACTGGAACCCGGGTCTTGTCCCCACCTTTGCAGTAGCTCCCGCCACACCTTCCTCAACGGCCCCAGCAACATGCTTTCTCTAAGTCTAACAGGTAACTGCCCTAGCCGTTTAACATGGAGTAAATTGTTCATATGCACGGGAAGAAATACGCCCTTTCCAATTCTACATCCGTGTATGTGGTCGAGCCCAGGAGCCAGTCCCACAGATGTCGTAGGAGGCATGCCTGGTTGTACTCCCGCATATCCGGCAATCCTAACCCCCCCCACCCTCCAGTTCCCTAATAGCTGTTGCCATAAGGTGACTAATTTAAAGAAAGTTGCACATGAGGTCAGAGAGATGGTTAAATATTAGCTAGCGTAGGAGTGGATAAACATAATATTCTGCCTCGCCTCACCCTATGCTTGGAACAACCTTCCTGAGCCCTTACGCCAAGCCCCCTCCCTGCCCGTCTTCAAGTCTTTGCTTAAAGCCCACCTCTTCAATGCTGCGTTCGGCACCTAACCCTTACCGTTCAGTGAATCCAGACTGCCCCTATCGGACCGACCGTTCACTTGTCTATTAGATTGTAAGCTCTTTGAACAGGGACTGTCTCTCTTTGTTAAATTGTACAGCGCTGCGTAACCCTAGTAGCGCTCTAGAAATGTTAAGTAGTAGTAGTAGTAGTAGTATTACATATAGCAGTGATTTAACCAGAGCTGAGATTGTGATGTCATAATGCCTCATTCCACCAATGCCTAAGAGCCAACCTCATCAGTGATGTCACAATGGCTTGATTGTCCTATATTTGTCTCACTCTTATCTATTAGATTGTAAGCTCTTTGAGCAGGGACTGTCTCTCTTTGTTAAATTGTACAGCGCTGCGTAACCCTAGTAGCGCTCTAGAAATGTTAAGTAGTAGTAGTTAAGTAGTAATATTAGCTAGCGTAGGAGTGGATAAACATGTCCTGCTCCAGTATGCGCAGCCCGTGTCACTCCTTGTGTGAGTGAGACTAACAAGTTAGTGACTTATTCCATTAAATACGTGGCTGAAGAACATCATGAAGAATGAATAAGAATTAGCCATGTGTCTGTCATAAGTTAACCACACTCTTGTGTGTGTTATATAAAGAACACTACTTCCAAAACAGAACAATGGAAACAAATGGCCAGTTTTCTATTTTCAGCATTAATAGTCACACATCAATGTTAATGAGAAAAGATTCTTTATATTTTTATCTGCAAGCGATGAAAATAGTATATAGGGAGGAAAAAGCCTCAAGGAGCTCACAGCTAAGAGCGGAAAGAGCAGGGCTGTTTCATCATTGGCAAAAAAATCTCCCTGGCGAGTTTAACTACTGGTTGCAAAGTTTAACTGACGGAAAGTTATCAAAGGTAACAGCTTAAATTACTTAGCTGTATAGTCTCTAGTCTCTTTCTTCCAGCTACATCGAAATCAGACTGTGACCAACGATGGCCAGCATTTCGTTAAGCTGCGTCAGGGTCAATTAGTCAGAAAATATAAACTCCGTTCAAAAATTGACGGAACCATGGAGATACGGAGTTTATATTTTCCTATGAGTGTCTCCAGCGTTAGCGTGCCTACAGCGTGGCTTAGTAAATGGGACCCTTAATTGGTTAACTAGCTAATCTGCGCTAATTGGATGTTAACAAGCAATTTTCAGCACTAATTGGCATTAATTGAGATTTTCGACAACTTGCTAAGTGCATTCTATAACGCGATGCACCTAAATTCTAAGTCGCATGGGTGTTTCTAAAATCTACGCGCATTGTTATAGAATACACCCAATCTGCGCCTAATTTAGGCGTCTGGATTTACACCAAGTAAAATATTGAGCTAAACAGATGCGATCAAATTTGGTCGCATGGAGATGCACTCGGTGTATTCTATATACTGAGCGGAAATTGAAGCCTATTCTATAAAATTTAGGCATACTTTAGAGAATACACATAGGTGTATTTTTTCTACCACACAGATTTTTCAGGCACCGTATATAGAATCTAGACTTTAGCGTCTACTACTACTACTACTACTTAGCATTTCTATAGCGCTACTAGGGTTACGCAGCGCTGTACAAGTTAAAACATGGGGAAGGACAGTCCCTGCTCAAGAGAGCTTACAATCTAAAGGTAACAAACTATGTAGTCAGTGTATCATGAATGGGGAAGGTGGTTAGGTGCCAAAAGCAAGGGAGATTATGCCATGTGATATAACTGGCAAATATTCAGCGCATGCCAGCAAAGTTTGGCGGCCAAATTGGGCCACCCAAATAGGCCTATATAAACTTCAGTGCTGAATATTGGCTTGGCTGGTTGAGTTTAAACCAGCCAAAAATGAACCAGATATTCAACGCCAGTCATTAGAAATGGCCCGGCATTGAGTATCCGACCTCACCGCCACCCACGGCAGTTGCAGGGCTGCCTCCCGCAGTCTGAATATCGGCCTCCATAAGCAAAGATAATGAAATACAGTTCAGAAAAAGGCAAAATGCAGAAAATGTCTGAATTCACAGTTCCACTCAAAAAAGGTAGTAGCAAACATTTGAGGGAAGATGAATAGGAGGCAGCATAACTCTGGAGGACACATATACAGTGGTGGAAATAAGTATTTGATCCCTTGCTGATTTTGTAAGTTTGCCCACTGACAAAGACATGAGCAGCCCATAATTGAAGGGTAGGTTATTGGTAACAGTGAGAGATAGCACATCACAAATTAAATCCGGAAAATCACATTGTGGAAAGTATATGAATTTATTTGCATTCTGCAGAGGGAAATAAGTATTTGATCCCCCACCAACCAGTAAGAGATCTGGCCCCTACAGACCAGGTAGATGCTCCAAATCAACTCGTTACCTGCATGACAGACAGCTGTCGGCAATGGTCACCTGTATGAAAGACACCTGTCCACAGACTCAGTGAATCAGTCAGACTCTAACCTCTACAAAATGGCCAAGAGCAAGGAGCTGTCTAAGGATGTCAGGGACAAGATCATACACCTGCACAAGGCTGGAATGGGCTACAAAACCATCAGTAAGACGCTGGGCGAGAAGGAGACAACTGTTGGTGCCATAGTAAGAAAATGGAAGAAGTACAAAATGACTGTCAATCGACAAAGATCTGGGGCTCCACGCAAAATCTCACCTCGTGGGGTATCCTTGATCATGAGGAAGGTTAGAAATCAGCCTACAACTACAAGGGGGGAACTTGTCAATGATCTCAAGGCAGCTGGGACCACTGTCACCACGAAAACCATTGGTAACACATTACGACATAACGGATTGCAATCCTGCAGTGCCCGCAAGGTCCCCCTGCTCCGGAAGGCACATGTGACGGCCCGTCTGAAGTTTGCCAGTGAACACCTGGATGATGCCGAGAGTGATTGGGAGAAGGTGCTGTGGTCAGATGAGACAAAAATTGAGCTCTTTGGCATGAACTCAACTCGCCGTGTTTGGAGGAAGAGAAATGCTGCCTATGACCCAAAGAACACCGTCCCCACTGTCAAGCATGGAGGTGGAAATGTTATGTTTTGGGGGTGTTTCTCTGCTAAGGGCACAGGACTACTTCACCGCATCAATGGGAGAATGGATGGGGCCATGTACCGTACAATTCTGAGTGACAACCTCCTTCCCTCCGCCAGGGCCTTAAAAATGGGTCGTGGCTGGGTCTTCCAGCACGACAATGACCCAAAACATACAGCCAAGGCAACAAAGGAGTGGCTCAGGAAGAAGCACATTAGGGTCATGGAGTGGCCTAGCCAGTCACCAGACCTTAATCCCATTGAAAAACTTATGGAGGGAGCTGAAGCTGCGAGTTGCCAAGCGACAGCCCAGAACTCTTAATGATTTAGAGATGATCTGCAAAGAGGAGTGGACCAAAATTCCTCCTGACATGTGTGCAAACCTCATCATCAACTACAGAAGACGTCTGACCGCTGTGCTTGCCAACAAGGGTTTTGCCACCAAGTATTAGGTCTTGTTTGCCAGAGGGATTAAATACTTATTTCCCTCTGCAGAATGCAAATAAATTCATATACTTTCCACAATGTGATTTTCCGGATTTAATTTGTGATGTGCTATCTCTCACTGTTACCAATAACCTACCCTTCAATTATGGGCTGCTCATGTCTTTGTCAGTGGGCAAACTTACAAAATCAGCAAGGGATCAAATACTTATTTCCACCACTGTAGGTGGCAGTTTTATGCCAGGTCGATGGTCGGCAGGACCTTTTTGAGGGGGTACTTGAGGGTACTAAGTACCGGCACCTTTTCCATTGTCTGCTAAAATTGCCTTTGGTGTTTTGTGATATCAGCCTTGCCTTTGATCATGATCATATGTTTTAAATTATGATTGTTTGTTTTTTAATTGGTCTCTTTATTATTACACTAGTAAAAAAGGCCCGTTTCTGACACAAATGAAACGGGCGCTAGCAAGGTTTTCCTCGGAGTGTGTATGTTTGGGAGAGTGTATGTGAGAGTGACTGTTTGAGAGTCGCAGTGAAAGTGTGATTGTGTGAGAGAGAGCGTGAGTCTGGGTGTGAGTGTGTGTGTGAGAATGAGAGTGTGTGCAAGTGTGTGTGTGTGGGCGAGAGAGAGAGTGTGTGTGTGTGGGCGAGAGAGAGAGTGTGTGTGTGTGGGCGAGAGAGAGAGTGTGTGTGAGACACAGATTCTCTGTTTCAGTGAGTGTATGAGACCAAGCGAGTGTGTGAGTGACTGTGTGGCACATAGAGAGTGAATGTGATACAGTGTGAGACAGTGTGTGTGAGAGTGAGAAATACATTGTATATGAGAGAGAGAGTGTGAGCCGTGCCCTCCCAATCCATGGCCATCTGTCCCCTGCCCCCTCCATTCATCCTTTTCCAGCAATTCCCCTCTGTCCGTGAGCCCTGCCCTCCCAATCCATGGCCATCCATGTTTGTCTGTCACCTGCCCCCTCCATTCATCCCTATCCATCATTTCCCCTCTCTGCTTGAGGCCTGCCCTGCAATCCATATCCATCCATGCCCATCTGTCCCCTCCATTCATCCCTATGCAGCAATTCCCCTCTCCCTGAGTCCTGCCCTTCCAATCCATGCCCATCCATGCTCCTCTGTCACCTGGCCCCTCCATTTTTCCCTATCCAGCATTTCCCCTCTCTGCCTGAGGCCTGCTCTGCAATCCATATCCATCCATGCCCATCTGTCCCCTCCATTCATCCCTATCCAGCAATTCCCCTCTCCCTGAGTCCTGCCCTTCCAATCCATGCCCATCCATGCTCCTCTGTCACCTGGCCCCTCCATTTTTCCCTATCCAGCATTTCCCCTCTCTGCCTGAGGCGTGCTCTGTAATCCATATCCATCCATGCCCATCTGTCCCCTCCATTCATCCCTATCCAGCAATTCCCCTCTCCCTGAGTCCTGGCCTTCCAATCCATGCCCATCCATGCTCATCTGTCACCTGGCCCCTCCATTTTTCCCTATCCAGCATTTCCCCTCTCTGCCTGAGGCCTGCTCTGTAATCCATGCTCCTCTGTCCCCTGCCGCCTCCATTCATCCTTTTCCAGCAAGTCCCCTCTCGCCCTTCCATGACCCCCCCCCTCGCATCCATGCTACGCTCTCTCCCATGTCCCAGCCTGGCCCGCCCTCTTCTTCCCCCCCCCCTCGCATCCATGCCCCCCCTTCGCATCCATGCCTCGCATCCATGCCCCCCCACCCCTTCGCATCCATGCTTCCTTTTTTTTTTTTTTAATTCTTTTTAACTTTACCTCCGTGGCGGTTCGTGCAGCGAAGCGTCAGGGAAGGAGGCGGCGCTCCCGACGTCTAGCTTTCCCTTCGCTGTGTTCCGCCTTGTTTTGTTTTGAAGGCGGAACACAGCGAAGGGAAGGCTAGACGTCGGGAGCGCCGCCTCCTTCCCTGACGTTTCGCTTCCGGATTTGTTTGTTTTGTCGCGAGGGCGGGGCAGAGACGGCTGGCTGGCTTGAAGGCTTCACACCACGAATCCCCGAACCCTTCAGCCTCAGCCTGGGAGTGACGTCAGATGGCTTCAAGGCTTCAAGGCTTCAGGCTTCAGGCTTCAAGGCTTCAAGGCTTCAGACTTCCGGCTTCAAGCTTCCGGCTTCACAGAACGTTCACGGTGCGTTTTATTATATTAGATGTTTAATTTGGTTTTCTAATTGTCACATAAATGTTTGTTTTGTAGCCCCTGATGCAGCCCAGTTGGGCGAAACACGGCCTGTGTTAGGCTTCCTTATTTTATTCAACAATTTTCCATTAAACCAATTAACCTTGCATTTATACACACAAAGCGCATGGGGAGAGATGGTGATGGGGGAGAGAGGGAGAAATGTTGGACCTCAGGCACAAGGGAGGAGGAGAGAGAGAGATGGTGGACAGTGGGAGAGAGGCAGAAATGTTGGACATGGCGGAGGAAGGGAGACGAAGGCATGCAGTTATAGAGTTGCCCTTATAGGACTAAGATTCTATATATCATGCCTAGAAATTTGGCGCCAAAATTAAATTTGCCTAGGAGCCTTCTATAAAGTATGCCTCAATTTAGGCACACTTTATAGAATAAGCCAAACTTTTTATGTGGTTTATAGAATACGCAGAGCGCCCATATGCGCAACTAAATTTAGTCACGGGCGGTTACGCCAAGTAACACCTGGTGTAAATGCCAATGCCTAAATTAGGTGCAGACCGGGTGTATTCTATAACAGTGCACATAGATTTTAGAAACGCCCATGGCCATGCCCCCTTTTCAACTAGGCGACTTAGAATTTACATGCACCATGTTATAAAATAGGCCTAGACAGTTCTGCACGTAAATTCTAATTAATGCCAATTAGCATCAATTGCTTAATTGGCAATTATCACTGATTGGCTTGTTAACCAATTAGGTGTGTGCATTGTTGTGGAATATGCTTCGATTTCCGCTCAGAAATCTTGGTACGATGTATGGAATCTGTGGGATAATGACTGACCAACTGAAAAGGTGCAAAAGAAGTTAAGAACATTGTTTGTCCATAAAGTATCTTATGGTTGCAGCGAACCTGCTCCCCCCAACTGGCAGTGCTGTATATTTAAAGGGAATAATTCTATAACACCGTGCCTGTCTCTTAAAGGAATATAAGCAACTACCTTTCTTTATGGAATATCAGCGTACACGCTCTTAGGTGTGAGCACTTCCATCAGTAATCAGTAATGTGTGTACCTGTAAGTTCCGGTGATATATGTAACTCAGTGGTTCTTAACCAATGTGTCCCCGAGTGATGAGGTCATCAACTGGTGCCTCATCATCATGCTGGTCTCTCTGGACTGGAGCGAGGGTTGCTCGTTTTCAGGTGAGTTTTTCTTGCGGTTAATCGGACCCCCCTCCCGCTCCTCAGGTGGCTCTGATGAGCCCTCCCCTGCTTCCCACGATCAGTTTTTGGGTTGGTTTTGGGTGCGGAGTTGGGCAGGAACTTTTTTTACCATCTGACAACCCTGGGTTACACACCCCCAATTACATGTTTGCAATGGATCTTTACCTTGAGGAGCTAGCTAAACTAAAAGTAGACAAAGCAATGGGGCCTGCTGGGATATATCCGAGGATACTCAAGGAACTCAGAGATGTTCTGGTGGCTCCGCTGTCTGACCTCTTCAGTGGTTCCTTAGAGCCTGGAGTGGTCCCAGGGACTGGAGAAGGGGAAAAGGAAAGGGGATGGGACTTAATATACTGCCTTTTTGTGGTTACAATCAAAGCAGTTTGCATGTTATATACAGACACTTATTTTGTATCTGGGGCAATGGAGGGTTAAGTGACTTGACCAGAGTCACAAGGAGCTGCATTGGGAATTGAACCCAGTTCCCCAGGATCAAAGTCCGCTGCACTAACCACTAGGCTACTCCTCCACTCCTTTGCTGTGTTTCCTTTACAACCACCACTGCCTGCAAGCTGGGAAGACCAGCAATCTTGAGAGTCAGATACTTGAAGTCCCCATTATTGGTCCCTATTTCTGCTTCCTCACTACCCTCCAATAATAACTGCTGTCTCCAATCCCAACTTATAGTAGATGACGGCAGAAAAAGACCTGCACGGTCCATCCAGTCTGCCCAACAAGATAACTCATATGTGCTAATTTTGTGTATACCCTACTTTGATTTGTACCTGTGTTCTTCAGGGCACAGACCGTATAAGTCTGCCCAGCACTATCCCCGCCTCCCAACCACCAGCCCCGCCTCCCAACCACCGGCTCTGGCACAGACCGTATAAGTCTGCCCAGCACTATCCCCGCCTCCCAACCACCAGCCCCGCCTCCCACCACCGGCTCTGGCACAGACCGTATAAGTCTGCCCAGCACTATCCCCGCCTCCCAACCACCAGCCCTGCCTCCCGATCTTGACTAAGCTCCTGAGGATCCATTCCTTCTGCACAGGATTCCTTTATGCATATCCCATGCATGTTTGAATTCCGTTACCGTTTTCATTTCCACCACCTCCCGCGGGAGAGCATTCCAAGCATCCACTACTCTCTCCGTGAAAAAATACTTCCTAACATTTTTCTTGAGTCTGCCCCCCTTCAATCTCATCTCATGTCCTCTAGTTCTAGTGCCTTCCCATCTCCGGAAAAGGTTCGTTTGCGGATTAATACCTTTCAAATATTTGAACGTCTGTATCATATCACCAACTGAACATATTGCAGGTCTGCTGTTTGCTGTATAGTTTCTGAGTAGTGTATTTCAGGTGTTTGTGCTGCTCCGCAGTATCTGGCAGTGGAGGGATTTTGTGTTGCTGTGTACTTTCATTAATTTATAAAGCTGTGAATAATGAAGCACCATTTTCGTTGGCAGCAGACCTTAGAATATAGCGACTAAATCATAACCTGAGATCCTCTGATAAATAATTGCTGGACGTTCCTACATTTAGACAGATTAGACTTGATATTTGTCGTTCAACAATCATCCTGGTTGAGGGAGCAGGACTCTGTAACACCTTGTCATGTGAGCTGTGAAATGTTAATTCAGTGCTACATTTTAGAAAACAGTTGAAAGCATATTTCTTCACTAAAGCATATTGTGCTTAAGCTTGGCAGCTTATTTATCCATTGTTTTGCTGGTTGGTCTACTTTAATAAGTAATATAACAGACTCAGTGCTTTTGTTTTTTATGTCACGTTTGTTTGATGGCTCGGTTAATAAATATTTTAAATAAATAAACATACTTCTTTCCCAGTCTGCTTCCGCCATTTGCCGCCAAGATGGCAGCCAAAACAGAGGTTCCATTTAGGACATTTCCCAGCAGGGCCGTAGCCACGGGTGGGCCTGAGCCTACCTAATTTGGGCTCAGCCCAACCCAGCTGCAGTGCACCCCTGGGCTCCATTGTCAGCTCTCTTGTATGGGTTTGCAGCAGAGATTCCCACACGCTGCCTGCCACTAACCTGGAAGCCTCCCCTCTGCTGCATCCCGCCCCCTCTGTCACAATTTCCGGTTTCTGCCTGGGCGGGGAGCACAAAGGGGAGGCTTCCAGGTTAGCGGCAGGCAGCGTGTGGGAATCTCTGCTGCTGCAGCGGACCCATAGAAGAAAGAGAGAGGGGAGAGTTTTGTGTTGGGTGGGAGAGGGGCGAGTGGGAGAAATCTTGTATAAGAGGGTGGAGGGGAGGGATAAATGCATTAAAGGAGAGGGGCGAGAGAGGGAGAAATGTTGGGCATAGATGTGAAGGGGAGGGAGAGATGGTGCATGGGGGTGGAGGGGAGGAAGTAAGAGATGCAGCAAAGGAGTAGAGAGGGGCAAGAAAGGGAGAAATATTGTATTTGAGGGTGGAGGGTAGGGAGAGATGCTGCCTGGAGGGGAAGAGGGGTGAGAGGGGAGAAATGTTGGACATAGGGGTGAAGGGGAGGGAGAGATGCTGCATGGGGGAGAGAGGGAGAAATGTTGGACCTGAGGACCTAAGGGAGGAGGAGGAGGAGAGAGAGATGGAATTCGTTGCCAGAGAATGTAGTAAAAGCAGTTAGCTTAGTGGGGCATAAAAAAGGTTTGGCTGGCTTCCTAAGGGAAAAGTCCATAGACCATTATTAAAATGGGCTTAGGGAAAATCCACTGCTTATTTCTAGGATAAGCAGCATAAAATGTATTGTACTGTTTTGGGATCTTGCCGGGTACTTGTGTCCTGGATTGGCCACTGTTTGAAACAGGATGCTGGGCTTTGATGGACCTTCGGTCTGTCCCAGTATGTCAATACTTATGACAGTGGGAGAGAGGCAGAAATGTTGGACATGGCAGAGGAAGGGAGAGAATGCTGTATGGGAGGAAGGAAGAAGAGAGATGTTGGATCTGGGGTACAAGGGAGGGGGAGAGAGAGATGGTGGACAATGGGAGAGAGGGGGAGATGTAGGACAGGGGGGTTGAATGAGAGGCAGGGAGAGATGCGCAGAAGGTAGAGAGGGGAGAACGGGAAATGTTGGATGCAGGAGCAGATGGTAGTGATGGAGAGATGCCATATAATGGGAATGAGGGAAGAGAAAGGGTCCATGGACACGGTCCCACATTAAGTCAATTCATTTCTCTTTGCATTGGCTTCCAATCACGAAACGTATCTTTAAAATACCGGTGCTAACATTTAAGGTTTTGCATGGTGTGGCGTGAAAATATGTTTCAGATAAGTTGCCAATCTACATTCCTGGACGATTGCTGTGTTCATAGAGTGAAAGTTGCTTTCTTTTGCCCTCTGCGTGGTCTGTCCATCTTGAGTGTGCTCATTCTCAAGCATATTCCATGAAATAAAGCTCTTCCCACTGTAAGATCAATTGAGGATTTATTAGGGTTTTGTAGAGCTGTTAAAACTTTTTTGTTTAATTAATATTTTTCTAATGGGTTGTATACTGAATCTGTGCCTAGATGGATTTTTTTAGTTTTATATTATTTGTGCTGTAATTTTTATGTTGTATGTCTTATTTTATTATGCACATAACCTTGTAACTCATTAAGAACATAAGAATAGCCATTGTGGTCCATTAGCCCAGTATACTTTCAACAGTGGCCAAGCCAGATCACAAGTACCTGGCAAAAACCCAGTTAGTAGCAACATTCCATGCTACTAATCCCGGGGCAAGCAGTGGCTTCCCCCATGTCCATCTCAATAACAGACCATGGACTTTTCCTCCAGGAACTTGTCCGAACCTCTTTTAAACTCAGATATGCTAACCACCGTTACCATATCCTCCAGCAACGAGTTCCACAACCATCCTGGTTGAGGGAGCAGGACTCTGTAACACCTTATCATGTGAGCTGTGAAATGTTAATTCAGTGCTGCATTTTAGAAAACAGTTGAAAGCATATTTCTTCACTAAAGCATATTGTGCTTAAGCTTGGCAGCTTATTTCTCCATTGTTTTGCTGGTTGGTCTACTTTAATAAGTAATATAACAGACTCAGTGCTTTTGTTTTTTATGTCACGTTTGTTTGAAAGCTCGGTTAATAAATAAACATACTTCTTTCCCAGTCTGCTTCCGCCATTTGCCGCCAAGATGGCAGCCAAAAACAGAGGTTCCATTTAGGACATTTCCCAGCAGGGCCGTAGCCACGGGTGGGCCTGAGCCTACCTAATTTGGGCTCAATCCAACCCAGCTGCAGTGCAAATAGCTTAACTATTTGTTGCGTGAAAAAATTATTTCCTGGTATTTGTTTTAAAAGTATTTCCAAGTAATTTCATTGAGTGTCTCCTGATCTTTGTACTTTTTGAAAGAGTGAAAAGTGGATTCACTTTTACCCATTCTATACCACTCAGGAGTTTGTAGACCTCAGTATTAAACCCCCCTTAGCCGTCTCTTTCCAAGCTGAAGAGCCCTAACCTCTTTAGCCTTTCCTCATATGGGAGGAGTTCCATCCCCCCTTATCATACTGGTCGCTCTTCTTTGAACCTTTTCTAATCCATATCATTTTTGAGATACGGCGACCAGAATTGAATGCAGTACTCATGGTGAGGTTGCACCATGGAGCGATACAGAGGCATTATAATAATCTTGGTCTTATTGGGTTTTTTTTGTTACATTTGTACCCCACGCTTTCCCACTCATGGCAGGCTCAATGCGGCTTACATGGTTCAATGGAGGGTTAAGTGACTTGCCCAGAGTCACAAGGAGCTGCCTGTGCCTGAAGTGGGAATTGAACTCAGTTCCCCAGGACCAAAGTCCACCACCCTAACCACTAGGCCACTCCTCCACTCCATTTTTTTTGCATCCTTGCCTAATAATTCCTAACATTTTGTTTGCTTTTTTGGCTGCTGCTGTACAGTGGGCAAAAGATTTCATCGTTCTGGGCGTTATCGGGAGGACGGACTAAAGCACTTCAGTGGCATAGCCAGTCCAAGACAGCAACGCCCTTTGGGCTTGGTATAAATTCCAGTCCTAGTTTCTTGGTAAGAAAGGTCTCCTCCCACTATTACCTCACTGGTCAGGAAAAGTCACCCCTGTTCCAGAAACTGTGAGGATATAAACAGGTCACAATCCTGTTCTTTTAGAACACTAGAGGTCTCTGCCAGCTAAGCAAGGCAGAACCACAGAGGTCTCTGCATTTTAGTTCTGTTTATCCAAAGAGCATTACTGTATTTTATTATGTTACATCAGATTAGTGTTACTGTTATTGGTTGCTTTATGGATTTGCAATTTCAGTGCACTGCTTACTTTAAATGCTTTGAATTATGTGTGTTGTGTGTCTTTGATACTGTATAATGTCTTATGTTTTGATGTGAATTGCCTAGAATAGTAGATTTAAAATATATATATATATGCAGTGCATTTTTTCTAGCGAAAAAGGTGCCGGTACTCAAATGCCAGGCCACCCTTCAGGAGTGGGGTGATCACTGAGAGACCCAC
The DNA here is from genome assembly GCF_901765095.1 of Microcaecilia unicolor. Classification (NCBI taxonomy): domain Eukaryota; kingdom Metazoa; phylum Chordata; class Amphibia; order Gymnophiona; family Siphonopidae; genus Microcaecilia; species Microcaecilia unicolor. Next base: position 628,195,455 of record NC_044032.1, read on the forward strand.
CCCACAATAGCCAGGCCCCCTGCAACCAGTCACAGAATCTATGACAAGGCAGAATTGGTGTGCAGAGCCTAAGCTGTTTCATTAGGGATCATGGATCAATTTAACAGACAATGGAAAAGGTGCCGGTACCCCCAAGTACCCCCTCCAAAAAGGCCCTGTATATATGTAAAAATACTCATGTGAAATCAGAAATTTAACTAGACTCTTAAGACTACAGTTCTGCCACTGCACATGCATATAATATACTTTTAAAACCTAATGTCGTCTGCCAAGGGTCTTGTTAGGCTGGCAGCTGTTTCAATTATCTCATTTTTCAGAAACTGTAGAGATGAATTAATTGAAACAGCTGTCAACCTAACAAGACCAGTGACTGGGTAAGATTATGATAAATCAGAATAAAATTAATATGACTAGTTTGAAAGGAAGACAGATTTCGAAGGGAATGAAAAAAATTTCTCATGCAGTTGAGAAGTAACATGCCTTAACTTTTTTTTTTTAATGTTGGATCAACAAATGAGACGACAGTGTAAGATGAAATGTAAAATGAATTTGTTCTTAGCACAGAAATCAGCCTTGTTAGAACATTCCAAACCTTTAGTCACAGGCCCAGGAATATTCTGCATGCCTCCACTTTCTGCAAATTTCCACATATGTCTGCAGAATGTTTTATAGAGTTGAGATCTGATCTGGATATCCAAACACCAGGAATAATCCAGGTTCCTTATTGTAGACCAAGTGGATTGTTGCAAAGATGGCAACAGCAACTCAGTTTTGCTACACCTAGACATGTTTAAACCTGTGAATGCTAAATTCTCAGCTGCCTTAGGGGGTCTTTTACTAAGCCACAGTAGCGTTTCTAGATCACTGTAGAAATCCGCTGGCGGTAAAAGCCAAGACAACCATCCTATATAATAATTCTCACCTCCAACGTTCTGACTTGCCTGGGACCGTGGCTCATTCCGAGTTGGTCTGCTAGGCTCCGTAGATCAGGCTGACATCACCGTAGCCATTATGATGTCAACTTCAGAACCCGGGGGGGGGGGGGGGGGGGGAACATGCCTCACAGCTGATCCATGTCCAGAGGAGGGTCGCTGGACATGGGTGACTGAAGGGGGGACAGGGGAGAGAGGAGGGTTGCTGGACATGGGTGGCTGCAGGGGAGCCGAGGAAAACCTTGCTAGCGCCCGTTTCATTTGTGTCAGAAACGGGCTTCTCAGCTGCCTTAGGGGGTCTTTTACTAAGCCACGGTAGCGTTTCTATATCACTGTAGAAATCAGCTGGCAGTAAAAGCCAAGACAACCATAGAAATATAATGGGCTTCTTGGCGTTTACCGCCAGCTGATTTTTACCGCAAGCTAAGGGACCCTGCACTAGCAGCGGCAGCCAGTTTTACCACGCACCAGGGCCCCTTTTACCGCAGCAGGTAAAAAGGCCAAAAAAAGAAATGGCCATGCAGTAAGTTCGCACTTGCCGTGCAGCCATTTCAGGGGGGAGCACTTTCCCCATTGAGATGGCAGTAAGGGCTCCTGCATTAAACTGGCAGTAACCGGGCAGCGCATGGCACTGCCCGATTACCGCCGGGTATCCCCTTGCAGAAATATTTTTTAAAAAAATATTAACACTAGTGCCGGAAATGCCGCGTGCTGGGTGTGGAACTACTGCCGGCTCCCACTTTGGGCCGGCAGTAGTTCCAGGTTGCCGCGCGGCAAAGGGCACCTAAAAACTTCCGCGGCTTAGTAAAAGACCCCTTACTGAATTAACTTTATATTACGGTACGTTACCGCATGCTAAAAGGCACTACTGCGGAAAGCACTTGAGCGTCTCGCGGTAGTTCTGGGATTGGCACGAGCTAATCCTGCGCTAAAAAAAATATAATAAAAAATATATAGGGGCCCTTTAAATGTTAATTTGATGCTCTCTCTTGGCACAACTTGAGGATTAATGCATTAATTTTCTCTGTCTGGTTTTTACCCTTGCCAGAGCACTGAAATAAATATGCCATCCCTATCTGGCAAGCTGAGGCAAGAGATTGATAGTGGTGGACAGCAGTAACATACCAAGGGCAGGGTTAGGGTTACCATTTTGTGTCCTCTGAAAAAGAGGACACATGTCACGCCCCCTACCCGCCCCCGCCCCTGCCACGCCCCCTTCAGGTCCGGGCCACGCCCCCTTCAGGTCCGGGTTCCGCCCCTATCCCCCCCCCGTCACATAGTCCCCTCCCCCCCATCACATACCCCCCCCTCACTTACTGTCTAGCCCTGGTGGTCTAGTAGCGTCTTCTCTTCGGGGCAGGAAAGAGCCCCCTCTTTCCTGCCTGGAGCGCTGCCTCCCCTGTCTATCATCCTTCTCGGTCTGGCTGGGGATTCAAAATGGCCACCGAGAGTTGAAGCGGCCTCGCGAGAGTTCAACTCTCGGCGGCCATTTTGAATCCCCAGCCAGACCGAGAAGGATGATAGACAGGGGAGGCAGCGCTCCGGGCAGGAAAGAGGGGGCTCTTTCCTGCCCCGAAGACGTCACTAGACCACCAGGGAACATGGTAAGGAAGGGGAGGGGAGGGGAGGGGACGGGAGACCACGCGCCGATCGCCCGCCCACACGCCCACCGCACGCACGCGCCTGCCCGCACCCGCGCCCACGTTTGTCCAGAAATCCGGACAAACGTGGGCGGGGGCAAAATCCGCCGGACGCCCCGGACATGCCCTCAAAAAGAGGACATGTCCGGGGAAATCCGGACGTATGGTAACCCTAGGCAGGGTGGTGGGGGCACCTTTAGATTGTAAGCTCCTTTGAGCAGGGACCGTCCTTCTTTGTTAATTTGTACAGCGCTGCGTAACCCTAGTAGCGCTCTAGAAATGTTAAGTAGTAGTAGTAGTCAACCCTGGGTGCAGGCAGCAAGGGGATGTACGGAGCAGTCGCATGGCTGTCTGCTCTGCTGGTTCCCTGCCCCCTCTAACATTACTTCCTGTTCCGGGGCAGAGAACCAGCAGTGCCAGCTGCTCTGTGCAGTTCCTTGCTAGGAGGAAGGGTGGGAGAGAGGTTTTTGTGGTTTGGGGAAATGGGAGATGTGATTGGTTTAAAGGAAGAGGTGTGGTGGGGAGTGTGGAAGTGGTAGAGATTTGTCTAACGTGTTAACTGTACCTCTGTTGAAACTGTGGCAGGAGTACAGGGGAAATCAGAAAATTAATGTATCTCAGTGTTTGGATAATCCAATTTTTGTGGTCATGGAGAGGTTGAGGAGGGAGAAGAGGTTGATTTGCGCTAAGGAAGTTCAGTTTGATTAGTAGAAAGCTTAAGATTGATATGTACTTGAATATAATGTGTAAACCGCTCTGGTTGTACCAGAGAAAGGTGGTATAACAAATGCATAACCCAACCGACCCCGTGACCTGATACGCTGTCTAATTTGATCGAGGGAGAGGATTTGGATTGTTTAGACCACAGGCTGCAGATCAGGTGTTACATCAGTTGTGCTTGCCAGGAGGACTTGCTTGGATGAATGGTCCGAGTGAAAGTAAGGAGTTGTGTTATTTAGGAGGGATCTGTGATTTGAAACGGCAGTGGTTGCAGCCAAAGCACGAGCTTGAGTATGTTTTTATGTTAGGTAGATATTGGGAGCTTTTTTTTTGTTCTGCCTAGATTTGGTTGCAGAGCCTATTTTGCTGCAATCTAATTTGGTGGTGATGGTGATATTAATTTGAAACAGGAAGTGCATAGGATGCTTGTGAGGCTTGTAGATAGGACGTGGGAGCTTGGATTAGAGTGCTGCTGAATTGTCAGGGTTATCCACGTACAACTGATTTAAACCAGGGGTGTAGCCAGACCTCGTGGTGGGAGGGGGCCAGAGCCCAAGGTGTGTGTGGGGGTAATTTGGTCTGTTGCCTCGCCGCCGCCTCGCTGCCCTGCCGCTCCCCTCCCACTGCTGCAGGAAATACCTTGGCTTGCGGGGATCCCCAACCCCCTGCCAGCTGAAGCCTTCTCCAGCGCTGGTCTCCTGTCTTGCTTTCTCTTCCCCCTCACGTCCAATTTCACTAAAAGGAGCGTGCAGGATGTGAGGGGGAAGAAAGGGCAGGGCAACGGGGCGGCACAGGAGACCGGCGCTGGACGAGGCTTCAGCTGGTGGGGTCTGGCCCCCTCCCACCGTGAGGTCTGGCTACTCCCATGGTTTAACCAGTTACTTAAACTGTCTAATCCAAGCTCCCCCCATGGCCCTACGTAGCTACGCCACTGATTTAAACTCGTGCATAGCGTATGGAATGTCAGAAATATATATGTGTGTGTGTAATTGGACTCTGGTTTTGGCGGACACAGATCGCACCCTCACCCAATTACTTTTATTGGCTTAAGTGTCTGTGTTTAACAAGCGTATTATTCCAGAAAGCCATTTTTTTTTGGCATTGTTCTTACTGCGTTTTTCTCTCCTTTCTGACAGGTGTAGAAGACATAGTAGCAATAATGATCCCTGAAGCCAAGGGAAAAGAATTGGTGAGCCTGCTCGAAAGGAATATTACTGTGATGATCTACATAACGATCGGAACACGCAACTTGCAAAAATACGTCAGCCGTACCTCTGTAGTGTTTGTCTCCATCTCCTTCATCGTTCTGATGATCATTTCGCTTGCGTGGCTTGTCTTCTACTATATCCAGAGATTTAGATATGCAAACGCACGCGACAGAAACCAGGTGAGTTAGCACGTTCATGTTCTCACATTCACATAAATGCATTTCGCACCATCGTCGTGTACCCACATGAGCCCCCAGATTGTTGGAAATGGTTTTTGTTCATAGGCCCCAGTTTTTATTTTTGCAAGCAAAGCATAGTTTGCTTGCATGTGAAAATCTGTGCTATTCACACCAAACATTGCAAAGGGGCATAAACCGTGAGGATAAGGTCAGGGAAATAAAATGGAATGCAAATTTGATTTATTACACAATTGGGGTAGTTCTAAAAGGAGGTGCCTAGGTTTAGGACACAAATACCATTTTCCTAGTAACGTGCATGTGAACACACATGTGCGTATCTGTGCCGTTTCTGGCTAAGCGGTATTCTTTACTTAGTCTATTATATATAATGGTGTATACTATGCATTTGGTGGTCACATGGACAGAGTTTGGATGAGAGCCAGAAAACTAGGAGTGGGAACTGGATCAGGCTCTTTGAAAACAGACTCAGGACTCCCAATGTAAAATTAAAGCTGTTTATTTAAAATGACTCGACACGGGAGCATGTTTCGGTACATATGTGCCTACCTCAGGAGTCTTGATGCGTATTTTGACAATCACGTCTATCCTCGGCAGTACGTCTTGTAAAAATGAGCTGTCTTTAGAAAGACCGTTGCTGAAAAAAATGGCATGTAAAATGCCGCCGTATTGCTGTGGTATTTTTTTGCACAGTTTGGATGAAGCATGGGTAGGGCACATGCTTCATGTAGATCACAAAGTCTTTTGCTATTTGAGCACATGCATTTAGATCAGTTCTGTGGCAGGTATAAGTGTTCACACCTTAAATGCTCAAAGCTCAGTCCTCTCATAGCCCCGAGCTTTATGTACCCACTTCATCACCAGTCCTTCATACAGAGGGGCATTTTCAATATTACTACTACTACTACTACTACTTAACATTTCTAGAGCGCTACTAGGGTTACGCAGCGCTGTACAAAATACACAAAGAAGGACGGTCCCTGCTCAAAGGAGCTTACAATCTAAAGAACGAAATGTCAAGTTGGGGCAGTCAAGATTTCCTGGGTAGAGGTGTAGAGGTTAGGTGCCGAAGGCGACATTGAAGAGGTGGGCTTTAAGCAGGGATTTGAAGATGGGCAGGGAGGGGGCCTGGCGTATGGGCTCGGGGAGTTTGTTCCACGCGTGGGGTGAGGCGAGGCAGAAAGGGCGGCATCTAAATCCGACTTTGGACGTTTTGTGGAAAACGTCCAAAAATCTGGTAGCGGACATAGCCATTTTTGAACCTGGAAAAGGTCTTTTTTTTTCTGAAAATGGTTATTTGCTAGATGTTATTGCGCTCAGTACGTCTATCTTTTTGGACCATTTTCGAAAATAAAATGTCCAAGTGAAAAGCACACAAAATCAAGCCATTGGGAAGTAGGAAGAGCCAGCATTCTTGGTAGATTGTGGGGTACCTTAGGGGACACTGCAGTGGATTTCACATAAAAGGTCCCAGGTACACATCTCACCATTTTACCCCCTTAGACTGTATGGTGAGCCCTCCAACGCCCACCAAAAACCTATTGTACCCAACTGTGCACCACTACAATAGCCTTTATGCCTGCAAGTGTCACCTATATGTAGGTTTCGGGTGGGTTTTGGAGGGCTCACGCTTTCCACCACAAGTCTAATATAGTGGGTTTTGGGCTTGGGTCCCTTCTCTGCATTTCACTGCACCCATCACTAGGCTATTCCAGGAACCTGCTTGCTGCTCTAATAGGACTGGCCATAACATCTGAAGCTGTCATAGAGGTTGGTATGTGTCACAACCCGAGGGTGAGAGGGTATTATATATAAGTATACAACAAAACAAAACTCTCTCATGTAATGGCAAAAAATAGTCATTTCAACAATAGACTAAAGATTCTGTGGAGTGCATCTGTTTTCAAGGGAATTAAGGGAAAAGCCTCTGAATTTAACCCAACCTCCAACCCAAGTAGTCAAGGGTTGAGAAAGCTTCTGCTGGGAATTATATCATCATAGGCAAAAACCCTTTTAGTTCCAAAATGAATGAAAAGATGCTAAAAGCTCGACAGAATCAGCTCTGGGTCCATATAGCATGTGAAAGTCAAGAGAGTAACTTAGCTTTCAAGTGCAGATACAAAGTAACAAGTGGGTCATCGGTCAAACACACAGACTTCGGCCAAGGTTTCGCAAGTAAGGCTGTGTCAAGGCGTGAGCAACCATAAAAATTCACAATATGAGCATGCTTCCTGGTTGCTTCCTATTGTGAACCTTTATGGTTACTCACGCCTTGGCACAGCGTTACTAGCGAAACCTTGGCCAAAGTCGGTGTGTTTGACCACTTGTTGCTTTGTATCTGCACTTGAAAGCTAAGTTACTCTCTTGACTTTCACATGCTTTATGGACCCTGTAACAGTGATTAAAAACTTGCACCTTTCAAACTCCCTTCCCTTCCCCTCTCATCTCCTCTCCTGATCAGACACAAGTGAAAAGCACACACACATACCAACAAACATATACAGACACATAACCATGTAGACCCCACCTCCACATGTATTTCCATGCAGAGGAGTTGGAAAGAATTCCACAAGCCACACTGTGCGTGCTTTCCCTACTTGTTTAGCAATGAAACCATTTTTATATTCATAGAGATTCTTTAATGGTAGTACTATGAGGGCTCCCTTAGGTAAAATGTAAGCAAATTTGCATTCCATGTCATCTTGGGAACATTGACAGTATTTGAAGGGGAAGGTGGGAGTAAAGAGAAGAAAAATGTCAGTAAGTAGTTTTTCACGGAGAGAGTAGTAGATGCTTGGAATGCCCTCCCGTGGGAGGTGGTGGAAATGAAAACAGTAACAGAATTCAAGCACGCGTGGGATAAACATAAAGGAATCCTGTTCAGAAGGAATGGATCCTAAGGAGCTTAGCAGAGATTGGGTGGCAGAGCCGGTGGCGGGAGGTAGGGATAGTGCTGGGCAGACTTATACGGTCTGTGCCAGAGGCGGGACTGGTGGTTGGGAGGCGGGGATAGTGCTGGGCAGACTTACATGATCTGTGCCCTGAAAAAGACAGGTACAAATCAAGGTAAGGTATACACAAAAAACTAGCACATATGAGTTTATCTTGTTGGGCAGACTGGCTTTACCGTGCAGGTCTTTTTCTGCCGTCATCTACTATGTTCCTATAGGCAAAGTCCATAGACCATTATTAAAATGGACTTGGGGAAAATCCACTGCTTATTTCTAGGATAAGTAGCATAAAATGTATTGCACTTTTTGGGGATCTTGCCAGGTACTTGTGACCTGGATTGGCCACTGTTGGAAACAGGATGCTGAGCCTGATGGACCTTTGGTCTGTCCCATTATGGCATCACCCATTTAAATCAAAACTTTATACATTTTAGTACTACTCAAGGCACTTAAAGCTACTTGAAGCATTTATCTCAATAAGACAATGTCTGGATCAGCCAGGGGAATACTTGTCCAACATGTACCATGTTTCGCCTATTGGCTTTCTCAAGAAACATCCCCATTTACTGCCGAAAACGCTACCAATCCCCTGCTCTTTTCTGGAACAAGCATAAAGTGACTTTAAGTGCCTTGAGTAGTAGTAACATTTATCAAGTTTTGATTTAAATGAGTCAAATAGATGACTATGGGGCTCATTTTCAAGACAGAAAAATGTCCAAAAAGCGGCACACAGTAGCATTTGGAAGCTTTTTTCCCCCCCAAAAACGTCCAAAACGCTATTCTTGAAACTCATTTTAAGATGCTTTTATATGCAGTTCATCTGAAGTGCGTCCAAATCATGAAGGGGTGCTTCAGGAGCTTGTTGGGGGCAGGATTTCGGCGTTCCTAACACTTGGACATTTTTCTGCCACAATTGAACAAAGCAAAAACGTCCAGGGATAAAACCTAGACATTTTGGGATAGACCTATTTTAATGACGACTGTCACAAAAGGGTACCCCAAATGACCACTAGAGAGATTAAGTTATGTCCCCCTTACTCCCCCAGTGGTCACTAGCCCCTTCTCAGTCCCCAAAGATGTAAAAGCAACAGTACATACCAACCTCTATAAGTATACAACAAAACAAAGCTCTCTCATGTAATGGCAAAAAATAGTCTTTTCAACAATAGACTAAAGATTCTGTGGAGTGCATCTGTTTTAAAGGGAATTAAGGGAAAAGCCTCTGAATTTAACCCAACCTCCAACCCAAGTAGTCATTTAGTAATGACAAGGGTTGAGAAAGCGTCTGCTGGGAATTATATCATCATAGGCAAAAACCCTTTTAGTTCCAAAATGAATGAAAAGATGCTAAAAGCTCGACAGAATCAGCTCGGGGTCATAGTAACATATAGTACATAGTAGATGACGGCAGAAAAAGACCTGCATGGTCCATCCAGTCTATGGTGCTCAAAAATCGGTGCCCAGCTCTGATGCATGCACAGGTAAATTGAATAATGAGCACTAGAACATCAATAAAAATTTGAGTGTGCATCTTGCTGCGCGCTATTGTTTAAAGCATGGCACCTAATTTGATTTGTGCAGATCTGAGAAGAGGGTGTGGCAAGGGCATTCCGCAGATTTGCACGTGGATTTATAGAATTTGTCCTGGGTGTGCCTAACTTATGGGCCGGCATTTACACCTGGTTTAAGCAGGCATAAAGTGCAGCACCTAAAAGTTCAGTGTGGAATCGGTGCTAGGCACGATTCTATAAAGAGAGAGAGAGAGAATTCAGTCACTAAACTGAAAATAAAATTATTTTTCCTACCTTTGTATTCTGGTGATTTTATTATTTCATTCATCTTGTTCCGAATCTTTGGTTCTGCTCTTAAGTTTGATTCCAGGGCTCCCTTTTCATTCACTGTTTCTTTTCTTTTCTCCTGCCATATGTTTGGCACTGATCTATCATGTTCAGCTTTCTTTAATTCCTTTGCCGCCTTCTCAAATCTATCTTGTTATCCCTCTTCCCTTCCCTTTATGCTCAGCTTGTCTCCCCTTTTCCCTTCTCTTTCCTTTATGTTCAAATTGTCTCCCCTCTAAGCCACCACTGTTCCCTCCCGCAGGTCCAATACCTTTTCCTACCTTCCTTCTCTGACCCCCCCCAGGCCTCGCTCTCCTCTCTGCCGCGATTCTACGAACTTTCTGGTTACTGGCAGCTGGTCTGGAACAGTGCAGAAATGGGAGGGGCATGAGCGTAACGGGGATGTTCCTAAAATGAACACGTGTTATAGAATAACGAGGATACGCGCCTAATTTAGGCATATACATTTGCACCATGTTTCGGTTGGTGCAAATGGCCACGCCTAAAGATAGGCGTGATTCCAGGACGTAAGTGCTATTCTGTGAACCACGTCTAACTTTAAGCGCGGCTTATAGAATAACGTTTTTTCGGCACCAGATTTTTTTGGTACCATATATAGAATCTAGCCCTAAGGGCTTAACACCCTTTGGTTATTTAAAAAAAAAAAAAAACAGGAAAGAGTTTGAATTAACGTAACTATAGCTACAATTGAAGCCTTGACAATTGGCAGTAGCACAAGTTAAACCTGTGTGCTAATTCAGACTCCTTTTATGTTTGCTATCAACGTACAATAGATGTATTGTATTTTTGCTTGTCATTTAGAAAAAATAAAACCTTTTATTTATAGAACTGAAGTCAAAATTGATCACAGGCTTCTCCGTTTCTCTTCCTGGTGCAGTGATTTGGTTTGTAGCTGCTTAACACAATAGTTTAGACACTTTGGCCCCTTATACAAAGGCATATCAGCGTTTTTATTGCAAGCTAAAAATTAGTGTGCGCTGAACGCTATCGGGCTCATTTTTGAAAGAGAAGGACGCCCATCTTTCAACACAAATCGGAAGATGGACGTCCTCGGTATAATCGAAAGCCGATTTTGGGCGTCCCCAACTGATTTCCATCGCAGGGACTGCCAAAATTCAAGGGGGCGTATCGGAGGCGGGACTTGGGTGTGCCTAACACATGGACATCCTCGACCCATAATGGGGAAAAAAAAGCGTCCCTGACGAGCTCTTGGACGACTTTATCTGGTCTTGTTTTTCTTATGACTAAGGCACAAAAAGGTGCCCGAAATAACCAGATGACCACTGGAGAGAATCGGGGATGACCTCCCCTTACTCCCCCAGTGGTCACTAACCCCCTCCTGCCCTCAAAAAATATCTTTCAAGATATTTTTTCCAGCCTCTATGCCAGCCTCAGATGTCATACTCAGGTCCAGCACAGCAGTATGCAGGTCCCTGGAGCAGTTTTAGTGGGTGCAGTGCACTTCAGGCAGGCGGACCCAGGCCCATCCCCCCCTGTTATGTTTGTGGAGGAAACAGCGAGCCTTCCAAAACCTACCAGAAACCCACTGTACCCACATCTAGGTGCCCCCCTTCAACCATAAGGGCTATGGTAGTGGTGTACAGTTGTGGGTTTTTTTTTTTTTGGGGGGGGGGGGGCTCAGCACACAAGGTAAGGGAGCTATGTACCTGGGAGCAATTTATGAAGTCCACTGCAGTGCCCCCTAGGGTGCCCGGTTGGTGTCCTGGCATGTCATGGGGAAAAGTGCACTATGAATGCTGGCTCCTCCCACGACCAAAGGGCTTGCATTTGGTCGTTTCTGAAATGGACATCCTTGGTTTCCATTATCGACGAAAATCAGAAACGGCCAAGTCTAGGGACAACCATCTCTAGGGTCGACCTAAATTTCAAGATTTGGACGTCTCTGACTGTATTATGGAAATGAAAGTTGGACGTCCATCTTATTTCGATAATACGGGTTTCCCCGTCCCTCCATCGGGACGTTTTGCAAGGACGTCCTGAACAAAACTTGGACGTCCCTTTCAATTATGCCCCTACGACACCCATTATATTCCTATGAGCATCTAAGCATTTAGTGCACGTGAATTTTCAGCGTGCTTAAAATACTAGAGTGCCTTGTAAAAGACCCCCTGTGTGTGGTGTGTAATATTCCTAGAAAATACATAGAGGCTTATTTTCAAAGCACTTAGCCTCCCAAAGTTCCATAGAAACCTATGGAACTTAGCCTCCCAAAGTGCTTTGAAAATATGCCTAATAGTATTACACTAGCTACATATCCCTCTTATCGTAGTGCACTTCAATATATGATACTTTTATTTAAGCAAGAATTATTTTCTCAGCAGCTATGCTTTAGAAAATATGTTGTTAGTTTTTGTATAAATATGTGTTATGGTGATTCATTATTTTAATTTTACAGCGCCGGCTTGGAGATGCTGCAAAAAAAGCAATTGGTAAGCTGCAAGTCAGGACCATCAAGAAGGGGGACAAGGTAAGCTTTCTTTTTCAAGAAATGACGGTAATAAATGTAAAATGCAGAGAAATAGTATAGTTTGCATGTTTGAAGAACAAATGGCTTGATTTCATACAGTCCAGTGATTATCGGCTAGTGTCTCACCAAAAATGTGATATAAACAGAAATCCACTGCTTTCCGTAACAACCACGTGTGCTGCAGAGCGTCATGGAGTCAATTTGGATTTTCCATATTTTTGCTCTCCACTGCCTCCGATGATCACCAGCCCCAACTGGAAAGGTTGAAGGTCTGTTGTCCCCTGCCCTCTCCTAGCAGGCACCAGTACTGCATCCTGCACCACCCAGTACTGCCACCAGCTCAGGCTAGATATGGTGTCTTCTGTACCCTGTTTGAAGCTGCGTTCACTCGATTATTTAACCCCGCATTTTTTATGCAAAGGTCTTTTTAAAGACCACATGGTCATTGACCGTTTGATGGTGTTGCATTTTATTTAAAGACTCCTGATGCAGGCTACCAGCCGAAACACAGTACTGTGTTGAGTCTTCACCAATAAATTGTTCCATATCAACTGAAGTCTTCTTGTTTGTCTCTGGATTGCCTAGTCTATTTCCCACTCCTCTGTTTCTGCCTCCTTTACCCTCCCATGTGGCTATGGTCAACACTGGCAGCCTAGCCCAGACGTGAGTGGCTCTGGCTGTAGAAGAGGAGGAATTATCCTGAGGAGACACCCCTGCCATTGGGTAGAAAGGGTAGACGTCAAGTCTCCCGCATCCAGTGGGTAATCTCATGTACTCCCACTGGGAAGCCAAGAACTCCCACCCAACAGCCTCCCCCTCCATCAGCAGCAGGAGATGCATTAATAAGACTGGTCCTCTGACAGCCAGAGATGATGTTTTATTAAGGGGTCTCCTGCAGACTTGAGATCTGTCAGGGGGTGGAACCAGGAGGTGGAGTTAGAGGGGCTGGGGGTGTGGCTGGACATAGTGGGGTGGGCTGAGCAGAGCTAGGGGTGTGTCTTAAAATTTCTCACTCAAAGATTGAGCCCCTTGGCAGCTCTGACAGGGGTGTAGCCAGACAACAAATTTGGGTGGGCTTAGGCAAGAAGTGGATGGGCACCAAATGTTCTCTACCCCCCACAACCCCCCCCTTCCCAACCATCAAAAATATATCTCAGCTGGCAGGAAAATGCTTCTTTCCACCTTGGCAGTCTGAAGTAGGTATGCGCAGAAAACTGAGCATGCACAGGTGCCGGTATCATGGAGAGTAGCATTTTTGTTACCATTAGGGGGAAGTCTTCAGCTGGCAGAGCTTGAGATCCCCACCAGCTACCGTTAAACGTGTGCTACAGTTGGGTGGGCCTGAGCTGTAAGTGGGTGGGCCAAGGCCCACCCAGGCCCACCTGTAGCTACGCCACTGAGCTCTGAAAAGGTGAGTTTTAAAAAGAAGACTGGTAAGGGTATTGAAAGGGAAGAGAGAAAGAAGATACGCCTGGGGTTGGGGTATCTGGGAGGGTCTGAGAAAGAGAGTAAGCCTGGGGGCACGAAAGAGAAGAGATGAGTCTACAGTGGTATTGAATAGGAGAGGAATCCTAGGGGTGGCAGTGCCCCTTAAAAACGTTTTTTAGGACTGAAACTAGGTGGGGACTTGAGGATGAGGGAGGACAGGGACATGGGGATTAGCAGAGGACTCGGAGATTGGTTGAGAGTGAAGGTAAACAACCGAGTGGGAGTATATGTAAGGATATTTGAGACAGGAGATTTTTAAAAAAACGTGGGATGAGGTGGAAAGAGGGTGACTCTGTGAAGGATGTAGAGGTTTTGCAAACAGGCTGAATGCCTGTGGAAAGAGATGTGTGTGTGTGTGTGTGTGTGTGTGTGTGTGTGTGTGTGTGTGTGTGTGTGTTTTTTTAATTGCTGTGTTGCCCTTCGTTTTCCATCAGATCAGTTTACAAATAAATGCCTAGGGATAGAAAAAGAAAAGAACATTAACAGCAGAACACTCAGTGACCAAAGTCATTTTCATGCTGGTCCCCAAAGAGGTAGCAGAGTCCCAGAAGCTTGAGAAAAAGAAAAGGCTTTTAATCTAGCCTTAAATTGACTTTGGGGCTCATTTTCAAAGCACTTACACTTACCAAGTTCCATAGGTTACTGTGTAACTTTGTAAGTCTAAGTGCTTTGAAAATACGCCTCACTTTGTCAGTTGTGTCACAACAAAAGCAATACTGGTCTTAGACCATAGGGCTGGTAGGGGGATCCGGGAAGAAGGGAGGGGATCCTAGAAAGAGTGAAGCTTAGGGTTACTGTATTTGCCGTGACAAAAAAAGAGGACACAAAATAAAATGCAGCCCCACCCTGCCCACACCATGCCTCCGTGCTGTACAGTCACCTTGACCCCCCCCCCAAGAAAGCCTGATTCAATAAATACTGCAGTGAAAATACTGGTAAAGTAACAAAAATGTTTTTCCGTATTCTGCTAAGTGCAAAATGAAAAGATGTACATTTCCAAAATAGCAGACATCCATGAGAATGTCCCCCTTTCCTTTCCGTCCCATCCAGTATCGCCTTGAGTACTGCAACCTACTCCTCACTGGCCTCCCACTTAGCCATTTATCCCCCCTTCAGTCCGTTCAGAACTCTGCTGCGCGTCTTATCTTCCGCCTGGACCGATATGCTCATATCACCCCTCTCCTCAAGTCACTTCACTGACTTCCGATCAGGTACCGCATACAGTTCAAGCTTCTCCTACTAACCTACAAATGCACTCGATCTGCAGCCCCTCCTTACCTCTCTACCCTCATCTCCCCTTACGTCCCTACCCGTAACCTCCGCTCTCAAGACAAATCCCTCCTCTCAGTACCCTTCTCCACCACCACCAACTCCAGGCTCCGCCCTTTCTGCCTCGCCTCACCCCATGCCTGGAATAAACTCCCTGAGCCCATACGCCAGGCCCCCTCCCTGCCCATCTTCAAAGCCTTGCTCAAAGCCCACCTCTTCAATGTCGCCTTCGGCACCTAACCACTACACCTCTATTCAGGAAATCTTGACTGCCCCAACTTGACATTTCGTCCTTTAGATTGTAAGCTCCTTCGAGCAGGGACTGTCCTTCTTTGTTGAACTGTACAGCGCTGCGTAACCCTAATAGCGCTCTAGAAATGTTAAGTAGTAGTAGTATACCCTGCTCTCCTCTCCATCCCCTTCTATCCATATGCTGTATTTTCCCCTTTTCCCTCCCATCATCTACGTCCCCATCCCCAATCTTTTTTCCAGCCTCCCTCCACCCACCTTTTTTTTTTTTACAGCCCTCTCCCTCCATCCACCTCCCCTCCCCTTATGTAACTTATCGCAACCCCACTCTTTCCTGCCCAGCTCCCACTGACCTGCTTGCTGCTGGCGCTGCTTCAAAATGGCTTCCGGGACTTCAAGTGTTGGCCTTGCAGAAATCTCACAAGGCCATTGCTTGAAGTCTTCACAGCCATTTTGAAGCGGTGTCAGCAGCGAGCAGGTCATCAGTAGCGCCATGCAGGAAAGAGTGGGGTTCTTTCCTGCCCTGAAGAGGACACTAGATGACCAGGGTGCATTGGGCATCCTGGGACCACCCCCCCCCCCCCAGCCAGCCAGTCTGCCCACCCACAAGCCAGACAGTGTGCCTGCCTGCCCGCCCACCAGCCTTCCTGCCCAGAAACCCAGACAAACAGGCAGGCTGGTAAAAACTGCCTGGATCCCCGACAGTCTCCTGAAAAAGAGGACATGTCTGGGGGAATCCAGATGTATGGATAATTCAGCCACACTAGTGGGTTACATCGTCCAGTAATGCTGGTACAGATGGCTCTCTGAGGGGGTCTTTTACTAAAGTTTAGCTCGAGTTACCTGCAGCAGGCCCCATTTTATTCCTGTGGGCCCTGCTGCAGATAACTCGACCTAAGCTTTAGTAAAAGACCCCTTGAGCTCAGAAAAACCACAAGACTACTGCTAGGGGTCGTGGGTGCCATTTTGAACCGGGGATCTCCGGGACGGGAGTGCCTGGGGATCACTCCTGCCCAGCTTAGCCTAGACCACCAGAGATGCCTGTGCCCTCCAGGGGGAGTGCTGGTATTTGGGGAGGAGGGAACTACGGGTCTTAGTCAGCAGGGGCCAAAGCTAGGCTGCAGTCATTAATGAGTCTTTGGGGGCTGCTGGAGGGAGGTATTTCAGCAGCACCTTCACAGGGAATGGGAAGCTGTTTTTTTTTTTTTCCCCCCCCCATGCTGGCCACTTTAAGAAGGCATATGGGAGCATCTGGCTGTCTAAATGGCCCAGTTTTTCCAGACAGGAAAAATGATGGCAGCGTTGTGTGTTGCCATTATTTTTCCAGGAATAATGCAGTGCTTACTGCAAACTGTGCTATTCAATGTGTATAATAATGAGGTGTTCTGCACGCATTGCATTGGTAGATAGCCCAGGGTAACCTAAACTAACATGTATTATGGTGATATAATGCACAATACAGTATTTTAAAGGTGGCTCTCTTATTTTCATGTATATATATATAAACAAACTTTTTAAAGGACGGATGAGTCGTCATAATACTTCACTGAAAATCAGAAAAACCATTTAAAAAGTTGCCCCTTAAATCTCCACAGAGTTAATTATTTTTGTCAATTTCCATCACATTGTTTTTTAACAAATAAGTTTTGTGTAATTACTAAGGGTGAATTAAGGCAATAAAACACATTTGCCTGTTAATGCAGGTTAACTGGCAATTTTCTTCAAAAAATGTAAGGTTCTAAAAATTAGTATGTTGATTTAAGAAAAGGTTCATTACATTGTGTAAAAAGAAAAAAGGGTTTTGTGCACCTTTATCTTGGTGCTGATTTGTTAATCTAAGGCATGGTTCCCAAACGTTTTTGGCTTGCGGCACCCTTAGTGTCTGAGCAATTTTTTATGGCGCTTCCCCCCCCCCCTTCCCCACACAGGTTTCACCTCACCTCCCCCCCCCCAGCCACACAGGTCTCCATCTCCCCGCCCCACATCATGTCCAATATTTCTTCCTCTGTCCCCCATGTACCACCCCCCCTACCAAACCCATGCCCCCTTCTAATCCATTATAATCCATTTTTTACCTTGTTCCTGGGGAGAGAAGGGCGGAGAAGAGCCCGGACCTGAGCACAGGAGGGAGGCAACATAACGTCCTGCAGCCCCATCCTCCCTCCCTGACAGCTGAGTAGTGAGCAGCTAGGATCCCGGGGCAGGGGCAGGCCTCCAAACATCCAGGTTGCCGGCATTGACAGCAATGTGTAAGCGCTGCCTTCAGCCTGCCCCGAAGGCCTTCTTTGTACAGCCACTTCCTGTTCCCGCGTAGGCGGGATGCTGTTCAAAGAAGGCTTCGGGGGCAGGCCAAAGGCAGCTCTTACATCACTGCCTGCAGCAAGCGAGCGGGTGGGCAGTGGAGAGAGGAAAGTGAACGATACTGCACCAATCGTTGTTCCAGCACTCTGCGTGTGAACTCCCAAATGTCCCGTGGCACGCCTGTGAGTTCGCCACGGCGCACTGGAGTGTCGCAGCGCACAGTTTGGGAAACGCTGATCTAAGGTGAAACCTCCCCTTTTTTTGCTTTTTCACTATTAAAGATACTCCAGCCGATATCCAAAACCATTTAACTGGCGACATTCAGCAGGGGATAGCCGGTTATCTCCTGCTGAATATTCCCAGTTAGCGCCTAGGAGATAACCGGCTATCGCTGAATATTCAATTTATATCCAGCTATTATGAGCAGCCGCATCAAGCTACTTAAATAACTGGTCTATCTTTAGCCGGTTTAAAGTTAACCGGCTATCTTTGAATACAGACTTAGCTGGTTAACTTTAAACCGTTCAAAAGTAAACCAGTTATTCAGTGCCGGTTACTGGAAACAGCATGACATTGAATGTCTGGGCTGAACACCGACCGCAGGAGGCGCCGGGCACCCTCCTACTGTCTGACTATCGACCCCACTGTAACTGGGATGGATTTGAAAATGGACAACGTAGACACGTGCTAGGGACACCAAATTCTGCAGACACCCAAAAATTGGGACCTTCACGCATGTCCTCCGTCTGTGGGCACTATAATCTTAAATTCAATGTTTGTAGTGCAGTGTGGAGATTTAGGGATTTCTAAGAGGATTATTCTAGAGAGCGAGGTTGTTCATTTGTCTCTTGTACTGAACCTTACCAGAAGAAAGAGTTACAAAAGTTTGTATTTTCTGTCTTGTAGGAAACCGAGTCAGATTTTGATAACTGTGCAGTTTGTATTGAAGGATACAAACCAAATGATGTGGTACGAATCTTGCCCTGCCGGTAAGTTAATGCACTTGCGTTATGGTGACACGTATTGGGTTACATTGCTGTACGCAGACATTGGGAAAGAGGAGTCTATGCTGCTGTGTATTATTATTGTGCCAGGGCCACCGAGAGATTGAGCCGGTTCTGGGCCGCCGCCCCCTCCCCCCAGGATTGCCACCACTTCTGTCCCCCCCCCCCACTCTAAATACCTTGGCTGGCGGGGATCCCGAGGCCCCCCCAGCAGAAGTCTGCCTCCAGGGCTGCAGTGCTCTTCACTCCGCTTCATTGCCTGCCCTGCCTTCTGCTGCTTTTCTCTCACATCGCGCATGCTCGGATTCAATAAGGCAGAGAGTGAAGAGCAGCACTGGAGGAAGACCTCTTCTGCTGGTGGGCCCTAGGGGGGTCCCCCGCCAGCCAAACCAGAGGCTCTGGGCCGAAGCCCTGCTGTGTGTGCTGCTCCTCAACCTTCAAGGGGGTGCCCGGCGCCGGAGGTTTCTCTCTCCTGCTCCTGTCGAGACACAATCACCCGGGTCCTGTCAGGAGCAGGACAGAGAGAGAGACCCCGGCACTGGGCCCGCCTTGGAGGCCAGGTCCGGGGAATTTTGCCCCTCACCCCCCCTCTCAGCGGCCCTGTATTGTGCCATGCAGACCAATGAGGAACTGTACGTAATTGTAGCTCTAGAAATTTTGTGGGTGGGAACTTCATATTAGCGTATTGATCTCAGAGTTTTAGAAGGAAGGTTTTGTATTTGATTTGATATATTTTACTTGATATACCACTGTATACAATAAGGTTTTAAAGCGACTGTAAACCAGTAACAGTTTTTCAATAAACAAAAAACAAATACAAATTCCATTAAAAAAACTAACATAAACAAAACTCTGGAATGCTCTACCCAGATACATTCGATCAACTAGTGAATACCTTCCCTTTAGGAAACTATTGAAAACCCATCTATTCAAACAGATTTACCCAAATGACTTGACCTACCATAAGCAAACATAAGCAACCCATCCATTTACCGGTTCATCTAATCATTAACAACAATGGCTCAGGAATTACCTCCTACCAATCTTCTTACCCTCCATGCTCTTCCCCTACCTCTTCTTCATCGCTCCACTTCCTTACCTATCCTATCCTTTCTCTCATACCTCTTCTATTTATTTTCCCACCTATTTGCAGGCTCAATGTGGCTTACATTATATTGCAAAAGATATAGTTATGAACAGAGTAAGAGGTTTGTTCTAAATTAACATATTACTATGTAAGAATTAAGGAAGATATGTCTATGAAATAATTTACATAACACATAAAAAGAAAAAAATATGATAATATAGCTAATATAATCAGTTTAGAGGGATTTAGTAAGGTGGTTGGTTTAGATATAGAATAATCAAGTTCTAAGGAGGATGTTTTCAGTAATTTCCTGAAGTTTGTTAAGTTACGTGTTATTTTTGTAGGTTTTATAGTGTTTGGTAGTTTGTTCCATGCTTTTGTGCAGAGGTATCCCATTTACCCTTGTTCATTTGTCCTACCACATACCCCCTTTGTTGATTCAGATACTACAGATTGTATTCTCTTGTTACTATGTAAGCCGCATTGAGCCTCCAATGAGCGGGAAAGCGCGGGATACAAATGTAATAAATAAATAAAAATGCAGTACTCAAAATAATAAAACACTTCGTATTAATGGAAAAAGAGAACTCATTTGCTAAAACACTGAAATAAATGTCTTTTGAAGAACCAAGTTTTCAGAGCATTACAAAAAGCAATATGTCTTGATGCTGCTGATTTCTGCTGACAAGGAATTCCATAAAACAGATCTCCAGCATAACAGAAAGCTCTGTTTCTAGTAGACGTCAATCTGACAGAGCTTAATGAAGGAAGTTGAAACTGACAGCACTGAGAGGAACGCATTGAGTGCTCTGAAACTTGCCTGTGCAACTTTTCTGAAAGATATTTGGGAAAACCCATATAAAATACCTTGTAAACCAAACACGATAATTTAAAAGTGATCCTTGCTTCAATAGACAGCCAGCGCAAATCAGCTAATATAGGAGAAACATAACCAGACCTATTTTTCTTAGTTTCCAAGCGTGCCGCAGTGTTCAGTCCCAGTTGGAGCCTTCTTTGACTGACCTTGGTCAGTGTCTGATAAAGCTAATTACAATATAGATCTAGGGCACGCACATCTTTCACCAGTTCTCTTGCACACTTAATTATCTCTCTTTTAACTGTTACACTACCTGCGCTCTCTTCCAACATAGTAACATAGTAAATGACGACAGAAAAAGACCTGCATGGTCCATCCAGTCTGCCCAACAAGATAAACTCATGTGCGCTACTTTTTGTGTATACCTTACCTTGATTTGTACCTGTCCTTTTCAGGGCACAGACCGTGTAAGTCTGCCCAGCACTATCCCCGCCTCCCACCACCAGCTCTGGCACTGACCGTATAAGTCTGCCCAGCACTATCCCCTCCTCCCACCACCAGCTCGGCCACCCAATCTCGGCTAAGCTCCTTAGGATCCATTCCTTCTGAACAGGATTCCTTTATGTTTATCCCATGCATGTTTGAATTCTGTTACCGTTTTCATTTCCACCACCTCCCGCGGGAGGGCATTCCAAGCATCCACTACTCTCTCCGTGAAAAAATACTTCCTGACATTTTTCTTGAGTCTGCCCCCCTTCAATCTGATTTCATGTCCTCTCATTCTACTGCCTTCGTACCTCCGGAAAAGGTTCGTTTGCGGATTAATACGTTTCAAATATTTGAACGTCTGTATTATATCACCCCTGTTTCTCCTTTCTTCCAGAGTATACATGTTCAGGTCATCAAGTCTCTCCTCATACATCTTGTAACGCATATCCCTTACCATTCTCGTAGCTTTTCTTTGCACTGCTTCAATTCTTTTTACATCCTTCGCAAGGTACGGCCTCCAAAACTGAACACAATACTCTAGGTGGGGCCTCACCAACGACTTATACAGGGGCATCAACACCCCCTTTCTTCTGCTGGTCACACCTCTCTCTATACAGCATAACAACCTTCTAGCTACGGCTACCGCCTTGTCACACTGTTTCGTCGCCTTCAGATCCTCAGATACTATCACCCCAAGATCCCTCTCCCCGTCTGTACCTATCAGATTCTCCCCGCCTAACACATACGTCTCCCGAGGATTTCTATTCCCTAAGTGCATCACTTTGCATTTCTTCGCATTGAATTTTAATTGCCAAACCTTAGACCATTCTTCTAGCTTCCTCAGATCCTTTTTCATGTTTTCCACTCCCTCCGGGGTGTCCACTCTGTGTTTCGGTGTATCACACCGCCTACATCAGGGGTCAAATGAATAATTCATTCGAAGGAACCTTTGTACAAACAATGCAAATCTTAAACCAAAGCGCTGTGATCCATTCGAGCTGATCACCGGCCATATGCAAATCGGCCGCATCTAACAAACACTGTGGGGTCTGCTCGTATATAGGAAAAAAAAAGCTTGACTGGATCACAGCGCTTTGGTTTAAGATTTGCAGTGTTTGTACAAAGGTCCCTTTGTACAAACATCCCAATATTTACTACCTGCTGCTCCCCTAAGCATTCATCACTCCCAGTGTTTACCCCCTCACACTGGCCCCCTCCAAACATTCTGTTTTATTTCAGCAGTGATCATCAGTGCCTCCCTGTAAATCACTCAAGGAATTGTTTTTGTCCAACATTAATGTGTGTATTGTACTGCATGAGCTTACTGATTGAATTGCTTTAGTTCCCTAGTGAGAATAGGGAGTGAGGTGCAGCTGAATGATAGGTCAAATTTCTATCACTGAGAACTGTGTTTTATTTATAACATCTTTTTTTATTGAATATATATGAATTGTATTTTGTGTATTTGAGTTTGGTCTTGAAGTGCACTAATTTTTTTTATGCTGCTTTGAGTTACCTTTTTAGTCTAAGAAGGCAGAATATAAATGTCAAGATTAAACTAAGCAGTCACAGGTCACTGGAGAAGTGCTCCAGGGTGACTCTCCTCTTCCTCTTCCCTTCTCACAGTAAAAGCACATGCAGAGGCAGGAGAGGAAAGGACTGAAGTGAGGAGCAGATCCAGCTGTACTTTGCTGTATATCCATGTGCCAATTTCAGGAACAGAAAAGGAAGTGAGGCAACAGTTGACCTTTTTGTGCACTGGCTCATGCAGGGGCGTATCTGGACTCCGGCGGTAGGGGGGGCCAGAGCCAGAGGGAGGGGGCACATTTTAGCGCCCCCCCCCCGCCCCCCCCGCCGCCGAGCCCCCACCGCCACCAATGACTTAGTCTCTCCACCCCCCTCCCGCCGCCAACCCTCCCCCGCTGCCGTTCTTACTTTTGCTGGCGGGGGACCCCAACCCCCGCCAGCCGAGGTCTGCTTCCACCTGCCGCTGCCTTCAAACCTTCTTCTTCAGCCGGCGGGGGACCCCAAACCCCCGCCAGCCGCCCCGCGCTGTTTAAAATTCATCTTCGGCCTCCGTGGCCGTGCTGCTGGGATAGGCGGCGCTGTTGAAATCCACTTCGGAGTCTGACGTCGTTGTACGTTGTACGTGCTGCGACGTCAGACTCCGAAGTGGATTTCAACAGCGCCGCCTATCCCAGCAGCACGGCCACGGAGGCCGAAGATGAATTTTAAACAGCGCGGGGCGGCTGGCGGGGGTTTGGGGTCCCCCGCCGGCTGAAGAAGAAGTTTTGAAGGCAGCGGCAGGTGGAAGCAGACCTCGGCTGGCGGGGGTTGGGGTCCCCCGCCAGCAAAAGTAAGAACGGGCACGGGGGAGGGTTGATGGCGGTAGGGGGGGCCAGGGCAAAATCTGCGGGGGCCCAGGCCCCTGAGGCCCCACGCAGATACGCCCCTGGGCTCATGGTGTGGGGGTAGACACCAGGCATAATGTCGGGGGTACATGGGACACAGGTCCTGTGTGCCTGTGCTTAGTATCACTCTTTCCTTGCATAAGGTGAAGGATGTACAAAATTTTAGGAACATCACCTAAATGTTAGCTAAAGTGTTTATTAGGCATTGCTGCACTACATCGAGATCAACCATGTAATAATTCATTCAAAGGGACCTTTGTACAAACACTGCAAATCTTAAACCAAAGCGCTGTGATCCAGTCAAGCTTTTTTTTTTCCTATATACGAGCAGACCTCACAGTGTTTGTTAGATGCAGCCGATTTGCATATGGCCGGTGATCAGCTCGAATGGATCACAGCGCTTTGGTTTAAGATTTGCATTGTTTGTACAAAGGTTCCTTCGAATGAATTATTCATTTGACCCCTGATGTAGGCGGTGTGATACACCGAAACACAGACACTGTCGGGTCCTTCAGTGTCTTCATCAATAAAGTATTTCTCCGTAACAGCTCCAGTGTTGGATACGTCCTTTTTATCAGCCTCTACTTTTTCCTGTTTGGTTAACATTAGGAATCACCACCCAGGAAAAGGACCTAGGCATCTTCATGGCTAATATGTTGAAATCTTCTGCTCACTGTGCAATGGTGGCCAAGAAAGCAAATAAAATGCTAGTTATTAGGGAACAGCATAATACATCTGCATCGCTCTATTGAACTCGAATTTGTGCAGGAAAATGTGGGGTATAAATGATGCAACTCCATCTTGAATATTGCATCATGTTCTTGTCATTACATCTCAAAACAGACCTAGCAGAATTAGATAAGGTACAGAGAAAGGTGACCAAAATGATAATGGGAATAGAATGATACCCCTTTGAGTAAAGGCTAAAGCTTGGAGAAGAGTCAGCTGAGGGGAGCCATAATAGAGATGTATAAAAGGAGTGTACAGGATGGGGTAAATGTGAATTAATTGTTCATTCTTTGAAAAACGTGGAAAGACTAGAGGCCATGGAATGAAGTTACTAAGTAGTTCATTTAAAACAAATTAGAGAAAGTATTTTTTACACAACACATAAGCAAGTAGTTCCTTTCTGTTTCTTTACCCTTTTTAATTATTTGTGAACCGCTTTGACTTGTTATACAAATTAGGTGATATATCAAAATGTTAATAAATGATATTTACTAGGTCTGGATTGGACAGGTTCCTAGAGGCAAAGTCATAAGCCATTATTAAGGTGGACTTGGAGAAGGCTACTGATCAAAGGTGGGTCCAGGAAGGCCTGGGCCCCATCCAAAATTGTGACACCCTTGTTAAAGGATCCCCAAGCATCATCAGCTCAAAAGACCAGAGTGCTCCTGTACTTGCTGCAAACGGCGGCACACTCTATGGAATGCTGCTATGTTGCCCCCCCCCCCCCCCACCCACATGTGCTCAGATTTTACGTAGAAGGGCAGAGGACTGGCTTGGTGGCGGCCCATAGAGAGCCGCCAGGTGCAGCTAGTACGCTCTGAGCCATCGGAGCAAGGCCTTTTCAACTGGCAGGGCTTGGGGATCCCCAACAGCTCAGGAATTTATTGAATTTGGGGTCACGGGGAGGGGGATGGGGAAATAGTGTGTATCCACCTACTTTGGACTCAGGCCCACCCAAGTTGGCAAGTCTGGCTACATCACTGCTACTGCTTATCCATGGGGCTAAGCGGAATGGAATCTATCCATCCATCATCCCCAACATTGCCTTTTGATCACTTGCCCAGGTACTTGCGACCTGGATTGGCCACTGTTAGAGGATATTGGGCTTCGTGGCTCTTTGATCTGACCCAGTATGAAAAATCTTAACTGTAAGTGTAATCCATAGTGAATTGTGCTTGGACTGGGTACCATAGTGATGAGTGTTCAGGATGGTAGATGCCCCCCCCGCCCCCACCCACCCACACACACTTGAGAGGGAAACATGTAGGAATAGAAGAGGAGAAACCAGGGCTTCATTTTCAGTTAGTATGTAGAGCAGAGATTTTTTTTTGGCAATATGTGATATTTGGGTTTTCTACCATATGTTGTATAAGTAGGCAAAATACATATTTCTTTCACAGTTTTAATGTCTTGACGGTAACGTTGTTGAGACAGATGTAAGCTACATTGGCAACGTGCTTCACAGCTTTAATCTGATCCCAGATTAAATAATTAACCTTTGCGTTTTTCGTGCAGCAGCACTGCGTATTCATAAACTGGAAACAGGAGGTATTCTGGATGGTTAATTGAAGCGCCCAGCCTGTAGGTAGGAGTCTGCTTGCAGAGACACTGGAAGTTTCGAAAAGCTACAGCAGCTAATTCAGATTGCCTAAAAGAAATATGCATTCCCAAATGTAACACTAGATCTGCTGGCCACATGAATTCTATACTGTATGTTTTTGTAAAATATAGTTAATTTAGAGTGAGATATTGTAAAGAATCTTTATTTGCTCTAATTCTTGGAGTCCTCTGTGTAGAAAGAACTGGAGCAATGCAGCATGCCAGAGTGTTGCCTTACTCAAGACCTGCAGAGGAGGAAGGTTGGGTTGTTGAACTTCTGAAGTTGAATTAATCATCTGTGAAACATGGAACTTCCAAGCATGCTGTGACTAACATTCTTTATTATAAAATAATGTAATGTGATCTGGGATTTGATTCCAGTAGAAGCTTTGAAGACCAGGGGGAGGTTTAAAATGGCCTGACTTGCTTTTACATCACCAGAGACTTTACATGTTCTGACTGGAATGTCTTCACCCAGTTCCCTACGGCCCCCTCACATTTTGTCATGATCAGAAGGAAACTATTAGCTCTTGTATTTGTCTCTTCCCATGAGCTTCCAGAGTCAAAGAACTTACAATATCTGTTGCTCATTAACTTGGTGAATAAGTAAAGATAAACATTTCTGCTAAACATGGAATTTAAAGACCCCCCCCCCCAATGCCAAAATCCTTTCTAGCTTTCCTCTCACTCCCACCTTCTCTTTCCCTTGAATGGATATCAATAGAAATCAAACAAAATAAAACATGGAAAAGAAAATAAAATGATACCTTTTTTATTGGACATAACTTAATACATTTCTTGATTAGCTTTCGAAGGTTGCCCTTCTTCATCAGATCGGAAATAAGCAAATGTGCTAGCTGACAGTGTATATAAGTGAAAACATTCAAGCATTACTATGACAGTCTGACAGGGTGGGAGGATGGGGGTGGGTCGGAGGTATGCATGGGAACATCAAAGCATATCATTGATATTCTAACAGGATGGTTGTGGATAGGTGAGGGGAGGGTGATCAACAGAGACATACAGCTTTATGGTTTATAATGGGCTAGGAACCCCAGATCCTTGTTAAGTCCTTTCTGTTGGGTGTTAAAATATTCAATCATTCTGGCAACCTTTGAAAGCTAATCAAGAAATGTATTAAGTTATGTCCAATAAAAAAGGTATCATCTTATTTTCTTTTCCATGTTTTATTTTGTTTGATTTCTATTGATAACCTTGTGGACTAACACGACTACCACACTCCTTGTATGGATGAAATTTGAGCTTTATTATTAGCATTTGTATAGCGCTACCAGACGCACGCAGCGCTGAACACCTGATACAAAGAGACAGTCCTTGCTCAAAAGAGTTTACAATCTAAATAATACAGACAGACAAGACACGGGTGAGGGAAGTAGTGGGTGAGAAGGAAGGAAGGGACAAGGGGAGGGCAATTGAGTAGTGGCTAGGAGCTAAAAAGCAGCAGTGAAAAGGTGGGTTTCCAGCATAGATTTGAAAACAGGTAGAGATGGAGCTAGACGTATAGGTCCAGGAAGTCTATTTCAGGCATAAGGTGCCGCGAGGGAAAAGGAAAGAAGCCTGGAGTTAGCAGTGGAGGAGAAGGGGGACGAGAAGAGAGATTTGTCCAGTGAGTGGAGTTCACGGGGAGGAATGTAGGGAGAGATGAGAGTGGAGAGGTAATGGGGGGGGGGGGGGCTGCAGAGTGGATGCTTTTAAAGCTTTAGCACCAGTGATCCCAGGGCAGGGAAGAACTTTGGTACAAGCCACATAAAGGGGCTAGTATGTTTTCTGTTTCTATCTTTGTCATAGCTGGGCAGATTTTCCTGAGTCAGGGAGTGAGTTTTTGAAAAGAGAAGCTTAGAGATTAAAAGATACAGTCAATATTATATCCAGATGCCTATTTACAAAGGTGTTCATTGGAGATCAAGGAAGCTACAGACAGTTTAGGTTGATGTCTGTGCTGGTTACAATGGAGAATGCTTTTAAGAACATAATTATTTGCATATAGATAAACAGAGCTCAGTTGTTAAGAACTAGAATTGATTTAGCCAAGGTAAGTCGTTCTTTACTAATCTATTAGAATTCTTTGAATGTATAAATATGCATGTAGCTAAAGGGGATCTGATTGACATAGTCTGTCTGGCTTTTCAGAAGGAATTTGGTGAAATTCCTGGGGAGAGACTCTTATCCCGTGACTTTAATTTCTGTAAAAGTCAGTGTCCTACTGGAAACTGGTGAAAGAATAAGAAACAAAAAAACCAGTTAATACTCATTTTACCCCAAATGGAAAGTGGTAAGTAGCAGGATATTCTAAGATCTGTAAGTGGTTTAGGTGGTGGACTTTGGTCCTGGGGAACTGAGTCACTTAACCCTCCATTGCCCCATGTAAGCCGCATTGAGCCTGCCATGAGTGGGAAAACGCGGGGTACAAATGTAACCAAAAAAAAAACCCAGTGGTGTTCCTTGGTCGGCTGCCACCCTGGGCGGATCACCGCTGTGCACCCCCCCCCCCCCCAGGTGCAGCATCGTCCCCGTCCCCCTGGGTGCATCACCTCCAAGCTCATCTCCCCTCCGGGTGCATTCTTCTTACCTGCTGGGATGCTAGGAGCAGCTGCGCAGCTGTTGACTCCGCCGGTTAGCGCCTAAGGTTGTACAATAATAAGATTCTACAATACTAGTGGTACATTTACCACTAGTAAATGTACCATTAGTATTGTGTTGGGGATCCTTCAACAAGGGTGCCAAAATTTTGTAGTGTGTAAATTACCAGTAAAGCATGCATAAAAGAAACTTCAGACAGCCCAGAATACCGCAGCTAGACTTATATTTGGAAAGTCAAAATATGAAAGTGCAAAACCCCTTAGAGAGAAGCTTCATTGGCTTCCAGTTAAGGAACGTACAATGTTCAAAGTTTGCACTTTGGTTCCTAAAGTCATTCATGGAAATGCTCTGGCCTACATGTCAGACCTTATTGATTTGCCACCTAGGAACGCTATAAGATCAGCACGCACTTTCCTGGGACTTCATTTCCCTAGCTGTAAAGGTCTAAAGTACAAAGTAATACATGCGTCTTGCTTTTCTTACATTGGCACTCAGCTGTGGAATGCATTGCCACTTGATCTGAAAACTATTCACGACTTAATCAACTTTCGAAAAACACTGAAAACTTATTTCTTTAACAAGACCTACCATAATAATGGACTGGAAAAATTCCTCATTTTTAGGTATAACTTGTCTGGAATGTTTTTACGTTTGGGGAGCGTGCCAGGTGCCCTTGACCTGGATTGGCCACTGTCGGTGACAGGATGCTGGGCTAGATGGACCTTTGGTCTTTCCCAGTATGGCACTACTTATGTACTTATGTACTTATGTACTTATGTACTTATGTAATCAATAATAAGAATGCCAATGCTTCACTACTTACTTGATAGTTTGACTGTTTTCTGATTTACTGAATTGATTATATCCATTATGTTACATGTTTCTTTGTATGTAACCAATTGTTTATCTACTCTTGATTGGCGCCTGCCGTGATGTAATATTGTAAGCCACATTGAGTCTGCAAATAAGTGGGAAAATGTGGGATACAAATGCAACAAATAAATAACTAGATAAAAGCTAGTAATACGCTTGGAGGTATTGTATAACCTATGCAAACAATTGCAAGGGGGTCGTACACATAGGCAGAGCATGGACGTGTCCCCAACCTACATGCAACTTATAGAATACTATAAGCTGTGTGCGTGGCTTGCCGCATTTAGGCACACTCAACAGCTGCCATTGATGTGGCATAAATCAGCCTGTTTCTGATCTCTTAAAGTGTAATATCTTCTTAAAGCAGACATGTGCTAAAATAATCAGTATAGCCTCAGTACAGCAGCAAACACATTTACTTTTATTGAATAAATGTAGCCAATTTACTCACAGTTAGTAGATTCTCAGAAGTTACTGCCCCAAGGCAAGAGACTTCATAGTTCTGAAAGCTGTAACGGAGGGTGAAAATGGAAATTGGAAGAGAAGGAAGCTTTATGTCAGGGGTAGGAGAGCTGATCCGTAAATGAAGGTGGTTCAGAGAGAGTTGCTGAAAGAGTGGAAGTAAAGACAGTTTCACTGTAGGGGAGCAGCAGAACCTGTGCATTCGACAAGACAAAGAGAGGTCAAGAGATAGAGAGGTGAAGAAAGGGTACCCACAAGCCCAGGGAGGGTGAAGTAAAAGGACCAATAGGGACAGAACCTGAGGACCAGGTAGCAGCAGTGGCGTACCAAGGGGGGGGGGGGCGGTCCGCCCCGGGTGCACGCCGCTGGGGGGGGGGTGCCGCGGCGCGCGCCTGTTGCCCTGTCTCAGTCTGAGAAAGTTCGCAATTCGCATGTATTCACTGCTCCCTCTGAGTCTGCCCCGGAACAGGTTACTTCCTGTTCCGGGGCAGATTCAGAGGGAGCAGTGAACACATGCGAATTGTGAACTTTCTCGGAGACAGGGCAACAGGCGTGCGCCGCGGCACCCCCCCTCAGCGGCGTGCACCCGGGGGGGGGTGTCATTTTGCCGGGGGGGGGGGGTCGTGCTGCACCCGGGGGGGGGGGGCGCATCGGCGATCCGCCCCGGGTGTCAGGTAGGGTCGGAATGCCACTGGGTAGCAGAGGTGGTCCTAGAGAGTAGTCCTCGACTGGAGAGAAAGGTCAGACCCTAGCTTGACCCATCAGGACAAAGATAGTAGAAATAATCAGGAAATGGCAGTAGGCAAACAAAGAGAACAAAAGGAAGTGGGAATATAAACCAGGCTTATCCAAAGAACTGGAACCAGACAAAACCATATAAAATTCAAACAAACAATATCCTATATAATAAAACTCACCCTCAACGTTCTGAGGACAATGACGTCACTGTCAGTACCTGCGGGCACTTCCTTCCGGTTCGAAGGGTTCGTGGTGGTGAAGCCACCGAAATCGCTATGTCTGGGCCCCGCCCTCGCGTCAAACGTGATGACGTCGAGGGTGGAGCAATGGCGTCAAAGAGTGAGGGCGGAGCAATGGCGTCAGTGGATGAAGGTGGCGTGCGTTGACGAGGTGTGGAGCAATGGCGGTGAGCGGGTTCAAAACGCCAAAGGGGTGGGTAGGGAGGGGGGGTTCGGGAGGAAAACCTTACTAGTTTATTAATATTTTTTTTAAATGTTCTCATTGTCGAGTTATTTTAAAGAAATATTAATAAATATTGTTTGTTTGAATTTTATATGGTTTTGTCTGGTTCCAGTTCTTTGGATAAGCCTGGTTTATAATTCCCACTTCCTTTTGTTCTCATTGTCTGCTCCGTGGGATCTACTGAGTACTCCACGTACCTGGATTCTCTTTAGTAGGTAAACAAAGGAATCGAGCTCGGCTGAGAAAGGGAGGAGGCCTTTTTTTTTCAGGAGAATAGACCACTTGTAACAAACTTTATAAAAATAAGCAGGAGTGGCTGTAGTACATGTGAGACTACATTACAAACAATGCATTGTTCATATATCTTTGCAGGGAGTGATGGCAGCAGTAAAAATATCTGCCGCCTTTGACACCGTCAATCATAATTTACTTCTTAACACACTGTCCTCATATGGGTTCCAGGGCTCCGTCCTCTCCTGGTTCTCTTCGTATCTTTCCCATCGCACCTTCAGAGTATATTCTAATGGCTCTTCTTCCACCCCCATCCCGCTCTCTGTTGGGGTTCCTCAAGGTTCTATCCTTGGACCGCTTCTTTTCTCGATCTAAACCTCTTCCCTGGGCTCGCTGATCTCATCACATGGTTTCCAGTACTATCTCTATGCTGATGACACCCAACTTTATCTCTCCACTCCCGACATCATGGTCGAAACCCAAGCCAAAGTTTCGGCCTGCCTTTCAGACATCGCTGCCTGGATGTCCAACCGGCATCTGAAACTGAACATGGCAAAGACTGAGCTCCTTGTCTTTCCACCCAAACCCTCTTCTCCTCTTCCCCCACTTTCCGTCTCTGTTGACAACGCCCTCATCCTCCCCGTCGCTTCAGCCCGCAATCTCGAAGTCATCTTCAACTCCTCCCTCTCCTTCTCTGCCCATAACCAGCAGACAGCTAAGACCTGTCGCTTCTTCCTCTATAATATTAGCAAAATTCGCCCATTCCTCTCTGAACAGACCACCCGAACCCTCGTCCACTCGCTCGTCACCTCTCGTCTTGATTATTGCAACCTTCTTCTCACTGGCCTCCCGCTTAACCATCTATCCCCCCTTCAATCTGTCCAAAATTCTGCCGCACGTCTTATCTACCGCGTGAACATGATACTCTCATATCACCCCTCTCCTCAAGTCACTTCACTGGCTCCCGATCCGCTACCATATACAGTTCAAGCTTCTCCTTTTAACCTTCAAATGCACTCAATCTGCAGCCCCCCATTACCTCTCTACCCTCCTCTCCCCGTATGTTCCCACCCGTAACCTCCGCTCTCAGGACAAATCACTCCTATCTGTACCCTTCTCCACCACCGCTAACTCCAGACTCCGCCCATTGTGCCTCGCATCACCATATGCCTGGAACAGCCTTCCCGAGCCCATACGTCATGCGCCCTCCCTGCCCATCTTCAAGTCCTTACTCAAAACCCATCTCTTCTCCCTTGCTTTTGGCGCATAACCACCTTCCCCACTCTTGATACCTACACTGACTACATAGTTTGTAACCTTTAGATTGTAAGCTCTTTTGAGCAGGGACGCTCCTTCCCCGTGTTAAACTTGTACAGCGCTGCGTAACCCTGGCAGCGCTATAGAAATGCTAAGTAGTAGTAGTAGTAGTAAAAATCCTTAGAAGTGATAATAACATGACAAGAGTGATATGGAAGCGGGATTTCATATACAAAAATTTATTTAAAAAGTTGAAGTTCTGATCTGGTTATTCTGAATAATTCTCTAGGTATTTTACCACAGTAAGAAGTTTTCTCTTGGTATAGCATGAGACTCTTACTACTCTTTGTATTATTTACGTGCTATGCTTCTGAAGACTTATGTTCTGCACAATTGACATGTGATATTATACTCATGTTGTAATATGTTTCAGATTCTGTGTACTAATAATCAATAAAGACTTCATGGAAATTAAAAAAAAGAAGTGATAATAACAGTAAAGGCAATAAACACATTTTAGGACTATACTATAAAACTAGTATAAGGCTGTCAGGGGTAAAACAGGGCCTGTCTAAATGTAAACATGCCAGAGCCAACTTACCCTAGTATTCTATAAAGGAATCTTGATGGTCAGGTGCTATTCTAGAATTAGCACTCGGTGCCTAGATTGTGGCTCCCAGTTATAGAATTGGTTCCATAGTGAAAGTGGAAGAAGTACAAAGAAGTGTATCAAAGATAAAGGGGATAAAAACAACTCCCTTATGAAGAAAAGCTAAACAGGAAGGCTCCTCAGCTTGGAGGAAAGACAACCGAGAAGGGAGATATGGTGAAGATGAATAGAATCATGAGTAGTCTGGTAAAGGTTAAGGTTCAGTAGAAGTTGATTAACCACCATTCATTAAATAGTAAAGCAGTTTGTAAAGACTTAAGTGTAAAGGAAGAGGAGGCATAGAGGCAATCACTTATGGGAAAAAAAAGTCAGAATCTGGGTTTAAAAAAGGTTTGGACAAGTTCCTGGAGGAAAAGTCCATAGTCTGTTATTGAGATGGACACAGGGAAGCCACTGCTTGCCCTGGGATTGGTAGCATGGAATGTTGCTACTATTTGGGTTTCTGCCAGGTACTAATGTCCTGGCTTGGCCACTGTTGGAAGCGGGATACTGAGCTAGATGGACCATTGGTCTGACCCACAATGGCTATTCTTATGTTCTTAATGAGTTACAAGGTTATGTGCATAATAAAATGAAGGCATACAACATAAAAATTACAGGGATGGATGGAGGGGTAGGGAAGGGAAAAGTCGATGCCAGGCTGAAAGGCTGATGCTGGGCTACAGGACAAGTTCTAATTTTTGGTCCTATATTCTGTAATTGTAATTTTAGTGGAGGAGTGGCCTAGTGGTTAGGGTGGTGGACTTTGGTCCTGAGGAACTGAGTTCGATTCCCACTTCAGGCACAGGCAGCTCCTTGTGACTCTGGGCAAGTCACTTAACCCTCCATTGCCGCATTGAGCCTGCCATGAGTGGAAAAGTGGGGGGTACAAATGTAACAAAAATCAAATAGATTCTATTGGAGATTCTACATGGAATGTTGCTACTATTGGAGATTCTACATGGAATGTTGCTATTCCACTAGCAACATTCCATGTAGAAGGCTGCGCAGGCTTCTGTTTCTGTGAGTCTGACGTCCTGCACGTACGTGCAGGACATCAGACTCACAGAAGCAGAAACCTGCGCGGCCACATTGGTGATCTGCAAGGGCCGACTTCTACATGGAATGTTGCTAGTGGAATCTCAAATAGTAGCAACAGTGGAGGAGTGGCCTAGTGGTTAGGGTGGTGGACTCTGGTCCTGGGGAACTGAGGAACTGAGTTTGATTCCCACTTCAGGCACAGGCAGCTCCTTGTGACTCTGGGCAAGTCACTTAACCCTCCATTGCCCCATGTGAGCCGCATTGAGCCTGCCATGAGTGGGAAAGCGCGGGGTACAAATGTAACACAAAAAAAATAAGAGTTGGTATGTGTTCTGCATGTAACCAAGGTGAGAGATTCTGCTGGCATATGGTTTGTGTGGGGATATAGTTTGACTTGTCTGACTTTTCCAATGGAATGAATATTCCTTCTGCCTTTATAAAAGTTCTGTTATCGTGTTCAGAATTTGTGTTAAGGGTTGCAACATAGGCTCTTTGCAGGATTTAGTGTTACAAAGTACCTGGCAGTGAATGGATTTTCTATTGTTATTATTGAGACGCTACCAGAATTTGAATACATTTTTTCCTATGTAATTATATTGGAAGATCCTGTCGTGTGTGTTGAGAGGTTTGCCATTGTAGTAGACTTATGTCTGGTCAATTTTAAGATATGGGATAATGTAATTATATTTAAAAACTATCGTTTTTTTCCATTGAGTATGTATGTGGTTTATGCTGATGCAGGGCAGCTGTTGAGCAGACTACTTAGAAATCCATTATCAAGTGCATTCTAAGGTATTATTTTGTAGTATCTGAAAAATCACTACTCATACCTATATACCTTCACTATCCAAGCTACATTGGACTCAGATACAAATCAACCTATGCATCCAATTTTTCTTACTTAAGTACGCAAATGTGGAATGCGTTACCAAAGAGTGTGAAAACGATGCACGACCATCAAAACTTCAGGCGATCTTTAAAGACCTATGTGTTTTGCAAGGCCTACTCCATTGATCCCAACCACCAGCTCTGCCACCCATTCGAGCTTAGCCTAGAATGGGTGGCAGAGCTGGTGGTTGGGAGGTGGGGCTAGTGTGGGCAGACATATACGGTCTGTGCCGGGGCTGGTGGTTGGGAGGCTGGGATAGTGCTGGGCAGACTTATACGGTCTGTGCCAGAGCCGGTGGTGGGTGGCAGGGATAGTGCTGGGCAGACTTATACGGTCTGTGCACTGAAGAGGACAATACAAATAAAAAAAAAAAAGTAGCACATATGAATTTATCTTCTTGGGCAGACTGGATGGACCGTGCAGGTCTTTTTCTGCCGTCATCTACTATGTTACTATGTTACTATATGATTCTACTTAAATGCCTCAACTATACAATGCATCTATACATACATTGCAATGGACATTTTTATTTCTTATTTCCTTGTCCCTTATTGTACCCATTTACCCCTACCTTACCAGACCCTTTTTCTAATTGTATTTTTTTAACACCTACCGAACTTGGCATTCACCATTACAGTATTTTGTAAGCCACATTGAGCCTGCTAATATGTGGGAAAATGTGGGATACAAATGTTACAAATAAATAAATAAAATATGCACAGTGCCCACCCTTTTTAGCTCTGGGCCCACCGAAAATGGTGGCTATGCCACTGACAACAACTTTGAGAAAACTTTCTTTGTAATTGGACAGCGTGATGATGATAATGAAGACGCAAGTGATGAATTAGACAGCACTACTAATGCAGATGATAACAATGATGATGATAAAATATTCTTTGCTATATGGAAGTCAAGTGTTTCAGGCAGAGATTTCCTTGATTACTACTTGCAGACTCAGTCAGAAGACATCAGTAATATTGAAGTCTGACCTGATTTGAAGAAACTTCTTATCAGACTGAAAAATCCTCTTCCTTCCAGGGCAGTTGTTGAACACTTTCCTTTTAGTAAAACTAAATTTTGAAAATGACTGTCACTCATGTGAGTGCACTCGAGTCAATAATCCAGCACAGCTAAAAAAAAGTGCATTGAATTGTAGAGCAATAAAGTTGTGGGATATAAACATTAACAATAGTTACAGTCATTGTAATTGAGGTACTTTCACCTTTTACTAAAAAGTATTATAGTAGTCAATAACTTTACTTTCACTTAGGTACATTTTTAATGGTTCTTCGCTGTACTTTACTTTTGCTTAAGTATTAAAATATTCACTTATTTTTCATTTATTGAAATACTTTCACCTAGTACTTTGACCAACAACTGATTGTTGGCCAGGTAGATCTAGAGTTTTTCTGGGAATGACCATCATCTGAGTTGCTCTTATTTGTATGCATTTAATTCTTACTTTGGGTTTTACAATTTTAAGCGGATTATAAATACTTTAAGTAATTAAATGTGGAATTGAACCTGCCAGATTCAGGTCTTCCAGGTAATTCTAAGCAACCCAGATTGACCACTTGCACAGATATGATGTTGAGTTTGATAGGCCATTGATCTGATCCAGCACAGCACTTCTCATGCAAGGGGTCATGGGGGTATTGTTATAAAGCATTTTCTGTGCATAAGACAGGGCTCAACAAATCCCAGGCATCAGGTTGCCATGGTGACTAGAAATTTGTCCTTGGCACCTGGGGTATTTTTTTTTTTTGCCAGTTTTTGGCTCAAGCTTCCACAGCAGGAAATTCCTATTCTCTGTGTTGTGCGGCTCTGCATAAGTCCCACACAGTTCAGGAACTCTCATGCTGATCTCATATCTTGCAAGGCCAGCAGTTCCTGCAGTAGGTGGCTCAGACTCATGCACAGCCACGCAATGCACAGAAGAGGAAGCCATGGACAGCAGAGTAGCAAGTAGATTTGAAGGCTAGTGGGAGAGGAAGAGAGAGGCTGGCCGCCTTACTGGGGATAGAAATGGGGGGGGGGGGGGGGGAAGCTGCCTGACTTGGTGGGATACAAGCTGGGGAAGGAGGTGGGTGGCTGGATAGCTGGCTGGGGTATAAGGGTGGGGAGATGGGGGTGACTGGGGTACAAGGTTGATTCTCCTCCTGGGTAGTGAGGGCTACATGAGGTGAGACATAGGTGTTGGAACAAAGGGAGCCATAGATGCCATGGCACCCCCAAAATTGTCCTTTGCCGCTCACTGCGAGGTGTTTATTCCCTTACCTCACTCCTCCAGGGTGGTAACTCTATCAGCTGCATAAGAGGTATCAGGAGCTAGCAGGCCGTGAGCATGCGCAGATGCTCAAGACCCCACACCAGCTGGCCAGGCAATGCCACTTATGCAGCTGATAGATTCATCACCCTGGGGGAGTGAGGTAAGTGAATAAATGCCTGGCTGCGGTGGGGTGGTAGAGAAGCAGAGAGATGCTGAAGTGGGGGAGTGCTGGACACTATGAGCAGGAGGGGTAAGGAAGAAGGGAAGGATAGAGATATTGGAGTGGAAAGGGGAGATGGAAGGAGAGAGATGCTAAATGCCATGGGGGTGGGGAAGGAAAGAGGGAAATGCTGAGGACCATGGGGGGGGGGGAAGTGTTTGAGAGGTATGGAAGGACAGAGATGCTGGAGACAATGGGTGGGGGGGATGAGAAGGAATGACAGAAAGCTGGAGACTATAGTATGGTTGAGATGAAGGGAAGGACAGAGATGCTGGAGATCAGGGGAAGGGATGTTGGGAGGGAAGGAAGGAGAGAGATGCTAGACACCACGGAGGGGACTATGGGATCTTAAGGAAGGGTTGATGGCAGAGTTGGACACCCCAGAACAAAAAGGCACTCTGCTGCCCCTGAGATGAGGGGTGAGGTGGCTGATAAAAGGGAGGACAGAGACAGGTGTGGTGGGATGAGCTAAAAAGGCACTAGGTGACCACAGGGCATGGTGAGTGATGATAGGATCAGGAGAGAGAGAGAGAGAGAGACTGGGTGATGACCGGAGGGCTAAAACACTGCATAAGGCACTACAATTAAGCACTGACCTGCAATATGAGCCTGACTTTTACAGACTTGACCATTTTCAGATATAATGTGGAGGCTTGGTACTGCGTGAAGGC
Organism: Microcaecilia unicolor; assembly: GCF_901765095.1. NCBI lineage: Eukaryota > Metazoa > Chordata > Amphibia > Gymnophiona > Siphonopidae > Microcaecilia > Microcaecilia unicolor. The sequence continues at coordinate 628,233,256 of NC_044032.1, forward strand.
CTCGAGGTACATGAGTCATTCAGTCTGCTAAAAGCATAACAACTTGGGACAATAACAACTTTTTGTTGTTATAGTTCTATTGTTATCAGCATGGACATCATTGCAGGGACTTCAGGTCTTCATGGTCTAGGACACCTGTTCCCAAGATTTGGGGAGAAAGGTATAAAGACACCATCCTTGAAAGTGTTATCTCAAGCGTTAATTCACCTAAATAGTCACCCTAAGCAGGATTCCACTCACCCTCTTTGCTCACAAAAATCACAGAGTCTGTGTTGTGATAAAGACAACGTTCTTGTAAAGTGTCAAGAACCCAGTATATCTCTAGCCGGGCATGCACGGTTGTGAAAGAGGCTGTGAAGATGTTTAGTGTAACCCAGCAGTGCACAACGTTCCTTCATGCGCTTCTAGGTGACACAAGCTGCATCATTGTCTATGAGATTGCAAGACGATACGTTGTATTTGGCGGAAAACAGGTACATATATAGCTCATCGGGGTCTCTGTCAGTGCTTGTGGTAGGTAGATTTCTTCTTTGACCAAACGTCTGCCATAAAGAGTTTAAGAACAGTTTTGCAATTTGTTGTTTTGCAGGGGTCATGTTTATCTGATGAGCATGTAAAAGTACACCTTCTTTCTGATAGAAATCCTCTACGGTACCTGTTTTTTATTCAGTATCAGTACACCACTGAGGAAACCCCGATGCTTCCTGCGTTTGACGTAGATGCATGTTTATGTATTCTGCAAAGAGTTGTGTAGATGTCTGTTCAAAATGGCAGACCTCATAGATTTCACCTACCCTGTACTCTTCGGAGATAGCCATTTCCAATTCTACGGTACACCACGACCCCACCAGGGCTCTCTCACCTTCATCGTGGGTTCATTTCTCCCGCTGACCCGTCGTGCCGCATGTGCGACACAACGGAATCATGAGTTTAACGTGTAGCCTAACTGACAGTATGGAAAGAGTCCACACTGGGGGGGAACACCTTGACTCACAAGCCCGAAATAATCAGAGAGGGGGGCCGAAATTTTCATAGATGATTTGGAGGTGACCGATTGGATATTCTTTACTTTTATTGACAAATGGTACAGGCTAGTAAAATCGTAATAGTGTATTTTCTCACCCTGTTTAACCTGATGGTACAGATACACAGCATTCGTTCTGCCTTCTAAAAGGGTGTCTCGTGGAACTAAAGGTTCTGGTTACACGGCTCTGCTCAGTAAGGCCGCACAGTCCCTTTACGTTTTAACCAAACTGTCCCACTCAACTTCTCAAATAATGACGAACTTAAACCCTTTCTCTTTTAGGTAATCTGCCTTACATTGTGTTTTGTAGTTGAGAAACCCGAAGGTGATGCCCCTCAACTGATTTTGTTTTTTAGAATAATAGAAGGTCGTACAGCCGTGGGAGCGTGCCTGATTTGTATGTGTTCTTTGTCCTCTATGTACGTCAGCCAACGGATACCAGCGGTTGAATATCTCTTGGTCTTCCGATGATAATCATAGGCAGACAGCAGAGCTGTGGTTCTCGGTTTTAAACACATAAACCTAAACATGGCCGCACACACACACACGCCCTCCCCCTCCCCTCCGGTATTACTTCTACCTCCGCAGCCTTCTCTGTCATGTTCGTTATTTCCTTTCTGTACAGGACAGCCTTTTTGTAAAATTTAGACATCCTGCTTACAGTAGAAGGCCAGTTCTTTTTGTAAATCAAACGGCTTATGCTTGTTCTCGCTGTACCATCATGTGAAAGCCTATTTCTCATCAGGCATCTTGCCCTCAATGCCGTTGTATTTTTCCTCAGGCATTTCCTCCAAATATCTACAGTGTTAAAAAAAAGTGAGAAAAGTACCCATTGCCGCCTTCAAAGCCCATGGCTTGCAAGAGCTTGCTAATCTTCATGGGCAGAATGCCTAGCACATCAACCCCGATTTGTGAAAACTTATAAGTACATATATATAAGTACATAAGTAATGCCACACTGGGAAAGATCAAGGGTCCATTGAGCCCAGCAATCCTGTCCACGACAGCAGCCAATCCAGGCCAAGGGCACCTGGCGAGCTTCCCAAACGTACAAACATTCTATACTTGTTATTCCTGGAATTGTGGATTTTTCCCAAGTCCATTTAGTATTGGTTTATGGACTTGTCCTTTAGGAAACCGTCTAACCCCTTTTTAAACTCTGCCAAGCTAACCGCCTCCACCACAGTCTCCAAATTCCAGAGTTTAATTACGTGTTGGGTGAAGAAATATTTTCTCTGATTTGTTTTAAATTTACTACACTGTAGTTTCATCGCATGCCCCCTAGTCCTAGTATTTTTGGAAAGCGTGAACAGACGTTTCACATCCACCTGTTCCACTCCACTCATTATTTTATATACCTCTATCATGTCTCCCCTCAGCCGTCTCTTCTCCAAGCTGAAAAGCCCTAGCCCTAGCTTACTACCCTGCGCTAACAAAATCATATCCATCATTTCCTTGAACGGCTGACTAATGATAAAATAATCGTCGTAACTTTTCAAATTGTGAGCTATGAAGGTGTAGTCCTTGAACCGCTTGTGAATAAAAGAACCTGTGAAATTCGGTCGGCCTCTACTTGTAAAATTTGGAAATACAGAATAAAATAAATACTGTGTCAATATAGCATCAGGCTTCCATAGAAAGCATTTCCCCCCGGAATCTATATAGAGCGTCCAAATTTGGGCGCAGATCCAATATCCGTGCACAATCTAATTAAGCCATTGATGTTAATTGGCGCTAATTTGAATCTGCAGATCTGCCTAGATGCACTGTTCTAAAATGCCGCACACCCAAAGTATCTCAAGCACAACCCAAAAGGGAGTGTGGCCATGGGAGGGGCATGGGCGGGTTAGGGGTATTCCAAAAATGTCAGCGCAGTGTTATAGAATACCAGCATCGTGTCCAATTATTGCGCCGGGATTTACACCAGTTTTCAGCCGGCGTAAGTCCTCGCTCCCAAAGTCGTGCTAAGTGTTATTCTGTAAAAGCCCAGATTTTTCCTAGCACTTAATTTTGAGCACCATGTACTGAATCTGGCCCTTTCTGCTGAAGCGTTGTTTGGATCTTAATAATTTGTTCGTTCGTTTTGAAACAGCAGCAGCCGCTGTACTAGAATTTTAAATTATATTTTTATTAAAGATTTAGCCTTACATAGAATGCAAAAGTAAACACATAATCAAACAAAACCCCCTTTAAAAAAAAAAAAAAAAAAAAAATTCGTTATTAAAAGGCAATACCTGGAGACAAATTACAGAGTTACACAAGTTCAAGTTCAAGGCGTGCTATGTGGCTCCTGACAAAAAAGGTCTAAACGAGCCCAGGTCTTCAAAACAGACCTAATATTTCGGCGTGTATGAGCCAAAATTATTTCATATTTTCTGATCACGCATACATAACTCCACCATTCATTATAATTCAGGTACACATTATTTTTCCAATTGTACTAGAATTTTAAATGTGCTCGTTTGAATATGTTGTCTGAAAGGAGCCATTTGCTTTTGATGTCATTGTTAGGATTGGATATGGCAGTTCTGTAGATGTGTGAACAGTGGAACTTGTGTTTTTAAACATCAAAGCCAGATTAAAATAGGTACTTATCAAACTGACATTTCAAGGCTGATCAGCTTAGCCAAGATTAAAGTAGTTGTGTCTGGATAACACCTGACTTGTTACCTGCTCTGTAGCTCTCTGATGTGTGTTGAGGTCTGGAAGCTGAAACCCGTCTTTTCTCTTTGCAGGCACCTATTTCACAAGTCTTGCGTAGACCCCTGGTTATTGGATCATCGCACCTGCCCAATGTGTAAAATGAACATCCTGAAAGCTCTGGGGATTCCGGTAAGCACCGCTGCTGCATACGCTAAGTACACCAGCCAGGAAATCAGTTAACTGTGCTGCCCCCCTCTCCTCCTTCCCTTCCTCCCCTGCTCTCTGGCTCAAAATATCACACAGGTTATGTTATTATTATTATTTATGACATTTATATCTCACATTATCCCAAACAAGTCTGAGTTCAATGTGGCTTACGATAAACAGTGTTGGATACATAACAAAGAATAATGCATAAGAAAGTAATTTGTTGTAAGAATCCAACTTTACAATACAGTATCATAAACATACTGGGATGTTTAACATTTAGAAAAGCTATTATGAATAAGAAATTGTACATGAAGCAAAGATAAAGTTAGTGGTAAATAAAGTAATAATCAATTCAGGTAACTAATTGAGATATGGTTGTTTTTTGTGAGGGTTTGTTTGAATAGGAACAATTTGAGGATTTTATGGAATCTAGTATATTCCTGTATATTTCTTATTTTGGGTGGTAAGTGAAGTCTGCAGAGTGGACAGTTTTGTAGATCTCTTTATTGCAATTTGGGAGGTGTACTCTGAGGTTTGTTTAAATAATAATAATATTGGAGTAAATATTCAGCTAGCAGCAGTGAGTGATCTTTATACCTGGATATTCAGTGCCAGGCCTCGTCCAGACACCGGCATTTATTTATTTAGATTTTGCTCACACCTTTTTCAGTAGTAGCTCAAGGTGAGTTACATTCAAGTACACTGGATATTTCTCTGTCCCAGGAGGGCTCACAGTCTAAGTTTGTACCTGAGGCAATGGAGGGTTAAGTGACTTGCTCAAGATCACAAGGAGCAGCAGTGGGATTTGAACCGGCCACCTCTGGATTGCAAGACCGGTGCTGTAACCACTAGGCCACTCCTCCACTCCGGGTATGTGCGGACCCTTGGAGCTTACCCAGTTCAGGACCAATATTCATCTCTTAACTGGATAAGTGAAACCAAACAAAGACAGGACTCTTGTTTCATGCGGTCTGGTTTCTCCGGTTACCTTAGCCACTTAAGTGCTGACTTCTCTCCCAGACTACTTACAACATAGCCAGTTTTGGCTTAGGTGGTTAGAGAGGATATTGAACGGGACTATCTGTTTAAATGTCACTGAATATCAGCGGATAGCCCCACACAGGTCATTTAACCAGGCAGGAGCCCCACTTGCACGGTGGTGATTTGGGGGCTGATATTCAGACCACGGGAGGGAGTCCTGCTAATGTTGACGGATATCAATGCCATGCTGTTTCCAGTTACCCACATTGGATATCTAGTTTATTTTTGGTCGGTTGAAACTTCATTGGTTAAGTTGATGTTCAGAGATAGCCAGTGAAGTTTAAACCGGCCAAAGATATTCTAGCTGTTTAAGCAGGCCCCATGTGGCCGCTTACAATAGCCAGCTATATCGCACGATATAACCAGCTATCCCCCGATGAATATCACTGGATAGCCGGTTTAAGGGCCATTTAACCGGCCAGGTGCCGTTCCTGCCAGTTAAATGGTTTTGAATATTGGGGGGGGGGGGGGGGGGGGGGGAGGGCACAGTATTTATTTTATTTGTTACATTTGTATCCCACATTTTCCGACATATTGTAGGCTCAATGTGGCACCGGAGAGGCGTTTGCCGGCTCCGGTGAGAACAAATACAAAGTGATTTCCGGAAGTTTAGGTGGTCGTGCGTCATTTTCAAGGCTTTTGGTAGTGTGTTGCACAGTTGTGTGCTTATGTAGGAAAAACTGGATGCGTAAGTCGATTTGTATTTGAGGCCTCTGCAGCTTGGGTAGTGCAGATTTAGATATGTTCGTGTTGATTCGGATGTGTTCCTAGTTGGCAAGTCGATCAAGTCTGTCATGTATCCAGGGGCTTCACCGTAGATAATTTTGTGAACCAGGGTGCAGATTTTGAAGGCGAGGCGTTCTTTGATTGGGAGCCGTTGTAGTTTTTCGCGGAGGGGCTTTGAGCTTTCATATCGTGTTTTTCCATATATAAGCCTAGAGGCCGTGTTCTGAGTGGTCTGAACCTTCTTTAAGGTCTGTTCCTTGCATCCCTCATAAATTCCATTGCAGTAGTCTAAGTGGCTTAGTATAATTGATTGTACCAGGTCGCGAAATGTTTCCCACGGGAAGAATTGTTTCAAGCGTTTGAGTTTCCACATTTAAATACAAGGGGCCCGACATTCAGCTCGCATAAATGCCACGATCAGTGCTGATACAGGATATTCAATGCCAGGACATTTCCGGTGACTGTCCTTGAATATCCAGGATTTTTTTTTTTTTTTTGAATGGCTCAAACTTAACCAGCTAAGTGAATATTCAGCATTGGCCGGATAAGTTTATAGTCGCCAAAGATAGGACTGCTATTTAGGCGGTCCAATTTAGCCACTAAACTTAGCTGGCCATCTCTTGAATATTTGCAGATAGCCAGCTATATCCCGAAGCTGTAAAAATAATCCATGACCATCTAAACTTCAGAAAATCACTAAAACCCAACCTCTTCAAAAAGGCTTACCCACTGATCCAACGTAAATCCCAACGTCCAGCAACACAGCACAACCAATGATCGTACTGGACAATATACAATCTTCATTCCCTTCGACCTTCACGGTGCCTGGCACACACCTACCTCATTCGACCAAAATACAACCTTGTATTTGTTATCAACCGACTGGCGAACACCTTTACGGTATTACGTAAGTCACATTGAGCCTGCAAATAGGTGGGAAAATGTGGGGTACAAATGTAACAAATAAATATAATCGGTTTGCCGCTATGAACTAAAAGCAAATATTCATCAGAGTTAACCGGCTATCTCCCATTGTATATTAGCGGTTAGCCGGCTAAATGCTATTTAACCGGCCAGAGGCCATTCCTGGCCAGTTAAATAGTGCTGAATGTCTTCTGGAAGATGTCTCTACACCAAAAGAGCAATTTCTATAAGTTAGGCACCTCAGTGCCGCGTGCAGAGAACTAGTTCTGTAATGGAATCTTGGTGCCAAGATTCTATGATAGGATACTAGCGTAGATCAGCATTGGCGCACCTACATCTAGGTGCAAGCAGTTGTGCAGTTCAATGGCTGGTATAAGTTGAGGTGCCTAACTACGCCAGGCAGTGCGTATAACAGTGTTCTATGAGTTATACACGTAAGTTGTTGCCACGCCTATGTTTCTCCCATGTATATGTTCCTCACACCGATGCACCATACCACTGACACGCTACCATACAGAATACGTGTAGTGCATTCGGGCACAGAAATGGCGCCAGGTGACGCCGTTAACGCTATATGGGGCATGTAGCTGCGTGCGCTCAGTTAGAGAATTGCCTTTTATATGGGCACCTGAGGCTGTGAGAGATCAAATAGCTTGCCCAAAATTAGGAGGGGCGGCATTGACAGCGTGACCATCAGACCACTTCCTTATTGTGAAACAAGGACTGTTTTCTTTCTTTGACTCTGTCTGCAAACAAAACAAAAGATCAATATTTTATGATGTTATACAAGAAAGTGTGAAAAATACAATTAGCCTCATGTTTCAGTGCCTCGGGCTGAGTTAGCCTGAGTGGAACCAAACCATCATGTTTGACGTTAAGAGTAGAGCAAGCTTCCTCTTAAAAAAAAAAAAAACCCTCTCTTTCATCCTCCATCACTATGATAGCGCACCTTCTGATCAGAGCACCGGTTTTGAAACTGGCATGTCGTTGTACAATAGTGTGTGATGTGTCACATGTGCTAGTATTAGTAACACACAAAACAGACCAGGGGTGGACTGACCAGCCGGGCAGTGCCGGAGGGCCCAGAGGCTCTTCCAAGATGCCCGCTGCACACTACAGCCCTCCCCACTCCTACCTTTAAAGGCGCACCGCTGGTGATCTAGTGGCTTCTGCCAGGGGGGGGGGGGGACATGTCCTTTTCAGCCCATTGTGCTGCCACTATTCCCCCTGTCCGGCAGCAACATATTTTAAAAATGGCAGTCGAGACCCACAGGAAGTCTCGGCCGCCATTTTGAAAACATGGCGGCTTTGGCAGGCAGAGGAATAGCGGCAACACAGCGGGCAGGGAAGAACATGTTCTCTCCCCTCCACCCACCCCCCTGCAGAGACCACCAGACCACTAGGGCTCTTCAGGTAGGACCGGGGCAGTGGGGGCTGCGGCTGTAGGGGGTGGCAGCCGGGCAGGGGCCCCAGACCACTCTCAGTCCACCCCTGAAACAGACAAACAGTGCATCTGAGAAAATGCACTGAGCTTTGCAACAGCGAAGGAATTGATGTGCTATACAGATATAGTTTCATAAATCTTAACCAGGGATACTGTAAGAACCAGAGTTTCCCATAAAAGTGAAATGGTTTCTGTTGGCGCCTGATTGACCGAGTCTAAAATCATGATAGCATTAAGTCAAACAACCACCCCAGCCAGCTCCTATTAAAACCCTTACTCCAAATTTCCATCCATTTAATCCTCCAGAATTTAAATTTTCAGCTTAATCTGAAATTGTTCTGTTGTTATGGGGTCAATATTCAAAGTAGTTTGACCATCCTGGAAAGGTTTCTGACCAGTTAAATCACTTGTGTAGAGCTATCCACCGATATTCAACAGTAACCACCAAACTCATAGCCGGCGATGTTGTAGAGGTCTAGGGATGGCATCGGCATTAATGCAGTTAAAGGCCGATATTTAGCATTTAATTGCCTACGTTAACTGGCGAACCAGAACCACATAACACTCAGCCCTGTCTATGTCCATCCTTTCCAAACGGTGCTCTTAGGACTAACATCATTTTTTTACTTACCTACTGAGGTGGGGGGGGGGGGGGGGGGGGGGGGGCCCAAGGGGCTCTCGCTTCTGGCTCCAAGCGTCTGGTGTCCACTGGGCGCAACCCGCTCCAGAGACACTGGCAGGTGGGGAGTTTGACTGGAGCAGTACACCTGTTAAACCGTAATGCAGGTGTCCTAAGGCGAGGTCAGGGAGGACAGAAACCTCCCATGGAGCAGAAAGGCAAAAGCTCGCTTGATCTTGATTTTCAGTACAAATAGAGACCGTGAAAGTGGGACCTCACGATCCTTCTGACTTTTTGGATTTTAAGCAGGAGGTGTCAGAAAGTTAACTTAATGCAGTTAAGTGCGGAATATTGCACTTAAGCCAGATAAGCGATAGCTGCCCTCACATTCCCGGATATACAGTACTGGTACCCAGACATGGGCCCAGCATTGACTATCCAGGCACAATGCTAGCAGCAGCCAAAAAAAATGCTGACTGCCGCCAGCTGAATATTTACCCCTGTTTGTTTTTAAAGAGGAAAAAGGCCAGTGCCCCCCATATTGGTTGAATGCTTTAAGAGAGCTTTCTTCAGGGTGAGGATACACAGAAAAAAGCATTTTTTTAGCAGGCAGTTTTCAAATAGTCAACGTACTAATATTCTCAAGCTCAACACGGGGACCAGGAAAATTAATTAAAATAAGTAGCACAAGTTTTCTACACTCCTCCAAGGTTAAATTTATAAAAAAGTAATTGCCCCCTGAATATTGGCATTGGTGCAAAAAATGTCATGACCTCATGTTATTAGAATGTAGGGGAGCACATTTGTCCCCCAGACGCAGAAGGCGTTTTCTCTCTTATCTGGAGGCCTATATATACTCTCTGAATCCTCGAGGGCGTGGTTTAGTGGTCAATTCCCTTTTAGGGTTGTGGGGCCTACGCAGGCTTTTGTTTTCTCTGCAGTTTCGATCGTTTTGTTCTCATTAACACCATTCTAAGTACATAAGTATTGCCATACTGGGAAAGAAAATTGCACAGACTGATTAACAGCCAATCACAATCCTAAAGGGTTGTGTAAGGTGAGTAACTAACAATAGAAAAGCGGGAAAAACCCTCAGAAACCAAGGTATTTACCAAGGTCTGACCAACAGAACATTGATATCCATATAAGATTTTTTGTCCGTGGTCTAGTCTCTTTCATAGAGTTTTCATTCCCACTTTCTTGCAATCAGAAAAATGCCCATAGTAGAGCCTTATATTTCAAAAAAGCATTTCTGAGTATACGAACTTTAAACCAGCCAAAACTAAAGCATAAATTAACTTAGCTTATAGCATAGATGGCTAAATAACCCCAATTCAACTGGTGGTTCCTGATGAAACCCTGAAGTGGGTGAAACGTTTTGGGCCCCGTTGAAGAAAAAATGTGCAGTTGAATTGGGGTTATCTAGCCATCTATACTATAAGCTAAGTTAATTTATGCTTTAGTGTTGGCTGGTTTAAAGTTCGTATACTCAGAAATGCTTTTTTGAAATATAAGGCTCTACTATGGGCATTTTTCTGATTGCAAGAAAGTGGGAATGAAAACTCTATGAAAGAGACTAGACCACGGACAAAAAATCTTATATGGATATCAATGTTCTGTTGGTCAGACCTTGGTAAATACCTTGGTTTCTGAGGGTTTTTCCCGCTTTTCTATTGTTAGTTACTCACCTTACACAACCCTTTAGGATTATGATTGGCTGTTAATCAGTCTGTGCAGTATTAGATTACCTCATTGGAATTAACAGCTCATACTGTGTTTTGACATTAACCATACTGGGAAAGACCAAAGGTCCATCAAGCCCGCCATCCCGTTTCCAACAGTGGCCAATCCAGGTCACAAATACCTGGCAATATCCCAAGAAAGTACAAAACATTTTAAACTGCTTATCCCAGAAATAGTGGATTTTCCCCAAGTCCATTTAATAATGGTCTATGGACTTTTCCTTTAGGAAGCCGTCCAAACCTTTTTTAAACTTCGCTAAGCTAACCGCCTTTACCACATTTGCTGGCAACGAATTCCAGAGTTTAATTACATGTTGAGTGAAGAAAAACTTTCTCTGATTTGTTTTAAATTTACTACATTGTAGCTTCATCGCATGCCCCCTAGTCCTAGTATTTTTGGAAAGCGTAAACAGATGCTTCACATCTACCCATTCAACTCCACTCATTATTTTATAGACCTCTATCATATCTTCCCTCAGCCGCCTTTTCTCCAAGCTGAAGAGCCCTAGCTGCTTTAGCCTTTCCTCATAGGGAAGTCGTCCCATCCCCTTTATCATTTTCGTCACCCTTCTCTGCACCTTTTCTAATTCCACTATATCTTTTTTGAGATGCGGTGACCAGAATTGAACACAATATTCGAGGTGCGGTCGAACCATGGAGCGATACAAAGGCATTATAACATCCTCATTTTAGTTTTCCATTCCTTTCCTAATAATACCTAACATTCTATTTGCTTTCTTAGCCGCAGCAGCACACTGAGCAGAAGGTTTTAACGTATCATCAACGATGACACCTAGATCCCTTTCTTGGTCTGTGACTCCTAACGTGGAACCTTGCATGACGTAGCTATAATTTGGGTTCCTCTTTTCCCACATGCATCACTTTGCACTTGCTCACATTAAACGTCATCTGCCATTTAGACGCTCAATCTCCCAGTCTCATAAGGTCCTCTTCTAATTTTTCACAATCCTCCCGTGATTTAATGACTTTGAATAACTTTGTGTCATCAGCAAATTTAATTACCTCACTAGTTACTCCCATCTCTAGGTCATTTATAAATATGTTAAAAAGCAGCGGTCCCAGCACAGACCCCTGGGGAACCCCACTAACTACCCTTCTCCATTAAGAATACTGACCATTTAACCCTACTCTCTGTTTTCTATCTTTTAACCAGTTTTTAATCCACAATAGAACACTACCTCCTTATCCCATGACTCTCCAATTTCCTCTGGAGACTTTCATGAGGTACTTTGTCAAACGCCTTCTGAAAATCCAGATACACAATGAGGCATATTTTCAAAGCACTTAGCCTTCCAAAGTTCCATAGGTTTCTATGGAACTTTGGAAGGCTAAGTGCTTTGAAAATATGCCTCTATATCAACCGGCTTACCTTTATCCACATGTTTGTTCACCCCTTCAAAGAAATGTAGTAGATTGGTGAGGCAAGATTTCCCTTCACTAAATCCATGTTGACTTTGTCTCATTATAAGTACATAAGTACATAAGTAATGCCATACTGGGAAAAGACCAAGGGTCCATCGAGCCCAGCATCCTGTCCACGACAGCGGCCAATCCAGGCCAAGGGCACCTGGCAAGCTTCCCAAATGTACAAACATTCTATACATGTTATTCCTGGAATTTTGGATTTTTCCATGTCCGTTTAGTAGCGGTTTATGGACTTGTCCTTTAGGAAACCGTCCAACCCCTTTTTAAACTCTGCTAAGCTAACCGCCTTCACCACTTTCTCCGGCAACGAATTCCAGAGTTTAATTACACGTTGGGTGAAGAAAAATTTTCTCCGATTTGTTTTAAATTTACTACACTGTAGTTTCATCGCATGCCCCCTAGTCCTAGTATTTTTGGAAAGCGTGAACAGACGCTTCACATCCACCTGTTCCACTCCACTCATTATTTTATATACCTCTATCATGTCTCCCCTCAGCCGTCTCTTCTCCAAGCTATATAGCCCTAGCCTCCTTAGTCTTTCTTCATAGGGAAGTCGTCCCATCCCCGCTATCATTTTAGTCGCCCTTCGCTGCACCTTTTCCAATTCTACTATATCTTTCTTGAGATGCGGCGACCAGAATTGAACACACCATGGAGCGATACAATGGCATTATAACATCCTCACACCTGTTTTCCATACCTTTCCTAATAATACCCAACATTCTATTCGCTTTCTTAGCCGCAGCAGCACACTGAGCAGAAGGTTTCAGTGTGTTATCGACGACGACACCCAGATCCCTTTCTTGGTCCGTAACTCCTAACGTGGAACCTTGCATGACGTAGCTATAATTCGGGTTCTTTTTTCCCACATGCATCACCTTGCACTTGCTCACATTAAACGTCATCTGCCATTTAGCCGCCCAGTCTCCCAGTCTCCCAGTCTCGTAAGGTCCTCTTGTAATTTTGAATATGCTCTGTAATTTTGTTCTTAATAATAGTCTTTACCATTTTGCCCGGCACCAATGTCAGACTCACCGGTCTATAATTTCCCAGATCTCCTCTGGAACCTCTATGAAACTAGGGGAGGGGGTTTAGAGAGGGGGGAGGATGGGTTCTAGTCAGTATAGAAGCAGCAATGGTTTGATTTAGAGACTTCATACCGGTTTGATGAATGTATAACTCTTCTGAATTATTCTGTTTAATACTTTACATTTTCTTTTGTTCACAAGGTTTAGAATTTGCGTTCTTCGTATTGTTCTCGTGATTGTATAAGGAATGCAGTGGGGATACCTGTAATACAAAATTTTGATGACAGACTACTTTACCCTCTTTTTACGATGCGTGTTGTTTCTATTTTTATATTTTACTTTTCCTCTGAGTACACATTTGGCAAGATGTATTTTCGTTGCATTGTCGTCAATAGAAAAATGTGGAATCATAAATTTACAAAATGTTGAGTATATATGAAACAATTGATAGATTTTGTAGTGTGCTATGATTATACACCGGACCGTTTCCAGTGACCGGCACTGAATATCTGGTTTATCTGTGGTCGGGTTAATATTAGATGATGGCCAGTTATGTTTAAACCAGGCTCGATCTGGACGCTTACAAGAACTGGCTATGCGCTGAATATTCGAGGATTACTGGCTATATCGGGCGATATAGCTGGTTATCTCCTAGCCACTAACTGGCAATGTTGAGCAGGGCATAGCTGGTTATCCCCTGCTGAATATCATTGGGTAGCTGGTTAAGTGCCATTTAACAAGCCAAGTGCCATTCCTAGCCAGTAAAAACAGTCAGAAATATACCTGCCCCAAAATAGAAAGTTGGAATTGGTGTAGAAACCCTACAACCTTTGAAAAATACAAAAATAAGCATCAGGAAATAACAGCAATTGCAAAACTGGTCTAGAGCTCAGAGACACACTTAAGGGGTCCTTTCACTAAGGTGTTAGTGTGTGCTAAATGATAAGCCACCCGTTAGGGCTTCCTGTACTCTGTTTTGCCGGTCTACTCACATTCCCTGCCAAACTGGCCCTTGTAGACCACCTGCCTGGGACCATTCTTGTGAGCTCTCTGCCAGTCCCCCCCCCCCCCCCCAAGAGCAAAACACAGTTATTCTCATACATTACATTTAAAAGAAAATAATTTTTGTGTTCACTGTCAAATCAGTTACTTAAGTTTTGCTACTAAGGTTGCTTTAAGCCAACAAGTACTGTAGGTTGACCATCCCTCTGGGGAAACCCTCAAGTTGATTCCAGTAGTGTATAAAGATGGTGAGAACTTGGGGGGGGGGGGGGGGGGAACCACAGCAAGTTAACCTCATGTCCCCAACCGGAGTCAGAGAGTTCATTTGGTACATGTTGTGATTGTGGGAAATAATTAAATGCAGAAGAAAAACCATAGTCCTATTTTGTTTTAGATTTGGATACAGCTGGCTTCCAGCTGTTAAGAGTTCATGCATACTAAACGTCATTCACAGTAATAAAAACATGATGGCGGATAAGGGCCATGTGGCCTGTTCTCGGTATAATATTAAGAAAAAACTAGCTAGTCTTCTGCTTTAATTCCTCAGATCCATCTTTTAAGCATCATCTTTGCATATCTTGTGCTTTCCTGAATTCAGTTACCATAATCCTCTGGCCTCCATGAGCTCTGCTTGGAGACTGCTGGTAAAGAAATCATTAATGTAGTTTTCCTACTTACTTTTGGGAGAGGGGCAGAGGGTAAGGAAAACATATCAGTAGTGGGGGGGGGGGGGGGGGCAGGGGGATCAGTTCATCATTAGCACCTGCAACATTTGGGGCACCACCCCTAACTACGCCTATACAAGAAATATTTCCTTATAATATATATATTTTTTTAATTTTTATGAAGTCTTTATTGAAAAGTAATACAGAGAATCTGATACATAACACATCATACAGGTCATAGTCAGGGGCGTATCTGGAATCTGGCGGTAGGGGGGGCCAGAGCCAGAGAGGGGGGGCACATTTTTGCCTCCCTTCCCCCGCCGCCGCCTCTCTCCACCCCCCTCCCCGCCGTCATCCCTCCCCAGCTGCTTACTTTTGCTGGCGGGGGGCCCCAAGCCCCGCCAGCCGAGGTCCGACCCGCAGTCTTCATATTTCGTCTTCCTCCGTGGCCATGCTGCAAGGAAGTAACGCTGCAGTGCTGCTTCGTTGAATCCAGTTCGGAGTCTGACATCACAGCACGTTGTATGCGCGTACAACGTGCTGCGATGTCAGACTCTGAACTGGATTCAGCGAATTAGCACTGCAGTGTTACTTCCTTGCAGCATGGCCACGGAGGAAGACGAAATATGAAGACTGCAGGTTGGACCTCGGCTGGCGGGGGTTGGGGCCCCCCGCCAGCAAAAGTAAGCAGCGGGGGAGGGTTGACGGCGGGGAGGGGGGCCAGGGCGAAATCTGCGGGGGCCCAGGCCCCTGTGGCCCCACGCAGGTACGCCCCTGGTCATAGTACAGTCCATATACACTTAACGCACATCTTTAGGAGTGTGGCTAGCCGCTAGTACATTGTGTGGTGCTACTTTCCACTCAAACAACCTGAACACTTCTTAATACGCAGGGCGTATATTAGCCAAATCAGAGTAAACAGACAGAACTTCAACCTTTATAGATTTTATATTATTCCACAACTCCAACCCCCCTAACATTCAACCCCCCCCGCCCTGTCCTTATAATATTTTAAAAGGTGTTAACTGGCTTCATTTCTGCCTGTCAAGCCAATTCTAATCCTGGTTGTATCCCACTGTATGCTTGGATTTGTAGCTATGATTTCTATAAGAAAAGCAAGATGAGAAGCCCATGCACGCATAGGGAAGTAAACCTACCCAGGTGTGCATTAACCTTTCCTGAGAACGTGGAGCTTGTTAGCAGCCCTGTCTTACCTGGGAGGTGTGCGTAACTGTGCGTGCTCAATTACAGAACTGCCTTTAAAAAGGAGAGGGATGGTAAATAAGACCAAGAATACTGTAATACCTCTGTATTGCTCCGTGTGTGACCTTACCTTGAGTATTGCGTTCAATTCTGGTCACCGTATCTCAAAAAAGATATAGCGGAATTAGAAAAGGTTCAAAAGAAGAGAGACCAAATGATAAAGGGGATGGAACTCCTCTCGTATGTGGAAAGGCTAAAGAGGTTAGGGCTCTTCAGCTTGGAAAAGATGTGACTGAGGGGGAGATATGATTGAGGTCTACAAAATCCTGAGTGGTGTAGAATGGGTAAAAGTACATCGATTTTTCACTCTTTCAAAAAGTACAAAGACCAGGAGACACTCAAAGAAATTACATGGAAATGCTTTTAAAACAAATAGGAGGAAATATTTTTTTTTTTTCACTCGGTGAATAGTTAAGCTCTGGAACTCATTGCCAGAGGATGTGGTAACTGTGGATATCATATCTGGGTTTAAAAAAAAAGTTTGGACAGGTTTCTGGAGGAAAAGTCCATAGTCTGCTATTGAAACAGACAAGGGGAAGCCACTGCTTGCCCGGGGATTGGTATTTGGGTTTCTGCCAGGTACTTATGACCTGGATTAGCCACTGTTAGAAGCAGGATACTGGGCTAGATGAACCATTGGTCCAACCCAATATGGCTGTACTTATGATTTTACTGCACTTTTTCTATTAGTATTGCTATTTTAAGAAAATCAGTTGTTTTTGTTTTTATGTCATTAGACTAGAGCTGTACATAGTGTTCTGTATCGATTCAAGACAGAAACCTGATACAAACACTGTATTCTCATTTGATAAGTGCTGAAAATTCCTTTCTAGTAAACTGAAACTGATCTACTTTTCTGGTACCCTGTGTTTTCTGAGCCAGGTCGAGAGTGGACTGTTAGGTTAATTCGTAATGGGGGTCATAAGCGCCGACTCCGTGGGTGCTGTGGGCGCTCGAGCACCCCCAATATTTTCACCCGCCGGAAGTCGGAACCGGAAGTTCCCTTTGCCAGCCCAATCTGCTCGGTGCCCGCCCTCCCTCAACAGCCCTTTGCCAGTCCGCCCTCGCCTTCCTGCGTGTCGCCCAGAATTTTAAAACTCATCTTACCTCGGTCCCGGCAGCAGCAGTGAAGGGCGAGCAGGCTCGGCGCTTCAGCCTTCCCTTCTCTCGTCTCAGCTCTGGTTGAGGGCGTGACCAGATTTGAGACGAGAGAAGGGAAGGCTGAAGCGCCGAGCCTGCTCGCCTTTCACTGCTGCCGCCGGGACCCCGAGGTAAGATGACTTTTAAAATTCTGGGCGGCACGCAGGAAGGCGAGGGTGGACCGACGGAGGACTGTTGTGGGAGAAGAGGTCGGACTGGGGTTGGGACTGGCACTCATAGTAACATAGTAACATAGTAGATGACGGCAGAAAAAGACCTGCATGGTCCATCCAGTCTGCCCAAGACAAACTCATATGTGTATACCTTACCTTGAATTTGTACCTGTCCTTTTCAGGGCACAGACCATATAAGTCTGCCCAGCAGTATTTCCCGCCTCCCATCACCGGCTCTGGTACAGACCGTATAAGTCTGCCCTCCCCTATCCTCGCCTCCCAACCACCACCCCCTCTTCCCCCCAACTGCTCCGCCACCCAATTTCAGCTAAGCTTCTGAGGATCCATTCCTTCTGCACAGGATTCCTTTATGTATATCCCACGCATGTTTGAATTCCGTTACCGTTTTCATCTCCACCACCTCCTGCGGGAGGGCATTCCAAGCATCCACCACCCTCTCCGTGAAAAAATACTTCCTGATATCTTTCCTGAGTCTGCCCCCCTTCAATCTCATTTCATGTCCTCTCGTTCTACCGCCTTCCCATCTCCGGAAAAGATTTGTTTGCGGATTAATACCTTTCAAATATTTGAACGTCTGTATCATATCACCCCTGTTCCTCCTTTCCTCCAGAGTATACATGTTCAGGTGAGCAAGTCTCTCTTCATACGTCTTGGAACGTAAATCCCATACCATCCTCGTAGCTTTTCTTTGCACCGCTTCCATTTTTTTAACATCCTTCGCAAGATACGGCCTCCAAAACTGAACACAATACTCCAGGTGGAGCCTCACCAACGTCTTATACAGGGGCATTAAAACCTCCTTTCTTCTGCTGGTCACTCCTCTCTCTATACAGCCTAGCAACCTTCTCGCTACGGCCACCGCCTTGTCGCACTGTTTCATCGCCTTCAGGTCCTCAGATACTATCACCCGAAGATCCCTCTCCCCGTCCGTGCCTATCAGACTCTCCCCGCCTAACACATACGTCTCCCTTGGATTTCTACTCCCTAAGTGCATCACTTTGCATTTCTTCGCATTGAATTTTAATTGCCAAACTCAGAGGGAGGGGGGGGGGGCCTGGAACTTGGAGGAGAGGACGGGGGGAGGGAGGGGGATGGAGGGGGAGGGGGGAATGCACCACCTGTAAAAACATAAAAATAAAAAATTTCAGCACCCCCCAATCATTTTGAAAAGTTGGCTCCTATGATGGGGGTTTAAAATTGTTTTTTTGACTGCAGCGTATGAGTTTTTCCTGATGTGTGGATGGTGTGTTGCACAGAATAAGGAGGCAGAATTTTTCCATTGTTTTGCTTACAAATACCCGTTTAAATTTAAGCGAAATCACTATATTTTAATATTACGACGTAACACAGTAGCAGTCTTTTTAGTAAATCTAGCCACTGGCATTGGAATAGGGCATTGGTTCCCAAACCTGGTCCTGGAGGCAACCCAGCCAATCAGGTTCTCAGGCCATGCACAATGAATATTCATGAGAAAGACTTGACTTTCAGAGGAAGCATTGCATGCAAATCTCTCATGAATATTTATTGTGGATAGCCTGAGGGGTTGCCTCCAGGACCAGGTTTGGGAACCACTGGAATAGGGTGAGTCACTGCGGCCACGGCCCCGCCAATATGTTGCCCAACACAGTATCAGCCGCTAGACGGAATGGGGGTGGGGCCGACAATTGGTTTGTTTGACTCCCTACAATCAAAAAGGTCTTCCGCTGTCTCTGAATCTAGCCCTGTATTTTTTTATAAGCCGAAACAATTGAACAATGTGTTGTTGATTAAGCCGTCTGTTAAATAACTATGGTGTCTGGTAGTATTTCAAGTGTAGAATGGACAGAATGGGGGGGTGAGTAAGTTCATACAAAACTTGTGAAAAACACTAGTATATAAAGCAGTGGTGTAGCCACAGGTGGGCTTGGGTGGGCCGGGGCCCACCCACTTAGGGCTCAGGCCCACCCAACAGTAATACATGTTTAGTGGTAGCTGGTAGGGATCCCAATCTCTGCCAGCTGATGGTAACGAAAACGCTACTCTCCAGGATAATGGCACCTGCACATTCTCAGTTTTTAGCGCCACTGCCAAGGTGGAAAGAAGTGTTATCCCACCAGCTGAGAGATTTTTTTTTGGTGGTGGGGGAGAACACTTGGTGCCCACCCACTTCTTGCCTAGGCCCACGCAAAATCTGTTGTCTGGCTACGCCCCTGATATAAAGCTTTTTCAAACTTGCATTTTAAACAAGGAGAAAACTCCCTCAGAAACCTATCAGATCATAGATCCTAGGTTTACAACGGAAATGGATTTTCCCCCAGAAACAATCATCTGGGGGAAAATTAAAAAAAAAAAAATTATAAAAACCTTATCAAATATGCGAATGCAAGATATATTTCTGAAACAAGCAAGTTTTCATCCATAATTGAGAAGAGTGAAAAAAGTTGTGGCATTTACTTTGCATATAGGATTTTTTGTTCTTTCAGTACCTTCTTTATGATATCTTTTAAATGTTTAATTATAATTCTAAATTTGAATACATTTATTTTAAAGTTCAAACTGATCATTTTGTTTTTGTTTTCATTTAGCCAAATGCAGATTGCATAGATGATATCCCACCAGATTTCGAGGTTTCCACCGGTGGACCTCCAACCAATCCGATCACTGGAGCTAGTGATGTCACCATGAATGAGAGCTCATCGGCGATAGATCCGGCCTTCCGAACAGTGGGAGTATTACATGTTGTTCAAGATGCAGAGCCCCTCCCCCAGGTGGGGGAGTTTAACTTTACTACAAGCAGTAAGTTACTCCAGGTGTCTGGCTTGATGCCAGCTCAGGGGCATGGGATTTCTCATCTGAAAGCACTGTGCACTACGTAGGACATGCAGCCAGCATGATTCGGGCACTCTCGGGAGTGGGGCTGTGCTTTATAGATTACGGATGATATCCAAAAAAGGAGTTCATGTCTCTGATTGGTTTAGATCACACAATAAAGTCCTTCCTTCTTTAGGTAACATCTATTAGTATTGAAGTCTTAATTAAGATTGGAGGAAAAGCCTGACGTGGCATGAAATAACTCCTTGTTTTGCAGGATCCACTTCACTGGCATCATTGGCATAAAACCTCCAATCAATCAGAATGAGTACTTTATTTTGTTAAACATTCTCTGTGTTGAATCCAGCTTAAATCACACTACGTATTTAAACTCTAGGGGACTTACCTTTATGGAGTTCCACAGCCCGATTTCTTTCCACGTAGCACTCTGGAAGGTCTTAACTAAAGGGAACTCTGTGAATCATTACGTGATATTTCCTGCAAATGTATCTCTCTCACTACATAGCCCTACAATGTGAAGGGCAATGAAAACTGTACATACCTGTGGCCTTAAAATGTGTCCCAGGCCCACGTCATGCCGAAACTAACTGCACAGGAGTGGAATGAGCCAACCACAATGTTCAAGAAGATCAAAGTTTATTCTTCAGTGCTGACGCACTAAAACCAACATGGGCCATGTTTCGACATACCAAACCTTCATCAGGGGTTCTTAATAAAAAACTTAAAAACATACAAAATATATAAATACAGAGCAAAAACTAAAACTGGGAGTTGCAACAACCAATCTAAAGGATGTGTATATATTACCAGTGCTTTTTTTGTGCCGGTACGCAACGGTACGGCGTACCGGCACCTTTTTCTCCTCCTCCCCTCCCCTCCCATTATTTCCAGCGATTCTCCGCCTCTCTCCTGCCCTCCCATCGACGTGCAGCGATTTTTCCGTCCCTCCCCTGCCCTCACCTCTCCCATATCCAGCGATTCTTCGTCCCCCAGTGTCCTCCTTCACTGCCTGCCAGCCAGTCGGACTCAGAAGCGAACGGTGCAGGCAGCGATTGGCTGGCAGCGTCGTAGCTTCCCTCTGCAAGTCCCGCCTATGCGTAAACAGGAAGTTATAGGCGGGACTTGCAGAGGGAAGCTACGATGCTGCCAGCCAATCGCTGCCTGCACCGTTCACTTCTGCATCCGACGCTGGCTGGCAGGCAGTGAAGGAGGACGCTGGGGGACGAAGAATCGCTGGATATGGGAGAGGTGAGGGCAGGGGAGGGACGGAAAAATCGCACGTCGATGGGAGGGCAGGGGAGAGGCAGAGAATCGCTGGAAATAATGGGAGGGAAGGGCAGGGGAGAGAGAATTGCTGGACATGGGATGAGAGGGAAGGGCAGGGGAGAGAGAATTGCTGGACATGGGATGGGAGGGAAGGGCAAGGGAGAGAGAATTGCTGGACATGGGATGGGAGGGAAGGGCAGGGGAGAGAGAATTGCTGGACATGGGATGGGATGGGAGGGAAGGGCAAGGGAGAGAGAATTGCTGGACATGGGAAGGGCAGGGGAGAGAGAATTGCTGGACATGGGATGGGAGGGAAGGGCAGAGGAGAGAGAATTGATGGGATGGGAGGGAAGGGCAAGAGAGAGAGAATTGCTGGACATGGGATGGGAGGGAAGGGCAGGGGAGAGAGAATTGCTGGACATGGGAACGGCAGGGGAGAGAGAATTGCTGGACATGGGATGGGAGGGAAGGGCAAGGGAGAGAGAATTGCTGGACATGGGAGGGAAGGGCAGGGGAGAGAGAATTGCTGGACATGGGAAGGGCAGGGAAGAGAGAATTGCTGGACATGGGAGGGAAGGGCAAGGGAGAGAGAATTGCTGGACATGGGATGGGAGGGAAGGGCAGGGGAGAGAGAATTGCTGGACATGGGATGGGAGGGCAGGGAAGAGAGAATTGCTGGACATGGAGGGGAGAGAGGAGAATCGCTGGATGGGGAGGGGAGGACAGGGAAGAGAGAATTGCTGGACATGGATGAGAGGGGAGAGAGGAGAAATGCTAGAAATGGATGGAGAGGAGAGCAGGAGATAGAGGAGAATTGCTGGACATGGATGGATGGAGGAGTTGGCTAGGAGAGAGGAGAAATGCTGACTTGGATGGAGGAGAGGGGAGAGAGAATTATTGCTTTATATGGATACAGAGGAGGGAAGAGAGATGAGAAATGCTGGACATGGATAGAGGGGAGGAGAGAGGAGAAGTGCTGGACATGAATGGAGGGGAGGAAAGAAAAAAGAAGATGCACATGGATGGAGATGAGGGAAAGGGAAGAGGAGAAAAACTGCACATGGATGGAGAAAATAGGCAAAAGCTGGATCCATGTTATACCTCCTCCAGTCAATTCCATGGAGGAGGACCCAGCTTTTGCTTATGGATGCAGGGCAACAAAAGAAGAAGAAAGGAAGAAAGTAAAGAAATAAATGGAAAGGAAGCCCTGGAAATGGAGTTAAGAGAACAAATAGGAGCAGAATCAGAGACTGGGACTAATATGGATAGAAAAACAAAGTCACCAGACAACAAAGGTAGAAAAAATCATTTTATTTTCATTTTAGTGTTTGGAATTTGTCTTATTTTGCACTGGGTATACTGGAGCTGTAACAGCTTACAGAAATTATTTATAATGAAAAGAAATCACATTATTTTTTCTCCTATACTAGTTTTATATTTTCAATGATGTCTGTTTATATGCGCCATGGCTGGTATAAGGGGTGTGACTAATGTGGGTGTGGCTATAATAGGGGCGGTGCCATGTGTGGTGACCCCGCCCACAATGAGTACTGGCACCTTTTTTTCTACAAAAAAAGCACTGTATATTACAATTAACTAAAAATGGCCTGACACAAAGACTAGTTAATTAAAAATAAAATTAAAAAAGCAAAATGAAAATTATCTGTTTTGCTGGCTTATAAGGTATGTTTTATTTAACATTTGTTGTATCTGTTCTATATATTTAACAGTGGATTGTGTTTTATAATTCTCATTTTATGTCAGGTAAGGGCCAACTAGCCCATCTAGTCTGCCCTTCCTCAATAACCACTAACTCCTCCTTTTCTTAAGGGATCCCATGTGCCTGTCCCATGCTTTCTTAAATTCTGACACAGTCCATATCTCCACGACCTCCACCAGGAGGCCATTCCACGCATCCACCACCCTTTCCGTGAAAGAGCATTTTCTTAGATTCCTCCTAAGCCTATTTCCTCTTAACTTCATCATATGCCCTCTCATTCCAGTGTTTTCCTTCATTTGAAAAAGGCTCACCTCCTGTACATTAATGTCACTGAGGTATTTAAATGTCTCTGTCGTGTCCCCTCTCTCCTGCCTCTCTTCCAGCGTATACATGTTGAGGTTCATAAGCCTGTCCCTATGTGTTTTACGATCAAGATCGCTTACCAGTTTTGTAGCCGCCCTCTGCACCGACTCCATCCTGTTTATATCTTTCTGTAGATGCACACAGTACTCTAAATGGGTCCTCACCAGAGACTTATATAAGGGCACTATCGCCTCTTTTTTCCTGCTGGTCATCCCTCTCCTTATGCACCCAAGCATCCTTCTGGCTTTGACTGTTGCTTTTGCTACTGGTTTGGAAACCTTAAGGTCATCGGACACAATCACCCCCAAGTCCCGCTCTTCTTTCGTTCACAGATGCACAGACGTTTGTTGCTTGACGGGCAATGTAGCTTCTGCTACCAATCTCAACCACTGTGCCATGAATTCAGGGAACTGGATGAGCTAAGAGATAATGCTGAACAGCAATAGCAGGTGGTGGGTAATAGATGTAGAGGATAAACAGTAAAGGGTAAAAAGATGATGGAATTATGGTGAATTTTGGAGGTGTACACAACTTGCTAGGTCAGAAGGCTGCTACCACCATGCTCTTAGGGGAGAGAAGAAGGGCAGGCACTACAAGCCCAGCATGCATAGTCGCTGCTATGGGACTGCAAGGGGGGCAGATGCCCCCCCCCCAATTCGTACTTGCCACCCTAAAATCAGCACATGAGTCTGCTATTACCTCCGTACCTCCCTCTCCCTTCCCCATTCCCTCCTGCTGGTCTGGCATCTTCCTTTTCCTTCCCTCTCTCTAGGCAGCCCCCGGGTCCTTCTCTCTGTTGCAACTTCCTGTTGCCGTGTGGGCAGGAACTAGCAGAGGTAGAAAAGCCACGGAGCTGCCGTGGCCTGGCATCAACACAAGTTTGTAGGGCCGGGGGTGGTGGTGTGTGACAGAGGAAATGGAAAGGAATATGCTGGATATGCAGGAGGGAAGAGTATGAAGGCATGTTAATTTGATTTAAACACGTTAGTCAGGAAATAGGCCCTATTGAAAATAGTAGGGTTTGCGATAACATATATTAGTAAATGAGGACATTAGAATGTAAACCTATTGGATCAAAGAAAAATGGAAAGACAAAGCAGGTCAGTGAATCAGAGGGTTTGGGGGGACAGATGGAGTAAATCTGGGCAAGGAAGAAGGAGTCTGACTATAAATGCAAGGGACAGGTGAAAAGATAAGAAAAAAAAACAACATATTCCTGCAATTGTGAGGGAAAGAAGAGGGGGAAATGCTGCACTTGAATTGGAGGACAGGGAAGGTAGAGGAAGAAAGGCTGCATATTAATAGAAGGGAGAGGGGGAAAATGCGCATGGATGGAAGAGAAGAGAGAGGGAGAAATTCTGCATTTGGATAAGAGTACAGAGAAGGGAGGGGAGAAAGACTGCACATGGGCAGTGAAAGGGGGAAATGCAGATGAATGGAAGGGAGAGGGGGAAATGCTGCATATGAAGGGAGAGGAGAGAAATGCTGCACTTGAATAGGAGGGTTGGGAGAGGAGGAAAAGGAAGGGAGATGGGGAAATGCACATGGATGAAAGGAAGAGGGGGAAATGCGGCACATGAAAGGAGAGAAATGCTGCACTTGAATAGGAGGGTTGGGAGAGGAGGAAAAGGAAGGGAAATGGGGAAATGCACATGGATGAAAGGAAGAGGGGGAAATGCGGCACATGAAGGGAGAGGAGAGAAATGCTGCACTTGAATAGGAGGGTTGGGAGAGGAGGAAAAGGAAGGGAGATGGGGAAATGCACATGGATGGAATGGACGGAAAAAGAGAGGATGAAAGGCTGTATATGAAGGGAAGAGGGGAGACAGGTCTCACATGAAGGGAAAAGGAAAAGCTAAATAGATTTGAGAAAGAGGCAGAAAAATTGAAGAAAGCTGAATGTGAAAGATCAGTGCCAAACAGACATAAAAGGTAGGAAGTGAAGAAGAAAGGAGGTAAGAAAAGAAATAGCAAATGGAAAGGAAGCCCTGGAAGCAGAGTTAAGAGCACAGACAGAGGAAAGCAGAACCATTGATTGGGAACAAGATGATTGGAATAATAAAATCAAGGTAGAAAAAATGATTTTATTTTCAGTTTAGTGATTGCATTATGTCGGTGTTGAGAATTTACATCTGTCAGCTTTACTTTGCACTGTAACGCATTTCTTTAGAACATAAGAACATAAGCACCGCCATACTGGGAAAAGACCAAGGGTCCATCAAGCCCAGCATCCTGTCTCCGACAGTGGCCAATCCAGGCCTCAAGAACCTGGCAAAAACCCAAAAACAAAACAAAAATTTAAATTAATAATGTTCAATGGACTTTTCCTTCAGGAATCTGTCTCCTTTAAACTCAGCAATGCCAACTGCTGTCACTACATTTTCTGGCAACGAGTTCCAGAGTCTAACTACATGCTGAGTAAAGAAAAACTTTCTCCTATTTGTTTTAATCTACCACCTTCTAGCTTCATCTTATGTCCCCTGGTTCTATTATTGTTAGAAAGTGTAAGCAAACGCTTCACATCTGTCCGCTCCATTCCACTCATTATCTTGTAGACTTCTATCGTATCACCCCTCAGCCACCTCTTCTCCAAACTGAAGAGCCCTAACCGTCTTAGCCTTTCCTCATAGGGAAGTCCTCCCATCCCTTTTACCATTTTCGTCACCCTTCTCTGCACCTTCTCCAATTCCTTTATATCTTTTTTGAGGTGCGGTGACCAGAACTGAACACAATACTTGAGGTGCGGTCTCACCATGGAGCGATACAACGGCATTATAACATCCGCGTGTTTGTTTTCCATCCCTTTCCTAATAATACTCAACATTCTGTGCGCCTTCTTTGCTGCAGCACACTGAGCAGAAGTTTTCAACGTCTTATCAACGATGACTCCCAGCTCCCTTTCTAGGTCTGTAACGCCTAACGCGGAACCTTGCATGGCATAGCTGTAATTCGAGTTCCTCTTTCCCACATACATCACTTTGCACTTGTCAACATTGAACTTCATCTGCCATTTGGACGCCCAGTCTCCTAGTCTCCTAGTCTATTTCTCTGGTGTTCCACGACATGCAGAGTTTGGTATCTCTGCTTTCAGTTTCTGTCTGCATATTTTTTGTTGTTCCCTAATTTGTATCAGTTGAGAGTTATGTTCTGCATCTGCAACTGAGGTGAAGGATTCTGCTGGCATGTGGTGTCTGTATAGGAATCTGTAACAGTCCATCATGTTCCAATTTTCCAGTAGTAGGTATATTGGTGCTCTAGGGTTTGTCTTCGTAGGTTGGTTGGGGCTATTATGGGTTGCAGGGTTTTGTGTTATTTTTTCAAAGTGTCTGGTCTGTTTGAAAAATAAAAATGCTCAGGACTACTACTACTACACATTTCTAGAGCGCTACTAGGGTTACGCAGCGCTGTACAAATTAACAAAGAAGGACGGTCCTTGCTCAAAGGAGCTTAGTGTGGTCTCCACTTCTGGTAGAGCAGTGCTGGGCACACCCAGCCGGTTGGGTTTTCAGGATATCCACAATGAATATGCATGAGAGAGATTTTCATACAGTACCTCCTTGGTACGCAGACCTATCTCATGCATCTTGATTGTAGATAGCCTGAAAACCCAACTGGCTGGGTGTTCCCCAAGGACTGGGTGGCGAAGCACTGCAGTAGAATCACCACACAAACAAAAACCCATCTACTTTAAACAAAGTATCTGGCAGAGGAAGGAGCATGTACTGTTCCTGAGTTGACTATCATAATTTGAATACTTTTTTGTGTGGCCAGTTTAAGGGGGTAGATTCATTCTTGGGGAATATGGAGTTTGTGATACAGAACTGGAGCTTCCAGGTTTATATTGAGATTCTGACCAATCCTGTCGAGAATTCAAACTTCATACCCACATAGAAGAATTTGCTGAATGATGCTATCAAATTATAATGATGGTGTTTACCTGGTAATTTAAACAGGCTGGAGGGAGGAGGGTTTCTTTTATGTATAGAAGATTGCTAATTTAAAAGTGGAGCAGGGGGTTATATATAGAAATGTAGCTTTGGCTTGCTGCCCTCCCCCCAATACCTAGCTTGCTCCCCTGTTGCCACAGCAAATATCTCTGTCTAGAGAGGCCACTGCCAGCATGCTAGAAACAATGGCGTTCCTAGGGTGGCTGACTTCCACTCTTTCCTGCCCGCTGCTGCTGCATTCTTCAAAATGGCTGCCGAGACTTCAAGCAGGAGCCATTTTGAAGAATGTAGCAGTGGGCAGGAGAGAGTGGGGCTCTTTCCTGCCTTGAAGAGGCCACTAGACCACCAAGATACATTAAGGTAGGTTCGGGAAGGGTACCTTGAGGCTCAGAGGAGAGGGGAGGGCATGGCACGATACCCAAGACAAGGGGGGGACAGAGGGCAGGGTCCTCTGAGGCTCGGGGACCCCCCTCCTAGTGCACATTAATTAAAAAAAAACAGTTCTGTCAAAAGGGGTGGGACTAGGTAAAGGGACAGGGCTAAGCAAGTAGCCAGGGGGGGTGGGGGAGGAGGCACTGAACTGGTCTGCACAGGGCCCCACAATTGCTAAGACCGGCCCTGCTCATATTGCAAGGCATATTTAGGTGGGCCAACTGGCATAAGCTGTCACACCTAAGTTTTGGCATGCCAAAGTGGCTTTGCGCTATTATTCTGCAATGGGTTAGGTGCAACTTAACTCCACAATATAGAATAGGCACTAACTCCCTAATTCTGTAAAAGCTGCCCAAAATTACGCACGCAAATTTGGACACGGGCCCAATTTTATTGCATAACGAGCCAATTGGTGCCAGTAATTGGCTTTTTGAACAAGTCATGATTGGCACTAATTAGAATTGATAGAAACTTACACACTTAAAAATTTAGGCATGAGTTTAAAAAAAACAAAAAAAAGAGGTGCAGAATTAGGAGGGTCATGGGCGGAAAGGGAGTGTTCCTATCATTTACACACGTTGCTATAGAATAACGTGGATATGCGCCTAACTAGGCGTGTACATTTGCACCATGTTTCAGTTGTTGCAAATGGCTGCGCCTAAAGTCAGGTGCGAGTCCCGGGCGTAAGCACTATTCTATAAACCTTGCCTAACCTTAAGCATGGCATATAGAATAGTGCTTTTATAGGTGCCATATATAGAATCTAATCCTAAGCGCGCTTCTTTGTCACGCCTACATTTAGGTGAACTTTTATAGAATTGCCACCTATTATATATCTAAATTATTAGTATTCAAATATATGTTTTGCAGTATGTTGAACTCTCAGAGTTGTCATTTCGGTACTGCTACCATGCATGGTGTCCTCACCTGGAATAGTTAAAACCATGTTGTCTTGATGCCTTATGATGGGCTTGGCATTGTTACATGGAGGAGCATAATCAAACGGGGACGACCATCTCTAAAGGCGCCCGGCTCTAAGGACGTCCCGGCGAAGGGGTGGGGAAACCCGTATTATCGAAACAAGATGGGCGTCCATCTTTCGTTTCGATAATAAGGTCGGGGACGCCCAAATCTCAACATTTAGGTCGACCTTAGAGATGGTCGTCCCCGATTTTTGGCGATAATGGAAACCGAGGATGCCCATCACAGAAACGACCAAATCCAAGCCCTTTGGTTGTGGCAGGAGCCAGCATTCATAGTGCACTGGTCCCCCTCACCCAACCAGGGGCACTGCAGTGGACTTCAGAAAAAGTTCCCAGGTGCATAGCTCCCTTACTTTGTGTGCTGAGGCCCCCAACCCCCCCCCCCCTGAAAACCCACTCCCCACAACTGTACACCACTACCATAGCCCTTAGGGATGAAGGGGGACACCTACATGTAGGTACAGTGGGTTTCGGGTGGGTTTTGAAGGTCTCACACTTACCAGCACAAGTGTAACTTGGGGGGGGGGGGATGGGCCTGGGTCCACCTGCCTGAAGTGCACTGCACCCACTAAAACTGTTCCAGGGACCTGCATACTGCTGTCATGGAGCTGGGTATGACATTTGAGGCTGGCAAAAAAAACAAAAATTTAATTTTTTTTTTTTAGGGTGGGAGGGGGTTGGTGACCACTGGGGGGGAGTAAGGGGAGGTGATCCCCAATTCCCTCCGGTGGTCAGTTTGGGCACCTTTTTGTGGCTTGGTCGTGAAAAAAAATGGACAAAGTAAAGTCAACCAAATGCTCGTCAGGGACGCCCTTCTTTTTTCCATTATCAGCCGAGGACGCACATCTCTTAAGCACGCCCCAGTCCCGCCTTCGCTACGCCTCCGACACGCCCCGTGAACTTTGGTTGTCCCCGCAACGGACTGCAGTTGAGGGCGCCCAAAATCAGCTTTCGATTATGCAGATTTGGGCGACCCTGAGAGAAGGAAGCCCATCTCCCGATTTGTGTCGGAAGATGGGCGCCCTTCTCTTTCGAAAATGCCCCTGATAGTAACATAGAAAATGACTGTAGATAAAGACCTGTACAGTCCATCCAGTTTGTTCAACAAGATAAACTCATTATACATGGTATGCAATATTTTATATATATACCCAAGTTTGATTTGTCCCTGCCTTTCTCAGGGCACGGACCGTAAAAGTCTGCCCAGCACTGTTCTTGTACTAAAATTTCTGAAGTTAACGTCGAAGCCCCTTAAAATGTACACTCCAGCCCATCCATATCCAGTCACGATCAGGGCATAGACCGCAGAAGTCTGCCCAGCACTGGTTTTGCTTCCCAATTACCGGCGTCGCCACCCAATCTCCGCTAAGATTCCGTGAATCCATTCCTTCTAAACAGGATTCCTTTGTGTCTATCCCACGCATGTTTGAGTTCCATTACCGTTGTCATCTCCACTACCTCCAGCGGGAGGGCGTTCCATGTATCCACCACCCTTTCCATGAAGAAATACTTCCTAACATTACTCCTGAGTCTGCCCTGATGTGATCAGTTACTTCATGGCAGCTGACAGATGGTGATGCTGGATTTTCTTCAAACGAATTTCTCAAATCAGTGTCATGTCATGTAATTATGTCCTATCTGAAGGGAAGGGGGGGAGGGCATTTCTGCATTTTAGCCGGCCAGATTGAAATGTTCTTTTGGTACACAGTCAAGTGAAACGGTTAAAAGTTGTTTCGGAATATAGAACCTCGTGATGTAGATTACTCTGTTCTTTGAAATGGTCTGTGTTTTCCTGCTCAGTGTTGTAGTTTGTGCTGAAGATGAGGAAATGAAGGCTATTATTGCTAAATACATTCTCGGGCATCTGTTTTCTGATCATTTAACAAGTTCAGGTCAGAATGCAAGACTAATGCCCTGAGGCAGGCAAAATTGAAATCCTGTCTGTTGCCCGGGGCTGACCAAATGAAACAACCAGCAAATGTACCTGAGTAAGTCAGCAGTGGGAAGAGTGTTATTTTGTTCCTGTAGCAGATGGCACAGAATGTAGGAGCCAAGTTTTCCAAAACAATTGAGGGTGCTAGACGCCTCAGATTACCCCTTCCTAGACAGAGTGAAGGAATTCTGATGCGGCTCGATCAGTGCAGTTGAGGACGCCCATCCAAAAAAAAAAAAAGGTCAATTTTGGCCGTCATCCCCCCCCCCCCCCCCCCCCCCCCGAAGATGCCGTGCTGCTCACCCCCTCTGATGCGGCTCGATCCAGAGGACAGTGCAGTTGAGGACGCCCATCCAAACAAAAACGTCCATTTTGGCTGTCATCCCCCCCCCCCCCCCCCCGGCAATAATAAAAACGTCTTTTTTTGGCTGTGCTTCACTCAGCTGAGACATCTGGAAGTCTCTGAACCAATCACAACGTGTTTAGCTCAGGTAAAAGTGCTGTGATTGGCTCAGAGACTTCTGGATCTTTCAGCTGAATGAAGCACGGCCAAAAAAGGCGTTTTTATTATTGCGAAGGGGGGGGGGGGAATGACGGCCAAAATGGACGGGGGGTTTTTTGGATGGGCGTCCTCAACTGCACTGTCCTCTAGATCGAGCCGCATCGGAGGGGGTGAGCAGCGCGGCGTCTTCGGGGAAGGGGGGGAAGGCGGCCAAAACAGACATCTTTTTTGAAGCAGAGCACTATTTTTTTTTTTGTTTG
Organism: Microcaecilia unicolor; assembly: GCF_901765095.1. Lineage (NCBI taxonomy): Eukaryota > Metazoa > Chordata > Amphibia > Gymnophiona > Siphonopidae > Microcaecilia > Microcaecilia unicolor. The sequence continues at coordinate 628,264,584 of NC_044032.1, forward strand.
TTTTTGAGTGAAGGACGTCCATAAAGGACGTCCCTGACAAGCACTTGACTTTTTTTTCCCCCCGATTTTTTGTTTTTGTTACTTTTGTAGCAGTTTTTCAATCCCACGCAGCCCCAACAAGAGGTACAGACCTCTCGTTAGATTTTCCAGCGTTAAGGCAATCGGAAAAGGTTAGTGCATCCCATTACAATAGGGTTTCTACACAATTTGCTAATCTGCATTCCGTTTTCGTTAGCTGCTACCGTCGTCGGGAAAAAGTCTTTAGTGCATGCCAGGGTTTACTACTTGCTCGTTAATAGCTCGTTAATGGCTCGTTAAGTTTAGTGCATCTGGCCCTCAGTATTGGGGGTCTTCAGACACCCACTGAAGCCACAAAACCGGCACTTGTAGCTCACTGTGGGGTCCTTTTGCAAAGGAGCACCAAAAACTTGCCTGCAGCAGTGTGGGCACATGTTTTTGGTTCCCATCGAACCCTTATTATACCGCATCTGGAAGAAAGGGATTATTTTAATGGGCCAGAAAATGTACGTGCGGCAAAATGGAAACCAGCGCGCGTCCATTTATCGGCCTGAGACCTTACCGTCACACATTGACTTGGCAGTAAGGTCTCACATGCTACCCAGGCGGTAAGGCCAACTTGGTAAGTGTGCCAACTGTCATTCGCAGTACAAATAGAAAATCTTTTCTACCACGTGTTTTCGGCGCGCGCCAAATTTGGAATTACCACCCAGAGCACGCAGTAGCCGGGTGGTAAGGCTGATTTGGTGTGTGCTGGACTCGTGTAGGCCCTTACGCACCTTTGTGAAAGGGCCCCTATGCTTTTTAGCAGATCATTTTATACAAAATTTTCCAGAAGCTTGCATCAGTTGCAGTAGCAGAGTAGCCCAGTCCTTCGGGACTCATCCAGCCAGTCAGGTTTTCAGAATACCATAATAAATATGCACAAGACAGATTTCGCATACAGTGGAGGTAGTGCATGCTAATTTGTCTCATGCATAATTCATTGTGGATATCCAGAAAACCTGACGGACTGGGTGCAGAACCCAAGGAAATCTGGATTCAAATCCTACTGCCCCCACCTTTTGCAAGTCGTTTGATCTTCCATTGCTACAGATCAGTGGCGATCCTAGGTCGGCTGACACCCGGGGCGGATCGCCGCTGCGCACCCCCCCCCCCGGCGCATCAACCCCACCCCCACCCGGGTGCCTTCTTGGCTGCTGGAAGCAGGCGCGCGCCTGTCGGCTCCGCTGGCCCTGCTCCCTCTGCCCCGGAACAGGAAGTAACCTGTTCCGGGGCAGAGAGACCAGGGAACCAGCGGAGCCGACAGGCACGTGGCACCCCCCCAACAGCATGCACCCGGGGCGGACCGCACCCCATCCCCCCCCCCCTTGGTACGCCACTGCTACAGATACCCATTTAGGTTGTAAGCTTTTTGGATCAGGGCCTTGGTATATCTGACTTTGAATAGTGTCTTGAGCATTATTTGGAAAGGTATGGTAAATATCCCAAAGGTTTCTGCTAAAACAATTATTATTAAATTATAAATCGCAACTAATTGCAATATCTTAATTTAGCGAAATCTGAACCTACTACCAAAAGTGTATTATTGCAGAAAATTTACATGGCTGTGTGAATGCCCTCCCGTGGGCATTCACGGGAGGGCATTCTAAGCAAAGAGCTTAGATTGTAAGTCTTTCTTCTATGTTTGTGCAGCGCTGCGTACGCCTTGTAGCGCTATAGAAATGCTAAATAGTAGTAGTAGTAAAACGGTAACGGAATTCAAACATGCGTGGGATAAACATAAAGGAATCCTGTTCAGAAGGAATGGATCCTCAGAAGCTTAGCGGAGATTGGGTGGCAGAGCCGGTGGTGGGTGGTTGGGTGGTGGGCCTAGTTCTGGGCAAGACTTCTACGGTCTGTGCCCTGAAAATGACAGATATAAATCAAGGTCAGGTATACACATAAAAGTAGCACATATGAGTTTATCTTGTTGAGCAGAGTGGATGGACCATGCAGGTCTTCTTCTGCCGTCATCTACTATGTTACTATGTGTGTCCTATTTTATACCTACGAGCCACTTGGCCCAGTGCGTGCTAATGCCCGTTAGCACATGCTAAGCTTTAGTAAAAGGGCTGCTCAGTTTGTACCTGAGGCAGTGGAGGGTTGAGGGGCCTTATCACTGAGCGGTGGTAAGCCCAACGCGGGCTTACCACTCGCTCTTCCAGGACTACCGCCAGCCCAACACGGCCCCTGGTGGTACTCCCGCCCCAAGTGCACGCCATTTCTGGGGGGAAAAAGAAAACCCCTGGAATTGGCTTGCATAGCGATAACCCGGCGGTAATTGGGCATCAGTGGCTCTTACCACATGGCCATGTGTGTCTGGGGGCTTTTTTTACCCACTGCGCTAAAAAGAGCCCTGACGTGTGAGAAAAACGGCCCCTGCCACTAGCACAGGGCCCTTTCCCCTGCAGCTTGGTAAAAGGACCCCTAAGTGACTTGCCCAAGACCACAAGGAACATCAGTGGGATTTCAGCTTGGCTCCCCTGGTTCTCAGCCTGCTGCTGCTACTCCACTCCACGTTTCTGTACCAAGGGATCGAAAGGAGCAGATTACATATCGGTGAAAGTTCAAAATATTTATTCAGCAAGGGGATCTCACACAGTAGAAGCCCAATGTGGCCACATTTTGCCCAAGCAAAGGGCTGTGTTAGAGCTTACTGTAGATATAAAAAATACCAACTCATAAAATAAATACAAATAAAAGCAAATAAACCAATTCAAATAAAATCTCCCATAATGTACATATAGAAAAAGAAAAGTTGTATCTGTAGGATGTCAGCGTCCTTTACTGTGCAAATCGTTGTGTCATCCAAGTGAGAAACAAGCGTCCCTACTTTGCAAAGCAAAAAGAACTCTCCGGAGAACCAGTGACGTACTTCATGCAAATCCATGAGTACAAATTACATAAGATTGCAGCACCCACTTAGAAAAAATAGAATCTGACAAGCGTGTTAGCACAATGTGCTTATATGCTCTTCCTCTCTCAGGGTCAGAGTTTAACAAACAGAATAAAATAGAACAAGAATTTCAAAAAATAAAATCAGACCGCTATTAATAAAGACTACTACATTTAAAATACTTCAAGGCTCATTTTCAAAGCTCTTAGACATACAAAGTACCATAGAGGGGCATAATCGAACGGGGCCGGCCATCTATAACGGCGGCCATCTCTAATGACGGCCCCGTCAAGCGATGTACCCGACTGTATTATAAAAACAAGATAGCCGGCCATCTTTCGTTTCGTTAATACGGTTGGGGCCGGCGAAATCTCAACATTTGGGCCGTCCTTAGAGATCGCCGGCGTTAAAGATGACCGGCATTGGTTTTCGCCGATAATGGAAACTAATGGTGGCCATCTCAAACCCGGCCAAATCCAAGCCATTTGGTCATGGGAGGAGCCAGCATTTGTAGTGCACTGGCCCTCCTCACATGCCAGGACACCAACCGAGCACCCTTGGGGGCACTGCAGTGGATATCACAAATTGCTCCCAGCTGCATAGCTCCCTTACCTTGAGTGCTGAGCCCCCCCAAACCCACTCCCTACAACTGTACACCACTACCATAGCCCTAAGGGGTGAAGGGGGGCACCTACTTGTGGTTTTGGGGGGGTTTTGAAGGGCTCACATTTACCACCACAAGTGTAACAGGTAGGGAGGGGGATGGGCCTGGGTCTGCCTACCTGAAGTGCACTGCACCCACTAAAAACTGCTCCAGGGACCTGGATACTGCTGTCATGGACCTGGGTATGACATTTGAGGCTGGCAAAAAAATGTATTAAAAATTTTTTTATGGGTGGGAGGGGGTTGGTGACCACTGGGGGGAGTAAGGGGAGGTGATCCCCGTTTCCCTCCGGTGGTCATCTGGTCAGTTCGGGAACCTTTTCGAGGCTTGGTCGTGAACAAAAAGGGATCAAGTAAAGTTGGCCAAATGCTCGTCAGGGCCGCCCTTCTTTTTTTCATTATCGACCAAGGCTGGCCATCTGTTAACCACGCCCCCGTCCCGCCTTCGGTACACTGCCGACACACCCCCTTGAACTTTGGCCGGCCCTGCGACGGAAAGCAGTTGAAGCCAACCAAAATTGGCTTTAGATTATACCGATTTGGCCAGCATTAGGAGAAGGCCGGCCATCTCCCGATTTGTGTTGGAAGATGGCCGGCCTTTGCCTTCAAAAATAAGCAGGATAGTTAACCTACGGAGTTTTGTGTGTCTAAGTGCTTTGAAAATTAGCCCCATAGACTACTAAAACGTTTTCAGACATCATAAATACTGTGTGAAATAACTTAGAAGTACTACAGGAAGTGCCTCTCCCAGTTCTTCCCGTTTATAATTGCCTTATAAAGTTGTCCAGTTCTTCCATATTCCATAAATCCAAGGAGAAACAGGGGTGACATGGTATAAACGTTCAAATATTTGAAAGGTATTAATCCGCAAATGAACCTTTTCCAGATACAGGAAGGCAGTAGAACTAGAGGACATGAATTGAGGTTGAAGGGGGGCAGACTCAGGACTAATGTCAGGAAGTATTTTTTCACGGAGAGGGTGGTGGACATGTGGAATGCACTCCCACGGGAGGTGGTGGAGATGAAAACGGTAATGGAATTCAAATATGTGTGGATAAACACAAAGGAATCCTGTTTAGAAGGAATGGTTCAGCGGAATCTTAGCAGACATTGGGTGGCGACGCCGGTAATTGGGAAACAAAATGGGAGCTGGGCAGACTTCCACGGTCTATGCCCTGATCGTGACTGAATAGATAGGGATGGGCTGGAGTGTAAATTTTAAGGGGCTTCGACGTTAGCTTCAGAACTTAGTACAAGAACAGTACTGGGCAGACTTCTACGGTCTGTGCTCTGAGAATGGCAAGGACAAATCAAACTCAGGTATACATATAAAGTATCACATACCATGTAAAATGAGTTTAGCTTGTTGGGCAGACTGGATGGACCGTACAGGTCTTTATCTGCCGTCATTTACGGTTACTATGGCTTATTTTAAAAACCACATCATTTTGACCTTTAAAAAAGAAAGGGAAAAAAGCTATGCATTCCACTGCTCTATATGCATTCAAATGATGTCATACACTATACAGTTCAATGGGAAAGCTTCATTTCAGTATTTTTAAAGAGGTATACTATTAAAAACACTTTAAAATTAATAAATAAATGTTCGCTTTGATAAGACAGTTGAAAACTGCAACTAAAATAAAAACAAATAAAAAGATAAAAACAAAGCCATAAAGAGAGAAAAGCATAAAAGAATGATTCTCAATGAATGTACATAGAAAACCATCTTAAAATAGGTACAATTTCATAAAATATAAAACCATAATAATATTTATTTATTGCATTTGTATCCCACATTATCCCACCTCTTTGCAGGCTCAATGTGGCTTACAATTCATCATGGATACTGGAAATAGAAGTGAATATACATTTGGTTTACAGAGGGTTTTGTGTTACATGGTGGCGAAATACATGATAGTGTTAAAGCAAAAAGACATTATAAGACAGTCCTAGACGTTTTAAAGATTATACAGTTACACATGTTGATCTTTGTGATATATCTTGTCGAAGAGATAGGTTTTCAATAGTTTGTGGAAATTGGTCAAGTCATAGACCATTTTCAGGTTACGTGGCAACACGTTCCAGAGCTGCGTGCTCGTATAGGAAAAGGTAGATGCATGCATTAATTTGTATTTCAGACCCTTACACTTGGGATTAAGGAATGTGCAAGAAGATTTTTAATGACTCATTAAAATCATAAACAGAAACACTGAATAAATCTACTTTTTGATTTTATCCCTGTGGGGCCAATATGCAAAATATATGGATGAACTTTTGTCCAATCTGCGGTAGTTTTCTATCAGTATCTCCGCCTCTCCAGGAGAATGGAGGATCTGCAAATGACCTCTTAAATTTAGAATTCTCAGATCTGTGATTTGCCTGAACAGCGAGTTTTCCCCCCAAAGGGTTTTCAGTAATACTTCTTATTGCACTTCTGTGCTCTCTTGTTTAAGGACCTTTTTGTTTTTTCAGTGTAAATAAGGTTACACAGATAAGAGAGCTAGATAACACTGCATTCTCTGTCTTTACAATTTGAGAAATGTCTAAGTTTGTAGCGTTCATTTGTCCAATGATGGCAAAAGTACTAAGGGGGTCTTTTACAAAGGAAAAATGAGCTTTGAAATGATTTTTCCTTAATGGTTTATATTGTGGTAGTGTTGATTGGGCTAATAGATCTTTTAGGGTGAGGTTCCTTTTTATAAGCAACCAAAAGCTCACCATTGTTAAATGTGTCAACACTCTGTATTATATCCCAGTGCTTCCCAAGAATTGCAACAATGTCTCTTGACAAATGATGGAAATTCAATTTGCAAAACAACATTGTTTCCTTTGCTCTTAGTTTTACTTTTCAACGGTTCCTTCCTTTCCATGTGTAGTGTTCTAGAAAAACAATGCATTTTGCTGGCTGCATTTCCAAAGTTTATGCATAATCCTCTTTTTTTTCGTGAAACACGATCATTTAAACCTCAAGAACTGATTATATGGCAGATTTTCTTTTAAAGGTCTGCTGTGACAGCTCATATAGAGGGGCCCTGTTTACCGAGCAGCGCTAAGGACACGTTATCGGTTTTTAGTGCACACTAATGATTAGCATGTGCTAAATGCTAAGTCGCTCATAGGAACTTATGGGCAACTCTAGTGTTTATCGTGTACTAATTTTAGCGTGTGCTAAAAGCGCTAGCTCGGCTTAGTAAACAGGGCTCTCATAGTGTAATAATTTATTATTATCTGTTGGTTTTCTACAGATAAAGCTGAACAAAAAGCACAACAGAACCTTCAGGAGTGGGACAATCTGGAGTTCTTTATTAAAAGCCCTTACGCCAAGCCCCCTCCCTGCCCGTCTTCAAGTCTTTGCTTAAAGCCCACCTAACCCTTACCGTTCAGTGAATCCAGACTGCCCCAATTTGACTGCCCCTATCGGACCGACCGTTCACTTGTCTATTAGATTGTAAGCTCTTTGAGCAGGGACTGTCTCTCTTTGTTAAATTGTACAGCGCTGCGTAACCCTAGTAGCGCTCTAGAAATGTTAAGTAGTAGTAGTAGTATTACATATAGCAGTGATTTAACCAGAGCTGAGATTGTGATGTCATAATGCCTCATTCCACCAATGCCTAAGAGCCAACCTCATCAGTGATGTCACAATGGCTTGATTGTCCTATATTTGTCTCACTCTTATCTATTAGATTGTAAGCTCTTTGAGCAGGGACTGCCCTTCTTTGTTAAACTGTACAGCGCTGCGTAACCCTAGTAGCGCTCTAGAAATGTTAAGTAGTAGTAGTAGTAAAAGGATCCGACACGGGCCATGTTTTCACCTGCATCAGGGTTCTAGCAAATACAGAGAAATTAAAATAATACAGATGCAGTCTAAATATGTATAATACATGCAATTGTATTCTAAAAATATTTATTTGTTTGTTACATTTGTACCCCACATTTTCCCCACCTATTTGCAGGCTCAGTGTGGCTTACATGATACCGGAGAGGTGTTAATAAACTCCGGATTAAAGCAAATGCAGATAACTCAGGAAAGATGTCAGGAAGTATTTCTTCACAGAGAGGGTGGTGAACGCTTGGAATGCCCTCCCACGGGAGGTGGTGGAGATGAAAACGGTAACGGAATTCAAACATGCGTGGGATAGGCATAAAGGAATCCTGTGCAGAAGGAATGGATCCGCAGAAGCTTAGCTGAAATTGGGTGGCGGGGTGAAGAGGGGTTGGTGGTTGAGAGGCTAGGATAGGGGAGGGCAGACTTATACGGGGTCTGTGCCGGAGCCGGTGATGGGAGGCGGGACTGGTGGTTGGGAGGCGGGAAATACTGCTGGACAGACTTATACGTTCTGTGCCCTGAAAAAGACAGGTACAAATCAAGGTAAGGTATACACATATGAGTTTATCGTGGGCAGACTAGATGGACCGTGCTGGTCTTTTTCTGCCGTCATCTACTATGTTACTATATGTAAGTTGGGGTAGGAAGGGTAGGGACCACATGAAGGAACGTGTGGTGGGGCTGTATAGAGGATAGCAAGAACAGATGAGATTGTTTGGTGATCAGTACGAACTGTGGTGGTGGTGTAGTGTCACTGATTTCAGGCATTTAAGTTGGGTTGGGGGGGGGTAAGCCTTTTGGAACAGGTGGGTTTTTAGATTTTTTCTGAATTGGAGGTGGTCATAGGTGGTTTTCATGGTGCGTTCCATAGCTGTGTACTGATGTAGGAAAAACTGGATGCGTAGGTTGATTTGTATTTTTAGTCCTTTGCAGCTTGGGTAGTTGAGGTTTAGGTATTGTTGTGCTGACGTGGATGTGTTTCTGGTTGGTTAGGTCGATTAGGTTCATCATATATCCCGGTGCTTCACCATGGATGATCTTATGAACCATAGTGCAGATTTTGAAGGCGATTCGTTCTTTAATTGGGGGCGAATGTAGTTTTCCGCGAAGGGGTGCCGCACTTTCAAAACGTGTTTTTACGAAGATGAGTCTTGCCGCCGTATTTTGAGCACTTTGAAGTTTCCTTAAGACTTGTATATAAATGACATAAGCTGTATTCTTAACTTACGTTATACATATAAGTGCAATAAATGCATATATATGTAACATACCTAGGGCCCTGTTTACTAAGCTGTGCTAGGGCACGCTAGTGTTTTTAGCGCACGCTAAATGCTAGGGACACCCATAGGAATATATATGGGTGTCTCTAGTGTTTAGCACACGCTAAAAATGCTAGCACACTTCAGTAAACGGGACCCCTAGTAATTCCCAAAATGATTTTAAAAAAAATCAAACCACCATAAAAACAATACATAATTAACATACATATCTCTCTATATAAAAGGCACCACCAACGTTCTATGAAGCCTCCAGCCGGAAGTGTGAAGGGGGAGAGATATCCGGTTTCCCCATGAGTGTCTGCCCCGCCCTCTCTGTAACACAAACAGTGAAGGAAAACACAGCAAAGCACGAAATCAAATCGCTCTCTCTGTAACAGTGAAGGACTCAGAGGGGGGAGGGGAGAGAGGGCAGGGACACACACACTCCCACATGCACACAGAAGAAAACCTTGCTAGCCCCCGTTTCATTTGCATCAGAAACGGGGCTTTTTCACTAGTCAATAAATAAATATAAGAAAAATGATTAGATTTGTGTCTGAATTTGAGAAGTCATATCTAAGGGTCTCTTTTACTAAACTGTGCTAGCGATTCCCTTGCAGCAAATACAAATCAGTCCATTCAAACTGAGTCACATTTGCTGCACCAAGAGTCACAAGCTTGGTTTAGTAAAAACGGCCCAAGTTAGCTATCATTGGAGCCATAGAGGCACCCATAGCAGTGCCTTTAATTTGCTTATCTACCTTCAAAGGCAAAATAACTTAAGCTCAACAATATAATCTGTTGGTGTTCTTGTACAGAATTCTCATTATTTTAACGTTTCTCTAATAATCTCCAAAGCTTCATCCTGGGGGATGTTAGTATATAGGAAATCATTGTCTATAGTGACTAATAATATAATAATAGTAATATTTTCCAAAATGATGATATGTGAGGAATCTGTTGTGTAAGAAGGAATTTTAGGTAGCATAGGTCTCGGAAATTTGTCAGGAAAAATAGACAGTGGTTCAAGGATAGATCCAGTCAGTTTCCCTGGAGGAGAGGTGAGGGATTTGTGGAAGTGTATGAATAATGGGGGGGGGGGGGGGGTCACAGAATGTTCTATTTTTAAGAAATCATACTCTTTATATGTAAGAAATCACCCTTGTTTGCCTATCTCTAAAAACAAACAAAAAAAAAGGGAATCAATATCTTTCTTAATTTTTTTTATCGGATGGTAGAGTTGTACAGAAATTGCTGTCTCACTAATGTAATCCTTTTTATTCATATAACAATCATTCCACCCTTGTCTGCCTGCTTGATTACGTCATTATCCTTCTTCAAGGAATCAGTTACACATTTTTCTTTTGTTGTATTAAAGTAAACCCTTGCCTGGGGCCGGACAACTCGGGGTGTTCTAAATGCGGAGGGGGTCCCAGCTCGTTATATCATGCATTATGGCAATGCCCCAAGGTGCGCATGTTTTGGCAGAGGGTAAGAGGGTTTTTGATTCGATTGGGGAACAGAGTTCAAGGAACGGAGCGGCAGTTTCTGTTGGATCAACCAAGAGCGTTTGCTCCATTAGGCGCCCCTGCTATAATGTTATGCAGGAAGCTGAGCTTGGTAGCGCGGAAATGCATTATGCAATACTGGGTCTCATCGGAAGGACCAGCTTACTGGCATTGGCGCAATCAGGTGCATCTTCTGGCCTCTTGGGAGGCTAGAGATTCAAAACAATCGCCTAAACGTAGAGTGCGCTTTCTACAGATTTGGACACCATACCTGCAAATACTCAGCCCAAGGGGACGTAGTCTGCTTGTCAATGCCTGATAAATAGCGGTATATTGGAGAGTAAGGGCACCATGTAGTAGTAAATTAGTCTAGAGTGGATCTGCTTGCAAGGGGGAGGAGGGACTGGGTGGGGGGCTGGAGGGGTTGAGTGTGATGTATATGGCTAAATCCTGGCAGTGCTCTAGAGCTTTAATGTTTCATTTTCTGATATTTGTGATAAGCACTATCTTACCTAATGAAGTATTCAAGTGTATGATATTAGGAACATGAGTCATTTAAAACCTAATGTTAACATGGGCCAAGGAATCGTTAAGAGGGGAGGGGGGAGAAAAATGGGGACGAAAAGTGTTTGGCGAAGTTGAATATGTTGCAAGAATGCTGTTTTGTATATCAAGCAATGCTATATGCATATTCTACATTACTTTGTATTGTGATAATTGTTAATAAAACAGTTTAAACATAAAGTAAACCCTTGCCTTCCTATCTTCTGTTTTGCTTATATCTCTCATGTCTATAAAAAGTTTGTATCGCATGTTGATAAAGCAGCATGGCTAGCAGTTTCTCTAGAGAAGTAATCTGTTATTTTAAGTTTCCTAGTCAGTTTAAACAGTTCTAGCCTAGTGTTAAATGCATTATAACTCGAGGTTGGAGCGAATGTCTCATTCCTTTCTCTAAGACAGCAATTTCCTTGCTGTTTAAGATCCTCTGATAGATTAAATATTGTAGTTACGTATTATCCTCTACCAAGGGCAGATATCTGTTGTTCCAACTGTCTTGATTTCTGTTCTGAATGTTTCCCCCATTCTAATAGACTCTTCCTCTCATCCCATAATTGTTCGTACCTACCCTCTGTTTTTTTTAATTGATCTTTCTGTTGTCGAGTCTCTCGCTAAATGTTTTTCAAATGTAAAACCTGGTTAATATTGCTTTTTGGTGGTGTGATGAACAGGGAGGCTGAAGGATCAAACACTTCTGAGTCATCTCTGCTTCTTTTACTATTTCTCTCACATATAGGACTTCTATTGAATTCATTCCTTACAGGTCTATCCCTTATTAAATTAGATTGTGGTATGTTCCTTCTTTCAAAACCTACTTGTTTGTTCCTAATCTTATTCCTTTTCTTCTGCCAAGTTTAAACTGTGTCATTCATATAGTCAATTTCATCTCTTATAAACTTACCAATTTCATTTATTTTGATTCTCTGTTTAAAATTTCTAATTATAGTCATTGTATAGAACATGGAAACAGAGTCATTTTCTGTCAAAAATATTACTTCTTTATCTTTTAATAGTCTCTTCCCAGTGAGTGAGATCATCTTACATATATAGTAACATAGTAGATGACGGCAGAAAAAAGACCTGCACGGTCCATCCAGTCTGCCCAACAAGACAACTCATATGTGCTACTTTTTGTGTATACCCTACTTTGATTTGTACCTGTGCTCTTCAGGGCACAGACCGTATAAGTCTGCCCAGCACTATCCCCGCCTCCCAACCACTAGCCCCGCCTCCCACCACCGGTTGTGGCACAGACCGTATAAGTCTGCCCAGCACTATCTCTGCCTCCCAACTCCGGCTCTGGCACAGACCGTATAAGTCTGCCCAGCACTATCCCTGCCTCCCAACCTCCAGTCCTGCCTCCCAACTCCGGCTCTGGCACAGACCGTATAAGTCTGCCCAGCACTATCCCCGCCTCCCAACCTCCAGCCCCGCCTCCTTTGGGGATGATGCCCTTCAGAATTTGCCTCCAAAGGAACTATTTTTCAAGCAAAGTGAGGCTCATAATGCTGATAGTGATTATCTCACTCACTAGGAAGAGACTATTAAATTTAGTAAGAAATTGGTCAGGACTGAATTGCTTGCCTCCACTCTTCTAGATTATTGCAGATACAAACGAATCCCTTGAGGTCTAAAGATAACAGAAGCGTCTAAGATGTATAATGAAGATGATGATTTAATGAAAAAATGGGAGAAAACATTAAATAAATGCTCCCTAGATCTACTACTACTACTACTATTTAGCATTTCTATAGCGCTACAAGGCGTACGCAGCGCTGCACAAACATAGAAGAAAGACAGTCCCTGCTCAAAGAGCTTACAATCTAATAGACAAAAAAATAAATAAAGTAAGCAAATCAAATCAATTAATGTGAACGGGAAGGAAGAGAGGAGGGTAGGTGGAGGCGAGTGGTTACGAGTCAAAAGCAATGTTAAAGAGGTGGGCTTTCAGTCTAGATTTAAAGGTGGCCAAGGATGGGGCAAGACATAGGGGCTCAGGAAGTTTATTCCAGGCGTAGGGTGCAGCGAGACAGAAGGCGCGAAATCTGGAGTTGGCAGTAGTGGAGAAGAGAACAGATAAGAAGGATTTATCCATGGAGCGGAGTGCACGGGAAGGGGTGTAGGGAAGGACGAGTGTGGAGAGATACTGGGGAGCAGCAGAGTGAATACATTTATAGGTTAGTAGAAGAAGTTTGAACAGGATGCGAAAACGGATAGGGAGCCAGTGAAGCGACTTGAGGAGAGGGGTAGTATGAGTAAAGCGACCCTGGCGGAAGATGAGACGGGCAGCAGAGTTTTGAACCGACTGGAGAGTGGAGAGGTGACTAAGTGGGAGGCCAGCAAGAAGCAGATTGCAGTAGTCTAAACGAGAGGTGACAAGGGTGTGGATGAGGGTTTGGTAGAGTGCTCGGAAAGAAAGGGGCGGATTTTACGGATGTTGTAAAGAAAGAAACGACAGGTCTTGGCGGTCTGCTGGATATGAGCAGAGAAGGAGAAAGAAGAGTCAAAGATGACCCCAAGGTTTCGAGCTGAGGAGACAGGGAGAATGAGAGAGCCATCAACAGAAATAGAAAACGGGGGGAGGCAAATGAAGTTAAAGAAAATCTAGATAAAGCAAAAAAAATAATAAAATTGAAAAATAATCTCAAAGGTTATTTTCCTTATGCAAGCTGTTCGGTTTGTATTGTGAATTTAAAAATTAGTACTTCTGCAATCCTAGGACAAATGAACACTATGAACTTAGACATTTTTCAGTTTGTAAGACAGAGAAAGTGGTGTATCTAGCCATCTGTCCCAAGTAACCTTGTTTGCTTTAGAAAAACGAAGGTCCTTAAATAAGAGAATGGTAGAGCACAGAAGTGCAGTAAGAAGTATGACTGAAAAGCCTTTGATGGAACACTGTTCAGGCAAATCACAGATTTGAGGATTATAAATTTATGGTAATTTGCAGACCTTCCATCTCCTCGAGCAGTGGCGTTTCAACAGGGGGCCTTGAGGCCTGCCCCCCCCCCCCCCTCATTTGGGACAGGCTCCCTCTGCAACCAAAGTATCCATTGAATGACTGACAGGGATGCCCAGTCCCAGGCAGCCAATAAGATCCACTGCTTGGAACTGCCCCAGTGCCACCTCAACATCGAAGAAGTCGATGGCTTCCTTTCCAGCCGCTGATGCAGATACTCCTTGCACATGCTCAGTTTGCGCATGCACGAGGATTGCTGACATCGGCATCTGGAAAGGAGACCACCGATGTCTTTGCTGCTGAGGCAGCACTGGGGCAGTTCCAGACAGCGGATCTTATCAATTGTTGGGAATGCCCAGCAAAGGATGTGTTGCTGCCGCCCCCTAAAACTGAATCCTGAACATGTAACTGTCCTGGAGAGGTGGAGATATTGATAGAAAAATGCTTCAGATTGAACAAAATTTCATCCATACAGTTGGCACATTGGCCCCACAGGGACTCGGTCAAGAAATGGACTTCTCAGTGTTTCTGCTTATGATTTTAATATTATTTGTCTTTTATTAACATGGTTATTTACTGCTTTTCTTATGTTATTCATATGTTGTACCTATTTTAACATGTTCTGTTAGTTTTGTGTGTAAATTCATTGATAATCATGCTTTCCTCTCTTTTTATGGCATTGTTTTTATATCTTTTTACTTGTTTTGATTATAATTGCTGTTTTTCAACTGTCTTTTATCAAAACAAGCATTTATTTATTTATTTTAAGAATGTTTTAAATGGTATACTTCTTTAAAAACACTGTGTGTGGGGGGGGGGGGGGGGAAAGGGGGTTGGGAGGAATATTGGTTACTGAATGTTTGGCTCAGAAGGTTATAAGAGTACGGGCCTTATGTAGCCGCTAAGCCTGTGATGCTTGGACCCAGGGTATTGGAATCAGGGAGGAAGGGGGGACGAGAAGGATTTCATAGTTTGTATGTTTATACAAAAAATGGTGATCACTATGTTGGTATGCTAGTGGTTCATTTTCAATAAAATTGTTTAAATATAAAAACACTGCGTGAAGCTTTCTCAATTGAACTATAAAGTCTACGACATCATTGGAACACATACGTCCATCAGTGGAATGCATAGCTGTTTTTTTTTTTTTTTAATATGCTGTTTTAAAGGTCAGAAGCGATGTGCTTTTTAAAATCATTTTCCAGTTCTGGCTGACCCTGGATTTATCGAATATGGAAGAATTAGACAAATTTATAAGGCAATTATAAATGGGAGGTACTGGGAAGAAGCACTTCCTGTATGGAGCACATAGCATTTTAAAAAAATCCTTTTAGCTGTTTCTAAGGTCAAAAATGGGGCTGTTTTTTTAAATAAATCATTTCCCGTGCTGGCTGACCTTGGTTTAATCAAATGTGAAAGAACTGAACAAATTTATAAGGTATTTATAAACAGGAGGTTTGTTTTTTTTTAGTGTAACAAGCACTTCCTGGTAGTAGCTCTGAAAAGTATTTTGAATTTAGTAGTTTTTATAGCTGTTTCATTTTATTTATTTATTTTTAATTTCTTGTTCTATTTTATTCACTGTTGGTTAAACTTTGACCTTGAGAGAGGAAGAGAGTATATAAGCACACTGTGCTATCATGCTTGCCAGATTCTGCTTTTTCTAAGTGAGTGCTGCCATCTTATGTGATTTCTGAGTACTGCTGATGAGTTGCTACCTGTTATATATTTCTTTTATGTGTCTTTTAAGTTAGTTAGGGGCCCTTTTACTGAGCCGCGTAAGCGTCTACGTGCGCCCAACGCACGCCAAAATGGAGTTACCGCCCCACGTGGCTGTTGCGGTAATTTCATTTTTGGCACGCGTCCAATACACGCGTCTGAAAATTTTTTTTTATTTTCGGGCGCATGTAACAGACGCGTGCCAAGTGGCATTTGGCACACGTAGGTCATTACTGGCCGGATTATTTACCGCTAGGTCAATGGCTTGCGGTAAGGTCTCAGACCCAAAATGGATGCGCGGCAATTTTGATTTTGCTGCATGTCCGTTCTTGGCAAAAAAAAAAAAAAAAAAAAGACATTTTTTGTAGGTGCGCTGAAAAATAATTCTGTGTGCACTCAAAACACACATCTACACTACCGCGGGCCATTTTTCAGCGCGCCTTAGTTAAAGGACCCCTTCCTGCTTATAATCGAACGAGAAAAACGCCCAAGTTCCGACCTAAATCGGGAGATGGACGTTTATCTCACAAAAACGAATAAAGCGGTATAATCGAAAGCCGATTTTTGGACGTTTTCAATTGCAATCCGTCGCAGATGCGGACAAAGTTGATGGGGGCGTGTCAGAGGTGTGGCGAAGGCGGAACTGGGGCGTGGTTATCTGCCGAACAGAGATGGGCGCATTTCACCGATAATGGGAAAAAAGTATGCGTTTTTAGCTAGAATTTAGGACACTTTTCCTGGACCCTGTTTTTTCACGAATAAGGCCCCAAAAAGTGCCCTAAATGACCAGATGACCACTGGAGGGAATCGGGGATGACCTCCCCTGACTCCCCCAGTGGTCACTAACCCCCTCCCACCACAAAAAATGAAGTTTCTCAACTTTTTATTTTCACCCTCAAATGTCATACCCAGCTCCCTGACAGCAGTATGCAGGTCACTGGAGGAGTTGTTAGGGGGTGCAGTGGACTTCAGACAGGTGGACCCAGGCCCATCCCCCCTACCTGTTACAATTGTGCTGCTTAATGCTTATTAGTCGTCCAACCCCCCCAAACCCACTGTACCCACATGTAGGTGCCCCCCTTCACCCCTTAGGGCTATAGTAATGGTGTAGACTTGTGGGCAGTGGGTTTTGAGGGGGATTTGGGGGGCTCAACATACAAGGGAAGGGTGCTATGCACCTGGGAGCTCTTTTACCTTTTTTTTTGGTTTTGTAAAAGTGCCCCCTAGGGTGCCTGGTTGATGTCCTGGCATGTGAGGGGGACCAGTGCACTACGAATCCTGGCCCCTCCCACGAACAAATGCCTTGGATTTATTCGTTTTTGAGCTGGGCGCTTTCATTTTCCATTATCGCTGAAAAACAAAAACGCCCAGCTCACACATTGTTGAATAAAACATGGGCGTCTATTTTTTCCCAAAATACGGTTCGGTCCGCCCCTTCACGGACCCGTTCTTGGAGATAAACGCCCATGGAGATAGGCGTTTTCGTTCAATTATGCCCCTCCTTATCATTTTTAGATGATTATATTTACTGATTGTACATGTTTGTTTAGCTTATTTTAATCCTTCAGAGATTTTTATGTACTTATTTTGATCTCCTTGAGTATGTATCTTTTTCTGTATGTACATCATGGGAGGTTTTATTTGAATTATTTCCTTTTGGAGGTCTTTTACTAAGGTGTGCTAGTGTTTTTTTTAGCTTGCGCTAAAAATCAACTGGCATTAAACAGGGGCATAGCCAGACTTCGGTGGGAGGGGGGGTCCAGAGCCCGAGGTGAGGGGGCACATTTTAGCCCCCCCCCCGGCGCCACAGACCCCCACCACCACCATTGCCGCCGCCACCACCAGCTTTGCCGACCCCTCCGCCATTCCGACACCCACCCACCCCCACCATTGCTGACCCCGCCGCCACCACCAGCTTTGCCCCCCCCCGCCGCCGACCCTCTCGACTCCCGCCGTCACCGTCTACCTTTGCTGGCGGGGGACCCCAACCCCCACCAGCCGAGGTCCTCTTCTTCTCGCAAAAGGCTTCCTTCTGTTTCTGACATCCTGTACTTGCAGGACGTCAGAAACAGAAGGAAGCCTTTTGTGAGAATAAGAGGACCTCGGCTGGCAGGGGTTGGGGTCCCCCACCAGCAAAGGCAGGCGACGGCGTGAGAGGGGGTCGAGAGGGTCGTCGGCAGGGGGGTCCAGGACTAAATCTACGGGGTCCCAGGCCCCCCTGACCCCATGTAGCTATGCCACTGGCATTAAATGCTAAGATGCCTATTATATTCCTATGGGTGTCTCAGCCTTTAGCACCAGCTGAGTTTTCGCGTGAGTTAAAAATGCTAGCGCACCTTAGTGAAAGACCCCCCCCCCTTTTATTTGTATGTGTTTTATGAATTGAAACTTTTATATCTGCAGTTATGCAGCCCTTTGTTTGGCCAAAATGGGCTTCTGTTGTGTGAGATCTCATTGCTGAATAAATACCTTGTACCGTCATTGATGTGTGATCTGCCTCTTTCAATCCCTTGTGTGCAGTCTGCAGATTACTGGTACCTCTGTTGATTTCCATCTGCCTTCTATACCAGATATATTAGCTAAAACAGAATTTCCGTTTTCAGCTATTTTCTACATTTATTGATTCATACAGTGACCTAAAAAAAAAACATGTTTCATATATAGCAATGATTGCTACTTGATGTGTACACTTTTGAAATACTTCGCAGCACGCAAAGGAAATTGTTTTCTTCTGTGCTGTTCGCGTCTCTCATTTGCATTCCATATATTCTCTCATTTCAGGCGAGCCAGAGCCAGCCGTTAGCAGTGATTCTGATATCTCTCTGATAATGGCGGTGGAAGTGGGACTGTCCGACGTGGAGCTTTCTACAGACCAGGACTGTGAAGAGGTGAAATCCTGAAGAAAAGTTTTTTTGGTTTTTTTTAAAAAAGTAGAAATACCCAAACCGACCCAGTACTCATAAGAAGATAAAGAAAAGTCCAGCGAGGAGAAGGTTCAACTCTCCAAAGTTTGGAGCAGTGATATGTCCAGGCACACCATCATCTCCAGTGCAACTCCATTCTAGGAATGATGATAAGCAATAGAAAAACTTGTTCCGCACTTAGCTCTAAGCAGACAGTGTTCACTTTTTTTTTGAACTTTAGTCTTTATTCATCCGGAAGCTGAAAGTATATTTCCCCACATTCTGAAGAGCAGTAAGATGCCTGGTAAACATATGACTGAAAAGTTTCAGTGTGTTAGAGGTAGGGGGTTTACATTATTTTTTTTTTTCTTAACCATGGTTGCATGGGAAATTGTATTGACTAATCCCCTTCCCCCAGGCTTTCTTTTTTTTTTTTTTTTTCGGTTTTCAAAAATTTTGTTTACACGCTGGAGTTTACATCCTGATTAGTCTACACTCTAGCCCCAGGATTCCTTGGTTCAGTATTTCTGCATGAAATATGCATGGCTTGAGGAAGACATGGTGTGTTGGCATCCTTGTTATAATTTGAAGTCTGCTGTCATTGGGACTGAAAAATGTCTTGTTAGCTCTTGGAGGTAACCTATCTTCCAGCACTCCTAGTTGTGGTGCACAGAAACATGATTTCACCAAGGTTTGTGCCTCAGCGTTGAAAGACTGTATTATGCTACCTTGCACATGTTCATTTCCTGTGAATACACGTACTGTATCGAAGACAAAATGTCAAGCTTCAACTTTCATCTTTATGTTCTGTTCTCTGTCATACACTCCCCCATTGTACATATGGCTTACCTTGTGCCATAGATGCGCTTACTGGCAGTGTGAATCTGTTGAAAAATAATAGATTTTGGAATGACAGTAAAAGGAGAGAAGGCAGCATCTGACCACGAAAAAAGTAAAGTTGTCCTCACCCACAGTAGAGCCTCCAGGGTGTCCAAGAGAAATAAAACAAACACACACACAAATCCTAATGCTGAAAATATTAGGGCCAGTGCACACTTGGTTAAAATATGTACTTTTCTTAAATAGCATGTATATGCATACATGTAGTCAAGCGTGTACAGCAAGCGTTGTGCAGTGTCATCAGAAGAGAATAGATATGGTATATTCCAGAGTAGTGGATTTGCTTGTTCTTTTGGTAACTTTCCCTACTGGGAAGTTTGAGGTTCTGTTTGTTAAGTATCAAGGTACTATTTTCATTTTGAAATTGGTGGGATGGAGTGGGAAATTCATTACACAGCATAATAGGTTCAAACCTGTTTTTTGATCGGTATTGAATTTAAGTAGTTTGAAACCCCTTCTTTTTTGATATTGAGATATTCCAACGTCTGTCATCTCCTCAGTCACTGTCAGGCTCCATTTGACTTACTACATTGAACACACTGTGGCTCAGTTACAGTTCGTGACCAGGAGTTCTTAGGACCTGATCTTCTGTCCTGAGTGTTAATCATCAGCGCATGCATTTCACCATGTGAGGTGATCACAGAAATTGAGATGCCTAGAACTCATGCAGCATGTAATAAGGACCTAAGCTGGAAAAGAGTCAAGGGGGGGAGGGATCTATCCTAGGAAACAGAAACACCATTTTAGCATAACTTAAAAAAAAAAAAATTTCCCCTTCCTTATTCCTGTTGTTTCAGAAATGAATTCACACTCCCGAGGCTCAGTTTGATTTGTGGTCAAGATATTCTTCACATTTCAAACTGTTCAGAGGCCCTTTTACTAAGGTGGGAGGGCTAACAAGCTGGTAGAGTGTGCCAAATCACTACTGCTGGGCTAGTGCATGCGCCCAGCGGTAATTCTGAGCTTGGCACGTGCTGAATCCCACGGTAGAAAATAATTTTCTATTTTCTACTGTGCAGGGGGGGGGGGGTGTTCCCAGTGGTAATCAGCAGTTGGCACGCACTGCATGGTTACCGTGTGGGTAGCGCATGAGCCCTTACCGCTAAGTCAGTGGGTGGCGGTAAGGGCTCAGGCTGTAAATAGGCACGCGCTACTTTTAATTTCAGCATGCGCCCATTTCCTGGCCCATTTAAAAAAAAGCCCTTTTTCCCAGCCACGGTAAAAAATGGTCCAGTGTGTGCCGAAAACACGCGCCCACACTACCGCAGGCCACTTTTTACCACAGCTTAGTTAAAAGACCCCTTAGTTTCCATACACAACACACACTCACAAAAGCATAACATTTTCTAAAAATGAAAACTTGGGTGTATTTAACTTCCAGACATCCTCAAAGTTAGGGATGGTATTTATATATTGACTTCCAAAATCACAAGAATACTTCCAATTGGGATAAATGGATTTTTGAAACACCATAATCTGTGAATTACAAAAGATAATTTTCATCCGTTGAATATATAGTAGAGTTGTCATGCTGGTCCACTTGGTTATATAGATATATAAACATCAGCAGACAAAGGTGTAGGTGATCCATTTTTGGTGAACTAATTCCATCCATTTGTGACTAACTCGTCACACCTATGCTTCCTTCATTGAGATGAAGAATGATGATGCTGCAATACTTCTGATTTTCTTAGACGTATACAGTGGTGTGCTGGAGCAGGCTCTCACAGGCTCGCAAGAGCCGGTTGTTAAGTTTTTAAGAATTTTGGGAGCCGGTTGTTAAAGTAGGGCCCTCCATGGCTACTTTAACAACTGGCTCCCAAAATGTGGGCTTGGGCCCCCTGCTGAATTCTCTTTTACTTTGCTGGTGGGGATGCTGAGCCCTACCAGCCAAGTAAATAGACTGCTGCTGCTCCCTGCTCCTTGTTTCCAGCTCTGAGCAGCAGGCTGGGACTTCTCCAGCTTGTGTGAGAAGTTTCAGCATGCTGCTCAGAGCAAGACGTTGGGAGTGGTGGCAGTCCATTCCATTTATTGGCTGCCAGCAAAGGTATGCCTAGCATGCCCGCACGAAGGAAGGGAGGAGAGAGAGGCAAGTGTTGCTCCCCCCCTCCCGGCCACCCCTGGCCCTTCCAACTGCAGAGCTGGCTACGTCCGGAGAAAGAGCCTGTTGTTAAAAATTTACCAGCACACCCCTGGACGTATACCATCATTCCTAACTCATGCTACACTGACTTGGGGAAGGAAACATAGCTTTTCAAAGCTAGTCTTGAATGGATGACATAGAGCCCATAGAAGGATACCATCTACAACTTGCATGTTGACATCCATCTCTAATATCTGTCGAAATATAACATCATTAAGATCAATGGCAGTAGATCCATTCTAGGTCATCTTGCTATACAACAGGTTGGTTCAGAATGTATTAATGCTAGTAGTGATGACGGAACGTTACAGAGGTGTGCTAACTTCGTAGTAAAAGATAAATTTGGTGTCACGCTCAGTATTCTAGACTATGACTTTACCAAAACGGGAGCAAAATTCTGATGCAGATTACTGCATTTCACCAAAGCAAGGGTTAAATACCTAGTGATTGAGTTGGATGGGATCTTTTTGTATTTAAATTGTTTTATATTACAGCAGCTCTGTTAAAATAGTATGTTAACCTGCACTTAACCTAAGTTGCTACCTTACATTAGGCGACTCTTCTCTTGAATGGCGTAATTGATGGCCATACCAAGAGAGATGCGATCGAAGGACTCATTCCCTCACTATCAAGTAATAAATGGTTAGTTCTACTAGAAGCACTGGTTGTGGTGCCTGATTGAAGCCTGTTCTTTAAAGAATACTAGAGCAGTCGATAGAAAATGTGCTTACAGGGTTTATGGTGATCACTTATACCAGCCCTACAGCTGATATATATGCCTATGCCTAGATGTTAGCCAGAACATTTATAAATTATACAGTCTTCTGCTAGTTGATATTCGTTAAGAGATCATTTGTGTGTGCAAGTGACCACTTACATAAGACTAGAATACCATCATTTATGCGACTTCTTGACGCCTACAGCTAGGTGACAGGGCCGCCAAGAGACTGGACTGGGGCAGGACTGCCGACCCCAGGATGCTGCATAGTCAAGACTTCAGATTGGGGGGTGGGGGGCTGGAGGCCAAAGTGAGGGGCACATTTTGCCCCACCTTCTTGCCTTCCACAATGCCACATACCTTGACTGGCAGGGGTCCCCAAGCCCTGCCAGCCTTCCTCCAGTGCTGTTCACTGCATTGCCGGCCCTGCGACTGCTTCCCCTCACATCGTGCATGCTTAATTTCATCAAAACCCTTGGAGGCCAGGCCTGGGGGAATCTTGCCCTGCCCCCCTCGGCGGCCCTGCTAGGTGGTGGCCAAATCTCATCTCCAGTGGTTGATAGAATTGGGAATGTTTTTCGAAGATATATACAGTCCTAGAATTGGATTTACTGTTTACAGTATGAATATTTTGTTGTAATGAAACTAGACAGGAACACTTTTTTTTTTGTATTTATTTAATGTTCTTAATTTTCTTGGTTTTATTTTTTGTTTTTTATGCTCTGCAGTTGGTGCTTGGCACAGAAGTATCTATTTTTTATTGCTTTGTTCGCTTGTTTGTTTTAGTGATTTGATAACACCAAATGCATATGCCAGAAAATACGTTATTTAAAGTATATTTAAAGAGCAGTGAGTCGGAGTACAGTATCGGAGACTAATGCTCATATGATCTCTACATGTATCATTAATACATGAACTTTTCAAAGATTGCTATGACAAGAGATGTCCACTACTAGAAAGAGCTCATTTTTTGCGTGTGGAGATTCATGCCTTCAACGTCTTGGGCACCTTCAGGTCTCCCACATTTTTTCCTCTATCTTTCCTATATATCTAAATTTAACATTGCCGTGTGTAACGCCATAAGCAGGGCAGAATGCACAATGAATGTGTTTTGTGCAAACCAAAGAAACCATGAGTAGGTAACTGCTCACAGCTAGATCAGACTCTGTCTTATTCGGCAGGCAGGTTTTTATTTTATTTTATTTTTTTTAATAACTTTGTTGAGATTTATAAAGAAATGATTAGACTTAGAAGCGTAAAATGGTACATCGTGTAAAGAGGTTAAACTTGGTGGAAATAGGTACGCCTCCGTTAAAAATGTCTACAAATAGTTTTGAAGCATCATTAACGATTGGCCGCTGTCGTGGACAGGATGCTGGGCTTGATGGACCTTTGGTCTTTTCCCAGTGTGGCATTACTTATGTACTTATGTCCTCTACTTGGCTCACCTTTATTACATAGAGCAGTGATTTAACCTATTGTGATGTCATAGTGGCTCATTCCACCAATAAGAGCCAACCTCATTAGTGATGTCACAATGGCTTGATTGTATAGAATGTTTGTACGTTTGGGAAGCTCGCCAGGTGCCCTTGGCCTGGATTGGCCACTGTCGTGGACAGGATGATGGGCTCGATGGACCTTTGGTCTTTTCCCAGTGTGGCATTACTTATGTACTTATGTAATTGCCTCTAGAAAAAATATCAATAATGTTAATTTAACCTTGCGGTTTCATCTTGGCCAACAACGTTTTGCATTATAATATCTTGTCCTGTGAGCAAATTGCTTGTAAAACAACCCAAGTGATTCTGACACATGAGATGAACAACCCTAGGGCTTTCTGGGGCAGCTGTTCTAAATGTTACTTGTTCTGCCCATTCATTACCTCAAGTTCGTCCCAATTTTTACCTACACCAGTACAAACTGGGAGCTGGTTGTAAATTTGGCATGTGTTCTCTCAATCCCACTCATTGCCTTGTGGCCCACAGCAGGGGTGCAGCAGAAGCGCAAACAAAGGTACTTTAGTAAGCTACGTTCTGTGTAGAATAAGTTTACCTACTACTACTACTATTTAACATTTCTAAAGCGCTACTAGGGTTACGCAGCGCTGTACAATTTAGCATAGAAGGACAGTCCCTGCTCAAGGAGCTTACAATCTAAAGGACAAATGTACAGTCAGTCAAGTAGGGGCAGTCAAATTGGGGCAGTCTAGATTTCCTGAAAGGTATAATGGTTAGGTGCCGAAATGGTTAGGTACCTTTTCTGAAAATAAATGGTTAGGTACCTTTTATGAAAACGCTTGAGCTGTTCCAGTGGTCTTAGCAACACTGCTATAGAGAAGGATCTGAGTTCAGTTCCTGGACCCAGTTCTACTTTTCAGGGCAGCCAAGACTTGGGAATATTGCGGAGGCAGCATTCACTTCCAGAGGTAATATAGGCACAAATACAGAGACAGATTACTTAGATAAGTAATTACTCTGGACTTGTCTGCAAGAAATATGACGGCACCTAAGGTGACCCTAAGGTTCAAGTAGTGCTGTCCACAAGACAGAATAATGCCAATGTGGAAATATTTATTATGGATGATAATAACAATTAGCAAATATGGCAGGCAAGTTACAAAAAATATACTTAGGGTTGCACAAAATAGATGTGTAGATATATATTTGGTTAGATAATTGCAATACTTTTCCTGAGAAGAGATTGCAAAAGCAACAACTATATTAGGCTATAGACCATATGCCCAAGAATAACCAGGCCTTAGCGAGCTAAAGACAAGTGACCGACTAGCAATCCTGAACTGTAGAAGAAATCCATTCTGTCATCCTTAAAGGTCCGCAGCTTCGGCATCAGATGGGTGATGACTTGGTTCCTCTTCAAGGCTGTAGGTGCACACAGCAACCCCCCCCCCCCCCCCCCCCCCCCCCCCCGGTTAGTATGAGGTATACTCCAACAAGTCCTTGCCCTGCACAGGCAACTGGATTCTCAGTCTGATAGAAGCTGTAAATAATCAGCTCCTGAATTCTTCCTTGTACCGTACGTTGTATAGAAAGAAACGGATCATAGGCATTACTGGCAAGTCAGTCTAAGAGAGATGGGTACCCCACCAGGTGGTCTTGTCTTCTGGTCCAAATTCCTCTACCAAGCCCAATGTCAACTCTACCACAGTGGTCCACAGGTGACTATACTGGACCAATCAGGAACTGTATTCATCTGTTTTCTATACAGCCATAAATAATGAGGAGCATTTGGCCTTCCAGCTAGTCCATCTCATCAGGAGTGGTACAGGATGCCTTGCTAACAAGGTAGCTAATGAGGATTGCCTCATTCCAGTGTTTCTGTGAAACTCTCCTCTATGGGTTCAGATGAGATAGACTGGAGGACTAGCATCTAGCACAGTGATTCTGTGCAAAATCCAGGATGGAATTGTTCAGAAAAGATAGTTCATGGCCTACCCAGGTTTCAGGCCTACAAAGGGTGAGATACAGGGGATACCCCATATCAAGAAGCCAGATTTGGGACCCATGATTGCAAATGCCAAAGACAGCATGATTGTATGACTCCGTGCTGAAGACTGACACTGCAGTGGCCAATTTAAAAGGGAAGAAGAGGATTTAAAACAAGGCTAAGATACCCTGGGTAGCTTTGAATGAAGGATCCTGCAACTAGTTCTCAGCCTAAATGTCCATTGACCAGGAAGAATACAAGAGGAGAAGGAGGAATCTACTGGCCCAAAAGATGTAAAAACACATACTGCATTTATATAGCATTTTTCATCAAGATAAAATTCCCAGGCACATCAATCACACAAGAAAGCATACATGGAGCCATTAGCTGTCAAGCAGTGGGTAATTTCACTGCTGATTCCAGTGTTTGTGCCGTACATGGTCATTCCCAAATCGAAGGAAAAATACTATTTTCATTACTCGCAAGTCTTCTGGTAGAAGGTTCAATGAGTGATGAGTCACAGAGAAAGTCCATGGCTGAAATGAAATGAGCTTTCCGAACTTCTTTGATCACAGGCCAATCCTTCAACCACAGAACCTGCTCCCCTGGAAACAAGACTATTACTCTATCTCCTTGCAGCATCTAGCGGTGGTTACTATTATTCGACTTCTTTGTGTACATTGAAGATTAACTTTAAAAACAAATTTGTGGTGTCTTTGAAGCAGCGCTTCAACCTAGCTATCTCCAAATGAAGGAAGGATTGCTATACGATAATTTGCCTATAGATGTTGCTAGCTTGTCCGTGTGTCTCTTCATCCATAGCCAGGCATTGTACAGCTCTGGAGTGGAAGAGTAGCCTAGTGGTTAGAGTAACAGGTTAAGAACCAAGGAAGTCCAACTCAAATCCCACTGCAACTCCTTGTGACCTTGGAAAGCCATTTAACTCTCCATTGCCTCAGATACAAACTTAGGAGCCCTTTTACCAAACTGCGGTAAAAAAAAAATTGGCCTTAGCACGTGCTTACACAGGTCATTCCCATGCACTGAGGCCATTTTATCTGCATGGGTAAAATGGCTGAGTTTTTTCTATCTTTTGAATAATGGTCACACACTAATTTTCCCATTAGTGTGTGAGCCCGTACCGCCACCTATTTTAAGCGGGAAGGGCGCACGCACTAACCCCGCACTAATTGGTTAGTATGCAGCGATAGCACAGTACATACCTACTCTCTGCCCATGACCTGTCCCCAGCGCTAAAAAAATAAAATCTGTTTTTAGTGCATGGGAAGTCCCTGCGTGGATGCTAAAATTACCACAGGACGCCTAAGTGTGCCCTGCGGTAACGGCATTTTGAGTTGCAGTTAGCACGCATTAGAGCTTACCGCAGCTTAGTAAAAGGATTCCTTGGATTGCAAGCCCTCCAGGGACAAGAAATGCCTACTGTACGTGAATTTAACTTGCCTTGAACTACTATTGAAAAGGCAGGAGCTCAATCCGAATCCTTCCTCTTCTTGCTTTAATGAATTTGCACCAATCTTTGTAGATAAACTACTGTGATTATAGGGAACTCAAATGAGACAACTAGTTATTACCCATTTATATATTTTGCATAAACTCAGTCTTTGCATCTCTCACGTCTGTTCAAGTCTGTTTACACCCTGTCGGTAAAGAAAACAGAAGAACAGCATCCCTCGCAGTCACACAAATACAGTGAAAGTGACGAGTGGAAGCTAGACGATGTCCAGAGTGAAAGAAGTGTATTAAAACTTAGTCAAGCGATACTTTTTGTTGCACTAGGTGTGTTATTATTCGTGGTTTTATTAGGAGAGTTAGCATGTTTAGAAACATCCAAACAGAAGACTCCTGAAGCAGGCCTTTGTGGCCGAAACACGGCTCGTGTCACTGAATGTTTTAATAAGAGACATTGGATGTTTTAGTAAACTTCTTTTACTTAGATCATCATCTAGCTTCCACTTGTATACCCTGTTGATATCAGAGTGCTAGACTGTCCCACCCAGCCAGGGATCCTGCTCACAC
This sequence comes from Microcaecilia unicolor, assembly GCF_901765095.1. Classification (NCBI taxonomy): domain Eukaryota; kingdom Metazoa; phylum Chordata; class Amphibia; order Gymnophiona; family Siphonopidae; genus Microcaecilia; species Microcaecilia unicolor. Next base: position 628,292,180 of record NC_044032.1, read on the forward strand.
CGTATAAGATATTGCTTGAATTTACATATTGCTGATGTCACAGTGATAGTCCTGCCCACTCTGTCCATGATCTCCCACACCATCCCGATTTACAATAAAAATGAATATAAAAATTATATGTATAGCCAAGTTACATAAGACACAACTCGCTAAGCAGCGGCAAAAAGTGGCCTGCGGCAGTGCAAGCGCGTCTTTTGGGTGCACGCTAGGCCATTTTTTGCCGCGTCCTGGAAAAAAGGGCCTTTTTTTTTTTTTAAGGGGCCAGAAAATGGACGTGCGGCAGAATAAAACCCAGTGCTCATCCATTTTCGGCTTGAGACCTTACCGCCACCCATTGACTTAGCGGTAAGGTCTCATGCGCTACCTGGGCAGGAGGCATGCAGCGCATGCACACTGCCATTTACCGCCGGGAAAGCGCCACGCGTGTTTTCAGAAGTACCGCCCGGGTCACGAGGTAGCCGGGCGATTAATGCTAATTCGGCACGCAGTGGACACGAGTAGGGCCTTGCGCACCTTTGTAAAAGGGGCCCTTAAATAGCAAACACCACAGCCCCTAGAATTGTCTCAAAATCTCCCCCCCCCCCCCCACCCCACCCCACCATCTCTCATCACACAGATGCATCCTCCAGTACCTCACTGATGCTCCTTGTGACCTTTGGCAAATCAGATCATTCCCCATTGCCTCAGGTACAAAGTTAGGCCTAGATTTATTAATATCCATATAGGCCAGCCCTATACAGGAGGGATTAAAGGAGGTGTTCTCCTTAAAACCACATTATTTGGCCCTCCAAATAAAAAAAAAAATAAATGATTGTGGTTTGTATTTCATGAGCAACATTCAAACATATAGGCCTGCAAAACGACTGACATAGTGGTGACGTTTACACATGTATGTTGGGATTTCACAACTTAGCTGTACAAGTTGCCATGTGTTCGTGTGCACTCCTGCAGGTATTTTCAGAAAGGCCACGGATCTTTTTTCTAAAATACCATCGGAACTGAGCACATCCTGACCTGGATGTCTCGGTTCTGACCTCTATAATTTATCTAAAATGGGGTTCCTTATGTGTCTCTTTTAACTCCCATCTTGAGTGCTATTTAAAAGGTTTCAGCTATGTATATAGCTGAAGAATATATAGATACATGTGAGGCAGATACCCTAAATATCTGTATACGTATCCAGTATGCATGGAATCGAAAAGCTTTTCTGTTTGGGTACAAATGTGTGGACTTCCACGGAGGACAGTAAACTGAGCATTGACGGATGGAATATGACCACCTCTGTTTATTCCATTCTATAATAGGCATAAGGTAATGTGGGTCGCTATGCTTGTCCACTTGAATAAATGGAAGTAAGTCGACAAACCAAAAAAAAAAAAAATGGAGAAGTCGCCCTAACGGTTAGAGCTTTGAGCTGAGAATCAGGGGAGTCCGGTTCATATTCCACTGCAGCTCCTTCTGATCTTGGGGACAGAAAAATTCCCGGTGTACCTGATTTGATAGCTTTTGAGCTTGCAGGTGGTATATAAGAAAGCTTTAAAAACGTGATACCTTTTTGTTAAGCCATTGCTTGACGAGATCCAAAAGAGAGCGAACAAAAGATAAGAGCAGTCTATCCTAATTGATAATTCCTTATAAGAGAGAAATACAGCACAAATGGTCATGTAGTTATGCACTAGCACCCCCTGGTGGCCAGGCTGAAATTTTCTGTCTTTCTCAACTGCTTCAGTAATAGCTGCTCACTCAGTGGTTGACAAGTGCCAACTCATGGCGACTCTATGGATAGTTGCCCTGACCTGTGTTTTGTCTTCAGTCAGACGGCTAATTGGCTAATCGTTGACAGAGTGACTGCTGTTACTGTATCAATCCCTCGCATTGTCGGTCTTCCTCTTTTGCTTTGACCGTCTTGCCAAGCATGATATCTTTCTCTTAGTAACGGGGGAGGGGGGGGAAGGTTCAAGGCTGAACACTGCAATTTTTAAAAGCTATGGTACTCATTTTCAAAGCGGAAATGGTCAATGTATAGAAATAAAAATGAAAAAGGGAGTAAAATAAGGATGATGAAATGAAAATATTATAAGAATGTAAATATTAATAATAATGTGTATAAAAATGATATATAGGGATATCCAATATAGTATAACGATCATAAAAGGTAAATATGACAATCTAATATATTATCAACAATGTTGATAAAAATAATGTATAAAAATGGATGATAATGATGATAATAATAAAACCCACAGACAATATAAAAAACGGAGGAAAAGTAATAATACAAAGGAAGTGAAAAACTGTGCGTCAGAATCGGGGTGATCAGACGAATAATAATCACAGAAAATGAACTCATTCTAAATCCTTATTTAACCCTTTTGGAAACACTGAATCTAATTGATAAATAATACGTTGTTCAGCTCTCAACAGTGGTTGGTCTAAATCACCACCACGCCATCCTTTCTTAAAGGTTCTAAAGACAAAGGAACTGTCTTTGTACCTGTACATAACATTTGTCTTTATTTGGTATTTCTTTGTCTTTACAACCTTTAACAAAGGATGGCGTGGTGGTGATTTAGACCAACCACTGTTGAGAGCTGAACAACGTATTATTTATCAATTAGATTCAGTGTTTCCAAAAGGGTTAAATAAGGATTTAGAATGAGTTCATTTTCTGTGATTATTATTCGTCTGATGACCCCGATTCTGACGCACAGTTTTTCACTTCCTTTGTATTATTACTTTTCCTCCGTTTTTTATATTGTCTGTGGGTTTTATTATTATCATCATTATCATCCATTTTTATACATTATTTTTATCAACATTGTTGATAATATATTAGATTGTCATATTTACCTTTTATGATCGTTATACTATATTGGATATCCCTATATATCATTTTTATACACATTATTATTAATATTTACATTCTTATAATAATATTTTCATTTCATCATCCTTATTTTACTCCCTTTTTCATTTTTATTTCTCCTCACTCATTTTCAATGCACGTAGACTTACAAAGTTACATAGGTGCTTTGAAACTACATCTCATAGTAACCTATGTAACTTTGCAAGTCTGTGTGCTTTGAAAATGAGCCTCCACATATTTTTCTTCCCCTCAAATTCTAATACCTCTCTTTTTAAAAAATAATAATTTTCTTAAACAGAAGAGCTATCTCGCTAGAGTATCTAAAGAAAGAATCAGGCTGGAGAAGGGAAAGGATTGTCTTAAATTTTGTTACTTGAAAATTTCATATTGTATAAAACAGATGCCTAGGTCAATAAAAATATATCTTAGATATGAATGTTAAAAGTAATTGCAGATATGAAGTATTAAAAAGGTTTTGTACCTGTACATAACATTTGTCTTTATTTGGTATTTCCATTACACTCATATCAATTTATTCCATTTTCTACATAATTAGATAAAATGTAATTATTGTGGAGTTTAGGGATGGGGGGCTGTTATTTTTTTATAGCAAAATGGTCCTTATATTTAGTAAACATATGTTGAAAAAAAATGATTTTTGTACTTGTCACAATATACATTCCAACCATATGCAGAAGAAGGAAATCCAGTTTTACTTTTAAATAGCAACTTGTTCCAAAGCATTGAATTTATTTTGTATTGTGGACATGATTAAAGAGAGATATACTGGGGTCCGATATTGACTTTCCCACTTTCCTTTTCAGCAGATCACAGATCCATACCAGCAGATACTAAGGAAAATATGAAATAAAGGCAATAGATAGATATATATCCCCCAGATGTATTTGATTTTCAAGTTTTAATGATGCAGAGCATTACACACTCTTAGAAAATATTGCTTTGTAACACAAGTTTATATCTGTTTTTAAAAGGCCCCATTCACTCTTGTTAACCAAGAAGGATAAAAATGTGAATCTCAACATTTTAACAGGAGTTTGCTTTTGTGGCAGTATGATCAGGATTAAGCAAAAAAAATTGTTAGATCGCAAAGAGGCGCCTGTTTTAGCAGACTTCCGAACAAGGCAGGATTAACCCTGTGGTGGACCCTCAGCAAGCAAGCACATCGAGCCCACCATTGTAGTAAAACTACATTTTAAAATTCCCATTAACAGGGCTCTGCATGGTTCCGAGTGCAGAGAATAGACTGACCTATGAGCAGGGCTGGCAAAAAGGGCAATTGCCCTGGGCCCCCAAACCTGCCTCAAGCTTGCCAGGTGCCCTTGGCCTGGATTGGCCGCTGTCGTGGACAGGATGCTGGGCTCAATGGACCCTTGGTCTTTTCCCAGTGTGGCATTACTTATGTACTTATATCCTCTACTTGGCTCACCTTTATTACATAAAGCAGTGATTTAACCTATTGTGATGTCATAGTGGCTCATTCCACCAATAAGAGCCAACCTCATTAGTGATGTCACAATGGCTTGATTGTATAGAATGTTTGTACGTTTGGGAAGCTCGCCAGGTGCCCTTGGCCTGGATTGGCCGCTGTCGTGGACAGGATGCTGGGCTCGATGGACCCTTGGTCTTTTCCCAGTGTGGCATTACTTATGTATTTAAGCTGAAGACCAGCTTTGGGACCCCCTCCCCAGTTTCTGCACTGGGCCCCTGAATGTCTAGCACCACAGCTCTGCCTATGGGAAACCATGGAGCCAGCCCCACCCCACCCCCGGTCCTCCTCATTCTGCCAGCAGACATCTGCCTTGGGAGCCATTGACTTACCACATTTGAGAATGGCCCCTTTTTTAACTTCTAGGCCCTAGGCATGTGCCTAGTTTGCCTGTGCTTTAATCCTGCCCCGCTTCTGAACAGTTGCCTTTCATTCGCTGTTATAACACACACAGGTCTTCAGAAGGAAACAAAAGCCTGATTTGGGGTCATTCTTTGTAGTGCCAATAATACGTGAAATGCCACGGGTGGGTGGGTGGAGGGGGCATTTCCATAAACACTTCTTAACTGTGCATCTTTTCCGCTGCCACACAGCACAGTTTGGGCTTGTGGAGCAGGCCTGCTTGTTTTCTAAGCATTATTTTCCATACAGTGTTGCAACAGTATTCAAGCCGTTTGGTCTTCACTTTAAAAACAAACAAATATTTTTGCCATGTATATCACCCCCACCCCATTACTGCACTTTATATTTCTTTTAAAACAAAAATAAGGTGGGAGTCCGAGCTGTGTTGATTTTTTTTTTTTTAAGGGATTTCCCCAAAATTGTATGTGTCACACATTTGTTTTTGCTCGATGTATTACTGTACATGCTTACAAGCATAAGCAGCTGCTCTCAGCTTGGGGTGGGGAAAGAAATAATATTTAAGGCTGATATTTGGAAACAGTGATAAAAAAAAAAAACATGGCTATTTTTGGTATCTGGAGGATTTTAATGTAAATATGTTCCAACTGTGTTATGTACTGGTAAAATGTTGCAACTATCCACGTTAAAGGATTGTGAATTCTAATGAATTTTATGCCTATCAGATTTTTTTAATAAAAATGAAATCTAACTTTCTGTGCTGTGTAATTTTCAGTCATTGCTTGTTAATCATCTATTTCTTTTTCAGTTTACAGTTTATTTAAAAGTTAACGTTTCGCTATTTAGTGTACCGTCATAGTGATTTACAAACAATTCTTTTAATTAAAGCTAGAAAAGAAATACAGGATCTGCTGAAGGAAAGAAGATTAACAATATACTGGTCGGTATTCAAAGCAATGTAAGCAGTCAGAAAGAGGTTCCTGGCAGCTTAAATCGCTTCTGCAGGCAACACTTCGGGCCCCTTTTACCAAGCTGTGGGGAAAAAGGGCCCTGCGCTAGCAGCGGGGGCCATTTTTTCCAGGCGCCAGTGCCCTTTTTTTTTTGTTGTTGTTACATTTGTACCCCGCGCTTTCCCACTCATGGCAGGCTCAATGCGGCTTACATGGGGCAATGGAGGGTTAAGTGACTTGCCCAGAGTCACAAGGAGCTGCCTGTGCCTGAAGTGGGAATCAAACTCAGTTCCTCAGGACCAAAGTCCACCACCCTAACCACTAGGCCACTCCTCCACTTTTGAGGCGGAGGAGTAGCCTAGCGGTTACTGCAGTGGACTTTGATCCTGGGGAACTGAGTTCAATTCCCACTGCAGCTCCTTGTGACTCTGGGCAAGTCACTTAACCCTCCATTGCCCCTGGTATAAAATAAGTACTTGAATATATGTAAACCAGTTTGAATGTAGTTGCAAAAACCTCAGAAAGGCGGTATATCAAGTCCCATTTCCCTTTCCCTTTTTACCACAGCAGGTTAAAAAAAATCCCCCAGCACACATGGCCATGCAGCAGGGAGCCCTTACCGCCACCAATTGAGGTGACAATAAGGGCTCCTCCGCCAACCCGGCAGTGTACGGCGATGTCCGTTTACCGCCGGGTTATCGCTGCGTCACCCATTTCCGGGGGGGGGGGGGTTCTTTACCCCTGGAAATGGCGCTCGCTCGGGGTGGAACTACCGCCAGCAGCCGCATTGGGCCGGCGGTAGGCCCGCGTTGGGCTTACCGCTGCGCCGCAGAAGGACCTTTTAACCGGTTTGAGAGCTGAATACCAGCACAGACCGCTAAAGTGAAAGCCAGCTATTATGTAGACGGTCCAGGAGCCGAATCATCACTCATGTGGTTAGGTGTCAATGTTCAGTACTTTGCCTAAGTTAAGCAGCCAAATTGGACTACATAAAACACGGTCCTATCGTTATGCGATGTCACTTAGGGGGTCCTTTTACTAAGCCACGGCAAAAAGTGGCTTGTAGTAGCGTGGCCATGTGTTTTTTGGCACACACCGGGCCAGGTTTTACCGTATCTAAAAAAGGGCTTTTTATCAATGGGCTGGGAAAAGAGCCTGCAGTAAAACTGAAACCAGTGTGTGTCTATTTATGTCCTGAACCCTTAACACCACCCATTGATCTAGCGGTAAGGGCTCACTCACTGTGACTGGTTGGCATGCGCCAACTACCGGTTAACACTGGAAATGCCACGCGTGATAGGAAATAAAAAAAGTAATAATTTGTCCTGGTGGTATGGGCCAGGGGTGGTGCCCTAGGCTGGCAATAGTCTTGTTTTGGCACAAATATGTAGAGCCTACCACACCTTCGTAAAAGGGATTTTATTTGTTTGTTACATTTGTACCCCACATTTTTCCACCTATTTGCAGGCTCAATGTGGCTTACATGATACCGGAGAGGTGTTAATAGACTCCGGAGTAAAGCAAATACAGATAATGGTTAAGTTGGGGTAGGAAGGGTAGGGACCACATGAAGGAACGTGGTGGGGCTGTATAGAGGATAGCAAGAACAGATGAGATTGTTTGGTGATCAATACGAACTGTGGTGGTGTAGTGTCGCTGATTTCAGACATTTAAGTTAGGTTGGGGGGGGGGGGTAAGGCTTTTGGAACAGGTGGGATTTTAGATTTTGTTTCTGAATTGGAGGTGGTCATAGGTGGTTTTCACGGTTTTTGGTAGTGCGTTCCATATGGTTATGTGCGGAATATTTCACTTAACCACATATGCGATATCCAGCCACATAAACCCTGATATTCAGTGCTGGTGCCCGGACATTGTCCGGCAAAGAATATCCAGGTATAACGTTGATGGCGGCTAAAAACATGCTCACCACCGCGGGCTGAATATCTACCCCATAGTTGTACTACGCTTAAATCCTCCCCCACCTCTGAATCCACTGGCACCTCTACTGATACTCAAAGTGCAATCTAACCAGTGTGTTTACATTCCCCCCTCCTCCACCTAAGTTTAATGAATTTTTAGCACTCATGTAGTGATACGCATCCCAAGAAAAATTCAGCCTACACTGAAGTCTTTGAAACTGTTAAAGATCATGATATAGCTAAAAGACTGAGGGACCCTTTTACTAAGCTATGATAAAAAGGGCCTGGTGGCGGCCATTTTGCTACGTGCCAGGGTCCTTCTTAGAGCAGTGGGTAAAAAGCCCGAAAAGCACATGGTCATGCGGTAAGCTTGCACTTACCACCACCAGGGCCGCCGAGAGAGAGGGGAGGGGGGCAAAATTCCCTGGGCCCGGGCCTCCAAGGGGGGCCCGGCGCCGGGGTCAGGCCGCTGGCGCTGCAGTCCACAGTCTCGCCTGTCTCCACAGCTCCAGGCCCCCTTCATTCAAAGCAGCAGTCGTAGATCGCCTCTCTTCTGGCCTTCCCTCCCTGTGTCCTGCCCTCGTGGAAACCAGAAGTTGCATCAGACAAAGGCGGGACACAGGGAGGGAAGGCCAGAAGAGAGGCGATCTGCGACCGCCGCTTTGAATGAAGGGGGCCCGGAGCCGTGGAGGCAGGCAGGTGAGACCGTGGACTGCAGCAGCGGGGAGCGATGAGGGGCGGCAGCGAAGGTGGGGCGTCCTTGCCCCGGGCACGGCCTAGTCTCTCGGCGGCCCTGACCACCACCCATCGAGGTGGCAGTAGGAGCTCCCGCACTACCCCCCTGGGTAATCCGCTGTGGTGGTGGTTTTTTTTTTTAAATCCAGCAGCACCGTAAATGGCACTCGCTGGAGGGGAACTGCCACTACCATGTGGCAACCCTTTAGTAAAAGGGCCGCTGAAATTGCTGAAAATCTTTTTTTGGTTTGTTTTCAACCCAGGCATTTTGAGGTAACTTCCCAGAGAAGTGAATCTGTGTCCAAACCTTCTGTTCCTTTACCCGCCAGCATTTGGATCTAAGTTTACCAAATTGTTTCCGTGGTGGTTTATTTCTCGTGGTCCCGATATTCAGTGGAATTCGTCCAGGTAGGAGCGGCTCTTAACCCGGCAAGTCCCACTCACTGGGTTATACCGGATTTTCAGCGGTGCATATTCAGGTTGTGCCAGGAGAGGCCTGAAGCAGAGCCAGGAGTTGCCCAATTAGTGGCAATATTCAGTCTGCTAACCAGGCAATTATCCAGATAAAGTCGTAAAAAAGCTGTCCTAAGTTTATTTTATTTATTATTTATTTATTGCATTTGTATCCCACCTCTTTGCGGGTTCAGTGTGGCTTACAATAAGATATGAATAGTGGAAATACAATTGTACAGCTTGGCTATGGGTTACATTGTACAGGTTATGCGAGACCATCGAAGTATCGTTAGGAATATTACAATGGGACATCAACATTGAAACATTGGAAGGAGACAATGGGAAGCTTAAGGGCAGTAGTAGAGCACAAAGACATATGGTGTACATATTTCTGTGAGTACATGTATGGGTGATGTGGAATTAAGGGGGGTGATGCATTGATGAATAGTGAGTGTGGTACCAGTCTGAATATAACCTAGTACTGAATTCTGGGCAAAGAGCCCATGACAGCTGCATTTTAAAAACGTTGACTACCACAGGCTGAACATTCACCTGATTATTTTTAAGATATAGTATAGTTGTTTGTTTATTTATTTATTTATTTAATACATTTGTATCCCGCGCTTTCCCACTTAAAGCAGGTTCGATGCGACTTACATAGTATTAGGTTATACAGAATTTTATTAGATAGGTAGGAAAATTAAATGTAGCATAGGAATAGCTTGGATGGGTCAGTTAATATAGGCGATATGGGGTAGTGATTGGGTGGAGAAGTGGAAGAATGGAAGGGTTGGTAGGGATAGGTGATTGGGGGGGGGGGTGATGTAGGAGATGTAGTCTGGGACAATGTCGTTGGTGTTGCTTCTTCGGTGTTCATTAGGTAGATCGGTTCATAAGTTTAATCAGGGTCTTTAGGGTAGGCTTGCTTGAATAAATGGGTTTTTATTCATTCTAAGATTTTTCTATTTTTTAGGTTCTGTTCTTTAAAAATGTTGAAATATTTATGATGTTTTATCCTTATTATATTGTTAAGTTTTTATTGTTGATGGTTGTATACTGCCTTGAGTTGACTTGGAGGGGTGGCAATAATTGATTCAGTGACAAACTTGAATAGCAGTGGTATTGTTTTACTGGGTATCCAAGAATACAAGTGAATCTGCATAAAGAGCCCGTTAATTTCAGTGGTGACTGAATTTTTTTTTACATGGAAGGGGGGGGGGGGGGACCTTGTTGATCTGAGTATTGCTTTTCTAAAAAGCTAATTTGAAGGGGGCAAGACCTAAGATGGCCTACTAGTAGGGGTATTGAAGACCACAATTTCAACAGATTTTCAGTGTGGTGGGGAGAATATGAAGTGGTGGGAAAGGAGGCAAGAGGTGATGTAAAAGATACAGGAAGAAGTTGGTGTTAGTTATATGTAGAGGAGTAGCCTAGAGGTTAGAGCACTGGGATGACACCCAAATCTCACCGCTGTTCCTTGTGATCTTGGTCAAATCACCTAAATCTCCAGCGTGAGCCCTGCAGAGACTGGGCAATTACCTAATGTATATGAATGTAACTCATCTTGAGCTACTAATGAATAATATGTGAGCTAAATCCAAATACATAAGAATATATGCATTTACACAAGTGCATTAATCTCATCAGCTGGGCAACTGGAGGGGTTTTTTTTTTTGGTCTTCTCATAATGGCTTCATTATGGTTCTAAATGTATAAAACATATTTACATACATTTTTCTCTCACACACCTTTGAAGACAGCCTGAAGTAGGCCTTGCAGATCAAACTGGAAAGCGTTACTTAAGAGGTGTGCAATAAAGCCTTCAAGTTATTCAACAAATGAGCATGCTAAAACACAACTTCTTTCCCTTTCCACATTTCAAACACCACAGCAAGGCACAATGGGCACAATATTCAGGGTGAGTTAATCGGTCGGGAATGGCCGCTGACGGGTTAACTCACATCTTAGTGGATAACTGGTCATTGTCAGTGGCATTTAACTGGCTATGACCACTGAAAATGCCCGGTTAGCACCAAAAATAAAGCCAGAGATTGGGGTGTGACCGGTTACGTCCCGATATTCGGAATTTAACTGGCCAGGCTTAGCAGCCAAATAAGGCCGCATAAAAAGTAAGCTTATATATGCCGCTAAGCCCTGGCCGGTTAAGTCTGAATATCGACTTAACCGGTCATGCGCAAGCCGGCATTGAAAAGCCCAGATATTCAATGTCGGTCGCCAGAAACAGCCTAGCACTGAATATCCAGGTTGAACGCCGGCAGCGAACAAAGTGCTGCCTGCCACCGGCTGAATATTGGGTTGAATATTATTTTTATAGAATCAAGCATACACAGATAATTCACATGGGTGCCGTGACCCAGTTTTTGGCCTTCACTAGGTAAGTGAAAAACAGAAATGAAAACTAAGGGGTCAATATCTAAAATGATTTAACAAGGCAGAAGAGGCTCCTGACTGGTCAAACTGCGCTGGCCGGCCCTCTAGTAGATATTCAGCACCATGGACACTGCCACTAAATATAGGCAGCACTGTTGAGGTGGATGCAAAAGTTGTCCAGGTATCGCAGATATTTACTCCCCAATATTCAGCGCTATTAATGTCCATCGCCAGCATTCAACCTGGATATTTAATGCCAGGGCCATGTTTGGTCATCAGAATTGAATATCTGGGGATTTTGTTTTAAAGCCAGCTAGCGCATGCCTGGTTAACTCAATATTCAGAGCTCACCAGCCCATTTGTTAGCGTATAAAGATAGGACAGCTATTTATATGGTCTTATATATGCACCAACACTGGCCTGTGAGCTCTGAATACCCAGACTCCACCCCCTAAACGCCCCTGACCTAGCTGGCTCACACTTTGGCGCTAAACAGTCATTTCCAGTGAAGATAATGGGTTAAGTGTCACTGAAAATGACTGGATAGCTCCCGAGAAGCGAATTAAACGGTCGGCGGCTATTCCAGGCCAGTTAACTTGCTTTGAATATTGGCCGGTTAATTCTGGTACTCAGGTAGCCAATTGGTTATGTTGGACAGAACAAAAGGCCATACCCAGATAACTTCCAGGCATCGCCAGCCACCCAGATAGTGCCGGGGCCCGGATTGGAGGCGACATTGAAGATTTGGGTCTAATTAGGCAGTGATGGCCAGCGTTTAAGGAAATGCTGACTGCGGTCAGCTGATTATTGGGCCCAGTGATTGTAAGTGGTTGGGTGGCATCAATGATGAATGAAAATGTGATCCTAGGATGTTCTATCTGGCAGAAATTTGAATGAAATTGGATTGGTGTCAAGGGGCTCATAGGAAAATGGTAATGGAACTCACGGGACCTGCTATTTGCAAACGGAGAAAGCACTTCTAATCCAGGTAAACAGCCACCTGAGCACTGGAGGTTATCATGCAATCTGTTCTGCTATGGTGGCCAAGAGAGAAGTCATACAAATGCTTTTAGTCCTGGATTTCAAAACTACCAACTTTGGTAAAATAGGAATGATATCAACACTGTTGGCAGGAAGAATATGTAGTCAGGTACGTAGTTTCCTTACAAACTTTGATAGTGAGCCCTCCTGCGACAGAGAAATATCCAGTGTACCTGAATGTAACTCACCTTGAGCTACTACTGAAAAAGGTGTGAGAAAAATCCAAATAAATTACTTGAGATTCTGTTGCTACTATCTGAGATTTTATATGGAATGTTGCTATTCCATTAGCAACATTCCATGTAGAAGCCTGCCCTTGCAGATTAGCAACGCGGCCGCACAGGCTTCTGTTTCTGTGAGTCTGATGTCCTGCACGTATGTGCAGGACATCAGACTCACAGAAACAGAAGCCTGCGCAGCTTATCTGCAAGGGCAGGCTTCTACATGGAATGTTGCTAGTGGAGGAGTAGCCTTGTGGTTAGTGCAGTGGAACATCGAATGTTGCTACTATTTGAGATTCTACATGGAATGTTGCTATTATTGGTGATTCTACATGGAATGTTGCTGAGCGGAGGAGTGGCCTAGTGGTTAGAGCACTGCTCTGGACATCCAGAGGTGGCCAGTTCAAATCCCACTGCTGCTCCTTGTGATCTTGGGCAAGTCACTTAACCCTCCATTGCCTCAGGTACAAACTTAGATTGTGAGACCTCCTGGGACAGAGAAATATCCAGAGTACCTGACTGTAACTCACCTTGAGCTACTACTGAAAAAGGTGTGAGAAAAATCCAAATAAATTACTTGAGATTCTGTTGCTACTATCTGAGATTTTATATGGAATGTTGCTAATCCACTAGCAACATTCCATGTAGAAGCCTGCCCTTGCAGATTAGCAACGCGGCCGCGCAGGCTTCTGTTTCTGTGAGTCTGATGTCCTGCACGTATGTGCAGGACATCAGACTCACAGAAACAGAAGCCTGCGCAGCTTATCTGCAAGGGCAGGCTTCTACATGGAATGTTGCTAGTGGAGGAGTAGCCTTGTGGTTAGTGCAGTGGAACATCGAACGTTGCTACTATTTGAGATTCTACATGGAATGTTGCTATTATTGGTGATTCTACATGGATTGTTGCTGAGCGGCGGAGTGGCCTAGTGGTTAGAGCACCAGCCTTGCAATCCAGAGGTGGCCGGTTCGAATCCCACTGCTTCTCCTTGTGATCTTGGGCAACTCACTTAACCCTGCATTGCCTCAGGTACAAACTTAGATTGTGAGACCTCCTGGGACAGAGAAATATCCAGTGTACCTGAATGTAACTCACCTTGAGCTACTACTGAAAAAGGTGTGAGCAAAAACCAAATAAATAAATATTCAGCAAGTGATAACCGATTATCTCCTACTAAATATCCTGGTTAGCGGGACATAGCTTGTTAGATGTGGATATTCAGCGCCAAACCGAGTGGTCAAAATAGGCCGTTTAGGGGTCCTTTTACTAAGGTGCGTTGAAAAATGGCCTGCAGTGGTGTAGGTGTATGTTTTGGGCGCACGCAGATCCATTTTTCAGGACACCTACAAAAAAATGCCGTTTTAAAATTTTTGCCAAAAACGGACGTGCAGCAAAATCAGAATTGGCGTGCGTCCATTTTGGGTCCGAGACCTTACTGCCAGCCATTGACCTAGTGGAAAAAGTCTCATGCGGTAACCGGGCGGTAATGACCTACACGCGTCAAATGCCGCTTGGTGTGCGTAGCGGATGTGCACCAGAAAATAAAAATTATATTTCAGACGCGCGTATTGGACGCACGCCAAAAATGAAATCAGCACGCGAGTCATGCGGCAGCCGGGCGGTAACTTCATTTTGGTGCACGTTGGGCACACGTAGATGGTTACGCTGCTTAGTAAAAGGGCCTCTTAAATAGCAGGACTATCTTTGACCACGAAAAAGTTAACCGGTTAGCACTGGATATCGGCATAGCTGGTTAACTTTTTAGCTGCAACAATAAACCCGGATATTCCATGTCAGTCGGCAGATACAGCCCAGCACTGAATATCCAGGTTTTATGCTGGCAGCGGACAGTAAATGAGCATAATATCGGACCCTGTGTGTTCTATTTTATAACAGCCGAATATCGGACCCTGTGTGTTCTACCTACGCATCCAGTTTCTCCTTCATAGGAACCCAGCTCTGGAATGCGCTACCTAAATTCTTAAAATCAACTCAGAACCCATCTACATTTCAGGAAATTACCGAAGCCACCTTGTTCAAGAAGGCCTACTTTCCTGACTCAACCTAATTTACCTCTTCTTTTATTACAGCAAAATCCATGGACCCTATCTTTCTTACTCACTCTTATCATCTTTGTTGTCTATACGATACGTACACGTTTACTATTACATTGTTTAATTGTATTTTAATGCACTGTAGTTTTCCCTACAGTCTTGTGTAAGCCACATTGAGCCTACTACAAGTGGGAAAATGTGGGGTATAAATGTGTTAAATAAATAATAAATTTTATACCTGTGAGCCAAGTGCTGCTTAGTGCATGATAACGTCCATTAACACCCTTAGAAAAAAGGTCCCTTAACCCTCCATTGCTTCACATATAAACTTAGGGGCTCCTTTAATAAATGGTGTTGAGCCCTTAACGCACAGTTAACGTGAGTATATCAATGGTGTAGCTAGGTGGGGCCACGGGGGCCTGGCCCACCCCCCAAGTTTGCTCTGGGCCCCTGGTTGGCTGGCAGGAGTCCCCAACCCCCACCAGCTGAGGACTTTGTCCAGCGCTGGTCTGCGGCTGCGCTGCTGCATTGCCTGCCCTGCTCTCTAATCCCCTCATGTGGGGCACGCTCCTTCTTAGTGAAATTGAGCATACTCGGTTTCACTAAAAGGAGCGTGCTGGACGTGAGGGGACAAGAGAGCAGGGCAGGCAATGTGGCAGCGCTGGACAAAGTCTTCATCTGGAGGGGGTTGGGGACCCCCGCCAGCCAAGATGTACAGTGGTGGCAGAGGGGGGCAGCGAGGTGGAGGGGTGGGGCGGCAAGGCGGCAGTGACCAAAATGTGCCCCCCCCCCCACCATGGGCTTTGGTTGCCTCCCACCTCGAGGTCTGGCTACACCCCTGGAGTAAATGAGCTACTGTGCAACAGCGTTAAAGGGATTTGCAGAAGTTTTCCTATTTTCACGCAATTAAAAAAAACGTGTTACTGCATTTTTCAGATTTTTTTCCATCAGGGGGTGTGGTGTAGGCAGAGAGTGGGTGTGGAAGCATTAGCTAGCACGTTATATTTACCATGTGCTAACTGGCTAACACACACTTAAGCAGGTAGTGCACGCCAGGGGCGTAGGTATGTTGGGCCACTGGGGCATGGGCCCCCCCCCCCCCCGCCGGCAACCCCTTCGACCCCCCTCCCACCGCCGCCATCAGGTGCCTTTGCTGGCGGGGGTCTCACAGACTCACAGAAACAGAAGCCTTGCAGATCAGCAATGCGGCCGCACCGGAGAAGAGGACTTCGGCTGGCGGGGGTTGGGGGCCCCCGCCAGCAAAGGTACCCAATGGTGACGGTGGTGGCTGGAAGGGGGGGTCGAAAGGGCCGGTGCCAGAGGGGGGTCAAAGGTGGTGGTAGCAGCGGTGGTGGAGGGTCCAAAATGGCAGGGGGGTCGGCGGCACTGGGGGGGGGGGCTAAAATGTGCCCCCTCATCTTGGGCTCTGGACCCCCCTCCTGCTGAAGTCTGGCTACGCCCCTGGTGCACACTGCAATAAAAATAACGGTAACCCCCCCCCCCACACACACACACACACAAAATGTGCCTCACAAAATTTGCAGCTCCCACACAGTAAAATCCTACTACTACTATTTTGATGTATTTTAACTACATGCCAGTGTTACCGTATTACTACTACTACTACTCATCATTTCTAAAGCGCTACTAGACGTACGCAGTGCTGTACACTTGAACGTGAAGAGACAGTCCCTGCTCGACAGAGCTTACAATCTAATTAGGACAGACAAACAGGACAAACAAGAGATAAGGGAATATTAAAGTGAGGATGATAAAATAAGGGTTCTGAACAAGTGAATAAGGGTTAGGAGTTAAAAGCAGCATCAAAAAGGTGGGCTTTTAGCTTAGATTTGAAGACGGCCAGAGATGGAGCTTGATGTACCGGCTCAGGAAGTCTATTCCAGGCATATGGTGCAGCAAGATAAAAGGAACGGAGTCTGGAGTTAGCAGTGGAGGAGAAGGGTGCAGATAAGAGAGATTTACCCAGTGGACGGAGTTCCCGGGGAGGAATGTAGGGAGAGATGAGAGTGGAGAGGTACTGAGGAGCTGCAGAGTGAATGCACTTATAGGTCAATAAGAGGAGTTTGAACTGTATGCGGAAATGGATAGGAAGCCAGTGAAGTGACTTGAGGAGAGGGCTAATATGAGCATAACGACACTGGCGGAATGTTAGTCGTGCAGCAGAATTTTGAACAGATTGAAGAGGAGAGAGATGGCTAAGTGGGAGACATGAACATGAAGAGACAGTCCCTGCTCAACAGAGCTTACAATCTAATTAGGACAGACAAACAGGACAAAATCCCATGTTAAACTGATTTGAGCACTTTTTAGTTAAAAGGTCCTTAACCCTAGAACGCATATTGGGGGCCTTTTAGGCCCCCATGCTTACATTTTTGCTATTATCTGCAAAATTACTTTAGTTAGAATTTTGAAACTCAAGGTATTACTCAAGTATGTCATTGTTGATAATATCCAGTTGTTCATATAATTTTTTTTCATAGGCATTATGGTGTAACAATGCTTGTTTGGTGAAAACTACATCTGTACGAATTGGGGGCCTTTTAGGCCCCCGCTGTTTTTATCATGTTCTCAGAAGTGTTTGTGTCTCAAGTTACTTTATTTGTACTCAGTAATGCTGGTGGAGGGGCCAGGGTGTGGATAATAACATGTGAGGATGTCATGTGATTTTTGGAGGGAGTGATAAGGCCATGACATCACCTCAGGTCCTCTGAACACTGAGGACAATATACACTGTGAGCTAATTGCTGAAGGACCTGTGATAAAATAAGCTGTTGAGAGGAAATCTGTTTCATTTTCTAACATCTAGTCAGCAATGGCACAGTCTTCCTCCAAGTGTCTGACTGACCAAGAGATTGAAGCGATTATGTTTCAAAGCGATGATGAAAGTGAACTATCTTTGTCTGATGAAGAATATCTGCCACCAGCTAATCAAACATCCTCATCCAGTGATTCTTCTGATGATGAAGAAGTGAATCTAGTGGATCCTCAAGAAGTGATAAGTAGAACATCCAAAACGAATGTTTTTTGGGACAGTAATCCTACATTAGTCGGACGTACTCCAATACACAATATTGTGAGACAGGCTCAAGGAGCTGTGGGAAGTCCCAGTTACTTTACCCCTAAAGATGTATTCTGTACTTATTTTTCTGACAATATTGCAGAAGAGGTCCTATTATGTTCAAACCTAGAAGGAAGACGTATCGCTTCAGCAAAAAATAAGTCCTGGAAAAATATCTCAAAAGAGGAACTTTATGCATATATTGGACTTTTCCTGCTGGCAGGGAGTCAAAAATCGTATGATGTCCCAATACGAGAATTATTTCTGGACCCACTTTCTGATCCACACTTTAAGGCGACAATGTCAGTGGGCAGATATGAGGAAATTAGAAGGATCATTCGCTTTGATGATAAGCGAACTCGTGCAGCGAGGTTTGAAACAGACAAATTAGCCCCTATCAGTTATATCTGGAACATATTTATCAAAAATTGCACAAAACTTTACAATCCTAGTACTAATGTTACTGTAGATGAGCAACTTGTACCGTTCAGAGGACGCTGCAAATTCATACAATACATGCCCAGCAAGCCAGCCAAGTACGGTATAAAAATCTTCTGGATGTGTGATTCTGCAAATTATTATGGCATAAATGGCGTAATCTACTGTGGCAAAGAGGTTGGTGCACCAGTACAGAAGGATCTGGGGTCTGAAATAGTCAAAACTCTTGCTGTTCCAATATTCAATTCAGGTAGAAACATCACCATGGACAATTATTTCACCAATGTTGAACTAGGCAATTTTCTGCTTGCAAAAGCTATTACACTTGTTGGTACTATAAAGCAAAACAGACGAGAAATTCCAGCAGCACTCAAACACAATCGTCAGCGAGCACTTTATGAGAGTGTCTTTGGATTCAATAACAAAGCGACTTTGGTATCTTACAAGGCAAAGAAGGAGAAATCTGTAATTTTACTCAGTACCATGCATCACGATTGCAGTGTTGACAGCAATAACCAAAAATTGAAACCAGAAATCATCCTGCATTACAATGCAACAAAAGGAGGTGTAGATAAAATGGATGAGATGGTGGGAGAATATTCGTGTAAGAGGCAAACAAAACGATGGCCTGTAGTACTATTTTCAAATATGCTTGATGTAGCAGCCCTAAATTCATTCATTATTTATACAGAAACTCATCCTGAATTTCATGCACAGAGGAAGGACAGGAGACGCTTATTCTTGAAGGACCTTTGTCATGAACTTGTAATACCTCACATGATAGAGCGAAGCGACTTGAAATGCTTGCCAAAGAAAACTAAAGAAGCAATGAAACGGTGTGGCGTACAGTTTCAGATTACTCCAGAGCCAGGAGAAAGAAAACGAAAGCGTTGTTTCATGTGGCCAAGAAACATAGAGAGGAAAACTGAGCGATATTGTTCCACTTGTAAGGAAACTGTTTGCAAAGAACACTCTTCTGAAAAAATAACATGTCAGAATTGTTTGGAAGACTAATATAATAGAAAAGAAAGTTAGAATAAAAATGTAGCTGCAGCTAGTTTGCTATAGATTTCTATGCATTTTTGTGTGTTTTCATGTCTTTGCGTGAAATTTGGGGAAAAAAAAGATTTTTTGGTGTTTTCTGTGAAAAATTATAATTAAAATGTTGTCCACTATTCATATTTTATTGAGCAATTTTGAAATAAACTTGTGAAAGTTATTTAAGTGTGTTTTTCTACATTATGTGCATGGGGGCCTAAAAGGCCCCCATGACGTTAATATGTATATTTTTAACGTCATGCGTTCTTGGGTTAAGATTGTAAGCCCTCTGGGGACAGGAAAATACCTACTGTACCTGAATGTAACTCACCTTGAGCTACTACTGCAAAATGCCTGAGCTAAATCTAAGTTATGGAGAAGGAAATATTCAGCTGAAGATCATATACTGTCAGTCACTAACACTATATCCACCAAAGGGGAGAGTTACTCCCAGAGAGTTACTTTCACAGTAGTGTACCACCACAAGAGGGCGCCTTTGCCTTACCAATAAACTTTGAAACTATGCACTGAGTTATTACCTATGCTGTGTATAAAGCCCTATTCAAGGCACACTTTACTTTATAGACTGAGAAGTAGAAGGAAACTAAGCTGCAAATCTTGAGGTGGACAGCACTCATTGAAATAATAACATTTGGAAGCAACACTGAAGATACTTTCACTGGATGCAGGCCTGGTAGAGGGATCTGTGAAAGGGGCTTTTAACCGCTTACTGTGTACATAAATCTTAAGTACTTTTATTATGAAATGTAATCTAGCATTGTGTGTGTGTGTGTGTGTGTGTGTGTGTGTTCCTTATGCTAGGCAGACTCCTCATCGTTGCTTCCGTTAATCGCAACAGGCTTGCCAATCTGGAACTACAGCCAGGCTACCCCCAGCGTGACCCATTTCCAGCACTAAATTTTTTTTTGTAGCACCGATGCTTACCCAGCAGTAATTGGCCAGCACCGTGTGCTGCCCAGTTACCCCGGGTTAGTGTGGGAGCAGTGGCATAGCCAGACAGCCAGTTTTGGGTGGGCCTGAGCCCAAAGTGGGTGGGCACAAACCTTTCTCTGCTCCGCCCTCCCTCCACCACTATACCCACCATTTCTCCCTCCTCTCCACCCCTATGCCTACCATTTCTCCCTCTCCCCACCTATCCCCTCTGTATGCAGCATGTGTCCCTCCCCTCCACCTCATACACAGCCAAGACTTCTCCCTTCCTCACCCCTCCACCCCTTTGCTGCATCTCTCCCTTTTTCCCCGTGCATCTCCCTCACCCACCAACCAAGCCTCATCTTTCCATCTTCCCTCCCCCCTGTGCAGCATCTTTCTTTCCATCTTCCCTTCCCCCTATGCAGCTGCTGTGTCCCCCGTCTTCCCTCCCCCATGCAACATCTTCCCCCCCCCCCCCGTGCAGCTGCAGCATCTCACCCTCCTTGCAGGCCCGCCCAGCAGCAAAGTTCCTGACGGCAATTCCAGTCGCAGCGATTCCCACATGCTGCCTGCCGGCTGCCGCTCAATAATCTCCTCGCGCTACTAAGCGCTAACCCGGAAGTCTCTCCTGCAGAGGAGAGACTTCCGGGTTAGCGCATAGTAGTGCAAGGAGATTGAGCGGCAGCCGGCACTGGCAGGCAGCGTGTGGGAATCGCTGCAACTGGAATCGCCGTCAGGAACTTTGCTGCTGGGCGGGCCTGACCCGAAATTGGGTGGGCCTGGCCCGCCCGTAGCTACGCCCCTGTGTGGGAGCCCTTACTGCCACCTCCCCCTGAAATGGCCACCTGGCAAGTGGTTCTCTTACCACATGGCCACTTCTTTTCCGGCAAAAAAAAAGACAGCCTTTTACCAGCTGCGGTAAAAGGGGGGCCTCGGCATGCATCAAAATCACGCTGACCTCTAAAGAGACCTCTAAACAAGCTGCAGAAAAATCCTCTTACACACTTTCCAAACTTACAAATGTTTGTGAATGGCAAAATTACTGCAGGAGTGAAACATAGTAACATAGTAGATGACAGCAGAGAAAGACCTGCACGGTCCATCCAGTCTGCCCAAAAAGATAAACTCATATGTGCTACTTTTTTGTGTATACCTGACCTTGATTTGTATCTGTCATTTTCAGGGCACAGACTATAGAAGTCTGCCCAGCACTAGCCCCGACTCCCAACCACCAGCCCCGCCTCCCACCACCGGCTCTGCCACCCAATCTCGGCTAAGTTTCTGAGGATCCATTCCTTCTGAACAGGATTCCTTGATGTTTATCCCACGCATGTTTGAATTCCGTTACCGTTTTCATCTCCACCACCTCCCGCGGGAGGGCATTCCAAGCATCCACCACTCTCTCCGTGAAAAAATACTTCCTGACATTTTTCTTGAGTCTGCCCCCCTTCAATCTCATTTCATGTCCTCTAGTTCTACCGCCTTCCCATCTACGAAAAAGGTTCGTTTGCGGATTAATACCTTTCAAATATTTGAACCCCTGTTTCTCCTTGCCTCCAGAGTGTACATGTTCAGGTCAGCAAGTCTCTCCTCATACGTCTTGTAATGCAAATCCCATACCATCCTCGTAGCTTTTCTTTGCACCGCTTCAATTCTTTTTACATCCTTAGCAAGATACGGCCTCCAAAACTGAACACAATACTCCAGGTGGGGCCTCAACAATGACTTATACAGGGGCATCAACACCTCCTTTCTTCTGCTGGTCACACCTCTCTCTATACAGCCTAGTAACCTTCTAGCTACGGCCACCGCCTTGTCACACTGTTTCTTGGCCTTTAGATCCTCAGATACTATCACCCCAAGATCCCTCTCCCCGTCCGTACAAGCAGGATAACAGCAGGTAACCTAGCAAAATATGAGTACATTGGGCTCTGAAAGTTAGGGCTCTAATTTCACCCGCCCAGACAGGAAAACACCTTTAATTTTATGCCATATCCAAAAAAAGATTTCTTCAGCATATTTTTTTCCCCTGTGCAGATTTTCAGTCATCTTGAAAGGAAACTGTGGTAAAATGACTTTCTTCCCACAGTCAGAAATGAGAAGAGATGCCTATCAAATCAACTTTATACCACATTTTTCTCCCACTAAGAATCAAAGAGAAAAGACTCTTCCCCCTCCCCCCAGTCAGGAGAGATACCTTTGCTGTACTCAGTGCATGTAAAAACTGATATCGATACTGATATACATTTATATTCTGCAGCAACCTTTTAAGTTCAGTGCGGATTACGTATACTGAGAGAAATTCAGACAATCCTGAAGAATTAGCAATCATGTAAAAAAAAAAAAAAATAGCAATTTCATAAGAACTGGTTAAAAACCCTTTTAGTTATTAACAGAAATAGTCCTTTAAAAAATTCTATAACTGGATCTGGCCTCCCAGGCTCCATTATAAAAGACTAGCGCAATTTTGCCCTAGTTACACCAGCCTTAGAATCGGGGTCCCTGAGTGCACCCAAATGTAGTAAGGATGCATGTAACTTAAGAGTATTCTATAAATTGTGCACGTAACTGGGAAACAAGCGCATACCCTGCCCAAATGTGTACTCACATGCGTTTCCACACTACAGCTTAAGTACATAAGTAATGCCACACTGGGAAAAGACCAAAGGTCCATCGAGCCCAGCATCCTGTCCACGACAGTGGCCAATCCAGGCCAAAGGCACCTGGCGAGCTTCCCAAACGTACAAACATTCTATACATGTTATTCCTGGAATTGTGGATTTTTCCCAAGTCCATTTAGTAGTGGTTTATGGTCTTTTTCTTTAGGAAACCGTCTAACCCCCTTTTTAAACTCTGCCAAGCTAACCGCCTTCACCACGTTCTCTGGCAATGAATTCCAGAGTTCAATTATGCGTTGGGTGCAGAATTGCTTTCAGGGCGTTTACAAGCTACTTTCTGACACACATTTGCAGACAAGGGGACACCCAGTGCTGGCCCAAGGCAAGATGCCGTCTCTCCTCCATTTCTGCCATGCGCTGCTTAATCCCTCCCAGTTTATTTTCTATATGCTCCATAACTTTCTCCACAATTTCTCTTTCTGAGTCCCGAATCTCCTTGAGCCCTGGTTTCAGGTTTACCCCTCTACTTCATCCTGCTCTGTGGTCAGGAGGAAGGCTTCCACACCAGCCATATTAGGTGACTCTACCACAGGTTTCTGAAAAGATTTGCCCACTTTGGCTTTGTGGAAATCTTCAATAGATCCAGGGCTGCCGACGGTGGGAGGGCAAAATTCCCCAGGACCAGCCTCTGGGGGGTGGGGGGGGGGGGGGGGGGGGAGCCAGGCTCAGGTCTGGTGCCAGTAAGCTTCTTCCTGCCTGCTTCCGGGTCTGTCCTCTCCTGCCCCTGCTTGCCACCCAAAACCTGGATGATTACATTAACGCAATATCAAGTTAATGCAATCATCCGGGTCCCGAGTCTCCACCCAGCACACAGGAGCACTGGAGCAGGAGGACAGAGCAAGGGAGCAGCGCAGCAGTGACTGAAAGAAAGATGACTTGGGAAACACTGCCGTAAACTGTGTAGACGCTACTATCACAGAAGAATTTATTGAATGATGCTATTTGTGATAATGGTGGTTGCTACCAGGTAGCTAAAACCAGCTAGAGGGCTGTGTGTTTATTCAGGGCCGCTGAGAGACTGGGCCCTGCCGCCCCCCCCCCCCCCCCCGAGGTCGCCGCTGCTGCTCCCCCATCCACCCCTCCCAAGGTCGCCACTGCGGGACACAGGGAGGGAAGGAGGGTCAATAGGAGGCGCTGTGCTGCCTGCAGCCCTGCTTTCACGGAGGTGAGCCTGCGATTTCAATGTAGGGGGCAGACGGTCGACGATGGAGGGCGGGTGCGACTGCGGCACCGGGCACCCCTTGGGGGCCCGGGGAATTTTGTCCCCCCTGCCCCCCCCCCCCTCTCGGCAGCTATGTGTTTCTTTATCCATAGTTGGAGCTTCAGAGGTTGGGAAGCAAGACCAATGCCAGGCAGACTTCAATGGCCTGGGTCCTGTAAATGGCAAAGACAAACCAGAATCAAGGCTGGAATGGGCTGGAATTGCAACTGCAACAGTTGGGAAGTAGAACCGGTGCCTGGCAGACGTCTATGATCTGTGCCCCACCTTTGAGAGGGAGAGACAGAGATTAAACACGCCAGTGTTAAATCATGAAAAAGTGGAAGCTGTGCAGAGTGACCGATTCAACTCTGGCCACCTTGTTGGGCAGACAGGGTGGACCGTGGAGGTCTTGATCAGTCTGCCAACATTTACTGCGTTACCATGTTATAATAGCAGCAAAACCACCGAGGTGGAGAAGAACGACGATGTCCCAGGGGTAACCTCAGGAGCAGAAGAGGAGTAGGAACAGAACCAGGCTCTTCAAAAAAAAAAAAAAAATAGACTGAAGACATCCAATATTTGAAGGTCAATTTATTCAGGAAAGACTCTACAAGGTACCCTGTTTCGGCACTGGAAGCAGTGGCGTACCAAGGGTGGGGCAGTGGGGGCGGTCAGCCCCGGGTGCATGCTGCTGGGGGGTGCACCGCGCGCCGGTCAGCGTTGTTGGTTTCCATGCTCCTCTGCCCCGGAACAGGCTACTTCCTGTTCCGGGGCAGAGGGAGCATGGAAACCAACGACGCTGACCGGCGTGTGGCACCCCC
The DNA here is from genome assembly GCF_901765095.1 of Microcaecilia unicolor. Lineage (NCBI taxonomy): Eukaryota > Metazoa > Chordata > Amphibia > Gymnophiona > Siphonopidae > Microcaecilia > Microcaecilia unicolor. The sequence goes on from NC_044032.1 coordinate 628,316,863, forward strand.
CCCCCCAGCGGCGTGCACCCGGGGGGGGTGTCCCTTCGCCGGGGGGGGGGGGTCGCGCTGCACGGGGGCGGGGCGCTGCACCGGGGGGGGGGGGCGGGGCGCATCGGCGATCCGCCCCAGGTGTCAGCGCCCCTCGGAACGCCACTGACTGGAAGTGCCTTCCATCATGAGTCTATATGGATGCAAGAAAACATAAAAATGTCTTAGCAAAAGAACAATATATGTAAACAAATATGAAGTGATGAAACACAAATGTAAAAATGCAATGAAAATAAAATAGCTACTGATAACTGAAGAACAACTTTAAAAATATGGATAAGATCACAACAGTCTGTCTGTATTAGAATAACGTGTGTGTAAGGACAAGGAGAGCAGGATAAGAAGCAATAATTACTGACAAAATGTCCTCAAACCAGTTGGTATGAATACTAACCTGAGTACTTTGTCTGTAAAGGTTAGTGGACAAAGCATATAAGATAGAGTCTCTTGTGAGTAACGTTCTGGTCTAAAAAAGATAAGTAAAAATAACAATTACATGAATGTGAGATCACTGGCCATAGCATGAAAGGACAAGGTGTCGTGCGGAAGGCTAAAGGATGGGTTGCAGCAGAAGACAGGAAAGCAAGAGAGTGATTTTACCATCACGAAATACCAGAAGTTCATCATGTACTATTTTTATTACATTTGTACCCCGTGCTTTCCCACTCATGGCAGGCTCAATGCGGCTTACATGGGGCAATGGAGGATTAAGTGACTTGCCCAGAGTCACAAGGAGCTGCCTGTGCCTAAAGTGGGAATCAAACTCAGTTCCTCAGGACCAAAGTCCACCACCCTAACCACTAGGCCACTCCTCCACTGTTGCTACTATCTGAGATTCTACATGGATTCTACATGTTGCTATTCCAACATTCCATGTAGAAGTCGGCCTTTGCAGATCACCAATGTGGCCAGGCAGGCTTCTGCTTCTGCGAGTCTGACATCCTGCACATACGTGCAGGACGTCAGACTCACAGAAACAGAAGCCTGCACAGCCTTCTACATGGAATGTTGCTAGTGGAATAGCAACATTCCATGTAGAATCTCCAATAGTAGCAACATTCCATGTAGAATCTCCAATAGTATCTATTTTATTTTTGTTACATTTGTACCCCGCACTTTCCCACTCATGGCAGGCTCAATGCAGCTTACATGGGGCAATGGAGGGTTAAGTGATTTGCCCAGAGTCACAAGGAGCTGCCTGTGCCTGAAGTGGGAATCAACAGTCCACCACCCTAACCACTAGGCCACTCCTCCACTTTCCTAAACCTCCACTACCCCAATTGCAGAGGTCTTAAATACAAGTCAATACATGCATCTAGCTTCGCCTACCTCTGCACACAATTATGGAATAAACTACCGAATACTATAAAAACTACGCACGACTTGACAACCTTCCGGAAGTTCCTGAAGACGTACCTGTTCAAAGAGACTTACAAAAGGAATCCTCCTTAACGACTTGTTTCCTAATCTATACCAGAACCAACCAATATTGATCCCTTCTGATTTGATTATTTTATCATATTATCATTATTGAACATTACATTTTTCCTACTCTCACTTGTATGTTATGTATTATCATTTTATTTACCCTACCTACCTGTTATTCTTGTACATTAATTGTAACAATAAGCTGAACCTCTCTGTTAATGGTGATGCCATTGCTATATAATGTAAGCCACATTGAGCCTGAAAATAGGTGGGAAAATGTGGGATACAAATGCAGCAAATAAATAAATAGCCCATGGTGTCTTATGTTGCTAATTTAAAAGTGGAGGGAAAGAAGCATGATGTGCAGAAATATTGCATTGGCTTGTCTCCCCTGTTGCCACCCCATAGATTTCTGTCTGTAGACACCCACTGACCATGCCCCAGATACCCCCCATCCCACCATACAGGCAAACATGCACGGGTCCCTCCGTCGAACCCTCCATACATCCCTGCCTGGCTTTGCTAACAGAGGAAGTCTAACTGTGCCGCTGACTCACACTTCAAATGTGCATGTTCCATCTAGTGTAAATATACTGCTCATCAGCATATGAGTAATGCCCTAAAAACAGCAAGCGGAAGTGACAGCTGAGCCACTGTGAGATTCTAAAGCCTTTAGAATCTCATAGACACTGCAGAAAGCCCTTCTGCATTTCACTTAGCAGATCTGCTGAGCGATCCCGTGCCTGGAGTCCTACATTTGGCCAGTCCTGGCTTTGTAATACTCCTCTGATGCCTTTTGGTACCCAAAGACTAGAAGCGGTGCAAAGAGAAGCTACAAAAATGGTATGGGAGCAAACCATACGAGGAGAGGCTTGCCAACCTGAACGTGTATACCTTGGAGGAAATGAGAAAAAGGGGTGATATGATAGACGTTCAAATATTTGAAAGGTATTAATCTGCCCTCTTTTGGGTTGTGTGCAAAACACTTTGGGCGTGCAGTGTTATAGAACAGCACAAAGGCAGACATGTGCGCAAACCCAAAATAATGCCAATTAAGAGGCAATTAAATCTAAGTAACCTCAATCGGTGGTGGCCCTACCATTAGGCCAACTGAGGGGGGACCCTCAGGCGGCACTCTCCAGGAGCGGTACGCTCCCTTTCCCTCCTCAATCCTTTTCCCCACGTTTACCTTATTTTTTTCTTTTCCAAAAGGTGGCAGCGGCAGTGATCCCCATAGGCTGCCCTGCAACCGGCACTGGCCTCTTCTCCCTACTGCGGCCCACCTCGATGTAACTTCCTGTTTTCTGAGAGGCAGGATGCAGTAGAGCAAAGAGACCATGGCAGGGCAGCCTGTGGGAATCACTGCCGCCTTTTGGAAAAGAAAAAAAATAAGGTAAACACGGGGAAGAAGGTTGAAGAGGGAAGGGGGAGATAGCAGCCCATCCCTGCCTCGGGCGGCAGATTGCCTTGGGCCATGCCTGACCTCAATAATTTTTTTTTTAGCACCCAATTGACTAATTGGTTTATGGGAACATCTGGGCAACCCATATAGAATCCGAAAGATTATGATTATGTTGCAATGACGAACAAGTTCAAAAATCAGGACTGCCCAAAGGTTCCTCTCAACAAACTGAATCACGCGGTAGCAAGGATGATTTTCCAAAAGAAGATACAGATACGACAAGTACAGAAGAACAAGGAGCCTCCGCACAGGTAATCCAGGCATACAAACACAGCGAAGACAAGAAGGATGATGACAAAAAGAGTCTGATGGACTCAAAGAGTTCTCATCAAACTATGCTGGCTCCCACTTAAAGAACGTATTACGTTCAAAATCTGCACTCTGGTTCATAAAATCATCTACGGAAAGGCCCCGGTCTACATGTCAGACCTCATAGACTTACCACCTAGGAACACTAAAAGATCAGCATGCACATTCCTGAACCTCCACTACCCTAGCTGCAAAGGTCTAAAATATAAATTAACATATGCATCCAGCTTCTCCTACATAAGCACGCAGCTATGGAATGCATTACCACTCGCCATGAGAAAAATCCATGATTTAACTAACTTTCACGGATCACTGAAGACCAGCCTGTTCAAAAAGGCATACCACAACGAAACATCTTAACTACCAGACAATCAAACTCAAGCTGTACTAGATAAAACCTAACTCTCTATACTCGACTATCAAGGTTTATCCTTCCACAAATGAACTCTAACGCAATACCACTCTATCTCCAATTCCGAATATGAGCTCTTTATACTTGACTGCTTAATCTACTATCGCAATCATGATCTTTAATGTAATACCATTTATTTATTTATTTTATTTTATTGCATTTGTATCCCACATTTTCCCACCAACATTTTCCCACTTGTATCTCTCACTACGGAAATGGCGATCGCCATGACGGAACAATGTAAGCCACATTGAGCCTGCAAATAGGTGGGAAAATGTGGGATACAAATGCAACAAATAAATAAATAAATGTTTATTGCTAAAAAGTGGACTTGACACACTACTGCTTCTAAAAATGGCGTATCAGCAAAGATTAGGAAGCCATCCTGCTTATAATCGAACGAGAAAAATGCCCAAGTTCCGACCTAAATCGGGAGATGGACGTTTATCTCACAAAAACGAATAACGCGGTATAATCGAAAGCCGAACTTGGACGTTTTCAACTGCACTCCATCGCGGAAGCGTACAAAGTTGACAGGGGCGTGTCGGAGGCATGGTGAAGGCGGGACTGGGGCATGGTTATCACCCGAACAGAGATGGGCGCCTTTCGCCGATAATGGAAAAAAAGTATGCGTTTGTAGCTAGAATTTTGGGCACTTTTCCTGGACCCTGTTTTTTCACGAATAAGGCCCCAAAAAGTGCCCTAAATGACCAGATTACCACCAGAGGGAATCGAGGATGACCTCCCCTGACTCCCCCAGTGGTCACTAACCCCCTCCCACCACAAAAAATGATGTTTCACAACTTTTTATTTTCACCCTCAAATGTCATACCCACCTCCCTGGCAGCAGTATGCAGGTCCCTGGAGCAGTTGTTAGGGGGTGCAGTGGACTTCAGGCAGGTGGACCCAGGCCCATCCCCCCCCTACCTGTTACAATTGTGCTGCTTAATGCTTAGTTGTCCAACCCCCCCCCCCCCGAACCCACTGTACCCACATGTAGGTGCCCCCCTTCACTCCTTAGGGCTATAGTAATGGTGTAGACTTGTGGGCAGTGGGTTTTGAGGGGGATTTGGGGGGCTCAACACACAAGGGAAGGGTGCTATGCACTGGGGAGCTCTTTTACCTTTTTTTTTGTTTTTGTAAAAGTGCTCCCTAGGGTGCCCGGTTGGTGTCCTGGCATGTGAGGGGGACCAGTGCACTACGAATCCTGGCCCCTCCCACGAACAAATGCCTTGGATTTATTCGTTTTTGAGCTGGGTGCTTTCATTTTCCATTATCGCTGAAAAACAAAAACACCCAGCTCACAAATTGTCGAATAAAACATGGACGTCTATTTTTTTTTCGAAAATACGGTTCGGTCCGCCCCTTCACGGACCCGTTCTCGGAGATAAACACCCATGGAGATAGACATATTCGTTCGATTATGCCCCTCCATGTGTCTAAACTCTGACGAGCACAGTAAAAAGACTGTACTTTTCTCTATGCTGATACGCCATTTTTAGAAGCAGTAGTGCTTTCAGATCTCGCCATAGACACATATTACAGGGGCTCCTGAGGCAGGCCTCCTTAGTGGCCGAAACACGATTCGTGTTGAGTCCAGTTTTTAGCAATAAACTTTTGATGAGAACTCTTTGAGTCCATCAGACTCTTTTTGTCATCATCCTTCTTGTCTCCTTCGCTGTGTTTGTTTGCCAAAAGTAAATACCCCATGCCGTGTGTCAAGACTCTTGAGGCTTGATAACTTGAGGCCCCAATATCTTGGAGTATAACCTTGGCACACCAATCTCCCGAAATCTCTATTATTTTTATGAAGTCTCTTTTATTGAATAAATCACAGATAATTTACTCACAGACAGATGTTCAGAGGTGCTGCTCCAGGACACAGAGACTCCTTAATCTGGGAGCTGTTGGGGATGGAGATCTGAAGAGAGGTAGATATATTGCAGGGGGGGAAGGATAGTTGAACAGGTAGAAATGGTCCAAGGCTGGGTGACTGGAATGTGCAATATCTCATTAGGGAGGAGATATTTTCAAGGTAAAAAAACCAGGTTCGTTACAGGGAGTTTCAGCAGGACAGAGCTGTCTGGAATAAGATGGTACATGCTCCATGTCTCTGGCTAGGTGGTGGGAATGCCTCGTGGCTCAAGGGACAAAGAGATGTTGAGGCTTCACGTGGGTTCAGGGAGGAGCAGATAGAGACCAATGGGGACAGAGCCTGCCATCGGGTAGCAAGGGGTGGTCCTAGAGGACGGCTCTCGATTGGAGGAAAAGGTCATACCTGGCTGACCTCCCAGGACAGAGATAGTGAGAATGACCAGGAAATGCTAGCAGGAAGACAAAAGAGCCAAGCTTGGCAGAGAGAGAGAGAAGAGGTCTGGGCAGCCTCACAACCAGTGGTAACAGTTCTTACACAAGTGTGGTTGCACTGCCTGTGAACTACATTACCCACAGTGCATTGCTCATGTATCTCTGCAGTGAGAAACTGCAGCAATGATAGTCCTTAGAACTGAGAATAACAGTAAAAGCATCACACACATTTTAGGATCATGTTATAAACTAGTGCGAGGCTGTCGTCCGACAGAACACCATGACCATCCTCTTCACAGTTGCTCCTGTGCCCTCTGGGACTGGCAGCATTTTTGCACATCGGCATTTGTGATGCATGAGACCAGCAGTCTGGCAGTGCTGGCCTATGAATTTGGGAAATTCTCGTATTACCGTAAAATATGCCATTTTAAAAATTAAAACAAGGCTTCTGGGTTGGTGACCCAACAGAAAATCAGCACTGCTTGGCAACAATGTAGTAATGAATCATTCATGTGATATAATGTTGAGGGTTTTTCTTTCGTACCGGATTAATGATATGATACAAAAAAAAAAAATGTCAAAGAACTCTATTCACCACAAAACCCACCCAAGCCTCAAAGAGAGCATTACTGCAAGAATCTAAGTGCTTCACTCCATCAACTAATTACAATATCACCAGCCTTCAGAAGCTATTTTAGTTATTTCAGTGGAGTTTTTTTTTTCCGAGGCATGCATTGCAACACAGCGTTTTAAGAGTTGACAAGCATATGTACATCCTCCTATGAACCACTAATGCCTTCCCACAGTGCTACAAAACCATGTTTGCCCAGAGGTACATTTTGTAGTGAGACTAGATTAGATATTTGTGTTTCAACTATGGACTGATGAAAAAAGATGGTTATGCTAGCAGTGTGTTTCAGAAGTGATCCCAAACCACTGCAAAGTTCAGGGCCTAAGTAACCTTTGATATGTGACCTGCACCAGTCTTTCAAAGGACGCTAACAGAACCCCGTGGGAAGCCTCGTCCCACAAAGCCTACAAGCTGGTTTTCAACAGGAAATGCCCCACACAGCTATTTCCTTTACAAATGTTGGTGTCTCTGGCTAAAATATCAAATTCTCCTCCACCAATCTCTTCCCATGCATACAGGTTTAAAGGGTCCCTGGTGGCTGACTGAATATTGTTTTTTGTTTGTTTTGTTTCTTTTTTTTAGATTATTACTGGGTTAGGCCACTGGTCCATCTAGTCCAGTATCCTGTTTCCAGTAGTGGCCAATCCAGGTCACAAGTACCTGGCAGAAACCCGAATAGTAGCAACATTCCATGTAGAATCTCAGAGTGGCAACATTCCGGAATCCCAAAGATTAGCAACATTCCAAGCTACCAATCCCAGGGCAAGCAGCGGCTTCCCCCATGTCTATCTCAATAATACACTATGGACTTTTCCTCCAGTAATTTAAATCCAGATACGCTAACCGCTACGACCACATCCTCCAGCAATGAGTTCCAGAGCTTAACTATCCTTGGAGTGAGAAAAATATTTCTTCCTATTTGTTTTAAAAGTATTTCCATGTAATTTCATTGAGTGTCCCCCTGGTCTTTGCACTTTTTTGAAAGAGTGAAAAATCGATTCACTTTTAACCGTTCTACACCACTCAGGATCTTGTAGATCTCAATCATATCCCCCCTCAGCCATCTCTTTTCCAAGCTGAAGAGCCCTAACCTCTTTAGTCTTTCCTCATATGGGAAGAGTTCCATCCCTTTTATAATTTTGGCCGCTCTTCTTTGAACCTTTTCTAAATCTACTATATCTTTTTTGAAATATGGCGACCAGAAAGGTGAGGCCACACCGTAGAGTTCTAGAAGAAAGACTAAGGAGGCTAGGGCTATTCAGCTTGGAGAAGAGATGGCTGAGGGGAGACATGATAGAGGTATATAAAATAATGAGTGGAGTGGAACAGGTGGATGTGAAGCGTCTGTTCACGCTTTCCAAAAATACTAGGACTAGGGGGCATGCGATTAAACTACAGTGTAGTAAATTTAAAACAAATCGGAGAAACTTTTTCTTCACCCAACGTGTAATTAAACTCTGGAATTCATTGCCGGAAAATGTGGTGAAGGCGGTTAGCTTAGCAGAGTTTAAAAAGGGGTTGGACGGTTTCCTAAAGGACAAGTCCATAAACCGCTATTAAACGGACTTGGAAAAATCCAAAATTCCAGGAATAACATGTATAGAATGTTTGTACGTTTGGGAAGCTGGCCAGGTGCCCTTGGCCTGGATTGGCCGCTGTCGTGGACAGGATGCTGGGCTCGATGGACCCTTGATCTTTTCCCAGTGTGGCATTACTTATGTACTTATGTACTTAGACAGACACACGTGACAACCTCTGGAAAAAAAAGAAAGCAACAAACATATACCCCCATATTCTATAAACGGTGGCCAAAGTTAGGTGCACAAATGTGCACAGTTATAGAATAGGGCCAGTTATGAATGTTCTGCCCCCATTTGCATGCAGGTAGGATGTTTGTTGTTTATGTATGTATTAGACTTTGTTTATACTAGCTTACATTATCTGTAATTAGATGGCACTGTGCCCTTGAACTACAAGTCCATGTAATCCTGTAGTTCCCCTGTAATAGGCTCTTTCAGAGCACATGTTCAGCTTCCTGTGTCTTATGGGACTCTTTCTATTGGCTTGCCTTGTTCTCTGAGCATGCTGGGCAATTTGCTCCCTCTTTCTCTCTCCATCGGGTCTGTAAGAGTCTGCAGCATATCTCCTCTGTGAACTGAAACTGCCTATGTTATATTGTACTGTATGATCCTGTGCCTCTATCAAGATTTCACCAATATAAAGTATAAACAGCATTGCTATTCACTGTGTGACTGAAAATCTCCCAGCCTCTTTTGCTTGAGAGAGAGCTGGTAGAGAACAGACTCCCAGTTTGCAAGGCAAAAACTCTTGTCAAGCACATCTGGACTGTAAGTTATTTTTCCTTGTTCGACTGCATTAAAGAATATTTTGGTTGGCACCCTGACATAATAGCCCCGATAAAACAGCCTTGTAACAAAATAGCCCTTGACAAAATAGCCCCCTAGAGAAAAATAACACATCAGCGATCTGCTGCTGCCTGTAGCGCTTTCACACGGAGGTGAGAGGCGCTGTCAGGTCAGTGCAGGGGGCCTGGCACGGAGGGGGGAGGGAGTGGCGGCGAGGAGGGTAGCTGGACATGGGGGGAGGGCAGGGGGAGAAGGCATGGTTGCTGGACATGGGTTGAGAGCAGGGCAGAGAGGAGGGTTTCTGGGGAGGGGGGAGGCCAAGGGAAAGAGGAGGGCTGCTGGATATGGGGGGGAGGATCGGTGGACGGGGTGAGGCCAGGGGAGAGAGGAGGGCTGCAATACTCGCCCGTTTTTACGGGCTTAACGGCTAGTATATAAATAAACAAAATTCTATAGCTACCAACTGGTATTCATGATCTGTTCTGCTGTTTAAGGAAACTATTCTTCCATCAACATGCTAATTATAAACAAAAACCAATATTGTCATTATTTTCATAGTCTTACTAACCTTATCCTGTTTGGCAAGGTAAGATTATTAGGAAAAAAATGAAGTGCAATATTCTGGGCAGCCTGATCAGGCCCTTTTGTCGCAGGGGGCTAATTTGTATAGGGCTATATTGTGCGCAGGCCGTTTTAACAGTGGCTGTTATGTCAGGGGCTATTATGTTAGGAGCTTTTTTGTTTGGGCTATTTTGACTGGGTACCATTTTGGTTAAGTATATAAGTATTGCCATACTGGGACAGACCGAAGGTCCATCAAGACCAGCATCCTGTTTCCAACAGTGGCTAATCCAGGTCACAAATACCTGGCAACATCCCAAAAAAGTTCAATACATTTTATGCTGCTTATCCTAGAAATAAGGAGTGGATTTTCCACAAGTCCATTTTAATAATTGAGTCATCCAAATCTTTTTTAAATCCCGCTAACTGCTTTTACTACATTCTCTGGCAACAAATTCCAGAGTTTAATTACACATTGAGTGAAGAAAGATTTTCTCTGATTCGTTTTAAATTTACTACTTTCTAGCTTCATTGCGTGCCCCCTAATCCTAGAATTTTTGGAAAGAGTAAATAAGCGATTCACGTCTACCCATTCCACTCCACTCATTATTTTATAGACCTTTATCATATCTCCCCTCAGCCATCTTTTCTCCAAGCTGAAGAGCCCCAGCCGCTTTACCCTTTCCTGATAGGGAAGTCATCCCATCCCCTTTATCATTTTCATCACCCTTCTCTATACCTTTTCTAATTCTGCTATATCTTTTTTGAGATGTGATGACCAGAATTGAACACAATATTCAAGGTGTGGTCGCATTACAACATCCTCATTTCTGTTTTCCATTCCTTTCCTAATAATACCTAACATTCTATTTGCTTTCTTAGCCGCTGCTGCACACTGAGCAGAGGGTTTCACTGTAGCATCAATGATGACGCCTAGATCCCTTTCCTGGTTGGTGACACCTAATGTGGAACCTTGCATTACGTAGCTATAATTTGTGTTTCCCTTTCCCACATGCATCACTTTGCACTTGCTCACATTAAACATCATCTTCCATATCATCATGCTGATCAATCCATAGACTGGTGGGTTGTGTCCATCTACCAGCAGGTGGAGATAGAGAGCAATCCTTTTGCCTCCCTATATGTGGTCATGTGCTGCCGGAAACTCCTCAGTATGTTCTCTGTCTCAGCAGGTGGTGGTCACACACAGCAGCAGCTCTGGCTAGGTCTCCAAGCCTAATCTTTAGGTTTTGTTGAGTACCTGGGGTTGAGGGCTCTTCTTGAGCAAGTGCAAACCTGGTGGCGCCAGGTCCCTCCTTTTCTCCCCCCTCCCACTGGCTCCGTTAAAAAAAAAAAATTTTGGACGTCCTTAAAGGCGTTTATTTCGACGTTTATTTAAACGTTTATTGCAGCTACTCACTGGGACACCAGGTCGTTACAGCTCGGAGCGAGAAGCAGGTAATTTTTACCTTTTTATAGCGGGCAGGGGGTTCCCCGATCGATCTCCACGTGGCCTATGGCGTCGGAGGGCGAGGGCGCGAAGAATCGCTCCCCGGACCGTGTGTGCACTTCTAGCGGGGATGCGGGGGTCTTAAAGTCTGATTCGCCCTTGTTGGGTGTCAGTTCGGAGGCCGGTTAGTGTCCCGGGTCTTCCTCTGGTGCGGCGGTTTTTCCCGCCATAAACGCCCATCCCCCGCTGCTCGCCTCCGCCATCTTGGCCGGCCACTCTGCTCGGACGGCTTCTTCTTGGGCCGCCCTTGAGCTGGGAGACGTTAATGCCATGGCCGCCCTTGATTTGGGCGACGGCAAAAAAGCGGCTAAAGTTAAGCGCCATTCTTCCCGCGCGGCTCCTTCGCGGAGTGTCGCGCCGGACGCCATCTTGGATGCGCAGCATGTTTCTCCCCCGCTCTTGCGAGCGCTGGTTGAGGGTGCGTCTAGGGCTGTGGCCCAGGCTGCTGAAGTGCACAGTCTGGGGGGTTTCTCCCCCGAGTTTATTTTGCTGCTGCATCAGGCCTTCCTTATGCAAAACGCTGCCCCTTCTCCCTTGTCCGATAAAGGGGTTGAGGCCCCCGGAAGTAAACGCCCTCAGGTGGATTCCCAGGCCTTAGAGGACTCTGTTTCCTCTGATGTAGATGAGGGCAGCGTATCTGAGTTCTCCCAACGGTCCTTTGGGGATTCCTTGGAGGAGACGGATTCCCGCTCGGATGGAGCGGATGACCCCTCTGCAGCGCGGATCTTTCGCTCAGAGGATTTGCCCAACCTGTTAGTGCAGGCCATGAGCATTTTGAAGATTTCCTCTCCAGAGGACGTCTCTCCCTCAGCCTCTGTTGGCTCCGCCATTATGCTGGGGACGAAGTGCCCGCCTAGAACCTTCCACGTGCATGATGCCATGCACACCTTAATTTCGGCTCAATGGGATGTCCCGGAAGCGAGCCTCAAAGTGGCTAGGGCTATGTCCCGCCTCTATCCTTTGCCTGAAAGTGAACGGGAGGCCTTTCTTTGGCCTACCGTGGATTCTTTAATCACTGCAGTGACTAAGAAAACAGCGTTGCCGGTGGAAGGTGGCACGGCCCTAAAGGACGCCCAAGACAGAAGATTGGAGGCGGCCTTAAGGTCGTCCTTTGAGGCGGCTGCCTTAAGTTTGCAGGCCTCAGTTTGCGGCTCCTATGTGGCCAGGGCGTGCCTGACGATTGTGCAGCGGGCTTCCCCCTCGGATCCTTCCTTGAGGGCTGATTGGCCGGCCCTGGAATCGGGCTTGGCTTATTTGGCAGACTTACTGTATGATGTCTTGAGAGCCTCGGCTAAAGGTATGGCTCAGACAGTCTCTGCGCGGCGCTGGCTTTGGCTGCAACATTGGTCTGCTGACCACGCCTCTAAGTCCCACCTGGCTAAGTTGCCTTTTAAAGGCAAGCTGCTCTTTGGGGTTGAGCTGGACAAAATTGTGACCGATCTCGGCACGTCTAAGGGCAAGAGGTTACCAGAGGTCAGGGCTCGGGCCAGTGCTCGCCCCGGTATCTCCAGAGGACGGTTTCAGGAAGCCCGTCGGTACCGCCCGGGCAAGTCGGGCTCCTCTGCCCCCTCTTCCTTCAAGAGGAATTTCTCCCCCAAGCAGCATTCCTTTCGCAGAGACCGCCGTCCCGGAGGTGCGCCCTCCGGTCCTCCCCCAGAGTCTCGTACCCAATGACGGGGTCCTGGTCCATGGCCCAGTGCAGATTGGAGGACGCCTGTCCTCGTTTCTGGGCGAGTGGACCAGGGTAACTCCAGACGCTTGGGTGCTGGAAGTCATCAGAGACGGCTACAAGCTAGAGTTCTGCCGACCCTTAAGAGACGGGTTTGTACTCTCTCCCTGCAAGTCTCCAGTCAAAGCTGTGGCAGTGCAGCAGACCTTGGACAATCTGATCCGCCTTGGTGCGGTCGTTCCGGTGCCAGAAAATCAGCTTGGCAAGGGACGTTACTCTGTGGTACCAAAGAAAGGAGGTTCTGTACGGCCTATCCTCGACCTCAAAGGGGTCAATCGGGCCTTGAAAGTTCGGCTCTTTCGCATGGAGACTCTCCGCTCTGTTATAGCGGCAGTGAAGGCAGGGGAGTTCCTGGCATCCTTGGACATCAAGGAAGCGTACTTGCATATTCCCATCTGGCCTCCTCATCAACGCTTTCTGCGTTTTGCAGTCCTGGGCCGACACTTCCAGTTCAGAGCCCTCCCGTTCGGGTTGGCTACTGCTCCGCGGACCTTCTCCAAAGTAATGGTGGTCATCGCGGCCTTCCTGCGAAAGGAAGGAGTACAAGTCCATCCTTATCTGGACGACTGGTTGATCCGAGCCCCCTCTTATGCAGAGTGCGGCAAAGCTGTGGACCGGGTGATTGCTCTTTTGAGCTCCCTGGGGTGGATCATCAACTGGGAGAAATGCCAGCTGCGCCCGACTCAGTCCCTGGAGTATCTGGGAGTTCGATTCGACACCCAAGTGGGCAGAGTGTTCCTGCCGGACAATCGGATTGTCAAACTTCAGGCTCAGGTGGACCAGTTCCTAGTAGCCTCTCCGCTTCGGGCTTGGGACTATGTGCAGCTGTTGGGCTCTATGACGGCCACGATGGAAGTAGTGCCCTGGGCCAGGGCTCATATGAGACCACTACAACACTCTCTGCTGCAGCGCTGGACTCCGGTGTCGGAGGATTATGCTGTGCGCCTTCCCTTGGACCCAGCAGTGCGCAAGGCGCTGAGCTGGTGGCTGAAGACAGACAAGTCTGCAGGGATGCCTCTTGTGACCCCGGAGTGGATTGTCGTCACGACGGACGCCTTTTTGACGGGCTGGGGAGCCCACTGCTTGGGAAGGACAGCGCAGGGGCTCTGATCTCCTGCAGAGGCAAAGTGGTCTATCAACCTCCTGGAACTCAGAGCCATTCGGTTGGCGCTTTTGGAGTTCCTCCCGGTACTGGCGTTGAAGCCAGTACGGGTCCTGTCGGACAATGCCACGGCTGTGGCCTATGTCAACCGCCAGGGAGGTACCAAGAGCGCCCCTCTGGCCAAGGAAGCCATGAATATGCCAGTGGGCGGAAGCGAACCTGGAACAGCTGTCAGCTGCCCACATTGCCGGAGTCATGAATGTCAAGGCGGACTTTCTCAGTCGCCATACCTTGGATCCCGGAGAGTGGCAGTTATCGGCTCAGGCGTTCTTGGACATCACGAAGCGCTGGGGCCAGCCGAGCCTAGATCTGATGGCGTCATCGGCCAATTGCCAAGTGCCGCGCTTTTTCAGCAGAGGACGGGACCCTCGATCTCTGGGAGTAGATGCTCTTCTCCAACAGTGGCCAACACAAGAGCTTCTCTATGTGTTCCCGCCCTGGCCCATGTTGGGCAGGGTACTAGACAGGGTGGCAAAGCATCCGGGCCGGATAATCCTGGTGGGTTCGGACTGGCCCAGACGTCCCTGGTATGCGGACTTGATCAGGCTCTCAGTGGACGACCCTCTGCGGCTGCCAGTGGAGCAGGGCCTGTTGCATCAGGGTCCCGTGGTGATGGAGGATCCCTCCCCCTTTGGTCTTACGGCCTGGCTATTGAGCGGCAGCGTCTGAGGAAGAAGGGCTTCTCAGACAAGGTCATCGCCACTATGCTGAGAGCGAGGAAGCGCTCTACTTCTACTGCTTACGCCAGGGTTTGGCGTACCTTTGCAGCGTGGTGTGAAGCAGGCTCACTTTCTCCCTTCACTGCTCCAATTTCTTCAGTGCTGGTGTTCCTGCAAGAAGGTCTGGAGAAAGGCCTGTCGCTCAGTTCCCTTAAAGTCCAGGTAGCGGCTCTGGCTTGCTTCAGGGGCCGCCTCAAGGGTGCTTCCCTGGCTTCGCAGCCAGATGTGGTACGTTTTCTCAAGGGAGTTAATCACCTGCGCCCTCCTCTGCACTCAGTGGTGCCTGCGTGGAATCTCAACCTGGTGCTAAGAGCCTTGCAGAAGCCGCCTTTTGAACCCTTGTCGAGGGCATCTCTGAAAGACCTGACGTTGAAAGCAGTCTTTTTGGTGGCTATCACTTCAGCCAGAAGAGTTTCCGAGCTCCAGGCACTCTCATGTTGAGAGCCTTTTCTGCAGTTCACTGAGGCAGGAGTGACTATTCGCACAGTGCCTTCCTTCCTGCCCAAGATTGTTTCTCGCTTCCATGTGAATCAGCAGCTCTGTCTCCCTTCCTTTCGTAGGGAGGACTACCCAGAGGAATTCTCTGCTCTCAAATATCTGGATGTGAGACGAGTCATCATCAGATACTTGGAAGTGACCAATGATTTCCGGAAATCGGATCATCTGTTTGTCCTGTTTGCAGGTCCTCGTAAGGGTCTGCAGGCTGCTAAACCTACAGTGGCAAGATGGGTCAAGGAAGCCATTGCAGCGGCTTATGTGGCCGCGGGGAAGGTGCCGCCTATCCAGCTGAAGGCTCACTCCACTAGAGCTCAGGCGGCCTCGATGGCAGAGGCCGGGTCCGTCTCCTTGGAAGAGATTTGCAAGGCGGCAACTTGGGCATCGGCCCATACCTTCTCCAGGCATTACTGCTTGACTGTGGCTGCTCGGGCGGAGGCCCGGTTTGGAGCTTCAGTGTTGCGGTCAGGGATTTCAATGTCCCGCCCTGGGTGAGTACTGCTTCGGTACATCCCACCAGTCTATGGATTGATCAGCATGATGATATGGAAGGTAAAATTATGTATCATACCTGATAATTTTCTTTTCATTAATCATAGCTGATCAATCCATAGCCCCTCCCAGATATCTGTACTGTTTATATTCTGGTTGCATTTCAGATTCAAGTTTAGTCTTCAGTTCCTGTTCAGGAGGACTTCGTGTTCAAGTTTTTTCAATTGGATTCTTCAAGAGTTGAGACGAGTTTGTGTTACAGTGAGCTGCTGCATTCCTCTCCCCTCCGTTTTACGGGGCTGGATTGAGACATAAATTCTGCCGGCGCTCCCTCCCGCTTCGTGCGGCTGTAGGGCAGCTTTGTACCCCTCCCGCTTCGGCGGTGTTAGGGTCAGTCAGCTCCTCCCACGGTTACGGTTGCAGGATAAGCTAGATCCCCCCGCATCGGCGGGGTGGTGTCCCTCCCCCGCTCCGCGGGGATGAGCTGGGCGGATTCCCCTCCCCCACTTGTGTGGGGATGAGCTGGGTTAATTCCCCTCCCCCGTTTCGGCGGTGGTGAGCTGGGCACAGTGTCCCTTTGTGAGTGTAATTCTCTTAAGTGCTGAGTCCTGCGGATGGAGCTTGGATATCGACATACTGAGGAGTTTCCGGCAGCACATGACCACATATAGGGAGGCAAAAGGATTGCTCTCTATCTCCACCTGCTGGTAGATGGACACAACCCACCAGTCTATGGATTGATCAGCTATGATTAATGGAAAGAAAATTATCAGGTATGATACATAATTTTACCTTCCATTTGGATGCCCAGGCTCCCAGTCTCATAAGGTGCTCTTGTAATTTTTTACAATCCTCTTGCGATTTAACATCTTTGAATAACTTGGTATTGTCAGCAAATTTAATTCCCTCCATTTCTAGATCATTTGTAAATATGTAAAAAGCAGTGGTCCCAGCACAGACCCCTGTGGAACCCCACTATCTACCCTTCTCCACTGCTATAGTGAAACCCTCTGCTCAGTGTGCGGCAGCAGCTAAGAAAGCAAGTGGGACCCTTGGCCGCCCCCTGAAGGCTAGCCCTAGTGGGCTAGTGGCCCCCAACCCCCCCCCCTACCTTGAAGGAGGAGGGACTAGGACTTATTCCCTCCTCCTGCTGGGCTCAGCATCTTCTGAAATTGCCCGGTGCATCCTGGGATGCACTGTGTGGGGCTTTTTTTTGACAGAGTCCCCCTAATACTCTCCAATGCCCTGGAAAATCCTAATGCTGACCCAAAGCTGGCGTAGGGTTTGCCGTAGAAAGGGCACCCTTGTTTGGCCCGCTGCCCGCTGAGCATTGGGGAGGAATGGGTAATGACCCGTTTACCATGCATTTGCATGCTCATTGCATTCAGAGCCCGTGAGCTCATTATTTCACACATTCACCAGCTCCGAACGTTCAACGGTACCAAATGCGGGTGCTAATTTGACGCTAATGGCCTCTTGCGCACGCATTTGCTTCTGAGCATTGGGGCATGAATGCGTAAAACCATGAAGCAATTTCTTTACCGAAAAAAAAGACCTAGTGGGGTCTTCAGAAGTGCCTCACCAGCAATTGCAGAAGATAACATGGGCCTGAAAAAGCACAATTCTTTTGCATGCATTACAAACTCAATGATAGCCTGATTATTAATTGGCCCAAGAATAAAATGCAAAGGATTGCTGCCAACCTTTCTCATAATATCTCCATGTATTGTCTGTAAGCGAACACTTCAGCATACTCCAAATTAGATTGGAATAATATCCCACAGTCCCACTGGAACAGCTGTCAGGCATCTGCCAGCTCCAGGCATAAGCGAGCAAAACTGAGACCACTGCAAACGAGATAAAGAATCAGCAATATTATTAGCAGAACTCAACATATGCTTTGCTGCTAGAGTAACATTTAAATAAAGATATCTTAAAATGAAGGGGCCCTTTCACTAAAACGTGTTAAAATCTGGGTAACTATTCTCGCGTTACGTTTGTGTTATCCAGTTATTTATTTATTTAGGGACCCTTTTACTAAGCTGCTGAAAAGGGGGGGGGGGGCCTGCGCTAGCACCTGTGCGTGTTTTTGACGCCTGCTGAGACCCTCTTTTACCACAGCCGGTAAAAAGCTGTCTTTTTTTCCTGGACAAGAAATGGCCGTGCAGTAAGTGAACCAATTATCACACGGCCATTTCGAGGGGGACCACTTACCACCACCCATTGAGGTGGCGGTAAGGGCTCCCGCGCTAACCCAGAGGTAACCGGGCAGCGCATGGCATTGCCCAATTACTGCCAAGTAATCACCGACACTACAAAAATAAATACATTTTTGTAGTGCCGGATATGATGGTGCGCTGGGGGGGGGGGGGGGGGGGAATTACCACCGGGCTGTTGCAGTCTTTATTACACTTTTATAACCTGGCATCATTAACAAAACAGAATCGTAATACTGTATGCTAGAGTTCTACTCATTGACCTGGAAACTGGCACACAGTGGCGTACCTACAGGTGGGTCTGGGTGGGCCAGAGCCCACCCATCATGGACTCGGGGCCCACTCAAAATTGTGGCACTGTTACTGTGGCTGAGCGGGATCCCTAAACCTTGCCTGATGAAGATTTCCTCCTCCTTGGGCAGCCAGCAGCACTCGCCTCAAGCTGACGCTGACGTTGGACCTGCTGCATATGCTCAGTGTTCATACCTGCATAGCCTGCTGGTGGCATCGGCAGCTCAAGACAAGTACTGCCAGCCATAGGAGCCAACGTTTCAAAATGAAACTAGACCTCTTATTTATCACAGAAACCTGGTTCCATAGTCCTACAGACCCCGCCATCCTACAAACGTGCCCACCAGAATACAAAATCACGCACTGGACAAGAAATGGAGAAAAAAGAGGAGGCGGAATAGCTTTAATATACAAACCTGAATTCACCATCACAATCACAGGCGAATCTACCTCACCACAACTTGAAATTGCATCGACAAGAATCAACCATCCAAGTCTAATAGGACACCTTAACACAATCCTATTCTACAGGCCACCAGGAAAATGGCAAGACGCCCAAACACAACTCATGGATTTCATCTCGAATACCTGCGTATCAACTTCAAACATCCTCATACTAGGAGACATCAACTTACACCTAGAAGATGACACCCTACCAAGTACACGAGAATTCAAAGAATTCCTACAACTCTGGGATCTGCAAACACCCAACTTACAACCAACACACGAAAAAGGACACACACTAGATATCATAACAAATAGACTCGAACCGAACTCAACTATCACACTCACCAACACAAGATGGACACCCACACTATGGTCAGACCACCATAAAGCAAATGTCACACTTTACTGGCAAAAAAAAACACAACCAAACACAATCAACAAACATGAGCGAACAACCTACACAACAAGAGGAAAAATAGACCCCACAACATTCTGGCAACAGATCTACCAGAGTGAATGGACTGCAAACGCTGGCACCATCCAATTCCTCCAAGAATGGGACGATATAAGCACAACAACATTAGACAAAATCGCCCCAGTCCAAACCAGAACATCACACAGGAAAAATGCAAATCCATGGTTCAACGAAGAGCTGAAAAAACTGAAAACACAAGTCAGGAGACTTGAACGAGCCTGGAATAAAAAGAGAGATGAACAAACACTAAACGACTGGAAACAACTTCGGAGAAAATACAAATACACCATCAAACAGACAAAAAGACTACACTATAAAACATTAATAGGACCAAACTACAAAGACACACATAAACTCTTCAACCTCGTGAACAAACTGTTAGACACCACACCTGTTACAACCAATGGCAAAGATACACCAAGTGTTGACAACCTTGCAAAATACTTCAAGGAGAAGATTGTACAATTACGACAAAAAATACCCGCCAGCACTATAGAATACACCACTCTCCTAGACTGTCTAGATCCAGAAGAAGGAACACACCCAGCAGACAGAACCTGGACCGAATTTGAACTATTACCAGAAGAACTCATCTCTAAAACTCTCAAAAAATATGCCAAATCCAACTGCAAACTAGACATATGTCCAAATAGCCTCATGCAAACTGCTCCTCAACAATTCATAACAAACCTAACAAATCACATAAACTACATGCTACAAAATGGACTCTTCCCAAAAGAAAAAGGAAAAATCCTACTCACACCAATTCCTAAAGACACAAAGAAAAACACGAGCGAAATAACCAACTACAGGCCAATTGCATCCATACCACTAATAACCAAACTAACCGAAGGTATGGTAACCAAACAGCTCACAAACTATCTAGACAAACATTCAATACTGCATGATGCCCAATCAGGATTCCGTTCGAATCACAGCACAGAAACAGTATTAGTCACCCTAATGACCAGATTCAAACAAAGAATTGCAACCGGCAACAATATACTCCTCTTACAATTCGACATGTCCAGCGCCTTCGACATGGTTGATCATGAAATCCTAATACACATACTTGAATACTTTGGCATCGGAGGAAATGTCTTGAATTGGTTCAAGGGGTTCCTAACCCTGCGCTCGTATCAAGTCACATCAAATTCAACCACGTCCAAGGCATGGATACCTGAATGTGGAGTCCCACAGGGATCACCTCTCTCTCCAACTATATTCAACCTAATGATGATCCCTTTAGCAAAACTCCTATCAAACCATAACCTCAACCCGTACATATACGCCGATGATGTGACAATATACATCCCATTCAAACAAGACATCAAAGAAATCTCCAGCGAAATCAATAAAAGTCTACACATCATGAACACATGGGCAGATACATTCCGCCTGAAACTGAACGCAGAAAAAACCCAATGCCTGATACTCACCTCCCAATACAACACAACAGAATTCAACGTGATAAACACACCAAACCTAAAACTTCCAATCTCAGAAACACTAAAAATCCTTGGAGTGACTATCGACCGCCACCTAACACTCGAAACTCACGCAAACAACATAACCAAGAAGATGTTCTTCAGCATGTGGAAACTGAAAAGAATTAGACCATTCTTCCCAAGATTCGTCTTCCGCAGCCTAGTGCAATCCCTCGTCCTTAGCCACTTGGATTACTGCAACTCATTATACGCTGGCTGCAAAGAGCAAATACTAAGGAAACTTCAAACAGCCCAGAACACAGCAGCCAGGCTCATCTTCGGAAAACCTAAATATGAAAGGGCAAAACCACTACGAGAGAAACTACATTGGCTTCCACTCAAGGACCGCGTTACTTTTAAAACTTGCACACTAGTCCATAAGATCATTTACGGTGAAGCCCCAGCGTACATGTCTGATTTAATAAACCTACCACCTAGAAACGCCAAAAGATCATCCCGAACTCACCTCAACCTTCATTACCCAACCTGCAGGGGCTTGAAGTACAAGACGATACACGCGTCAACCTTTTCCTACAAGAGCACGAAGTCTTGGAATACATTACCACGCAACCTAAGAATGATCAACGAACAAGCCTCCTTCCGTAAACTACTGAAGACACACCTGTTCGAACAAACTTATGGAAAGAGCCAATACACATAGAGACCACTCACTGTCCAAAATGCAATACACATCCACATCTGATCCATCATCCCTTTATCCAGTCAACCATACATTCGTCCACGGAACTATGCACACTATATGTCTAGGCGCCTAATAATGCCCTTTCTTCCCATTGTCTCTTTCTAATGTCTCTGTGTTTTGTCCCATTGTTATACTACCAACGATATTCGAATGCCTCGCACAACTCTGTACAATGTAATCCATAACTTAGTTGTAACAAATGTATTTCTTTTATTCAAGTCTTATTGTAAGCCACACTGAGCCCGCAAATAGGTGGGAAAATGTGGGATACAAATGCAACAAATAAATAAATAAATTAGGGGTACTGACGTGTTTTTTTGTTTTTTTTTTTACAGGTGGTGCATTTCCCCCTCCCACTCCCCCTTTAGCTCAGTTTTAAACTGAGATAAAGTGGGGAGGATCTTCAAATCTTCTGGCAAAGAATTCCAAGGCTGAGGAGCTTGCACAGAAAAAACGAAGAGGTGCAAAGTGAGAGAATAAATATCATGAAAAGATGATACAACTAGAAGATCCCATTGTGAGGATCGCAAAAGATAAAAGCAATAAAATTGCATGCACAAATTTGCATGCGCAGTTCTGAGCGCCATATGTAAAATTAGGGGGTATCCAACATAAATATTGAACATGCCCATGCACCTCCTCCCGTGAATGCCCCCTTGCATTTACATGTTAAGTAAGTTGAGTGCTAAAGTTATAAAATACTGCTTTGCACTTATTCGCTTAACTTTTGGGCCCTAATAAAATTCTTTGGTGCTCTTACCGTCTGTGGTTTTGGTCTGGGTTTTTTTTGGGTTTCTTCCGCTCTTTTTTGTTGGTTTGTGTTTTTTGCGGGAGATTTGGACCCTCTTTTTGTTGGTATTTGACATTTCCCAACATTTGCACTGATGTACATTAAGGGGTGAATTTTATATATGGCACTGAAAAAGGCGCTATTCTATAAGCCGCACTTAAAGTTAGGCACAGTTTATAGAATAGCTCTTAGACCCAGGAATTGAGCCTAACTTTAGGCAAAGTCATTTGCACCAGCTGAAACGTGATGCAAACGTACATGCCTAAATCAGGTGTGTATCCCCCCCTTAATCTTTAACAACACATGTAAATGCTAGCAACATCCCTGTTCCACCTAAGACCCCCCTCCCATTTCCACTCCCTTTTTTTTTTTACTCATATGCAAAATTTAGGCGCGGATCCTGTGCCTAAATTTACACGTATAAATTCCAATTAAATCTAATTAGTGCCAATAATTGCGTGTTAAAAAGCCAACTATTGGCACTAATAAGCTCGTTATTTAATTGAATTGCATGCAAAAATTGGGCGCATGCAATTTTTGGTGACTTTTATAGAATTAGGGGTGAAGGGGTAAGATTTCCAAAGCTTAACTGGGACTTAGACATCTAAAATAAAGTGTTGCTCATTTAACTCAGCTCTACATAAGTACATAAGTATTGCCATACTGGGAAAGACCAAAGGTCCATCGAGCCCAGCACCCTGTTTCCAACAGTGGCCAATCCAGGTCACAGATACCCGGCAACATCCCAAAAATGTACAAAACATTTTATACTGCTTATCCCAGAAATAGTGGATTTTCCCCAAGTCTATTTAATAACGGTCTATGAACTTTTCCTTTGTAAGTACATAAGTATTGCACTAAAGGGAAAATTCTACAAAGGGTGCTAAAAATTTGAGTGCTTAGATAATATTCTATAACAGCATCTGGACACCCAGACTCTGTTATAGAATTGTAACATACACTGTATATAATAATGTAGTAAGTGATGTCAGATAAAGTCCAGAATGGTCCTTCCAGTCGGCCCAACAGTCACACTCATTATCCATTCATGATTAAATCAACAATAAACATGATATTATATACTTGATCATGGTCTTTCTTTGGTGTTTCTGGGCCATGGACCGTAGAAGTCCGTCCGACTCTGTCCTTATGTTCCAACTACTGGAGTTGCCATCAAAGCCCACTCCAGCCTACCCATCTTGTCATTTGCGAGACCAAGACTGTAAAAGTCTGCCCAGCATTGGCCTTAGTTCTGGCTACTGAAGTTGCCGTTGAAGCCCTTTCCAGCCCATCCTAAATTGGATTGCCATATACAGAACACAGACCTACAAAGTCTGCCCAGCACCAGCCTTAGGTCTTCACAGCCGGAGTCACCGTCCAAGCACCACTCACACATCCACACACCTGCAGCCATTTAAGGTTTTATTTAAAAAAAATTTTAAATACCATCCATTTTCTAAATAGAGAGCCTCTGTGTTCATCCCACACCTTTTTGAATTCCGTCACCATTTTTGTCTCTACCACCTCCCTCGGGGGAGCATTCCAAGCATCGACCACCATCTCCGTGAAAAAGAATTTCCTGACATTAGTCCTAAGTCTACCACCCTGCAACCTCAGCTCATGTCCTCTAGTTTTACTGTTTCCCCTACTCTGAAAAAGATTTGTTTCTATATTAATACCTTTCAAGTACTTAAATGACTGTATCATATCTCCCCTATCCCTTATTTCCTCTAGGGAACACATATTCAGATCTTCCAGTCGCTTCTCATATGTCTTATGGCGCAAGCCCCATATCATATTTGTTGCTTTCCTCTGGACCGCTTCTAGTATTCTGACATCCTTTACAAGATATGGCCTCCAAAACCGAACACAATACTCCAGGTGAGGCCTGTTTTGTTACTTTAAGATCCTTGGACACCATCACCCCCAAGGTCTTTCTCCCTGTCTGTGCATATCAGCCTCTCATCTCCTAGGACATATGGCTCCCTTGGATTTTTACTCCTTAATTGCATCACTCTGCATTTCAAACATTACACCATTCTTCTAACTTTTGCAGATCCCTTTTCATGTTTTCCACTCCCACCAGGGTGTCCACTGTATTACAAATCTTGCTATCATCCGCAAAAAGGCAAACCTTACCTTTTAACCCTTTGGCAAGGTCACTCACAAATATATTGAATAGAATCATACCCAGTACAGATTCTTGGGGCACTCTGCTACTCACCTTTCTTTCCTCCGAGTGAATTCCATTGACCACCATCCTCTGGTATCTATCAGTCAACCAGTTTCTAATCCAGTTCACCAGTTGGGTCCTAAATTCAGCCTGTCAAGTTTATTTAAGAGCCTCCAATAAGGACCCGTGTAAGTCATCATTTGCGCTCCAACATTTAGGCACTATCACTTAGCCATGTAAATGGCAGGGTGGGTACACATGCACCTAATGTTGTAGCAGAAGTGTAGCTATGGGTGGATACAAGCCCACCCAGCAGTGGTGCACCTGTGATATGATTGTCTGAGATCCATAAGTCCTACCAGCTGAAGTCCCCTGCAGGCGATCCAGGGGAGAGATGCTGGGGTGGGAGGCAGAGGAAAGATGCCGGGCAGGGTTCTTGTGCCAACTCACTTTGGTCTAAGGCCCACCAAAAATTGAGTGTCTGGCTATGCCACAGTTTTGGAGGGAACTGCTGTCTGTGGAGGTCAAAGGTCATCGCTGCAACAACTAGTTAAGGAAAGGTTATACCAGACAGTTCCAAATGAAGGTCCATGTTCCGTGTTTTTGTTTCCCAGTAGAGATTGGCTCCAATTGACACAGAAGTCAAAAATAGCAGGCCAAATTTAAAATAGAATAAGAAAAATGTCTCATTCTCTGGAGCCCTTTTTATTTATCTACTGAGATTTTCTATACTGTCATTAACTAACTGGCAGATCACAGCGGTTTAGAATTTTAAAACCAACAAAAAATTAGACAAAGAAAAGGAACTACAATTTAGGGATAGAAAAGGAACCACTCATACAAAGAAATCGACAAGAGTTTTAGGACAGATAGGAGAGCTGGAGTGAAGAGGAGGGAAGGACGTTGAAAAATTGTGAAAAACCAACCTAGGTGAGATCAAATGCTTGGTGGAAGAGCCAGGTTTTAAGGGCATATTTAAATTTATTGAAGGAATGTTCGGTCCGTATAGTAAGGGGCATGGAGTTCCAGTGGAAGGGAGCAGTGAAGAAGAAAGCACGATGCCTAGTGAATTCCAACTGAGCAGATGTAAAGCTAGAGAAAGTTATCATTAATGGAGCGAAGAAGTCGTGCTGGGGAGTAAGGTATGGTGAGATTAAAGAGCTATGAAGGAAGACCAATTCTGAGGGCTTTAAAGGCAAGGGTAAGAGTTTTGAAGGTTACCTGTTTATCTACAGGGAGCCAATGGTGCTTAGAGAATAAAGAAGAAATATGGTCAAAATTTGCGTGCGGGAGACAAATTTCTTAAGCTGAGATTGAGAACAGTCCCTTAATTCTGCTACACAGGTTTTGATAAAGAGAGATACGTGTCTATCTCATCCTGGAAATAAATCTTGATTTCAAAATGTACTCAACAGCTGACCACAGACCAAATCATGTTCCTCTTTTGTTCTGATGCTCTTTTTTTTCTATTCTCACCCAGTGACCTCAGTGTCTTTCTTCTGCTCAGCTCCTTGTGACCTGTTTGCTGTTAGTCACTTTTAGGACATCTCCGGTACATTCCAGCAGCTACGAATTCTAGCACAGAGTAGGAAATGCTTAGGTGCTGGTTTTAGTGGGGATTATCTGGAATTGAGGTTTTTTTTTTTTTAACCACCCAGGTTTTCTCCCTAATGTGGAGTTTTTCCGGGTTTTTCTTTTTTCCTCTTATCCTGTATTATTAAGAACCAATGATATTATCCTGTTCCCTTTGAAGAGTAGTGGATTTGCTTGTGCCTTTTGCTACTTTCCCTACTGGGAAGTTTGAGGTTCTGTGTGTTAGTATCTACGTACTATTTTCATTTTGAAAGTAGTGGGAGTGTTTGGGAAATCCATTATTTTTTATTTTTGTTACATTTGTACCCCGTGCTTTCCCACTCATGGCAGGCTCAATGCGACTTACATATTGTATACAGGTACTTATTTTTACCTGGGGCAATGGAGGGTTAAGTGACTTGCCCAGAGTCACAAGGAGCTGCCTGTGCCTGAAGTGGGAATCGAACTCAGTTCCTCATTACATAATACATCAGATTCAAACTGTTCCTTGATTAGTATAGTATACTACTTACAATGTCAACACAATACGTAATAGAACATTTTAATAGACAACATAGGTATAAGCAAAGATAGAACATATAGGGGCCCTTTTACTAAACTGTGTAGGCACCTATGCAGGGCCGGTCAAACCCGGTAAGCGGGGTAAGCACCGCAGGGGGGCGCCTACCTTCAAGGACGCTGCTGTGGCGCTGCGGTGCCATACCGTGCCACCCTTGGGGGTTTAAATCTTTTATTTACCTCCGTCCCAGCGGCTGCGTCATTTCAAAGCCCTGCCCGTCTCTAGCCTTCCCTCCCTTCGTGAGTTCGTTCCCTCAGAGTCCTGCCCTCGAGGAAAGAGGAAATGACATCAGAAGGAGGGACTCTGAGGGAACGAACTCATGAAGGGAGGGAAGGCTAGAGACAGGCAGGGCTTTGAAATGACGCGGCTGCTGGGACGGAGGTAAATTAAAAAAGACTTAAACCACGCAGGTTTGCAGGAAGAAAAAGGGGGATGTTGGGGGGAGTCGGAGAAGAGGGCGGGCAGGTGGCCATAAATGGGAGAGGGATGGGGCGAAGGAGAATCGCACTGGGCTGAAAAAGGGGGCAGAGTGGGAGAAGAGGGAGGGAGAAGAGAGAAAGGAGATGCTAGACAGGGGGGGGGGGCGCAGGCGCCAACTGATAGTCTGCAGGGGGGCACCAGAGACCCTAGGACCGGCCCTGCACCTATGCACACCCAATGAGTGTCAATTTGGAGTTACCGTGTGGCTACCGCAAGGCCCGGGTGATAATTTCATTTTTATGTGCGTCCGCTACACGCCGGAAAATAATTTTTATTTTTCTGTGCATGGTGGAAACAGGGCAGTAATCGTCATTCTATGTGCTTAGATGATTATCGCAAGGTTACTACGTGAGACCTTACCGCTAGGTCAATGGCTGGTGGTAAGGTCTCAGACCCAAAACGGATGCACGCCAATTTTTATTTTGCCCCACATCCATTGTCAGCAAAATTTTTTTTGCAAAAGGCCTTTTTTACAGGCAAGCTGAAAAATGGATCTGTATGCGCCCAAAACACGCGCCTACACTAGGGCAGCCCATTTTTCAGCGCACCTTAGTAAAAAGACCCCATAGATAAGTAAGAGAGTAAGAGGAGTTAGAAAATAAGGTGATTTATTTAGAGAAAGTTGCACATGAGGTCAGATAGATGGTTAAATATTATCTCAACTAAGGTAGGAGTGGATAAACCTTTTTTTCAGCACCCAAATTTGGGTGCCATGTACTGAATTTAGTCCCCAGTACCCAATCGTAGCTGCATACATGATTATTTTCTAAACTAATTATTTTTTTCTAGCGCTAATGCATAAATTTTGGCTGGACAGCTTGATGTGTGGACAAAATTTATCTGTTTAAATTTAGGAGAGGCCAACATTTATCCAGCTACTATTCAGATAAATACATCTATTTTTAGCTGTCCTATCTTTAATGGGTAACTTATCTGTTTAAGCTGAGGACCACATAAATGGATAGGGCTGCTGTGTACTCGGCATAGAGATTTATTTATTACATTTGTATCTCACATTTTCCTGCATAGCAGTAGGCTCAATGTGGCTTACAGGTTCTGGAGAGGAGAGTGCCAACTCCGGAAATATATACAGAGTGGAAAATAGAGTAACAGTAGGTGAAAAGAAGCTGATAAGGTTCCGGAAAAGAGAATACAACTCTGGGACAAATATATAGTAGCATATAGAGAAAAGAAATCCCAATGAGGCTGATAAGTCTCCGGGGATGGGACTACAGCTTCTAGTGAGCAATACAGAGTAGGATAAGGGTAGAAGTACACTTAATTATAACTGGAGTGGTAAAATTAGTACACTTTGATGTAATAGGATTATGTGGAAGGGGTATTGTTCATTTCTTAGATCGAAAGATGTGATGCGTTGTTCACGAATTAGTTCGGGCCTGCTGGGTAGGCTTTCCGGAAGAGGTGAGTCTTGAGGTCTTTTCGAAATTTTAGATGGGTGTTCACAGTTCTAATGTTTCTAGGTAAAGCGTTCCAGAGCTGGGTGCAAATGTAGGAAAAGCTGGATGCATATGTTGATTTGTATTTTAGTCCTTTACAGTTTGGGTAATGCAGGTTTAGAAACGTTCTTGATGATTCGATGATGTTTCTAGTTGGTAAGTCGATAAGCTCAGTCATGTAGGTTGGGGCCAGACCATGGATTATTTTGTGAACCAGAGTGCAAATTTTGAAGGCTATTCGTTCCTTGATTGGTAGCCGGTGCAGTATTTCGCGAAGGGGTTTAGCACTTTCGAATCTTGTCTTTCCGAAAACGAGTCTAGCTGCCTTGTTCTGCGCGGTCTGGAGTTTCCTTAAGATCTGTTCTTTGCATCCCACATATACGGCGTTACAGATAAGCGAATAAACCTATTTGCCGTTCTGCAGTGGACGTATCTCTGAATGAGATACTTTAAGAATTTTCACTGCTTTCTGTCTCAGGCCTCATGTGAACCGAATCTTGATTCGTGAGTCAAAAGCTGTTTGGCACAGCATTGAAGAAACACGGGTTCCAAATGTTTGACAACACTGGTGACTAACACAGTGTAAAATTCACACCTCCCCAGGGCTGGAATGCGGCCCACAAGGCTGATGTCAGCCAGGAGTCAGAAGGAGTGTCAGACCTGAGAAGCTGCATTTACAGCTATACTTAAAAGATGTATCAGTAGCAGGAAGGAACCCATCTGTACTTGGAGTGTGATTCCATTCATCAGGAGCATCTTTAGAAACTTCACAGGCAGATTTTAGATGGAACGTGGAGAAGGGAACTCACAGGTCACAGTCAGGATGTGAGGAACCCCCATGTTATTTTACAAGAGAAGCTGCCAAATGTAGAGCGTCTTGTAAATTAGGTGCACGACCGCAGGCAAAGCCCTCCCACGTACAGAAGGAGCGGTGATTTTGGAAAGCTGCACGTGGGAAAAAGCAACACGGAACCCCCTTCCCCCCATACAAAAATGTGGGAGCAGCTTCCTAAAATCACTACTCCCTCTATAAAGGGCCCCAATTCTAGCACTGACAGCCCTCCCCCAGCAGCAGCACTCCCCCAATCAAGCCCCCCCCCCCCCCGATGCCAGTTCTCACCTTGTTTGATCTTCCCCCCCACCCCACAACACACCTCCACAGATCAACACCCTCCAACGCAGCACACAAATTTCCCAGATCTACACTCTCCTGTAGCACCACGCACCCACCCACCCAGATCAACCTCTGCCTGCAGCACATCAACCTACAAAGTGAATGGGCTGTGTCGGCATTACCGCATTGGCAGCCACTAACACAGCTTTGTAAACAGGGGCCTAAGGTTCCCTTTTACTAAGCCGCGTATGTGCACCCAATGCATGTCAATTCTGAGTTACCGCCCGGCTACCGAGTGGCCAGGGCAGTAATTTCATTTTTTATGTGCGTCGGAAAATATTTTTATTTTCTGGCACGCGGGCTGTAATCAGCATTTGAACACGCGTTGACCATCCCGGTTAATGTACGAGACCATACTGCTAAGTCAATGGCTGGCGGTAAGGTCTCAGACCCAAAATGGACGCGCGCCAATTTTCATTTTGCCGCACGTCCATTTTTGGCCAAAAAAAGGCTTTTTTTTTTACAAATGTACTAAAAATGATTCTGCTTGCGGCCAAAACAAGCACCTACACTACTGCAGGCCATATTTCAGCGCACCTTAGTAAAATGACCTCTTAGGGCTCTATTTACTAAGGTACACTAGCATTTTTAACACACCTACAATTAGCATGTGTGCTAACCGTGCAGGCACCTATAGGGATATTGTAGGCATGTACATGGTTAACACGCGTTAAAAATGCTAACGCGCCTATAACACGGCTTAGTAAACTAAGCCCTTAGTTTGTAAACCGCTTAGCCCTGCCTGCCATTTCAAGCGGAATAGAAAATCTGGAATAAATAAAATAAACAAACTGACAACATTTTTTTCCTGTGGGACGGTAAAGTAAACAGCTTACAACATTTTGTTTGTGGCTGAATCAAACACAGCAAAATTTAACATTCACAATGTGTTCTGATACAGATAAATATTCATTTTTTGCTCTTGAAGACAGCCACTGGGTATCAGACTACTGTTTATAGCAAGCTGACTGATTGGAATACATTTCTTCATTATATTTTAGTTACATTTGTACCCCGCACTTTCCCACTCATGGCAGGCTCAATGTGGCTTGCATATTGTATACAGGTACTTATTTGTACCTGGGGCAATGGAGGGTTAAGTGACTTGCCCAGACTCACAAGGAGCTGCCTGTGCCTGAGGTGGGAATTGAACTCAGTTCCTCAGGACCAAAGTCCACCACCCTAACCACTAGGCCACTCCTAGCTTATAGCAGCTGTCACCCGGTGAGTCTTAAAAATAGTTTACCTTTCTCCCAGTTTCTGAGATATCAGAGAATCTGTTCAGAAGTTAACAAGTTTAAAGCACAGTCAGTGAATCTTAAGTCATGATTCATCAGTGGAGGTTATCCTGAAAAGGTAGTGCCCACAGCACTAAAATGTGCTAAGTATAATAATCGGGATTTATTGCTGAGGCCATCAATTTAACCTGTGTTTTGTCCAGACTCCGTTCCTTTTATCTTGCTGCACCATATGCCTGGAATAGACTTCCTGAGCCGGTACGTCAAGCACCATCTCTGGCCGTCTTCAAATCTAAGCTAAAAGCCCACCTTTTTGATGCTGCTTTTAACTCCTAACCTTTATTCAATTGTTCAGAACCCTTATTTTATCATCCTCACTTTAATATTCCCTTATCTCTTATTTGTCCTGTCCTAATTAGATTGTAAGCTCTGTCGAGCAGGGTCTGTCTCTTCATGTTCAGGTGTACAGCGCTGCATACGTAGCGCTATAGAAATGATGAGTAGTAGTAGTAGTAATATGGTAACACTGGCATGTAGTTAAAATACATCCAACTCTTCAGAAATTCAGTTTACCGATCACTTACAATCGAGGCAAGAATCTTAAAGAATTGTTATGACCCTCTCAGTTACCCTCTAGTGAAGATTCCAAGACTGTTACTACACCCTCTATTAAGGGACATAGGACTTAATTCTATATATATGGCACCTAAAAAACTGTGCGGAACACATTCATATTCTATAAAACTTATGTGCAGTATACAGAATATGCTTAGTTGTTGTTATAGCGCCTAAATCTAGGTGCGTCCATGTATGCCAACAAAAATTTGAACTTAAATCCTGGTGCACAGATTTACATTCACTGGGCCATATTCTATAACAACGCATGTTAAATTTCAGAACGCCCACTGAATGCCCATTTCCCTGCCCATAACCACGCCCCTTTCTGCCTGCGTGCATTACAAATTAGGCGCAATTCATTACATATGCTTAGGAATTCGTGCACATGTTCTAATTAATGTCGATTATTGCTTTAGTACTGTTAAATACGTTGATTAGCTTGTTAAACCAATTAAGATACACAATATGCTTGGAGTTCTGTGCGTTTCTTTAGGCGTGCTGTATAGAATCCAGCTGATAGTCCTTGGGGCAGATGTCAGACATGTCTAATGTCATTGACTCTTACAGATTTTGAGAGTTCAGTGGGTAAAAGGAAGTATAAGTTAAGATACTCTACTAGGTGTCTACAGAGTTTGTGGTATATTGTATTATCTGCCCCTGCAAAAAAAAGACCCTTTATGTTTGTCTGACATACACTTTAGGGTTCGCACAAATGAGCAAAAAAGTACTCTAAATCTTCAACGCAAAGAAGCCCCTTTGGCTATGCATTGTATTCAAGAAAACTAAGATTTTTCATCCCTCTGATATTTTACCATTGATTATGTGCCTCCTATGCAACGAGGGTGTAACCGTAGATGGAGTTTATTGCGGCTTGAGCAGCGCTAGATTTACAGATTACATATGCTAGTAGCCCAGGGATTAAATACTAAGATTGATAGATTCATTTTTTCTGTCAGTTGGTGTACTTCAGGGATCTGGACCTCTTCTTTTCTCCATCTATACTTCTTCCCTTGGTACTCTGATCTCATCCCATGGTTTTCAGTATCATCTTTACGCTGATGACTCCCAGTTCTACCTCTCCACACCAGAAATCTCAGCTGAAACCCAGGCCAAAGTATCAGCCTGCCTGTCTGACATTGCTGCCTGGATGTCTCAGCGCCATCTGAAACTAAACATGACCAAGACTGAGTTTCTTATTTTTCCCCCTAAATCAACCTCTCCTCCTCCCCCATTCTCTATTTCTGTGGATAACACTCTCATTCTTCCTGTCTCATCAGCTCGTAACCTTGGGGTCATCTTTGACTCTTCTCTCTCCTTCTCTGCACATATTCAACAGACTGCTAAAACCTGCCGTTTCTTTCTCTATAATATCAGCAAAATTTGCCCTTTCCTTTCTGAGCACACTACCAGAACCCTTATTTCATCATCCTCACTTTAATATTCCCTTATCTCTTGTTCATCCTGTTTGTCTGTCCTAATTAGATTGTAAGCTCTGTCTCTTCATGTTCAAGTGTACAGCGCTGCGTACGTCTAGTAGCACTTTAGAAATGATAAGTAGTAGTAAAAGTAGTAGTCTTTGGGATTCTGGAATCTTGCTACTCTTTGGGATTCCGGAATCTTGCTACTCTTTGGGATTCCGGAATCTTGCTACTCTTTGTCCTTATCCCTTATTTGTCCTGTTTGTCTGTCCTAATTAGATTGTAACCTCTGTCGAGCAGGGACTGTCTCTTCATGTTCAAGTGTACAGCGCTGCGTACATCTAGTAGCACTTTAGAAATGATAAGTAGTAGTAGTAGTAGTCATTTTTTCTGAAGTATCATTTTTTTAAAGTACTCTTTAGGTCTTCATTTTTTGAAGTAAAAATTTTTAGAAGTAAAATATTTTTTAAAGTATTCTTTAATTTTGTTTATGCTTTCAGTTCTCCTTCAGTTTTTTCATTGGTTAGTCTGCTATTAGCTAAGCTTTTACCAGCTATATTTCTGTTGGTCAATTTGAATTGTGGGCACTTTAAATTGAAAGATGCCATGTTTGGTAACCACTTCTTATGAGCACCGTAAAATTAACAGAGGTTAGCCCTGGAATTTAAATGAAGGGGTTTTTTTTGAAGTTTTTCTCGCTTGGTTTTTGAGACTACCTCCTTGTCTTCTTGCTAATGAACCTAATTCATGTAAAAACAAACAACAAGCTTCACCACAATATCAGCTCCACAGATATTACATACCGGACATTCATATCATCTCATCAAATTCAGTTCAGGAAGTGTGTAATGAATGTCTTCTTAGTAAACAGAGCCCTAAATCTTCTTCCATTTTCATTCTTATGACCAGTCAATATACTGCTATTCATAGCAATATACAATCAGAATTACTAGAGGGAAGGGAAGGGAAATGGGACGTGATATACCACCTTTCTGAGGTTTTTGCAATTACATTCAAAGTGGTTTACATATATGCAGGTACTTATTTTGTACCAGGGGCAATGGAGGGTTAAGTGACTTGTCCAGAGTCACAAGGAGCTGCAGTGGGAATTGAACTCAGTTCCCCAGGATCAAAGTCTACTAGAATCACTAACCACTAGGCTACTCCTCCACTACTGATGCAGCCGCGCAGGCTTCTGTTTCTGTGAGTCTGACGTCCTGCACGTATGTGCAGGACGTCAGACTCACAGAAACAGAAGCCTGCGCGGCCGCGTTGCTGATCTGCAAGGGCAGGATTCTACTTGGAATGTTGTTAGTGGAATAGCAACATTAACATTCCATGTAGAATTTCAAACAGTAGCAACAGAATCTCAAGTAGTAGCAACATTCCATGTAGAATCTCAAATAGTAGCAACAGAATCTCAATAGTAGCAACATTCCATGTAGAATCTCAAGTAGGGAAAGGAAAATGGGACTTGATATACCATCTTGCTGAGGTTTTTACAACTACATTCAAAGCGGATTACATATATTCAGGTACTTATTTTGTACCAGGGGCAATGGAGGGTTAAGTGACTTGCCCAGAGTCAGAAGGAGCTGCAGTGGGAATCAAACTCAGTTCCCCAGGATCAAGGTCCACTGCCCTAACCACTAGGCTACTCCTCCGCTCTAGAGCAGGAATAGTCTACAATCTGCTTTTTAATTAAGATTAATACAATCTGTCTCTCTTCCATTCTTAACAATCTTTGCCTTTGTGTTCTAAATCACTCCCTTTCACTCAGTCTAAAATAGTTTTCACACTTCAGCACCCTGGTCAGCTACGGTACACTGACTGGGATTTCAATCTCACAACTGCTCTTAAAGAGGGTTTCTTTTTCTTTTTTAAAAATCTTTTTTTTTTTTTTAAATCTCATTTTCCACTTGAGCAACAGTTTCTCCCAGCTGCTCTGTGGCCCTTGGTGTGTGGCTCCAAAACCCTGTCACGTTTAGAATTCTCATCTCCTTCCTGCAGCATGCAGCCCTGCTCAACTGTCCTCTGGTTTAGGAGATTTAAAGTTAGATTATTTAGGTTATACTTACTGCTTAATAACAGAGATCTTCATGATTCTTTTTATTTATAACACACCTCTAACACAGGAAAATGCCAAAATAT
Source organism: Microcaecilia unicolor (assembly GCF_901765095.1). Lineage (NCBI taxonomy): Eukaryota > Metazoa > Chordata > Amphibia > Gymnophiona > Siphonopidae > Microcaecilia > Microcaecilia unicolor. The sequence continues at coordinate 628,351,755 of NC_044032.1, forward strand.
GGCCATACCAGGTTTTATCTATTAAGGGGTCAATATTCAAAGTGATTTAACCAGCCAGAAATGGCTCCTGACCAGTTAAATTGCTCGTTTGGGGCTATCCACTGATATTCAGTGGCATTTAATTGATTACCCCCAGATTTTATATAGCACGGCTAGAGATTTATTTATTTATTTATTATCTCATTTGTACCCCACAGTTTCCCAACAGCGTCAGGCTCAATGGGGCTTACAATGCACCACAGAGGCAGACGCCAATGCAGTAAAACGAAGCTAATACAGCAGAAAACCTACAAGAGATAATGGGGAAGAGTAGGAATGGACAGAAGGTGAAGGGAAACTTTGAGGGAAGAGGGAAGGGGGATGTATCCAAATGTCTCTAGATCGATGCGCTTCCAGCAGTGGAGACACAGGAAGAGGCTGTGGGATAAGCACTTCTGAACAACATGGTCTTCAGAGATTTCCTGAATGTTAGATGATCTGCACCAAAATCCAGGCGGATTCTATAACAACGCACTTAACTTAATTGGCTTAACCAGATCATTAGCGTTGATAACAGCACTTAACAAGCAATAATGAGCACTAATGGGCAATAATTAGAACTTACGCTAAGCATATTCTGTACTGCACTGTGCCTAACTTCTAATACACGCAAACAGGGGTGTGGATATGGGAAGGGAAATGGGCATTTCGTGGGTGTTCTGAAATTTACACGCGTATAGAATATGGCCCCGTGTGCCTAAATCTATGTGCTAGGATTTACGCCATGTTTTCATTGGTGTAAGTGGATGCATATGGTTTTATTTATTTATTATTTATTTATATTTCTGCATTTGTATCCCACATTTTCCCACCTCTTTGCAGGCTCAATGTGGCTTACATTATGCCCTAGTGGCGATCGCCATTTCCGGAATGAGAAGTACAGAATATTATTGCAATTAAAGTACAGAAAATATAAAGTAAATTTCAGGTATTTGAGATCATTGGTAATGTATAACGTTCAATAATAACATTGTGATTAAATTAATTCAATAAAAATAGTTCAATGTTAACTTATTCTGGTAAAGTTTTGACGTCAAGTCTTTTATGAAGGATCCTTTAGGAACTGGGATATCAACTAAGCATATTCTGTATACCGCGCCTAAATCTAGGCACTGCTTATAGAATACGCTTAAGCGAAAATGTTTTCCGTGTGGATTTTTTTAGGCGCCATATATAGAATCTCCCCCCCCCCCCTTAGTGCTACTGAATGTCAGCACAGACTACTAAACTCAAAGCCAACTATTTTGTGGGTGGTCCATGGACAGTGTCAGCGTCAGCCTACGTTTAGCAGTTAAATCAGACCGAATAATTATCCAATCAGGGTGGTGTAATAGGTTTGCTACTTTGTATGTTTTTTTAAAATATTGTTTACATTTTATAACTGTACTTGTTTATTCAAAGTTCTGTATACTTTTTCATAACTGAAAATCAATAAAAAGGTCTTTTTAAAAAGTCAGTTTTATGTTTATGCAGTGTCACTGATGCGGTTACGTGCTAAATCTTGCACTTAACTGCTTAAACGATAGCAGGCCACTTAAACCTGGATATTCAACGCCGGAACCTGGACATAGCTCGGCATTGAATATCCGGGAATAATGCCAGCGGAGCTAAAGAAATGCCCACCACCACCAGCTGAATATTGACCCCTACATTGATAAATGGTATAGACTCTGCTCTTATGACAGATCCACAACATTTTTTAAGTCTAATTCTTCATCTTTTCCTTTTCACGCAATAACAGAAAAGATTCAAGTTGAGTAGGACCATAATACACATATTTCTTATCTTGAAAGGAAATTAAGCATCTACAAGGGTAACGGAGCAGAAGGGATGCACTTAGAGCTACTAAAACATGATTTTGATAAGAGAGAAACTGTTTCCTCATTAATTAAGTTGCTCTAGTTACGTCTGGAAAAACCTGTGTAGAATGACCGCAAAACAAAACATCTTTTTTCCTAAAGTATAACTTCAAGATTTTAACTTTCTCCTGTCCCTTATGAAAGGTTACAAGGAAAGTTGCCCTTGTATGAATAAGATCCTGAGAAATCTCCAAAAATTCTGTTAAGTTCAAGGAGGGCGACTCTGCTTGCACCTCATTCCCTGTTTTCAGAATATAAACATAACAGCAATTCAAAAAAGAAAAAGAAATTTATCTACATCACCCATAAGTAAAACCTCTTTGAGGTATTTTCTCAGAAGAATATCAGGAGCCGGGAGATGGCAAATCAGAAATTTTTTAAAAATTAAAAATTTCACTCTAAACATATTCTCCATATTTTCTAGGTGCCTCAAGTGCACAAAGGAAATCCTTGATAGCAGCCATACTGGCACCCTGCAAAGTTTTAACCAGAGCAATATTCTGATCTAAAGATTTATCAAACGATAATACTCGAGTCTCCATATCTGATAACTTGGCCACCATCTGCTGAGAAAAAGTAAATAACTGAGGAATTGTTTGTTTCAGACATGACACATCCGTCAACGTTATATCTTTGGCAGATAAGGGGGCTCCAGAAGTCAGGTCTGAGCATGGAACCAAAGCGGGAAGACGCACTGTGGACTTAGACACCATTTTCTGAGGTGAACCAGTATTGGGAGTGGGGAGAACCTCTGGAGAAAGCTCTCCCAAACTGAAATTCAAAGAGGCTTGAGGTTGAGAAGGGGGGGTCCTGCCCCTGAACTTAGAATGGGTCCAGAGACTTCCAAATCTTCTAAAGACACAGGATTAGTTGCCATAGTCACATGCTTCTCCACTGGTCCGGTAGTCCGAGGAGCGCTGGATACCATACCTCCCCTCACTCTGGCTTGACCTTTCCACATAAAGCAAACAGGGAAAAAAAAAGTACCTTTAGACAGGATTTCCAACAGAGTGTCCAGCTTCAAGCTCAGATGTGACTCCTACATGGGGCCTGAGGGCATCCCAAGGGGCCAGGCAAGCCCCTTTGGGTATGCCCTTTCAGGTACATCCCTATGGCCTTGCGCCTGCAGACACAGCATAGACTCAGCAAACTTATGCCAGGGACGGTGCCCTTTGATGACAGCAGACCCCGCCGATGGAAACCAGCGCTTCACAGTCCAGTGGGTGGATTTCACACTCCTCGCAACCAGCAGAAACATGAAGAAACAGTGAGCCTTATGCCTGGGGGGCAGCACCCTTTGATGACAGCAGACACCGCCAATGGAAACAGTGCTTCGCACTCCAGTGGATGGATCTCACACGCCTCGCTCCCACTGCCACTGTTCTATGCACTTATTTGCATAAGGTGTGCGTAACTGCACATGTCCAGTTATAGAATTGCCTTTTATCTGTATACTGCTGCTGATAATTAACAGATAGGGGACTTACTATCCCATACTCTTCTGTATTATTTATTTGGATTTTTCCTCACACCTTTTTCAGTAGTAGCTCAAGGTGAGTTACATTCAGGTACACTGGATATTTCTCTGTCGCAGGAGGGCTCACAAGCTAAGTTTGTACCTGAGGCAACGGAGGGTTAAGTGACTTGCCCAAGATCACAGGGAGCAGCAGTGGGATTTGAAGGGGCCACCTCTGGATTTCAAGACCGGTGCTCTAACCACTAGGCCACTCCTCCATTAGCAACATTCTATGTAGAATCTCCAATAGTAGCAACATTCCATGTTCCACTGCAGTAACCACTAGGCTACTCCTCCACTCCACATTAATGATCATCACCTTGTTTTTCCAAACCCCAAAGCAGCCCAGCTTGAATTCACCCACCACCACACTTTCTTCTTCACAGCCCCTTTTCACTGGAACTCCCTCCCGCTGTCTATTCTTTTAGAACTATCCTTTAAGAACTTCAAGATAGCTTTAAAGACCTGACTATTTAAACAAGCATTCAATCAGGTCAACTAAAAAGGGCTGAGCGTTGCTGTACCATTTCTCACTGTTTATTCCTTATCCCTTGGTCCTGGCTCTGTACTCAATCCCCCTCTCTCCCTTCCCTTCCCGGGTAACTTTTCCCCTCTCTTTCCTGTCCCTTTGCCTACCTCCCTTGTAATTGATGGATTGTTCTGCTGATGACTGATAACTCCTTTCCTAGTTGCTATTTTAGGGCCCCATTTACCAAGCAGCGTTATAGGCGCATTAACATTTTTAACGCACGTTAAGCATGTACGCGCGTTAACCAGGTATGTGCCTACAATATCCCTATAGGCGCCTACATGGTTAATGTGCGTGCTAAGTGTAAGCGTGCTAAAAACACTAACGCACCTTAGTAAACAGGGCCCCTAGCCTATAAACCACCCAGTTCTGTAAGTTAGCTTAGATGGTATAGTAAGTTTCAATAAACTATAAACTATCTACAGCTGCTAAACATGTCAGTCCCTTGGAATATCGGTAAGAAATATTGTACTGTAGTTTTGCTTCCTGCCTTGAAATCATCTGAAAGGATGCAGGACACATTTTCTTTTTTTGTTAGTAAAGAGATATTGTTTCAGTCTGCCCCTTTGACAGCTCAAAATGACAGGAGGCTGGGGCAGGGTCTCCATCACAATTAAGGCACCATCTCCTTCCCTGCCTGCCTGCATGCTATAATGCTAGAAGCAGGGACTTCTAGAAACAGAAAGATCACTTCCTTCTACTTCGCCTGGCAGACTGTGAGTTCCACGCAGAAAGGACAGCTTCTCTCACCAACTCATTCCAGGCCCACTGTACTTGTTACAGAATAAGACACTTTCTAAAAAGCTTGAACAGTGCTTCACCAGGGGAATCTAGTGATAAGCGAGCCAACAAAAGCAGTGAGCATTCAGAACTGGAAACTCAGCTTTTAGAAATGCTGTAATCAGGGCTTTTCTGCTATAGCTTCAAAGGATGTGGTTGTGAACTGGAGCCAGTCACTTTGCACAGACATGCTTTTATCTGTCTGCTACAACAGGACCCCTAACATCAGAAAGTAGCATCATCAGCAATGCACCAGACAGTTAATATAAAGTCTTACTAACCGCTACTTTCCCCAGTTGGGTCCGATGTGGTATACAAAGTAAAAAAACAAAATACAAAATCATGTAAGCACAACAGAATAATAATAAAAGGGCTACATAAAGGACAGAAAAAAATTGTGTGTGTGGGGGGGGAGGGGGTAAAAATAATGCCTATTCTAAGTAAAATAAGATGATTTAACTTGTTTACAAACTCTAATAGCTCCTTTCTAATCTCAGAGACAAAGGCAAAGAGTTCCAAATTGCCTGATCTTCCGTATCTTAAGCAGGGGCGTAGCCAGACACCCAAATTTGGGTGGGCCTGGGCCCATGATGCGTGGGCAGAAGTACTCCGCCTTGTTGTCCCACAAGTGATTTCATCTCTCCCTCTCTTGCCTGCATCCATATGGTCTCTCAGACATCCGCCCTTCCCTGAATAAAATAGCAGATTTTCACCGGCAGCGAGCAGCAACTAATACACACTGCTCATGTTGGCCCCACAGCCTTTCCTCTGATGCAACTTCCTGTTTCTGTAAAGGTGAAAATACATCAGAGGGAAGGCTGCAGGGCCGGTGCAAACAGTATGTATCAATCGCTGCTTGCTGCAGGCAAAGATCTGCTATTTAAAAGGTATGCAGGAGGGACAGTTGGGAGTTTTCGGCTGGTGGGGCTTGGGAATCCCTGTCAGCCACATTATAGATGTGCTGCTACAGGGTGGGCCTGAACCCAAAGTGGATGGGCCTGGGCCCACCCAAGCCCACCCCTGGCTACGCCACTGATCTTAAGGGAACAGATAGTGAGGCTGCATCAGAATTTGGCTACCTTTCCTGTTTTTTGCACACTAACAGAACTACTGGCCTAATAGGGAACTGGGTTGGATTCCCACTGCAGCTCCTTGGGACTCTGGGGAAGTCACCTAACCCTCCATTGCCCCAGATCCAATATTTAGATTGTCAGCGCACTAGGGACAGAGAAAATACCGGCATATAATAATTGGTAAACTGCTTTGGTTGTACCACAGAAAGGCGGTATATCAAATTCCATTACCCTTAGTACAGTGCAGGAAGGAGAGAGGGCTAGCATGTATAGTCACTGTCTCCCGGGACACCCTTTTCTCCTGGTGTTATGCAGAAGGAAAGAGCAGGAAACTTAGAAGTGGGTGAAAAAGAGTTCCGAAGCAGGGAGCTAGAAGTAAGGGTTAGATGGAGGATCTTAGGAGGCAGCTGAGGAAAAAGCAGAGAAGCTGGGAGGCTGGAAAAGTGGTGGTGAAAGGCAAAGGTGCTGGGAAGTAGGTGAGGAAGAAGGAAGGGACAGCATCAGAGGTGAGAGGAAGAAGGCAGGAGTTAGGGGGCTGAGAAACAGAAGGCGGGAGGAGAGCATGAGCTGGAAGATAGGAAGGGTGAGACAGCCAAGAAGCTGGAAGGTCTGGGAAGTATTAAACTTAGGGAGAAGAAACATAAAATTCCCCCTTAAAGCCATCAGCCCTGGAACAGAATGAAGTTTCAACGTTTTAATTGCTTGTTGAATTTCTTTCGCCTGAAAAAGGTTGATTTAGAATCTGTAGCCTCTGGACATAATTGAGGGAGGTTGGCTTCCAGATCAATATGTATAAATATGTTAAATAGCAGTGGCACTCCACTATTCACCCTCCTCCACAAAGAAAAATAGCCATTTAACCCTACCCTCTGTTTTCTCTCCATTATCCAGTTCCTAATCCACAACAGAACATTGCCTCCGTGATACTTTAATTTTCTCAGGAGTCTCTTATGAGGGACTTTGTCAAAAGCTTTCTGAAAATCTAAATACATTACATCAACCAGCTCAACTTTATCCACATGTTTATCCACACCTTCAAAGAAATGAAGCTGGTCAGTTAAGGCACCTTTTTGTGACTTAAGGCCCAGTGCTCAAAGGTCACCGTTAAATATGGTAGCCACGGTTGAACTTACCAATATGTAAACAGAGACCGATGCACATAAGAAATTCCATGCAAATTAGATGCACAGAAATTCTGTGAGGAAAAGCACCTAAGGCATGTGCAGCCCCTCATTACATCTCCGCTCTCATCTCTCCCTACATTCCTCCCCGTGAACTCCGCCCGCTTGACAAATCTCTCTTGTCGTCCTCCTTCTCCTCCACTGCTAACTCCAGGCTTCGCTCCTTTTCCCTCGCAGCACCTTATGCCTGGAATAGACTTCCTGGACCTATACGTCTAGCTCCATCTCTACCTGTTTTCAAATCTATGCTGAAAACCCACCTTTTCACTGCTGCTTTTAGCTCCTAGCCACAATTGCCCTCCCCTTGTCCCTTCCTCCCTTCTCACCCATTACTTCCCTCACCCGTAACTGTCTTGTTTGTCTGTATTACTTAGATTGTAAGCTCTTTTGAGCAGGGACTGTCTCTTTGTATCAGGTGTTCAGCGCTGCGTGCAACTGGTAGCGCTATACAAATGCTAATCAAACATATAAATGGCGAGTGACCGACTCACTCGCAAATGCGCAGTAGAGACTTCCCTCTCTGTCCCGCCCCTGCGTCAATACGTGATGACGGGGGGGGGGGGCGGGACAGAGAGGGAAACTGCGCCGCCGAGGTTGCTACCGCTCCCCCCCCACTCGGAGTCGCCGCCGCCACCCCTCCACCCGGCCCGGGCCCTCTCTTCCCTTCTGAAATTACACATCCATTCGCCGAACGCAGCAACGCACATCAGCTCAGCTGCAGTGAGCCCTTCCTTCTTTGCCTGTGGCCCCGCCCTCCTGTGACGTAACGTCAGTGAGGGCGGGACACACACAGGCAGAGAAAGAAGGGGCAGCTCAGCTGATGTGCGTTGCTGTGTTCGGCGAATGGATGTGTAAGTTCAGAAGTGAAGAGAGGGCCCGGGCCAGGTGGAGGGGTGGCGGCGGCGGCGGCGACTTCGAGGGGGGGGGAGCGGTGGCGACTTCGCGGGGGGGAGGGGAGCGGTGGTGACCGAGGGGGGAGGAAAACCTCAATACCAGCCCGTTTTTACGGGCTCAACGGCTAGTAATAATAATAAGTGTCCGTGTTCTGCTCGTGCCCAGAAATCGCTGCTGCATGCTCTGCTGGTAGACTCAGATCCTGCCTGTGCCAAATCTGGGGGTTCACTTTCTGCCTGTGCCTAGGCCGCGGAGGGGGGGGGGTTGATTGTGAGGCAGAGGCTGAAGGAGAGAAGGGAACTGGACAAGGGGTCAGACCCAGAGTTGGCTACCGAATATGAAGCGGGCTCCTCCCCCCCCCCCCTCACTCATGGGTTATGTGCCACCACCCAATCTGTAGGGTGCTCTCTGTTCACAGTCCCAGGGCTGGGATCAGTCACACAAGGACTGTTGGAATGTAATTGTATTTTACATGCATTGCCTGTCACCTATTATTTCTCTGTGATTACTCTGTGACCTCTGATGTGAATTACTTAGAGAGGTCACACAGCTATGCAACTTCCTGTTGGGGGTTAGATGCAGCAGATGCAGCACATGGAGCACATGGAACTCATGATCTCTCCTAACCTGAGAGGATCTATGGTGGTGTGAGCATCCATTACCATCTAAGCACATGGAAGGAGCTGATAATACAAATGTATAGTAATATGTATATAAAAGCCTGTCTGATTATAATCTAACTGCAAACTGTGAGTAAACAGATGTTTTGTTACTTCAACTTTAAAGTGACTCAGCAGTGAATTATTCAGGGGTGAATGAGAGAGAGATGAAGAAAGAAATTAACATTTCTAAAGCTGAAGCTGTGTGTACTAAAATCTGCTAATTATTTACTACAAATAATCCAACAAAAGGGTTATGGGCCCAGGGCTCAGGAATTGAAAAAGAAGAGAAATATTACCAGGCAGAAAAAAAGGCCACATTTTTCTCTTAAGTTTTAAAGGAAAGATTCAGTCTGTCTCTCTCTCCCCCCACACAGCAGACAGAAGGCTAAGAAAATGGCTGAGGGAAGAAATTCACCATTGTTCTATTCTCTCAAGGTGCCTAGATTAACTGAGTTTAATTATCAGCACTGGGAATTAAGATTCATATGTCTCCTTCGAGCAAAAAGATTAAATATATGCTTAGATCAAGACAGAACAGCTGAAAATATGGCTGAATGGGACAATGCAAACTATTATGTGAAGTGCATGCTTTTGGAAGCTCTCTCAGAGAAACAAGCCATATTAGTGGAGGGAAAAGATACACCAAAGGACATTTTACATAAACTGAGAACTATGTATGCAACTACATATGCAAAGCAGCAACCAATTTGGTTGGCAGAGTTGAATGAAACCAAATTAAGGGATAAAAGTAAATGTAATGATCACATTATGCATCTTATGTCTTCATTTCAAAAGTTAGAACTTTCTGGAATTCCCATGTGTGATGCATTGAAAAGAGCATTTCTTTTTACCTCACTATCAAAGAAGTTTGATGTTTTTAGGTCTGTAAATGAGGCCATTGAAGGGCAATCTTTTGAACAGACAACATCAAAACTAAGGCAGGAATGCATAATAAATGATTCTGAGGAGATGTGTTCTCAAAGCAAGTCAGAGAGAAATGAAACAAATTTCTTGGCAAAGAACAGAGGAAGGCGGAGCTATGGGAAAACTCCACCCAAGGGCAAGCTGATTTGCTACTCATGTGGAAAGGAGGGACATGTATCTAAATGGTGTAAGGAAACACAAAACACTCCCTCTAGCTCACCTAAGCCAATGGAACTAAAGAATTTTCAAACCAGGAAATGTATGAAGGACAAAGATAAACACAAGGGCTTTCTAATGGCAGAAAAATCTTTGACTATGGTAAATAATAATTCAAATGAAAGTACTTGGATTTTGGATTCAGGGAGCACATGCCATTTAACCAATTGTAAGGATTTCTTTCAGGAAATGTGTCCAGAGGAAGGTATTCTTAAAACTGCAAACGCAGGGACTGCTAAGATCCAAGCAAAAGGTATTGGATTCTTAAAATGCAAAGTGTCTAATGAAGTTAAAGAAATTCCTGTAAGTGATGTCTTGTATATTCCCCAAGCAGTTTGCAATATGCTTAGTGTATCTACATTAGATAAGAAGGGATTTGCGATTCATTTTGAAAACAGTAAGTGCACAATCTCTAAAAATGATGAAGTGTATGCTGAAGCTTTTATGCATAATGATGTTTATAAGCTGAACATTTCAGGTGAAGCCTCACATATGGCGCAAGTAAGGAAGAATGATGGTAAATGTAGTCTGGAAATCTGGCACCGCCGCCTGGGACATCGTGATTCTAAGGTGATCCAGGATCTTTACAGTAAGCAACTGGCCACCGGCATTCAGATAAGTGCAGATGCTGGTAAAATGGAGAAATGCATAGACTGTGTTACTCAAAAGGTGTGAGACCCTCATTTCCTGCATACACAGGAAATAGGAGTAATAAAGTGCTGGACTTAATACACAGTGACTTATGTGGACCGTTTAATATCCCATCATTGGGAAATAACAGATTTGTGCTAATATTCTTGGATGATTTCTCTAGATACTGTGTGGCCTATTTGCTGAAAGAGAAAAGTCAAGTCACAGACATGCTGAAGAAATACGTAGCCATGGTGAGCAATAAATTTGAAAGAAAACCAAAGGTTCTTCAGACCGACAATGGTGGTGAGTTCACTTCACAAAGCATGCGCACATTTCTAGAACAAGAAGGCATTCAGCATATCACAACAGTAGCTTATACACCAGAGCAAAATTCTGTTGCAGAGAGAAAATTTAGGTCACTTGTGGAAATGACCAGGTGTATGCTGTCAGATAGCAATCTCCCTAAAAGACTATGGGGGGAAGCCATTCTCACAGCAGTGTACCTACAAAACAGAATGCCAACTAAAGGCGCTGAGCGCACACCACATGAGACATGGCATGGTAGGAAGCCAAACCTGTCACACATAAGAACATTTGGAAGTACAGCATATGCTCATATACCAAAGCAAAGAAGGCATAAGCTGGATTCCACAACAGAAAGGGGCATTTTAGTTGGCTATGCTCCAGGACACAAAGGATATAGAATTTTGAATCTGAAAACTGGCATTGTTGGCATAAGACATGTTACATATTTTGATGAAAACAAAAGGGTTGATAAAGGCTGGATTATCCCAGATGAGCCTTATCATCCAGAATATGAAACTAGAACCATAATAGACATGCCAGTGTATATAAATGCCATACCAAGGCAGATGTCTGAAAGCAACTCATCTGTATCTAACGAGGAACAGGCAGAGGAAGCAGACACAGAAAGGATCATTGAAGAAGACAGTACAGTTGGAGAAGGGGAATCAATTGGAGAAGAACTCTCAGATATAGAGGATGCAGAAAGGTCGGACCAACCTGTTGTCAGACGCTCATCCAGGGAAAACAAAGGTGTTCCAACCCCAAGACTGTCTTACCTAACAAAGTCAGCAGAAGCTCAAGAGCCCTTAACATGGGATGAGATTGAGAAAATGCCAGCAGAAGAAGCTGCTGAATGGCATAAAGCTGCACAAGAAGAAATTGATGCATTGGATAAAAATAATACTTGGATTCTTACAAAATTACCTCCTGGCAAGAAAGCTATAGGATGCAAATGGGTATTCAAGTTAAAAAGGAATGCACAAGGAAAAGTGGAAAGGTATAAAGCCAGATTAGTCGCAAAGGGATATCTTCAAAAATATGGAGAAGATTTTGATGAAGTGTTTGCACCTGTAGTGAAACACACGACAATAAGAACACTTCTGAGCATTGCAGTCTCAAAAGGCATGCAAGTCAACCACATTGATGTGAAAACAGCGTTTCTTCATGGAGAAATAACTGAAGACTTGTACATGGAACAGCCAACAGGTTTCATAAATACAAAACAAAGACAGCTAGTGTGTAAATTAAACAAAGGTCTTTATGGATTAAAGCAAAGTGCAAAATGTTGGAATGAAAAATTGCATGAAATATTGACAAATTTAGGATTTAAGCAAGGTGAAGCAGATAAATGCTTGTACACTAGGTGCACAAATGGACAATATGCATACATTTTAGCTTTTGTTGATGATCTGCTCATTGCAAGCGAAAGTGAGCAAGAGTACAAGGACATTGTAAAATATTTAAACCAGAATGTTGAGATAAAAGAACTTGGTAATGTGTCATACTATCTTGGTATAGAAATTGAGAAACAAAATGATGGTTCTTATCTTCTAAGCCAGAAGCAGAAAATAAATGAGCTTATTGAAAGTTTAGGTATGCAAGATGCCCAAGTTGTAAGCACTCCCATGATCACTGATTTTCTGAAGGATGAAACAGTAAGAGAACCTTTACCAGATAACATCCAATATAGATCAGCCATAGGTAAGCTTTTATATCTAGCTACCACATACAGGGCTGATATAGCAAATGCAGTAGGAATTTTGAGCAGAAGGGTCAGCTCACCTACCAAATCAGATTGGACTGCAGTTAAAAGGATGGTAAGGTATTTAAAGGGTACCATTGATTGTAAATTAAAGATTTCAGCCAATAGTAATCCAAAACTAATATGTTACTGTGATTCAGATTGGGCAGGGGATCATTCTGATTATAAATCCACAAGTGGATATGTGTTTATGTATGGAAATGTACAAATTTCATGGGCCAGTCATAAACAAAGTATTGTGAGTTTGTCTTCTACAGAAGCTGAATACGTGGCTGTATCGGAAGCGTGCAGAGAACTGATGTGGATTGAAAAACTTTTGCTGGATTTTGGAATAGCTGAAAAGAGACCAATCCAGATAATGGAAGATAATCAGAGCTGCATCAGACTGTCACAGAATGACAAGGTTCAGTCACGCACCAAGCACATCGCAACGAAATACCACAACGTGCGAGAGCTGGCAAAAGAAGGGGTCATCAGTCTACACTATTGTCACACCAGTGAGATGACAGCTGACATCATGACCAAACCGTTACCCAGAGAACATTTTGTGAATCTGCGTATAAAGCTTGGACTTTGTATGAATAAATAATTGCATGACAGTTATGCATGAGAAGGGGTTTGTTGGAATGTAATTGTATTTTACATGCATTGCCTGTCACCTATTATTTCTCTGTGATTACTCTGTGACCTCTGATGTGAATTACTTAGAGAGGTCACACAGCTATGCAACTTCCTGTTGGGGGTTAGATGCAGCAGATGCAGCACATGGAGCACATGGAGCTCATGATCTCTCCTAACCTGAGAGGATCTATGGTGGTGTGAGCATCCATTACCATCTAAGCACATGGAAGGAGCTGATAATACAAATGTATAGTAATATGTATATAAAAGCCTGTCTGATTATAATCTAACTGCAAACTGTGAGTAAACAGATGTTTTGTTACTTCAACTTTAAAGTGACTCAGCAGTGAATTATTCAGGGGTGAATGAGAGAGAGATGAAGAAAGAAATTAACATTTCTAAAGCTGAAGCTGTGTGTACTAAAATCTGCTAATTATTTACTACAAATAATCCAACAAGGACAGCTCCTGACTTGCCACAAAATTTTGCACATTAAAGGTTGGTGCTTCTGTCTGTGCATCGCACAGAATGCTCATTTTAATACTGATGAGTTTGTTGTAATATATTTGCATTGGATTATCTGTAGCTGCTACAGCAAATGGTTAAAGCCACACAGAACCCCTTTGTATTAGATGCTAAACAATGTTTGCTTTAGATGGCTACAACCAATCTAAAGCAAACGTTGCAAGCACGGTAAGCTTTGCACATCTCCCCCTTAGTCACGATTGAAATAGGTCCACACAAAAACTTGCCAATTTTTGCCCTAGATGCTTCTATCTTGTTCCATTATCCAAGGAAAACATCCTAAACATCAAGGTTCTGGGCCCACTCAAATACCACCCAAAACATATCCCCAACACACCCCCTTGTGACTTAGACATACTGCGGAGAAATCCGTCTCACGTATGAGTTTCAAAAATTGTAACTTGGACGTTTTCAGTGAAAAACATCCATCTGGCATTTTGTGCCACTTTTGAGATGTTTTTCTTTTTTGAAAATGAGCGCCTTAGTGTCTGTAAAGCACAATACTCTTCCGTTTGGTTCCCTCTCAGGCTCTGGAGGCTTCTGTGGTATTCTTGTCCTCTGTCCTAGGCAACCTTTGGCCCAGTGACCCCTCACTACAGGGTCCAGGTGCCCTCCTTTGGCAGACATACCAAGTCACACACATTCCCCTGCCCTGAAGCATGACATTGATATCAGAGGGCGTAAGAGACTGACAGAGCCAACAGCTGCACCCATGTAGACTGCAGTTCTGTGACTGCTCAATGCGCCCCTTACTGCTGGTGGGGGTGCTCCTCCCCAGGTAACAACTATGCTGGCTACGCCACTGGATATCTGTAGTCATTGATGGTATCCATTCAAATCAGCACTGCGGGTCCCATAAGGCACCAGATTAGGGTGGTCAGAAATCCAGGACTGGCTCAAAATCTTCTTCCTGGAACTGGGTAACTTTGCAGCTTTGCAGAAGAGGAAGCTGTAAATCGATTTCTGTTTCCTGACCCCAAATTTAATTAATTTTAAAGACAGAAATACCGATTTAGTTTTACCACATAGTCGTGTCTTTTGCCTGAAAGAGCTCTAAGTTTTGCCAAATTTTTGCTTTCTTTCAACTCTGGAGTAAGCTGGGCAGACTTATACGGTCTGTGCCAGAGCCGGTGGCGGGAGACGGGACTGGTGGTTGGGAGGTGGGGATAGTGCTGGGCAGACTTATACAGTCTGTGCCAGAGCTGGTGGTGGGAAGCAGGGATAGTGCTGGGCAGACTTATACGGTCTGTGCCAGAGCCGGTGGTGGGAGACGGGACTGGTGGTTGGGAGGCGGGGATAGTGCTGGGCAGACTTATACGGTCTGTGCCAGAGCCAGTGGTGGGAGACGGGGCTGGTGGTTGGGAGGTGGGGATAGTGCTGGGCAGACTTATACGGTCTGTGCCAGAGTCGGTGGTGGGAGGCAGGGATAGTGCTGGGCAGACTTATACAGTCTGTGCCAGAGCCAGGGGCGGGAGGCAGGGCTGGTGGTTGGGAGGCGGGGATAGTACTGGGCAGACTTATACGGTCTGTGCCAGAGTTGGTGGTGGGAGGCAGGGATAGTGCTGGGCAGACTTATACAGTCTGTGTCAGAGCCAGTGGCGGGAGGCGGGGCTGGTGGTTGGGAGGCGGGGATAGTGCTGGACAGACTTGTACGGTCTGTGCCAGAGCCGGTGGTTGGGAGGCAGGGCTGGTGGTGGGGAGGTGAGGATAGTGCGGGGCAGACTTATACGGTCTGTGCCCTGAAGAGCACAGGTACAAATCAAAGTAGGGTATACACAAAAAGTAGCAAATATGAGTTATCTTGTTGGGCAGATTGAATGGACCGTGCAGGTCTTTTTCTGCCGTCATCTACTATGTTATTATGCTTAGGGTTTATATAATAGCTTACTTCAACCTGTGCCGCTGAAAGAAACTGCTTGCAGTGCAAATTAAACGTAAACACCTGAAGCAGGAGAGCTAAAGAATTAAAGAAACGTGTGAGTGATGACGTTTTGTGCTCATCACAGGTCGGAATGTCACAGGAAGCGCCCCCCAGCCTCTGCCTATCCAATAGAACAGCGCTCAATTAACTCTTCTGACTCCGGAACAAATCCCAGCAGCAGTATTAGGGATTTCTTAAAGGAAAGCACTGTCCCAGCCCATCAATTCATCCAACAGAATCCCTTGCATGGCAAGTGTTTTGAAAACTACTTATAGAGTGTGGTTCAGAAAAAAAAGTCTTATGTGGGAATAGCTTTCTTGTGGTAATCTTTTACTTTCTTTAAGAGAGAAAAAAACAACTGCACTTTTCTATGCCTACAGGGAACGAGAGGCAGCCGTTCTCAACGATCATGGATGGAACAACCATTGTCCCGTAATTAAGTAGAAAAAAAACGGGGGGTGGGGCGAGAAATAGAGTGGTGTGAAATCCCGAGATGATTGGCGTTTGGGAAGTGAAGGACGAGATGAGCGGCGAATCAGAAATGGGGAGGGATTAGATGCAACCTTACTTGGCAGTACTACACAGCTTTAGCCTTTGGAAAACGTGGTGGTGGTTGGCAGGTACTGGCGCTGAGCTGTTAGGCTGCTTCTAGGATGTAGTGTTTAGTCTTTGGGAATAGACTGTGCTTATGTAGTAGTAAGACCTGGCCATTGATCAAACTTATTGAGCCACAATTGAATAGCTGTAGCATTGTTCTTTTTTGTTTATTTTTCTTGCAGGAAAAGCTTAAGGTGTGCTGCTGTTAAGAGAGATTTATTTTATTTTTGTTACATTTGTGGTTCTTTGTAAATCTTAATGTTTATAGTAAACTCAATATTACAGCTTATTGAAACTGCTTAATGTTATTAGGTAACTAATAAGAGCTGTGGCCTAAGGAACAGATCAGACTTAAGGGAAGGGACTTTGGATTTAGTGCACATCTTTTTTTTTTTTTTTTAACGTGTCTAAGCGCAAGGTGAGGCCTTTTTGTTGTTTGTTTTTAAATAAGAAAACGTCTGTGTTTGGCTGACCATGGAGGGCTTACAATCTACATCTTGTACCTGAGGTACGGAGCAGCTGCAGCGGAGGTTTGAATGCAGCTTCTCCGGTTCTCATGGGTTTTCATTTAGTGTTTTTATCTGGTTCCTTAAATAGTTTAATAGTTGCATCCTTTGTTCCTTTTAGCACCATCATAATTCTTCTATATCTCTCCATGGTGAGACTGCACCTTGAGAATTGAATGCAGTTCTGTGCTGTATTTCAAATAAATATATAGTGGAACTGGAAAAGGTAGAAAGAAGGGTGACCAATGATTAAGGGGATGGAAGGGCTCTTTCTTGCATGTGGAAAAACTAAAGAGGTTAGGCCTCTTCAGCTTGGAGAGGAGACAGCTGAGAGAGATGACAGTTCTATAAAATCCCGAACAGAGTGGTATAGGTAAAACTGGTTACTCTTTTTCAAAACGTATTAAGACCAGGGGGATAATTAACAAACATTTTCTCTTATTTTCAATGTGCTATGTAGCAACTGTGGAGGAGTGGCCTAGTGGTTAGGTGCAGTGGGGTTCGGACATGTGGAACTGGGTTTAATTCCTGCTATTCTGCTTTAACAATTGGGGTAGTGGGTTGAGATCCTAGGGAACTGGGTTTGATTCCCACTGCAGCTCCTTGTGACCCTGGGTAAGGCACTTAATCTTCCTTTGCCTCCGGTACAAATAATACTTAAATTGTGAACCCATTTGGGACAAAGTACCTGTACAGATATGTGTGTGAATTGCTGGATGCATATGTGTAGGCTTAAGCGGTATATTAAAAGCATTCAACAAATATTGTTAACTTCAGTAACTCAGTTGATGTAGCTGGGCTTAAAAAGGGTGTTTGGATAAGTTCTTGGAGGAAGTCCATAACTGCCATTGCTTATCCTTGGGATTAAGCAGCATGGAATCTTGCCACAGTAGGGAATAGGATACTGGGTTAGATGGACCCCTTGGTCTGACCCAGCTGTTGTTTAGTTCTAAAATGAAATAATGTAACCTGGGTCCACTCTTGGGGTCAGGCACCCCTTGACCTGGTCCACAAAATCTCAATCTTTCTTACTTGAGCTTGGACACAGGCCAGGGCTGAACTTCCTCTGGTAGGCCGTAGGGTGTTAAAACTAGGCTTTATTTACTCAATTTATTTACAGAAACACTTTACTATTGCATATAAGAATACTCTACACACTAAGGATTTGTATTTTATGCAGTATACTGATATACTATGGGCAGTAAAAGAGGAGGAGCAGAATATCATTCTCCTTATCCTGTAACAATCAGCATGAGGGGTGTGGTGGGGGGGGGGGGGGGGGGGTTGAGAGAGACATCATATGGAGGAGGGGGAGTGATGGATTAAGATTAATCTGAAGGCCTCGCGATGTAAAAGAGCATAAAACACATTTTATCATGCATTTTGGAGCTGTGAAACCATACAGGGCTTCTGGTCCAGAGTAGCCACTTATGTCAAATCTGCTGTCTTGTGAAGTAGCAGGAACCCCCTCACAGATGTTGTTGGATATATATGGGTCGTTCAGAGGAAACATTGCTCTTTCGTAAGGGGTGTCTGCTAGCAAAGAAATGTATACTTCAAAACTGGACTTCAGAAGCAGTGCCAGAATGTTGGCACTAGCGGAATATGGTGCACCAGCTGCTGATATGGGAGGCAAGAGAAGCCAGAGGATCCCCAAAACGAAAAACTCAAGTTTTTGAAGATCTGGGGAAAATATATAGATACCTTATTAGCTAAGGGTAAGAGTTTTGTACTTAATGTGCTGTAGACACTATATTGAAGCTGAAGACGGGTCAATTCCTTCTTTAGGATGATTGAGTTTTTCATGGGGAGGGAGAGGGAGGGAGAGACTAGGAGGGTCAGCGGAGGGGAGTTGTTGGGGGCGGGGGGAGGGAATTAGGAAGGGGGGGTTGGAGAAAGGGAATAAAATAAGAGAAAGCAGTAGACCCGAACTGCTTGATTACAATGGAATTTCATGACTGGTTGTACGTATTGAATATTTGTTGTTGATAAAAGTGTACACTGTTTTCAGTAAAAACCGTTGAAACATAAGATTAATCTGAAGGCCTTTATGGGGTATGACCTTTGGAGAAGGGGTTAAAGAGAGTTGGGGTGATGGGTCATGCAAAGGGAAGAGGTGGTGGAGATGAAAACGGTAACGGAGTTCAAACATGCGTGGGATATACATAGAGGAATCCTGTGCAGAAGGAATGGATCCTCAGAAGCTTAGCTGAAATTGGGTGGCGGAGCAGTTGGGGGGAAGAGGGGGTGGTGGTTGGGAGGCGTGATGGGAGGCGGGACTGGTGGTTGGGAGGCGGGAAATACTGCTGGGCAGACTTATATGGTCTGTGCCCTGAAAAGGACAGGTACAAATTCAAGGTAAGGTATTCACATATGAGTTTATCATGGGCAGACTGGATGGACCATGCAGGTCTTTATCTGCCATCATCTACTATGTTACTATGTATGTAAGGGAAGAGAGATTATGCTTAGGAAAGTGTTCAAGATGAGCTTTGTGGGGGGAGGCTAGAATTGCTGATGAGGGAGATATAAGGGAGGAAGATGGGTGTCATCCCTGGGGCAGGAATAGCGAGGCCTTTTTGATGAAATTCTGCACAAATTACTAATGGACAGCGTAGGATTTTTCTTATGCTGTTCCCCCAGGAGAAAGTAGTACATGGTTGGAACTGAACTTTTTCAAACAAATCGGTGGCTCTTGTGGAGTAGATGATAGTAATTGGCAGTACCCTAATGTTTTTCCTACTGATGGAGCCTCATGGTTTTGAGAACATGTATTAGTCATAAGGTAATGCTAAATATGGTGCATAGGAAAATCTTTTGATTGCTCCCTTCCATTTCTTGGATGTAGACCAGATTCTAGTTTTCTACTGAAAATTGAAAAGCCTATCTTTTTTTTTTTTTTTTTTTACAGAATGGGATTCTGTTGCAACTCAAGCTAGCATCAAATATGATCTGTTTAGTTCAAGTCTGGTATAAGCAGCCTGAGCATTACTGATGTCACACTGCTGATTTTAATGATGCAAGAAATGTTTGTTGAATTAGTTTCTTATGAAAACCGTTGCTGTGTCCGATGCTGGTCTCACTGGTACGGTTCTAGCTTACTTAACCTAATTCCTGTAATAGTGTGGTCCAGAGGAAATCGGAGAAACTCTATAGACAGCTTATTTTTATATCGTGAATCCTGTCTCTTAATCCACTTGAGCAGAATCTTGACTCTTCCCAAACCTGGGAGACTGAGAATCTTCTGGAGCACAGCCCCCCAGCTGCAACATTCTATTCCCGGTCCCCTCGTTACTCTGGCTTTATCCTTGCTGTGTTGCACTCTTGTGATCTGTGCCATCCTTGATTGCTCTGCCTTTTTATCTTTCTCTAATAGCTGTAAATCTGCCTTTTAGTACAATATTGCTCATGTCTGGCTTCTTTAGGCTGCTCTTGATTTACTGTCCTAATGGCTTCATCACTGCAACTCCATTTTTATAGACTCTTCTACATCCTAAATCTCCTGTCCTGTACTAGTGCTGTTGTGGCTTATTGTTTTCACATAATATTTTCTCAATCCTGACAACTTTGCTGTTTGAAACTAGTTTAGAATTGCCTCTCTCTGCTAAAATTCGGGCAGGATCCAGTCTGTACAATCTCAATGACCTTATGTTGTCCTCCTCATTGTTTCTCTAACGCTTATCTTACTGGCCTAGTATATGATCTGGCTGTAGGTTTGGTTGTCAACGTTTTCTGTTGCTACACACACATTTCCCCTCCCCCTTTGCAAATCCTTTCTAGACTCAAATTTTTTATTTATTTATTTTTGTGCTTTCCAGGAAGCTTAAGCTGTGTGGCTACATTATATTTTTTGACCATTTTTTTTCCTGACATGTGTGTATCTGAAATATAGAATTAACCATACTGAAAGCTAGCAAGGTGCCCCAAAAGGTATAATTTTCTGGGCAATCAACCCGTGAATCAATTGTGAGATTAATTAGAATATATTGTCTTCACTAGCTGCTGATTCATCAGTGCAGTTTTGAGAAACCCTTTTTGAGGCAAGCATAAGGTTAGAATATTGTTTAGTAGGAGAAGAGCCAAAACATAGTTTCCTTTCAATGGGACAGGATCTATGGTGCCCTGAACTGCTGTCTGATGTGTAGCGCATAGATCCGGATCTGCTTCTGTGGTCAGGGGATGCTGACCGGGATCCGTACCGCTCATTGGAGCCAACTCTGTGGGTGCTGTGGGTGCTTGAGCACCCCCAATATTGAGAAAATTCCTTGTATGTGTCCAGGGAGGGGTCATTTCCATTGGGCTTAGCACCCCCAATAATTTTTGAAAAGTTGGCTCCTATGGTACCACTCCCTGCGGTATCGTAAGCGTCAATGCCTCTCTGAAGACCTTGATCCGTGGTGTCTAGTGCTGGATGCAGAAGCAGGTGGTGTATTGACGGGCTGAGGAGGAGGAGTGGGGGAGGCCATGCGGCCTTCTGCATGTTGTATGTTGCTCAAAAGTGTGGACTCGTCCCTGAGTCTTGATTCAGCTGTGCAATGCTGCTCTAGAGGCTGGATGGGTATATTCTGCATTGCGTGGTCATCTCCCGGCTCATTGGGTAACAAAGCTTCGTGTTGGTGAGCTGGATTTGCTGCAATCGAGATCATTGGCGCTTGAGGAAGCAGTAGATCTGCTGTCGATATAGCGCTCTGGTGGTCTCCGCTGTCTTGTGGATGAGCGATGAGACAATGTTGTACAGTGCGAGGCCCTCTGCGGAACAGGTTGGCATGCAAACGAGGGGACCTTGCTGTTGCGCCTAGGCATGCTGAATATCAAGAATGGTAGGAGATGAGCAGGTGGATCAGGAATTGATTATACAGTTCAGTTGGCAGCCTGCTTAATGCTCTTGTGCTGCTCCTGCAATTTGCTGCCCCACTGCCAAAGAGGCTCCCTTGCCTCTCCGGCAACTCTTTATTCAAATTTGCTGCCGTCGGGTTGGCCCCACTCCCTTCCGGCCTCCCCGCCAATCACAGGTGGGATCTCCTCTGATGTCACTTCTCTGGTGGGTAAGCCAGAAACGGGAGGACGGCCCGGGCCGGGAAGCTGCAGCCGCCATGTTACGTGCGGCTGCTCACTTGTCAGCTCTCCGGCCTTCTTTAAGAGCTGCATTATTTACCAGCTCTTCTGTGTTTAAAAGCCAACTTGGTGGTTTTTGGGAGAATCTTTTTTTTTTTTTTTTTTCCTCTTCAAAACTCTTTCCTCTGCTATGCTGTAGAGTTGAGCCTTAGCCTCCTGTATGTCCCCTATTTGTCTCTTTTCATGGTTTTGTTTTTTTAATGTGATTAGTTTTGTTTACCTGACCTTCATTATGCTTTTGTTTTGAGTGTTTTCTGTGGGTTATAAACCACTGAGAACAGTATCACTTTTCTACAAGGGTTTCTTAAATAAGTGATGACTAACAGCTACATGAGAGGTAGATGGGTGGTTTTTGGTGGGATGTGTACATAGCTGCTGGAAACATAAATTAAGTGATGAGCCTAAATTTTGCAAGTGCATTTAGTACCAGTGGGTATTCTTGGCATGTAAGTGTCTTTAGAGCAGGTATTCTGGGATTCATCCCACTATAAATGCTCCAGATCTGCAGGCCAAGGACTTGTCTTGCTAACCAGGTTCCTAGTCTGAGATGCTAAAATACACAACATAACTTAGAATACTACTTTGCATCAGAAAGGAGCTACATCACTTTTCGTGAACATCCTGGGAAAGGGACCTTTCTAGAGCAACAGGTAGGGTTAGTTGATTTCAGGAGCCATCTAGATGAGGGAATCATGTGGCTGTCCATCTTCCCTCCCTCCTGCCCAAGAATAAAATTCTAGATGATGCAGGTGATCAAACTAAGTATTGTAGAAATATACAATATATTATGGGTATGATTTAGAGCAGGTTTAGAGCAGATTTAACAGGGTAAAAAAAAAAAAATCATAGTCAAACGGGAAAGCCCTGGGAGGAGTTGCTGCCACAAGGATAGTAATGCTCATTCCAGAGAGCCAGATTCAGGAGTAGGGCTGGTCTCCGCTGTTAACTTCTGTCAAGCAATGAGCGTCTGAGGCTTGTATTTCAGTTTTTTTTTCCTACTGTCCTGTGATTTAAAGGGTGTGTTTCTCTTTATGCTACTTAAGCACAGCTGATGATGGGCATACAGTACTCTATTCTGATTGCAAGAAGCAATCTTTAAAGAGGGGTCAAGGGGAATGTGGTTCCTTGATGTGTGGCTTTTCCTTAAGGAGGCCTACGGCCTTATTTTTGAAAGTGATGGGCGCCCAGATTTTGACCCAAATCAGGAGATGGGTGCCCAAATCTGTATAATCGAAAGCCGATTTTTAGGCGCCTGCAACTGCACTCTGTCGCGGGAACGAACAAAGTTGACGGAGGCGTGGTGAAGGCGGGACTGGGGCATGTTTATCAGCCGAGTAGAGATGGGCGTCTTCGGCCGATAATCGAAAAACAAAATGGGCCGTTTTTAGCTAGAATTTAGGTCACTTTATTTGGACCCTTTTTTTCATGAACAAGTCCCAAAAAAGTACCCTAAATGACCAGATGACCACTGGAGGGAATCGGGGATGACCACCCCTGACTCCCCCAGTGGTCACTAACCCCCTCCCACCAAAAAACCCCCCCAACTTTAACAACTTTTTTTTCCAGCCTGTATGCCAGCCTCAACTGCCATACCCAGCTCCATCACAGCAGTATGCAGGTCCCTTGAGCAGTTGTTAGTGGGTGCAGTGGACTTCAGGCAGGTGGACCCAAGCCCATCCCCCCCTACCAGTTACACTTGTGGTGGTTAATGTTGAGCCCTCCAAAACCCACTGTACCCACATCTTGGTGCCCCCCTTCAGCCATAAGTGCTATGGTAATGGTGTAGAGTTATGGGCAGTGGGCTTTGGGGGGCATTTGAGGGGCTCAGCACCCAAGGGAAGGGAGCTATGGACTTGGGAGGTATTTAACTTTTTTTTAAACTTGTTACAAGTGCCCCCTAGGGTGCCCGGTTGGTGTCCTGGCATGTGAGGGGGGCTAGTGCACTATGAATCCTGGCCCCTCTCACGACCCAATGCCTTGGATTTGTTCGTTTTGAGCTGGCCGCCTTCGGTTTCAATTATCGCTGAAAAACGAAACCGCCCAGCTCAAATCCGCACATATCCGATGCATTTGCCCGGCACAAACCGTATTATCGAAAAAAAAGATGGGTGCCTTTTTTTTTTTTTTTAAATATGGTCTGTCCCGCCCCTTCACATACCCGTTCTCGGACATAGACGCCCATGGAGATGGGCATTCAATTATGCCCCTCCTAGCATATATCACGATGTGTGTAGGAGGTATGATGCCAGCCACTATAGATAGCTGTTGTGTGGAAAGTGGCAGGGTGCTTACAGGTTGTAGGAAGGCGCAGACACCTATGACAATGTTCATAACTAAGTTTTAGCAGGGCTACTTTGCACTCAGAGGCTGGAAGAGAGCTGACAAACCTTCTGATGTAAGGCTGCTAACTGACGTGTGCCAGTGACATCTTGTCCATATTCCCTCTACCTCTACCTATTCCCCTTTCCCACAAGCTCCTTTCTTGGTGCCAGCTGGGGGCTTGGTCCATGCAGAGAGCACAGCAATCAGATTTTTCCCCCTCACAGATCTGTAGTAGTTTGAGGTGGTTACCCCTCTGGCAAGTGTGTGGGTATATGTGCCACTTTTACCACTTCAGATTGTGCCTGCTAGACACGTCCCCTTCTAAATTGGCCCCAAACTTCAGGGTACAGATCATCCCCAGGTTTAGTCCATTGCATCAGGGACTTGCCTTTCCTTTCATAGGGAAATGCAGTAGGGTAAGTCAACATGATGTAAAACAGGACCATTCTGAAAAATATGGTGCCAGTGGTAATCCCTAATTGAGTGTTAGGGTGTGGGTTTTTTTATATAGGGATCTCATTTAGCAGCTGACCTGTTCTGTTTTCCCTTCTGGAGATGTAGTTGGTTTGGTGTAACAGGAGTTAGTGCTGTTAAGGTACATGGCAGGCTTGCCATACAGGGCTTAATGTGAAGCAGCCTGGAACACAATTTCACCACTTTTCAGAATGCTCCACAGTTGCCCTGTTGCCATATAGGTTTGGAATATTTTGCATTTATTTTCAAAATGTCTGATAGTGTGTTTGTATAGTCTGGATTTGGCCTTGGAAGGTAATTGTGGGACATCGAACTGGGTAGGTGTGTGGGACACAGAGGTTGTGCAAAAATAGTGGTTTGCCTAATATTACACTTGACCTGGGGAGAGTGCACCCTTCAGTTACTGGACAGGGAGCTGGCTGGCTTGGTTGTTAGGTTTTAGAACCTTGGGCTTCTAGGTCTCCTGGGACAGGAATAAATACCTCAGCCCGCTCATGAGACGCAAAAGCCATGCACTTTTAATTTTGGATGTAATCGCTGTAGCACAGCACTTAAAACTTTTTATTTTTTTTTAATTGAAGCTGCGGAGGCGGAAGGCCCAATGAGTGAGGAATATCTGTGCTGCTGTTGTCACGGCTCTTTGTCCCGTCTCCTCCCCTCTCCCTCCTCCTGATTGTGCAGCTGTGTGTTGATGCTGCTGTATCATCAGTAGATCGGTGAGCGGCAAGAGCAGGGACCGGCTCGAGCTGCGAGGTCATTCGAAGGATGACATCACTGGGCTGTGAGCTGTAGGTGCTGGGACCGGCTCGAGCTCCGAGGTCATTGGAAGGATTAAATGACTGTGAGCTGCTGTAGGTGTTGGGGGACCGGCTCGCGCTCGACCGTGGACATTCGGAGGATTACGTCATCGCCGCTGCTGTTGTGCTGCCTAAGGCGCTGAGCTGCAGGTGTAGGGACCGGCTCGCGCTCCCGGGGTCATTCTGAGGATTACATCATCATGGCTGCTGAGCTGCAGGTGCACGGACTGGCTCGCGCTCGGGCGGCGTTCGAGGATTAGTTTATTGTTGTTGCTTCTGCTCCCTTGCCTGGTCGTGGCGGTGACTCAAGGTGCTTAGGGTCTCTGCTAAATAAGCTGCCTGTCCTATGACTCTTAAAAGCGCGAGAGAGGCTGCTGTGATTAATTTTGGGGCTGCCAGACCATGTGGGTTAGTCCAGAGGAGGTGCTGCTAGCGAACGCCCTGTGGATCACCGAGAGGGCCAACCCTTACTTCATTCTGCAGAGGAGGAAGGGCCACGGAGACGGAGGTGGCGGCGGGCTGGCGGGTAAGCGGCCAGGGTTAGGGGGAGAGCGTTATGCCACAATCTGGCGTTATAGTAGGTCTTTTAACCTTTGCAGCCAAGAGGAAGGTCAGCTGCATCTTATTGAAGAGATGCGCTAGGGCTGTTTTTCTGTGTCTTGGACGCTGGATTGGTTTCTGACAGGAGATGAAAGGGAGTCTGCCCGTGTCAGGTCGTTTTGCAGTGCTACAAGTTGACCTGGACCCAGGAAGTTTATTTAATCCCCCCACCTTACCCTGTTCTGTAGGTATTCTTGTACAATGTCCCAACCATCTGACCTCCTTAGATGGTTTTGGGGGGGGGGGGGGGTTAATTTAATTGACTTACACAGGTGTTGCACACAATAGGTGCTGGGCAGAGGCCAAAGAGGTTCTCGAGTGCTGATGGTCAGAAGCCCGGCGCTATTCTAAACAGTGCTCTAAAAATAGCGCCGGTACAGCACAGGGCTATAACGCCCCTGTGATCAAAGCTAATAGTATGCAAATTTATGTGCGCTATTAGCTCTGATCATAGGGGTACTTCTGCGGGAGGATTGTGCCCAAGGCACAATCCTCCCACAGAAGTTGAGTCCGGGCTGTCAAAACCTGGAGCTGTCAAACAGAAGAGGTTTGACAGTTCCGGAACTTTCTCCCGGAGCTATCATACATAAGCCTGCTGCCCCCCTCTCCCAAAACAAGACCTTTCTCGCTAGCAAACCCTAACGTCAGCTCCGAGCTGGCGTAAGGTTTGCAGCGGTAGCAGTGCCCTTGTTTGGCGACCTGCTTGATCATGAGGGATGAATGCTTGGGACCCTTGTTTGCATGCAATTAGCATTCAGAGCCGGCAAGCGCGTTATTACATGCACTCACCAATTCTGGTCATCGGGCAGGAGCAAACACAGGCGCTAGTATGGCAGTATTGGCCTCTATCGCCCGTGTTTGCTTCTGATCATCATCAGCCCATTGGTTTGCAGTTCTGTTGTGGGTGTGATGCTCCAGGACTGCCTCTTCATATATGGTATTATTCAAGGTGAAATGCATCTGGAGCATCAAATCAGCAACTAAAACTTTATTCATATTTTTTGTCCACTCTCAAGTCTCGGCAGGGCCAGCCTCAAGGTACTCTGGCACCCCAAGTCAACTTTTGCATTTGGAGCACCTCTCTCCCCTGTATTGATGTGTACCTCCTCACATCAGGGCTCCCTTCTAGCCAGTCGGCCATAATCCTGACTCGACCCATGGGTCAATCCCCAGCTCTTGCCCTGGTGGCTGCTGCCTTCAAAATGGTACCATTATGGGGTTTAAGCTGCCATATAAAAGAGAAAAAATCCCTTCTATGGCAGCTTGAGCCTCCAGTGGTAGTATTGAAAGACTGGTGCTAGGGATCAGTGCCATCATTTTGAAGAAGGCTCTAGATGGTTTTCCCAGTAGGTGTGTTAATCTAAAGTTAAATTACTAACCACGCCGACACACAATTTCCATGTTAACAGAATACCTGTTCTCAGTCATGCTTAGAATATAGACCCTCAGAATAAGTGACTATAAATTAAAAATAGAAATATACACAAATTAAACTGAACCTATAAGAAGCCACACTCTGTATGCAGCACACCAGAGAAATAGGAGCTGCAACTCTCCCTGAACTGTGCAAAATTTGCAGATTTACATTCCAAAAATCAACGTTCAAATAACCAAATGGAACATTTTTTTCTACGTTTTGTCATTTTCACTTGTCTAATCATGTTGGTCTCTGGAGGCGGGGGCATTTCCCATGTCTTGGGTGGAGCTACATCTCTCGGATCTGTCAACCTCTCATGTTGCGGGGACATTGAATGTCCAAGTGGACTTCCTCAGTCGTCACAGTCTAGACCCAGGAGAATGGGAGCTCAGTGCAACACCTTTTCAGATGATTCTCAGTCGATGGGGATTGCTAGTCATGGATCTGATGGCTACAGTGCACAACTTCCTCAATTCTTCAGCCATTGGAAGGATCTCGGAGCACAGGGAATAGATGGTCTTCAGATGTGGCCATCAGGCCTTCTTTGTGTTTCTTCTGTGGCCCTCTTAGGGTGGCTCATTCAAAGAATCGAGAAACACACAGGTCTGGTAATTCTGGTAGTGCCCAATTGGCCTCACAGACCTTGGTATGCCAATCTAGTATGCCTCAGTCTACTCTACTCTCAAGCTCCCGGACTCTCGGGACCTTCTAGTTCAAGTACCAGTAGCTCATCCAGATCTGGCTCAATTTTTGTCTTACGGCTTGGCTCTTGAAAGGGCATAGTTAACTAAGAGGTTATTCCTCTGTCAGTTAAGATGCTTTGTTCGTGGCATCAGTCAACTTCTCTGAATTACATTCGCACTTGGCGTATTTTTGAGGCTTGGTGTGCTGCTTGATCTTTTTCTGCATTTTGTGCATCCGTGGTCCAAACCTTAGATTTTTTTTACAGGAAGGTTTTGGTAAGAGCTTGGCAATTGCTTGACTTAAGGTGCAGATTGCAGCATTGTCATCTTTTCGAGGCAGAATCAAAGGCAAGTCTTTGGCTAGTCATCCAGATGCTAGTTTCCTTCGAGGTGCGGGGTTACTTCGTCCTTCATCTAGAGCGATTTTATTTTTTTTCCCCCTTCTCGGGACCTGAATATAGTGTTCTCATCCCTTACTAGGTTGAATTTTGAACCTTTGGTAGCCTGCTCCCTGAAAGATTTGGCGCTTAGTGATGTTTTTGGTAGCCATTGCCTCGGCTAAGTGAGTGTCAGTTACAGGCATTTTCCTGTAGGTCTCCTTTTTTGGAGTTTTCTAAGGAATGAGTAATTTTGTGCCCTATTCCATCTTTTCTTCCTAAGGTTTTTGTCTAGGTTTTACTGGTCCTAGGTTCGTCTTCAGGGTCAGAAGAACAGCGGACTTTGCGGAAACATGTCAAGAGAGTTCGTAAGCAGCATTGGCAAACTACAGAGGATTTCAGACAATCGGACCGTCTTTTTCTGATTATTGCAGGCACCCGCAAGAGTTTTAACGGTGTCTAAGCCTACCGTTTCAAGATGGCTAATAAAAGATTGCTTCTATTTACCTTCTATCCGGAAAACGTATTCCAGAAGGAGTAAAGGCTGTCTATTAGAGGGCAAGCAGCATCATGGATGTATGTAAGGGAGCAATGTGATCTTCCTTGCATTCTTTTTTCTAAGCAATACAGATTAGATGTGCAATGTCGTCAATATGCAGTTTTTGGAGCATGGGCCTTTATGGCGGAATTACTAGGGTCCCTCCCTTTAGCTGTACTGCTTTACATCCCATCAATATCTTTCTGGTCTGGAGGGATGCTGAGGAAGGAGAAATTAGATCTTGCCAGCTAATTTGCTTTCCTTTTAGTGCCTCCAGATCAGACTAGAACCCTCCCTGTGCTGTGATTTCTTGGTCATTAATTTGTCTGATGCCTTAACAACAATGTAAGTTAGTATTGTGTATTAGTTTCGTGGATATTGAGCTGCTTTGAGCATTTGTAGCCATTAAAAAAACAACAATCTGCCTTACCCTCATAAGGGTCGTATGTATATTCTACAATATGTTACCACTGGCATCCCTGAAGAAGATTTTTTGAAACGGAAATTTCTGTTGGATGTTTTGGAACTTACAGTGAATGAGCACGGTCTGGCCATAGAATCCAGATAAGTTGACTCTGTTTATAGTGGAGTCTGTTCTTACATGGCCCCCTCCTGACAACCTAGTCTCAGAGAGAGCTGTAATTATGTGGGAATTATTTCTCTGATATATTTCTACTTGCCTCACCTGTCCAAATGGTATATTTCTTATGGTAACAGGGTTTCTATCTCCTTAAATCCACCCCAAGATACCATGATAGCTTCTGTCCTTTCTGTCTTTTCTTTTTTTTTTTTTTTTTTTTAATTTTTATTTAGAAATTTATATACTTTTACAAGTATTAAACTTGTTACAAGTAATACAGATATGAGTGAAACATAGTTCAAGATAAGTCACATTCATAATTACAGAAAAAATATTAAATCATATCTTCCTTAGACCACAATAAGTAGGGAGGAATCTAAATTAAAGACATTTGCAAAAAGA
The DNA here is from genome assembly GCF_901765095.1 of Microcaecilia unicolor. Classification (NCBI taxonomy): domain Eukaryota; kingdom Metazoa; phylum Chordata; class Amphibia; order Gymnophiona; family Siphonopidae; genus Microcaecilia; species Microcaecilia unicolor. The sequence continues at coordinate 628,381,604 of NC_044032.1, forward strand.
AAGGCATAGCCCTAACTACCACCATTAATACATTAAACTGGATTCATGACTTGACAAGCTTTTTCCCATTTATAAGTTCTCTCAATTGAGTGGGAACAAAAAAAAAACATATTTTATACCTAAATACTTTACAACACACTTGCAAGGGTAAGCAAGTAAAAATGTTGCCCCCAAAGACCTGGTTTCCTCTCTCATTTCCAGAAACTGCTTTCTCCTCTCCTGAGTGGTCTTAGTCACATCCGGAAATATCCACAATTTTTGACCACAAAATTTTTGCTGAAAATTTTTAAAGTATAATTTTAATGCGGCATCAGTCTTCCTCAAATACAAAGGATATTAAGAGGGTAGCTCTAACTGCTACCTCAGACAGTGAGTCCTCTAATATCAATGAAATATCCTTCAATTCCTCAACTTTCTCCAAGTTTTCACATTTGCTTATTTCCGATCTGACGAAGAAGGGCAACCTTCGAAAGCTAATCAAGAAATGTATTAAGTTATGTCCAATAAAAAAGGTATCATCTTATTTTCTTTTCCATGTTTTATTTTGTTTGATTTCTATTGATAACCTTAAGAGTGGACTAACACGGCTACCACACTCCTCTACTCCAAGTTTTCAGAAATTCCTTCTCAATCCTTCTTTGTGGGTAAAAAGTAAATCTTATTAATCGGCGGAATACTTTGTGCAGGAAATTTTAAATTCTCCACAAGAAACTTTTTAAACAAATCTTATGGTGGAATTCCTATTGGTTTGGGGAAATTGAGAATTCGCATATTCAATCATCTATTATAATTTTCAATTTGTTCAATCCTTTGACGCATATTCACATTCTTTCATAATTGCTGAAACTTTTTCTTTAACATTCACAGTTTCTTCCTGAGAGCGTTTTTCCTGGTTTAAGTCCTATTTCAACTTTTCCATAGATTTGGACAGCTGATCAACAGTATTTGCAAGTTTTTGTGTCTCTTGGGTTGAACTGATTATTAAATCTTGCATTTTCTGCATTGATTGCCAAAGCATATCAAGTGTTACCACTCCTGGCGGGTTTCCCCGCTTTAGATTACCTTCCACTGCCATCTCCAATTTTGGGGGGGGGGGGGGGACCCTCTCCGCTGGCCACACCGTCTCCAACTTCCGGGTTGTGTAGATCAGCTACCCCCTCACGAATTGTGGCAGGGCAGAGTGGAGTTCCAGCATTCGGGGGAGACAATGAGATCTCAGCCTCCAATGACGTCTGAGCCCCTGCACCAGCGTCAATCGGGTTTCCTCCTCCCCTTTCCAACGGTGGACGCCGAATTGCGAATTCATCGCGAGTTCGCTGCACCGGAGAGGACGTGCAAGCCTGGGAAGGTAAGGTTCTCACCGTCCCCTTTCGTTTAGTATGGGACATTTTTAAAAGAAGAATAACAGGTTTTAGCAGAGGAATCTCTCCGAGCAGTTCGCAGCGTTCAGAGTGTCGGTGCCATCTTGACTCCTCCCCCCTCCTTTCTGTCTTTTCTATGTTCCTTCCAAAGGGATAGTCTTTATTCCAATATAGATAATAACAAAGCAATCAGGCAATAGAGCAATTAGACAAGGTAATTAGGTAAAGTAACAAATAGCAAAGAAATCAGGCAATAGCAATTTGTTACAAGAGGGAGAGAGAGACCACTGTGATATCACTCAGTTGATCATCTCACCCCTCTGACTAGATACAACACAACAGTGCCTTATATACAGTGGATTGGGCATCAGTCCCCTCCCAACTTGCAATTTCAGCTAATTTCTCTCTTGTTTACATAAAATGTAAAAACACTATCTAAATGTTATAGCACACATTTGTTTATAGAACACAGCATTTCCAAGGTTTCTTTTACTGAAGATTGTAGTTGCCGTTTCGTTATAGGAATTTCCTTAGCACCCATGTTTATCATAGTGTTATCTAAAACCCTCAACACTTTTTCGCCTTCAAACTTTGTGAAGTAGAATCAGTGGCACCATTTCTGTCAGGGAGGGGGAAGAGTACTGTTAAGAGTCAGCATGACCTAGAATTCACAGTTTTCAGCTGAAAGTATAGAAATTGCTGCTGTAAGGGCTCTGGCTACACAGAAGGCTGAAGCAGAGATTTTTAACCAGTAAGATGCAGCTGTCAGGATTCTTAAGTTTGAGCCTTTAGACATTCAGGCCCAGATGCATGAAAGACATTGGTAATTCCCGTTCCCTACCGATTCCGTAGGGAACGGGAATGCATCAACGATAGGGAATGCAAATGAGCTACTCGTTGTAGCTCACTTGCATTCTCTAGTCCTTCAGTACCTGAGTCGGAGAATCGGGACGTCCCTTTAGATTAGGCTCCTCTTCCTGGTCTCTTCAGCCAATCAAAGTGGGCTTAGCTGGCTGTTGTCAGCGAAACGCGCTCTGATTGGCTGAAGAGACCAGGAAGAAGAGCCTAATCTAAAGGGACGTCCCGATTCTCCGGCAACCAGGAAAATAGAAGAATTTCGCTGTGTAGGGGTAAGTGGCGCGGCGAAGACTCTCAAGAAGGGGGAAAAAAACACGAGCGCCGGCAGAACAAAAAATTGCAAAAAAAAAAAAAAAAGTCTCTCAGAAGCGCAGGGAGAGTACGTCCTTAAAGGACGCCCCTCACCTGCGCTCTCTGCTTTTTTTTTTTCTTTTTTACCTTTTTTGGGGGCCCTTTTCCTTTCCGATTCCCTCACAGGAGCCCTAACAAGAGGTCAGACATCTCGTTAGGGTTCCTATGGTAAGGGAATCGGAAAAACGGTAGTGCATCTGATTATAATGGGCTGCAACGGTACTGCAGCTCATTATAATAGCTTTTCAAACATTTGCATTCCGTTTTCGTTGCAAGCTACCATGGCAGGGAAAATGCCCTTAGTGCATGCCCGGGGTGAACTACTTGCGTTTTAAACTGGCTGGAACCAGTTTAAAACGCAAGTTGTGGGCTCGTTAGGTTTTGTGCATCTGAGTCTCAGTTCATGGGTCATAATCTGACTTGTCAGTGTCAGAAAGGAGCAAATCAATTCAACTCGTGTTTTGTTCCTTCAGGTTACAGTGGATTAGAGTTAATGAAGTAACCAAAAACTTTGATTCACTCGTTATCAGAAGTTTTGTTGTGTTTTGTGCCTCCTTAAGGTTTTCTTGGTCGAGACCAGAACAGTAATAGAATTTTCTTATAGGGAATTTTTGTAGCGTGTTGTTTTCATATTGACACTTATTCACTTGATTGAAAAATTGTGGGTTGAAAGTTAGGGTGAGTGTGCTATGATGTATAGAGCATTTCATGTGAGCCGCTTTTGCGGCGGGGTGACTCACTGAAGTAGTGCTCGGCTGTAGGTTCAGCCTATACTGAACTCTCTATTTCACCCATTATAAAATTTATAAATTAATAATCTACTAAATAAAAACATTGAGATTCTACTACCATTCGGTTTGAAGTTTGTCACCAAGTCCTTACTTTTTGGGGGTTCAATTTTTTTTATTTTTATTTTTTTTTGGTATAGCAGACCCTTTACACTTCCCCTCCTTTGCAACAATATCCCCCCCTTTCCCAAGAACACTCACTGATTCTCTCCAAAGACCCTGTACAGAGTTTAGCTTCCCCCCCCCCCACACACACACACACACAGCCCCTGCAGCTCAGCCCCTCCCTGTGACTACTAGAGCCTTCCCATTGGCTGGATTCTACCACAGCCTCTGCATTGGAATTGGGGGGGGGGGGCATTGGAGAGCTGACATGGGATAAATTCTGAAAAATATCCACACACACTTTGAGACAGATAATGTACAAATATTTAGAATCCTAAAAATTATCCAGACAATTGGCAATCCAAGCCTCCTGAATCCTGAGCACATCTGACAGGGCCCCCCCTAAACGTTTGGACCTAGTTTGCCTATGCCTTAATTCGGCACTGGCCATAGCGCACAGCAGTCATGTTCATCTGATATCTCCAAAATGTATTTTAATTTCTTACATACTGGCTATGAACCTGGAAGCTTTCACATTTAGGTACAGTAGATGTTTTTTTTTTTTTTTAATTTTATTTATAACTTTTATAGTCGAGCAAAGCTTGTTTTGAGAAGCAATACATTTCACATATAGTTTAGTCAGGAATACAATATTATTAAAGCAACGGTTTTGAAATTTCTCGCTCAAGTCCACATATTTGGAGCAAGATATTAAGAAATGGAATATATATTAGGCAAAAATTTCAAGATTAAAGCTAACAGGTAACATTACTCAGTGTTAAATTTCTCAGTTAAAAGGGAGAATAACATTTTAAGCACCCCCTATTTTGCCTTGATGCTAGAAACACTGTTAACTGAGCTGGGTCAAAGAAAACATATTTATTTGATTGGTATCTGACTATGTATTTACATGGATATCTCAAGTAAAATGTAGCACCCAGCTGTATAACCCCTGGTTTCATTAGAAGAAATTGTTTTCGACGCTTTTGCGTTTCTCTAGAGATATCAGGGAATAGTTGTATCTTTTGACCAAGAAACAATTTGTACAGTAGATGTTGTTTTAACGCCCTATATTTTTTTTCTGTCACCTATTAAAGCCAGTTAAGCTTGCATTTGGCCTCTGTGATTTTGGGTCCTTAGATATACTTCAATTTCAACATAAATGAGGCGGGCGGCACCTTTTATGGACTAACCTGTGAGCTTTTCATGGCCAGAATCTATCAGATGTGGGCTCTAGTCCTTGACAGCTCATGCCTCCATAAATTGCCAGAGGTAGGTGATACTTTATAAATTAACCATTTTTGCTACACCAGGCCAGTGGCATAGCTATGGGTGGGCATGAGCACAGTGGAGAAGTGGCCTGTGAAGCAAGGGAACTGGGTTCAATTCCCACTGCAGCTCCTTGTCACTTAACCGTCCATGCCCCATATACAAAATAAGTACCTGTATATAATCCGCTTTGACTGTAAGCCCAGAAAGGTGGTACCGTATTTTTCGGACTATAAGACGCACTTTTTTCCCCCAAAATTTGGGAGGAAAATGGGGGGTGCGTCTTATAGTCCGAAGGTAGCGAGTTCCCGCCCTCCCCCCGGCCCTGTCACCACTTCTCCCCTACTCACATCACGCGATGTTCCCTGGTGGTCTAGTGACGTCGGGGCAGGAAAGACCCCCCTCTTTCCTGCCCCGACGTCACTAGACCACCAGGGAACATCGCGTGATGTGAGTAGGGGAGAAGTGGTGACAGGGCCGGGGGGAGGGCGATCCCGAACTCGGACAAGACGCACCGGAGCATCTAGGTTTTAGAGGGAAAAAGGAAAAAAAATTTTTTTCCTATTTCCCTCCTCTAAAACCTAGGTGCGTCTTATAGTCCGAAAAATACGGTATATTAAATCTCATCCCCTTTCCCATTCTTGGCTGAGGCCCACGCTGTCTGGCCTCCAAAACAGTTCAACAGCAGCTGCCTCACTCCACTCTTCCTACCCCCCCCCACTGCCCGCAGCTTGGCAACACTCCCCATTCCTGTTCTACCTCAGCATGTTCCCTAGCAGCAGCTATGCACATCCGCTTAGGGTTACCATATGGCTCCAGAAAAAGGAGCAAAACGGCATAGTGAGACCAACAGGAAACCTTCAGGAACAACAGGATGACTTGAGTTATGGAAGAAAAAAACTTTTATTGATAGTGCCAGACACGGCACCGTGTTTGGGCCAGATTCCTGCTTCAGGGTGCTTCAGGGGCCTTTATGTTGGAAATGTATCAACTGTGAATGAATGAACTTGGTTGTATAAACCACAGGTGTCTTGAAAAAGACACTCGGCATTTGGCAAGGATGAAACACTGGTATTCCGCGATCACTGCTGAACAGGATACACTATATGAGAATGGAAGTAAAATCTGGACTGGCTCAATCCTCTTTTCTGGAGCCATATGGTAACCTGCATCCGCTGCCTGCGCAGGACCCACAGGCTTCCCTTTGCCATGTCCTGCATCCACTGAAGTCACTTCCTGTTTCCTCTGGTAGGATGTGATAGAAGGAAGCCTGCAGGATTGGCACAGGCAGTACAAGTACATTGCTGCTGATGTAAAACATACTGAGGTATGGGGAATTTCAGAGTTGTTGGGGGGTGGGGGGATGCTGATGCTGGGGGCAGAGGAGACAGATGCAGGAGGAGGAGGGGAGTGGATTTTGGAAGGTCCACCCAAAATGACAGGTCTGGCTACATCCCTGCACCAGGCTAACATGACTTTGACTACCCCTTTTTTGAGTCTTTTTGTAGTTCAGGTGAAGCAACACTTGAGATTCTAGACTAGATGAGATGAACCTTGGAATCACCTTTTACGGTTAGGAGCCAATATTACAGGATGACGATTCTAAAGCTGAAAACACTACTGCTACTTACTACTACTTATCACTTCTGTAGCACTACAAGGCATATGCAGCGCTACACCATAAAACACAGTAATGGAAATGGCATCTTTTCAGTATCTGCCCAAGTCTTATGATTGTATATAGCACTTTTTATATTTGCAGAAGTGTTTTTTTTTCTTTTGGTAAAGTGCTATTCCTACCAGGGAGCCCCTCCTAAATTTCCCAGACCCTTTACCCCCTAGGTCATCTTCACCTACCAGCAGTTGGTGACAGCATGTGCCTTCTCCTGGCTCCTCCAAATGTGTGATGCTAGAGGGTTTTGCTCAAGTTGAGTTTGAGGAGCAATGTGTTCTACAAATATACTACAACATCTGTAAAAATCATAAAAATAACCAGGTAGATGCTGGCACTCGCTGGGCAATGAACAGTGTGGTGAGGGTGCTTCTTAAGACAGGAAAAGTGACATTAGCAATGAGGTGTGGATTACTGCTGTGTGGGGGGGGAGGGGTTGTGAGTTTTGGGGGTTTTTTTTTTTAACGTGGCAGTAATTTGCATGCTTATGGCTTAAGCATGCCATGACTATCCATTGGTAATTTCACAGTAGAGCTGTGGCTCTATTGTGAAGCTGGCTTCTATCCGTCAGGCACTTCCTTCCTCTGTGCCACCATTTTTTCACTACTTCCCCCTTCATTTCACAGTTTCCCTGTGCTATGGTAAATGACCTTAGGTCTTTCAGTCTCGTAGCACTGGTCCTGATTTAGCCTTAAGGGTTCTGCGTTTCCACCTGTAGTTTCTAGTTGGTCTGAATCGAAAGGTGGACCCAAAAGGTTCCTTGGAGTGGTAGTCTTTGTTTTTGTTTTGTTTTAAGGTTAACTACTTACTAGCTGAATCTTTAGCCTTATGTTCCTTCCTTCCCTCCGGCTGCCTTGCAGTGCTGAAACTGCTGCCTGTAGCTTCCATTCTCAAGTACACCTGCCTGCCTTCCCTCCCCCTCCCCACCCTCGGTCCAGCTCCACAGTTGCTCAGGTAACTTTCCTAACTGAGCAGTGAAGGGGTTCCTCCATCCTGTGCTCTTTAGTGTCCCTCACCCCAGACAGAGCTGGCCCATTCACTAGGCATCTATCTAAAGTGGCAGACTTTGAGGGGATTGGTAGAAGGTCAGCAGAGCAGCAAACTGCTGTCAGTATGTGTCAAGCCTTAAGAGCACCCATGTGCATATGTGGGAGGGTAGGAGTGAAGTCCTTGATGATTGGTGTTGAACAGTGTGAAACCTAGCAAACCATGCACGTGTGTTATTGAAAGCCCACCACCCTTATGCATCTGTAGCTCTGGAATACGGAGGTAGGCTGGTGGTGGGGTAGATGTTTAATAGTTGAGGTGTAGGAGACAATAGCCTGAAGGCTTGCTTCGGCCAGGGATGAGCAACTGTAGTCCTCAAGGGCCACAACCTAGTTGTCTTCAAGGGATTTCCACAATGAATATGCATGAGATTGACTTGCATGTACCGCTTCCCTTGTATGCAAGTAGATCTCAATCATATTGCAATCCTTGCTCACCCCTGACCTAGGGCATTTACTACCCTTGGGCAGTTTCTACCATGGCATCAACGGAAGGTGCGAGCACCATGTCTCTCCCTATGCTTTTTTTTTTTTTCTTCTCAGCTTCCATTTGGGACACATTTAGGCAAAGGCAATTTAGGCAACTTTCTGGTGCTAGTTTTTGATACGGTGCCAGAGTGTGTCTGCCGCCATCCCTTGATATAGAGCTTGGCACAGCTATGCTGAACATCTTAAAGCAGCAGCTCCTCTTTAGTAAGACTTGGGCAGCTGCCTTTGAGGCAACTAGTCCATTGCATATAAATAGTGCTGTACTAAGTCTGTGTCTGGTTGAAGGTTTAGAATAGTCAAGCTGAACAGATCCCTAGGTCCTAGGGAACCTCTGCCCCAATAATGTGCCTTTTTTATGTTATACTGAATTAGTTTCTGGTAAACTTGTATATTTGGGAATAGCCACTGTTAATATTTATTTTATTTATTTTTAGCATTTGTATCCCACATTTTCCCACCTATTTGCAGGCTCAATGTGGCTTACATTGTTCCGTAATGGTGGTGATCAATTCTGGAAAAGAGAAATACATAGTAAAATGGAGGTAACAGAGTGGATTAGGCAGTCAGATAAAGTTCATTTTCATAATCCTATATAATAAAACTCACCCTCAACGTTCTGAGGACACCGACGTCACTGTCAGTTCCTCCGGGCACTTCCTTCCGGTTCGTGGTGGTGAAGCCACCGAAATCACTGTGTTGGGGCCCCGCCCTCGCGTCAAACGTGATGACGTCGAGGGCGGAGCAATGGCGTCAGTGGCTTCACAACCAACGACTCAGCACATTGAAGGTGGCATTGGCGTGCGTTGACGAGGTCCGCAACAATGGCAGTCAGTGCCTTCACAACGCCGAAGAGGTGAGCAAGGAGGGGGGGGGGGTTCGGGAGGAAAACCTTGCTAGCGCCAGTTTCATTTGCGCCTGAAACGGACATGTTTTACTAGTAAGTAATAAAAGGTATTGGATTCAACTTCAATCATGATAGATTAACTTAAACAATCAGGAATATTAAACTTCAACCTTGATTATTGCTGGCCAAACTTAAACAATAGAGAATGACACGGGGATAAAATTTGTCCCTGTGGGTTCTGTCTCTGGCCCCATCCCGTGGGCTCTGTTCTCATCTGCAGAAACCTCTGGCACTTATTTTATATTTACATCTTTTTATTATAAAGTATAAAAAGGAACAATATGCTGTGCAACTGTTGTGTGTAAATTGCAAATAGGAAACAATAACAATGAGCAGCTTAATAAACCCTCCCACCACCACCACTCTCTCTACCCTTCCAACCCCAACAATATCTGACTTCTACTACCCCAAGGAAGCCTAATCCACTCTGTTAAAATGTCCAGGGGTACAAAATACAACCTGTTCTGTATGCCCTAGAGGGGAGAAATATTCGCTATGAAGCACTGTTATGATTTTTTTAAAATCTGTGGATGAATAAGTCATCAACAATCTCAGGATTCAGTCTATCTTGCCTGTCTTCCCACTGTCCCTTCAATAGGAGATGTCTTCTTAGAAGATGTGCTGGTAGCAGAATGTACAGGATCCCCCGTGCAAATTTTGTTAGCTGTGGCCAGCATGTTTGCTTGTTTTTCCAAAAAAAATAAAAACGGTTGCCTGCTTCAAATTTAAATAACAGGCCACAGTCCAGTTGATAGCCTTCAAAGCAGAAAGTGACACAGGGACAAAGTTTGTCTCCTTATTCCCATGGGATTTGTCCCCATGGACTCTGTCCATGTGCTGAAATTTGTGCTTTCTGTGCAACTGTTCTGCTTCTCTGTAAGAGAGAGAACTGAATGGGTCATTGCAGCCACAGAACTTAACCTGCATGTGGGCTAAAATGCACTGTAAATGGGATTCTCTTCTTAATCTGTGTTTAAAGCATTTTCTTTCACCATGGAACATTTTAAAAAGTGGAAACACTTGTCTTAGCATTTTTATTTCATTTCCTCTTGGTAGTCTTCAAAACAAATAGCAGTTTCCATAACGAGAGAAATTTTTACATAGAACACATCCTGTTTTGATGTGAATGGTGGTACTAAAAGGTGATAGAAGTACTTGTTTACTAAGATGAGGCTATGGCTTGTGGTTAACTAGCTAGTACTGTGTGTGTGTGGTCACCCAGAATTAGCGACCAGAATCTTCCTTGCTGGAGGCTTTAATCCTCCTGTATGAGAGGGCCTCAGCATGGTAAACAACCCTGTCAGTTGCTCAGTCGCCTTCTATAGATGAATGCATTTTGCAGATGGTTATGTTGAGCTTTGCCGTGCAGTGGTGTGCTGGTAAATTTTTAACACAGTCTCCCCGGTCCACCTCTGAGCACCCCCCCAAATTGTAGCTTGCTATACCCGGTGAGAGAGGGGGGGCAATGCGTAGTGCTTTAGAAATGTTTAGTAGTAGTAGTACTCTCTCTAGGAAAAAAATTTTTTTTTAATGTTCACAGGTTCCAATCTAATTCATGTTTAATGTGGGATAAAATGCCATATCTAAATTAAATAGAAACTGGATGAATGTTGAGCACCTGATTCCCATAACATGATGTCTGTTTTAGAAGCCCTTTACCAGGAAAAAAAAAATCTGTGCACCACTAACAGGGTTAGGTGTCCCTATAACCAGCCCCTCCAAATGACACACTGATTACGATTTATAACAAAGTACTACTCTACCTATGAAAAGTTTTTCCCTTTATTATACTTCCTCTGTGTACATCCCTATGCACAAGACTGCGGCATTTAATTTTTTTTTTTTTTTTTTTTTTTTACAGTATCCTCCCCACCTCACCTACCTATTGCAGACCTCCTCCCCCCCCCCCCCCCCCCCGAACCGAAGGGTCCCACTCCCAGTGCATACCTGAAGGCAGTATCCCTGGTGGTCAGTGGATTCTTCGGGGCAGGAAAGATCCCCAGTCTTTCCTGCCCGCTGCCGGCACTGACCCTCCTCCTGTCGCATCTTCTTTAAAATGGCTGCCAAGACTTACAAGGGCAGCCTCACAAGACATCTTTCTTCTCTTCCCTCTCTTCATCCATGCTCATCTCACTTCCTCTCTCTCTCCTCCCCTCCATCCATGTTCATCTCTCTTCCTTTCTTCCATGCATGTGCAGTGACTTGCTCCAGCCTCCACCTGCCCCCCCTTTTCAGCCCCCAGAGTTCCACTTCCAACCGTTTTTTAAAGAGGGGTTAACCTCCTGCATCCTCCGTCTCGCTGTTCTTTTCCCCGCTGGGATCTTAATTTGGTACTTTCAGTTCTTACCAAGCCTCCCTTTGAGCCTTTATCTTCCTATACTTTGAAGGGCTTAACCCTGAAGGCATTGTTTTTAGTGGTTATTGCCTCAGCTAGGAGAGTTTGAGTTGCAGGCTCTTTCGTGTAGGTCTCCGTTTTTGGAATTCAGTTCAGATCGAGTGGTTTTAAGACCAGTTCCTTCTTTTCTGCCCAAGGTATTGACTTGTTTTCATTCATCACATCTGGTGGTGCTGCCTGTTCTAGGTTCTTTCTCCAGGTCAGAGGAGCAGTGTCTCTTGAAGCGTTTGGAAGTCAAAAGAGTTCTGAAGCATTGTCAAGTCTGTGGAGGAGGTTTGTTGGTCCGATCGTTTGTTTGTTCTTATCGGAGGTTCACGCAAAGGGCTTATGGCTTCTAAGCCCACTATTTCTTGCTGGCTTAAGGAAATTATTGCATTAGCTTACCTTCTTTCTGGGAAAGCTGTTCCAGAAGAAGTTAAGGCTCACTCTACTTCTTGGGCAGAGTGTTGTCTGGTGCCTCTGGAGGACATTTGTATGGCGGCGACTTGGTCTTCTTTGCATTCCTTTTCTAAGCACTATCAGTTGGACCTCCTGAATCATCAGCAAGTTGTTTTTGGGGCACACGTTTTGACAGCGGGGCTGTTAGGGTCCCTCCCATAATCTTACTGCTTTACTTCCCATCAGTCACATTCTGGGCCGGTCCGGAGAGACGCTAAGGAAGGAGAAATTAGACCTTACCTGCTAATTTGCTTTTCTTTAGTCCCTCCAGACCGGCCCAGATCCCTCCCTTTAGGTATTCTGTGTCTTCAAGAGTTAAGTGATATTGTTTTCTTGGGAGCTGTGTTGCTGGTTTCTGGTTTCATTGTTTAAAAAAAAACACCAAAATTCTATGGTTCTGTATGTAACCTTTTGTGCATGATATGCAGGGGCATGTCATGGGTCACATTATTGTTGGTGGCATACACCCTGTGTTGGCAATGTGCCAGTGGCTGCTCAGGTTTTTGTATGCACAGACCATTTACTTATGGTTTTACTTCTGCTTTGGTACTTTGTTACTGGATCTTTCTCTTGTTGCCAAGGGCTCTTATTGGCTCTCTAGAGTCAGTTTTTTTTTTTCTGTCTCCACCTGCTGGAAGGTGTGCACAACCCATCAGTCACATTCTGGTCCGGAGGGAGTAAAGGAAAGCAAATTAGCAGGTAAGCTCTAATTTCTCTGATGTACCTTGAGGACTGGGTTAAACCACTGAGGATTTTTCATTGTTTCAGTTCTCCATTCCCTCCCCCCCCATCCAAATCATTAGATAAATTCAGTGCCCATAGGAATAAGGTGATGGAATTTTCTTTCTCTGATGCATACGCAGGAAGTTGCAATTGGAGGCCTCCGATGCCCAAGGCTACTTTCCCCCTCCCCACAGCCCCCCTTATTTTAGTAAAGAGTGGACAGCAGGAAAAGCCAAAGGGTAGAAGAGATGCTGGTGTGCAGAGGACTCTGGGGAGGGGGTAGCCCAAAGACAGTAACTGTTTAAAAAAAATTGCAAAGTGATGCACTTAGGGAGTAGAAATCCATGAGAGACGTATGTGTTAGGCAGGGAGAGTCTGATATGTACGGACGGGGAGAGGGATCTTGGGGTGATAGTATCTGAGGATCTGAAGGCGACGAAACAGTGTGACAAGGTGGTGGCCGTACCTAGAAGGTTGCTAGGCTGTATGGAGAAAGGTGTGACCAGCAGAAGAAAGGAGGTGTTGATACCCCTGTATAAGTCATTGGTGAGGCCCCACCTGGAGTATTGTGTTCAGTTTTGGAGGCCGTATCTTGCTAAGGATGTAAAAAGAATTGAAGCAGTGCAAAGAAAAGCTATGAGGATGGTATGGGATTCGCGTTACAAGACGTATGAGGAGAGACTTGCTGACCTGAACAAGTATACCCTGGAGGAAAGGAGAAACAGGGGTGATATGATACAGACGTTCAAATATTTGAAAGGTATTAATCCGCAAATGAACCTTTTCCGTAGATGGGAAGGCGGTAGAACGAGAGGACATGCAATGAGATTGAAGGGGGGCAGACTCAAGAAAAATGTCAGGAAGTATTTTTTTCACAGAGAGAGTAGTGGATACTTGGAATGCCCTCCCGCAGGAGGTGGTGGAGATGAAAACGGTAATGGAATTCAAAAATGCGTGGGATAAACAAAGGAATCCTGTTCAGAAGGAATGGATCCTCAGAAGCTTAGCAGAGATTGGGTGGCAGAGCCGGTGGAGGGGAGGCGGGGCTAGTGCTGTGCAGACTTTTGCAGTCTGTGCCCTGAAAATGGCAGATACAAATCAAGTATCCAAAAATATTGGGAGATCCAATACACTAGCATAAAGCGTATCGAGCTTACACTCACCAGATCGATGCAGACCACTGGACCCTGAGGCAGGTGATCGAAACGCTGGCCATCGTAGGCCGTGGTCAAGATTCGAGGTGTAAGGAAGAACGAGAAGAAAAAGAGGAGACGACAGATAAGCTAAGTTATTTCCTTGCCCATAACTTGGGTGTGAAAACAATAGAGCTGCATAGCCACGAAGATTTGAACAATAGTACATGCAAAAAACATTAAATCAATAAAATTGAGGTTTTTGGCCAATGATGAAACAGTCCAGCCCCCGAAGCTAAAAGTGTATAAGCTGGGGGGCTTCTTGAGGCCTTTTCATCAGAGAGTGAGATTAATTACCTGAGTGTAAGCTCGAGACGCCTTATGCTAGTGTATTGGATCTCCCAATATTTTTGGATATTTGGTTTATTGTAAGAGGAGACCACTTCATTTTGTAGATTTAGCTAGATACAAATCAAGGTCAGGTATGCACAAAAAGTAGCACATATGAGTTATCTTGTTGGGCAGACTGGATGGATCGTGCAGGTTTTTCTCTGCCGTCATCTACTATGTTACTACTAGCCGTTAAGCCCGTTCAAACGGGCGAGATATCCAGCTACCCTCCTCGCTGCCGCTCCCTTCCCCCTCCGTGCCAGGCCCCCTGCACTGACCTGACAGGGCCTCTCACCTCCGTGTGAAAGCGCTGCAGGCAGCAGCAGATCGCTCTGCTGCTGCCTGCAGCGCTTCCACACGGAGGTGAGAGGCCCTGTCAGGTCAGTGCAGGGGGCCCGATACGGAGGGGAGCGGGAGCGGCGGCGGGGATGGGGGGGAGGGGGGAGGTTGGTGCGCGCGATGTTCGTTTCCAGGCTCCAGCGGCAGTGGCAGCGTCCGACAGTCCAACTCCGTTTCCCTCTCTGTTCCGCCCTCTGGCGTCATCACGTCTTGACGCGAGGGCGGGACAGAGAGGGAAGTGTCTACTGCGCATTTGCAGGTGAGTTGGTCACTTGCCATTTATTTGTTTGATAGTGCGCAGGGGTGTGGCCTGGTTTGTGTAAACACATATGACACGTGCTATACGTATAAAAATACAGTAGGTGCAAATATATCAGATAAAAATGAATGTCGCGCTTCAGAGGGTTGGAATTTTCTCTGTTAATCTGGGTGCTTGTACTTAGTAAGTAGCTGGATTTTGTCAGGAGCACATGTTAATGGGTAAATGTGCCATTTGGAACAGGGTTCAAACAGAACGATTAAAACTATATAAGAAAACAAAGCTATTGAGGATTTATTGGATACATCCTAGCCTGTTAATGAAGCTGTGTTTTTGCCTAGTCTTTTCTATTTTAATGCTCAGTAGATCTTCAGACAGGCAGATAAAACTTTGCAGAGAGCCTATAGTATAGACTGGTGCACCTTTTTAAACTGAGGTATAAGCTTTCAAGGACAAGCCTGTTATCAGATGCATATTCCTTGAAAGGTCATGCGTCAGGCTACAGTAAATCTAAATGTACCTGTAGACTCCTTTTCTCTTTGGAAAAGCATCTAGTTTTATCTCTCGGGTAGGAAATTTTATGAGGAGAAAAGGGTAGCAGAGTATATTAAACCTAAAACAATCCAAGGTGGCATGGTTATGTGAGAAGGGCATTGGGTAAAATGAAGCTGATTCTTATGACCGACAAAAGAATTAGGTCAAGGGTGTGTACTCAGTATGGTGGTACTTAGTTTTTTTTAGTAAGTTCTTGATGTCCCATATTCAGGAGCCCAGGGCAGAAACCAGGGAGGGAGCCCAAAATCTGGCCTTCAGCCTGTACCTCCTTTTAGCTTGAGGCAGATTTGGGGCTCCCTATGGTATGGGGGCCCAGAGCAGTTGCCCTGTTTGCCACCCATGAACGCCAGCCCTGCCTACATTGGAGGTTCATAACTAAACTGAGCATCCTAGGGCTTGAACGGCAGAGAAGCTGTGGTAAATGCCTTTCACTTATGGAAGGTAACTAACTTGTGGAGTGCCTCAAGGGATCTGTAAAGCTGGTTTTGTCTCTGCACAATATTTAAAGGAAAATCTTTTT
The DNA here is from genome assembly GCF_901765095.1 of Microcaecilia unicolor. Taxonomy (NCBI): domain Eukaryota; kingdom Metazoa; phylum Chordata; class Amphibia; order Gymnophiona; family Siphonopidae; genus Microcaecilia; species Microcaecilia unicolor. Next base: position 628,397,199 of record NC_044032.1, read on the forward strand.
ATGGTTTACAGTAGTCTGATAAGGGGTACCCCTGGGGAGGTAAACGGTGAGTGTCCTAAAACTTGGAGTAGTCAGATGCTTGGCAGTTAAGCTTTAATTCAGCGCAAATATAAAAAAAAAAAAAAACCCAATTCAGTACAAACATTAAAAAAAAAAAAAAAAAAAACCACCCTTCAGAGTCGTACAGTTGGTACAGAAATCCAAGGGGGAGAGTCGGGGTGACCTTGAACTGAAGGCAAGAAAAGATTTGAAGAGGATATCCCCCCTTTAGCAAAGCATAAGGCAGTAACCAAGGGTTACTGGGGTACAAAGACACTTTTTCACTGATGGATGATGTTTCTCTTTAGTCCATTGGGTGAAATCCCCCTAGAATACCATGTCCAAATCTGAAGACTATCTCCTGAAATATAGAAATGGTAGGGGTAGTTTAGAGAGGCTACCAAAATGATACATGGGCTGTACCAAAAGCCGGAGCTGGGACCAGCTTTTTATGTACCTGAGACAGATTCAGAATTTTATCCAACTGAACCCCCACTCTTTAATATTACAACTACTACTACTTGACATTTTTAAAGCGCTACTAGGGTTACGCAGCGCTGTACAATTTAACATAAAAGGACAGTCCCTGCTCAAAGGAGCTTACAATCTAAAGGACAAATGTACAGTCAGTCAAATAGGGGCAGTCTAGATTTCCTGAAAGGTATAAAGGTTAGGTGCCGAAAGCAACATTGAAGAGGTGGGCTTTGAGTAAGGATTTGAAGATGGGTAGGGAGGGGGCTTGGCATAAGGGCTCAGGAAGTTTATTCCAAGCATAGGGTGAGGCGAGGCAGAATGAGCGGAGCCTGGAGTTGGCGGTGGTGGAGAAGGGTACTGAGAGGAGGGATTTGTCCTGTGAGCGGAGGTTACGGGCGGGAACGTAAGGGGAATGAGGGAGTTGAATAGTAACGGGGTGGAGGAAGGTTGCCTGTTGCACCAGGGCTGTTTCTCCTAAGGACTTGTAGTATAGGGGCAGTGGAGCCCCTTTGACCCTTCTAACCACCTCCATCCCCAAGCTCTCAAGATGCTTGATACTATGTTGGGTGAAATATTGGTGCGACAGTGGACCTTGTGGCCCACCCTGTTCAAGTGCAGGGGTGTCAACCTTGTCTTCCGAGGGCTGTAACCCAGTCAGGATTTCCTCAATGAATGTGCGTACAAAAAGATTGCGTGCAAATAGATCTCAGTGCATATCCTGAAAAGCTGACAGGTATGAGGTTGAGGTACCTGGCTGCAGGTTTGGGGCTTGGACCTGGGGAGCGAAACCCTTCTGAAAGGGTGATGGATGCAGTCAATGGACCTTGTTTTTATCTTTAATCCATTGAGCCAACTAAACATGGAATAAACACAATTTCTTGTGGAGAGGGAAAGCTAGACATCAGCTGGGGTCTGTAGCATTGAACCAGGAATAATAAACAGACTGGATAACCTAGCAGTTTAAAACTTTTTGAAGTTTTTCATCGGTGGTTCTATGTTTGCAATCGCTGCCTATCCATTTACTGCATTGGGATTAGCAATGTTCCGAAGGTTAGTGGTAAAGTTTTGCTGGGGTGGCAAGAAACCGAAACTGCAGTGGCAACACATGGTAGGTGCTCAGAATCAAGGGGGTTTGGGGCTGCCCGATATGCGTAGATATAATCGGGCCTGTCTGCTTCAGCATCTACGGGATTGACTACTTGGAACTACTGCCTACACGGATTTAGTCTTGGAGCGGGCCTATTTTCAACCTTGGCATCTGACCTATCTGCTCCATGCTCCCCTAAAACGTTTGCCTGAGAGAGCTCGCAGGAGCATTCTGCTTAGGCCTCTTTGGTCCGTATGGAGAGATTTGCTTCCATTGTGGAGGCAGAATCCGTCTAGCAGTATGTTGTTGTCCCTGCAAGGTAATGCGGACTTCTACCGGGTAGAGAGAATCGGATTTTCTGGCAATTAGGGGAGTGGGAGGGGGGTGTCTTTGGTGGAAAGTCTAGTTAAGGCTGATCTGTCTGTTCTGTCATCTCAAGGTCTATAAAATAACGAGTGGAGTGGAACAGATAGACGTGAATCATTTGTTTACTGTTTCCAAAAATACTAGTACTAGGGGGGCATGTGATGAACCTACAAAGTAGCAAATTTAATATGAATCTGAGAATCTTTCTTCACTCAACGTGTAGTTAAACTCTGGAATTCGTTGCCAGAGAAGGCGGTTAGCTTAGTGGGGTTTAAAAAAGGTCTGGCGGCTTCCTAAAGGAAAAGTCCATAGACCATTATTAAATTGACTTAAGGAAAAGCCATTGCTATTTCTGGGATAAGCAGCATAAAATATATTGAACTTTTCGGGATCTTGCCAGGTATTTGTGACTTGGATTGGCCACCGTTGGCAACGGATTTCTCGGCTTGATGGACCTTTGGTCTGTCCTAGTGTGACAATTTTTTTTTTTTTTTTTGTTACATTTGTACCCCGTGCTTTCCCACTCATGGCAGGCTCAATGCGGCTTACATGGGGCAATGGAGGGTTAAGAGACTTGACCAGAGTCACAAGGAGCTGCCTGTGCCGGGAATCGAACTCCAGTACTTATGTACTTATATATTTTAATATGCGCAGGGCCCTGCGGCTGTTTTTGCCTATCAGTTCTCACTGTTTGGGCACCCTCCCTGAGGGTAGCTTATCTTTGAGCTTTGGACAGCAGTTGCGGGAATTTTTAGAAGGGGGACGTCTTACGCCAAATCTCGGTACCATGGTTCCATAAAGAGCTTGGTAGGCGAGGGCCAGTTAGAAACTTACAGGAAGTCACTGCTGGTTGGAGCCAGGATGTAGGTCGGCCAGTTTCAGCACAGCTCTTACTGACAGCCATTAAAAGTAGTCCCAATGTGGTACATAGCAGAGAACTGCAGGAATGCCATTTCCGGACAGTACACAGAGCATACTTCTTCCAGAGACAGGCCTATGATGTGGGAGCAGTGGACACCACTAGTTGTCTGAAATGTGCGATGGCAGAAGCCTCTTTTTTTTTTTTTTTTTTTTTCATGGAATGTGGCAGTGTAGGGAAATTAAACCGTGGGTGTTGGGACACCGAGTGGTTCTTACATTTGAAAGATCAATGTTTAGCTCCCCTAGCTTGTGGGGAGCTGGCACTGTGGGAGAAACACTATATTTTTAGGCAAATCCTGCTGTATCCTGGGGAAGAAGTGCATTCTCAACCACTGGGTATTGGATCACTCTCCCTCATTCTGGTATTGGAGGAACAAGCTCATAGAAACATGACGGCAGATAAAGACCATATGACCCATCCAGTCTGCCCATCCTCTGTAACCCCTAATTGTTCCTGTTCCTAAGCGATCCCACATGCTTATCCCATGCCTTTTTAAACTCTGGAACAGTCCTTGACTCCACCACCTCCACCGGGAGGCCATTCCACGCCTCCACCACCCTTTCTGTGAAATAATACGTCCTCGGGTTGCTCCTAAGCCTGTTTCATCTCAACTTTGTCGTATGCCCCCTCATTCCAGAGCTCTCCTTCCTTTGAAAAAAGCTCTCTTCCTGTACATAAATGCCTTTGAGATATTTAAACGTTTCTATCATGTCTCCTCTCTTCCTCCTCTCCATGTTTTGGTTCATAAGCCTATTCCTATAATTTTTGCATTCAAGACCGCTTACTAATTTCATAGCCGCCCTCTGGACCGACTCCATCCTGCTTATATCTTTCCGTAGGTGCGGTCTCCAGAACAGCACACAGTACTCCAAATGAAGCCTCACCAGAGACTTGTACAATGGCACTCGCCTCCTTTTTCCTGCTGGTCATGCCTCTCTCTATGCACCCAAGCAACCTTCTGGCTTTGGCCGTCACTTTTTCTACCTGTTTGAAAGCTTTAAGGTCGTCAGACACAATCACTACTACTACTATTTACTACTATTTAGCATGTCTATAGCGCTACAAGGCGTACGCAGCGCTGCACAAACAATCACCCCCAAGTCCCGCTCTTCCTTTGCACACTGAAGCACTACACCCCCTATACTGTACCGTTCCCTCGGATTTTTGCGACCCAAGTGCATGACCCTGCATTTTTTGGGATTAAACCTTAGTTGCCAAAGCTCCATGAACTTCATGAACATCATAGCTCCATGAACTTATGATCCGGGAGCACACCTGTCCCCTAGGAGGCAGCAGAGATTCCTTGCAGTGTGGGAGGCCTATTTGAACAAGATGTCCCCACTGGCACGTAGCCAGATCTTGAATAGGTTTTTACTGGGGTGCTGAGGGCGGCTTGGGTGGGTGGTGGTCGGGCATTGCACACCAGGGATGGTAGGGACAGTTGGGGGGGGGGGTAGGGATTTGTACATGGCATTAGGTAGGGAGGGACCCAAAGGACGTCGGTCCTACCTAAAATTAAGAATTACACTTCAATAGTTCTTTTACTGGGTTTGAGTTGTTTAAGGATGGTGGGAGACACTCAGACGTAGCTTGTTTGTACTTCTGTCATTGTAGTCTCAACTCCACTGTTGTATTTAATATTGCAATGTGTTGGACATAAAATTGAGGGTAGACCTGGTTGGTGAGGGTTGGGAGCTTGGGGGGGAACATCTTGAAATTGACGGCAGTTGTTACCTTGCTATTTATATTATGATTGTATTGCTTCTGGACATTCTGTATATTTTACAATGTGATTGAAGTCTTCTGTCATCAATAAAAAAGAAACCGTTGAAAGTTTCAACTTTTTGAAAGGGCAAGATCACTGCAGAGAAGAAAATCAATAGACTTATTTAATTCTGTTTGAGTCATGTGTTTGCACAAGGACTTGGTGTTCAGTTCTAAGTGGAGGGCTTCCTTAAGAGCACTTATGTTGTAATCACATATGAGCTAATGCAGATAAACAGGAAAAACAGATTGTGCATAATATATTTGGCTCACTTGTGAACTTTAAAGATACATTAGTTCCCTGTTAACTTTCCTCTTGTTCTTATAAAATCATTAATTAGCATGCACAAATTCCCTATAATGTACGTTCAGACATTATTTTTATGTGCTGAAATTATGACCATAGTAAACATGAAGACTTTAGTTCAGGCAGGGTTGCTGAAACCTGGATCCTCTATTGCCTCCAAGACCCTGATCTGCTTACCTTTGCATTAGACTGCTAGCTTAATTTTTAGTGTCACTCTTCTGACCTCTGTGGTATGGAAAGGTCATTTGAGCCCCCAGGTACAGTAATTCCCTTTTTAAAAGGGAGGAGCTTTCCTTTAAATGGAAGGCAGTTGCACCTTCAGTGAAACTGCATTTTCAATTTGTTAAAAAATTTTATGAAGACTTAGTGCTGGATTATCTGCAAAGTATCCTATAAGCTGGGAAAGCCCAAATTTAATCATTCTTCCCTTTGTATGTGGTGGTGGTTTTATTTTTGTTGCATTTGTATCCCACATTTTCCCACCTTTTTGCAGGCTCAATGTGGCTTACATGGTACCGTAATCGGCGTTAACCGGTTAGACCTGCTCTGGAGGGGACCACCTGCCAAACCTCTACCACCCTTTTCTACTGCTGTGCTTTCTATCTATTACTTTCCATTGCAATTGTTCCTGATTCCTTCAAACATGCTGAGTTACACCACTCCTCAAACTTCACTGGCCCCTACCTGCCCTTCCAGCTATCATCTCATTTCTCTCCTCCCATTCTTATCAAAGCTATTCAAACTGAGCAAGACAAGGAAAGTGTAGCAGCAAAACAAGAACAGAGTATTTAAAAATTGAAACCAAAGTAAAAAAAATTTTAAAGAAGTTTTAATAGCAAGAAATGCATGTGTGTGTACACCCTGATTATGTAAGGCTGACCGCCTAGACCTTTCGTGTCTAGAATGTTTAATTGACACATTCAAATATTTTAGTTGTTGATATATTAAAATATTTTTCTTTTTTGATTGTAATGTTTATTGTACTAAAGGTTCTCTGGATAACTGATGGTTTAAATGTAGAATTAGTTGATTTGTATTTCACTTAGAAGTTGACAGTCAAGCGGATTATGTTTCAAATGGGGGTTGGGGGGGGGTACGCACTAAACTTCAACCTTCCCCCCCCCCCCCACAAGCTCCCAATTGACCCATCACATTCTTTTGCCTATGCCCCACAGAAGAAAAGTGAAATCTTGCTATTGTAGTGGTCTGCAAATGGCTTGAGGTACTTAAATAATCAAAAAAACAGAAGAAACTAGTCTTTGCAAAAATAATACAACAAAACAAAACAGCGAAGATGACTAAAAAAAAATAAATAAAAAAAGGATGACGCTTCTAATGGAAAATACAATTCCAAGGATAACAAATTGGATGGTCGATGAGCAAGACTAGACACAGCTGTGTTTTGGCCTATCCGGCCTGCATCAGGAGTCTATTGAAAACAACATCATATAAAAGTATCATGTAAAGACAGTAAGTATGTGTCAATTTCATATGTAAGGAATTAAACCTATTAAATTGACTGAAAAATGCTGCAAACAATAGAGTAGAATTATCTCCAGAATTAAATGGTGATACAGTAATGACCATGATTAGTAGAATGAGCAATACATAAATAGCTTAATGATCAAAATGTCTGTAAGATGATATATAAATAACAGAGAGAAATGCCTATTAAATTAAGTAATTAAGATTAAAAAACATGGCAACAGAAATTACCATGAACGATAAGATAAAGTTATATGTAAGATTCAATGATATCAGCATTTAAATGAAAGTCTAAGATTAATTGTAATAATAAGACATAATAAAGAGACTCTCTGTCATGTGTTCAGCGCTGCGTGCGTCTGGTAGCGCTATACAAATGTTAATAATAATAATAAAGTACATGAAAATTTGTAGATATACAGTGGTGGCCATTATCATTAAGGTAAAACATGCACAGATAACCGTTAACATTAAAAAATCTTAGTGGTGGCCATTGTCATTGAGATAAAACATATATAGATAACCGTTAACATTAAAAAGTGTATTGAAAATTATATCTGAAGACATACCCCAATCAATGTGAATGAGTGCAAGCGTGAATAAGCATTTAGAACAATGGAAATATAGTAATCGTTGACATAAGAGGAAAAAAATATCAGACGGAACAATCTTGTGGATCTCCTTAACCATGTGTGTGACAATTATCTAAAGCTAATTTGGAATGGAAGAATGAATGAATGTATTACCTTTCTCCATCAATTGTCAATTCTTATATTTTTCACCATCAAATGTGACAAATCTTGTTTCTAAAAAAATGTATACACACACGTGTAAATATAAGTTTATATATGTTGTAATAATCCTAAAACTTGTGATGCGATATAATAACCAAAAAAACACATACAAAAAGAAGGCTATTTTGGTTAAGTTGGGAATCTAAATTTATGTAATGGTAAATATCTGGACAGAAAATTTAACTGTTGGCACTTAAGATAGAGCCTCTGGATTGATCTGTGGGACGCCATGGAAGGAAAAATTAATTCTTACCTGATAATTTTCTTTCCAGTTAGTCCCAACAGATCAATCCAGAGGTCCCCCCTTGGGTTTACTGTCTGCGGTTTTGTTGCGGTTGGTTAGGTTTTTTTTTCGGGCTCCGTTGTTCTGAGTGTTCCTTTGATTAAAAAAATAAAACATAGAAGTGGTGGAAGTATGTTGGGCAATTGGTCTGACAATGTCAGGAGAGTTTTCTATTGTTTCCATTCCACGGCTTCGTTCATACTGAGGTTCAGCTGGCTGCACAGGTCCACGTATAGGAAACCTCAGAGGTAGAGGGACACAACCCACAAGTCTCTGGATTGATTTGTTGGGACTAATGTAAAGTATTTATCAGGTAAGAATTAATTTTTCCCACATGCACCATGCAAACAGCGTGAGGGTGGAGACTGGTTCGTTCTCAGTAAAACAGAATTAGTCGGTGCTATTCAGCCACCATCAGAGAGCTATGCAGATACCAGGACAGCAAAAAGCTTGTCCTACCTTAAAACTGCTGAGCAATCCAGAAATCGCCACTATTTGCTAGCGCTGGTCACCCAAGTAATGCTCAGCATGGCTGCTGCAGGGCTTGGCTCAGCTCGGCATCCCCACCCCCCCCCCCCCCCAAAAATGTTTACTTTTACAGCTGAGCTCTGGATTTTTTTTCTCCTTCCTCGCTGCGTCAGTCTGTCTTCCCCTGTATGGCCGGGCTCTGCAGATACTTGAGCCACACCGTTCAGGAAGTTAGGGAAGTTTCATGGGACCTGAAATCGCAAGACTTCCTGCACACAGTGCGGGTCACGTATCTGCAGAGCCTGGCCGTGCAGGAGAAGACAACTTTGAGGCAGCGAGGAAGGAGAAAAATCCGGAGCTCAGCTGTAAAAGTAAATGCGGGGGGGGGGGGGGGGGTGCATTAAAAAAAAAAAAAAGTTGCAGCATTAAAATTAGCGTGTTAAAAATTTTTTATGTATTAATTGCACACCCCTAATTATAATGCCTTATCTTTCTGTTCCTCTTAAACTCAACAAAAGTTCACCAGATAGTATAAACGGCTAATTTGTGCTGAGAATTGGCTTGATGTGAAATTGACATTAATTAGATTTAATTGAAATGTGTATGCGTTAGTTTAGGCGTGGGATCCGTGCCTAAATTTTATGCGTGAGTCAAAAAAGGGGGTGTGGAAATGGGCAGGCTGAGGGCGTTCCTTTAAGTTAGGTTAGAGAATAAGGGCATAAGTGTACGCGCCACGTTTTATTGTTGCAAATGACCGCGCCTAAAGTTAGACGGGATTCCCGGGCGTAAGCACTATTCTATAAGCTGTGCCTAACTTTAAGCGCGTTTTGTAGAATAGTGCTTTTTTTGGCACCATATATAGAATGTACCCCTATGTGGGTGGATATTAGCAGGAGAAATTCAACATACTTGGTTGGGAGGGAAAACTAACCAAACTACACTCTGACCCCAACGTTTTCTAATTTGATGTTGCAGTGTGGGGCAATTGGTTGGTTGGTTGGTCCATGGCCCATTGACCCACCTCATTCCAGTGCCTATAGTTGCTGAAGTTATTTTTCTGTTTAAGGGACCCTTGAATGCCCTCCCGCAGGAGGTGGTGGAGATAAAAATGGTAACGGGATAAAAAAATGCGTGGGATAAACATAAAGGAATCCTGTTCAGAAGGAATGGATCCTCAGAAGCTTAGCAGAGATTGGGTGGCAGCACCGGTGGTGGGAGGTGGGGCTAGTACTGGGCAGACTTCTATGACCTGTACCCTGAAAATGGCAGATATCTTGTTGAGCAGACTAGATGGACCGTACAGGTCTTTTTCTGCCGTCACTTACTATGTTACTATGTAGTAGCTTTTATAATGTAGTAGCAGTAGAGGCGGTCTCTTGGTATTAACATAACTTTCTGTTGCCTTTCCAGGTCTTCTTGTTGGTACTCTTGATGTTGTCTTGGACTCCAGTGCCAGAGTGGTCCCTTTCAGAATCCTCTATCAGACACCAGACTCCTTGATATACTGGGCTATTGCCTGTGGTAAGGGAATATAAGCGCACATGAAATGTTTTGCTGGAAGCTGTGTTGATGAATCAAAGCTATATTGGGTCTTGTATAGCTGGGAGGAAATTAAAATATGCAGAACTGATAAAATAGCTCTCTGTGATGTATAGGGATTGTTAAAATAGCTAACGCTACATATCTACTTTCCCAAGATTCTAGTAAGCTAAACTTGTTAACAAGCTGAAAGCACAGCTGATGGGCTGCTTTTCTCCTTAACAGAAGTTTGATGCTTTTTCCAAAATGGGAGAACAGAGCTGCTGTGGTATTCTTTACAATGTTTTGGAAGACTGTTTTGGATGGAAACCTTTTGTTAACCTCATGTCTAGGACACTCATCCCAAACACGCTAGTGCACCTTAGTAAAAGACCCCGCTAAATGAGGTCTGTAGCATCTGGTGTGTTTGGATTTTTTTTCCCCCCATGATTTAGATTGCATTGCAACTTCGTGCAACAGCCAGGTGTTGCTGTACCTTGAAACATTTTATTACAATCGTTTGTACTGCTGTAAAGATGCTCAGTAGCCCCACATCACAGCAGTTTACATTACTAAAATTACAAAGAACTAGCACATAAGGAAGCACATGATGTCCAGAAGGGTATGGGAGCAGGAAATTAGGACAGGGTAGACGGTATCCAGTGAGGTGTTAGGTGCAGGATGCTACAGGTCAAGAATGGGGGAAAAGCATTTCTTAGTCTTTAGTGCCACCATAAATTCTTTGTAATAATGTAAAGTGGCTCTTCTTTAAATGCGAGATCATGAAGAACACAAAACCACAATGTTCAAATCGACTACAGCAAGGGTACACAAATAAAAGCCTGACATGGCCATGTTTTGCCAAGAAAGGCTGTGTCAGGGGCACTCTAGGAAATTGAATCATATTAAAAAAAAAAAAAAATGAGACCATATATGATACCAAAACAATCCAAATTAAAACATTGATAGACTAATGTATAAAGTCATAAGCATCTTTATGAATCCATGAGAGAGAGAAATCATTGACAAGTCCACATACATCTAAAAATCAATAAACAAGAACTTTAACCCCTCTGCGTAGGTCCCGATGAATTCTTAATCTGTTATGGAGTCACACATGCTTGTAACTTTTTTTTTTTTTTTTTTTTTTTTTTTCCTTCTTCATAGATTTATGTGGTTTTCTTTTCTTTGTGGCCTGCTATGTTTGCGGTTCTGTAACCTTGCAGATTTAAGCCTCTCTTCTTTAAATGTGAGGTGACAAAGTTCACAGAAAAGTTGTAAAAGGGAGTAGTTTAACTTGTGGCTCACGAAAGCATTCAGGCCATTGTGAAACCACCAGAAGAAATTTAAAATCCCAAACCTTAAGTGTTAGCACCATCTGCAAAAGGTTTGCTATTCATTTTCTCTCTTGAATGTTGTGCTTATCCTCTCCTCTCACTCAGAACTCCAGTCACCCGAAACATTGCAGGGCTCCCAGAAAGATGATCAGAAGCCCATGCTTCCAAACAGCTCTTAAAAATAGAGCCAGAAAGGTTCGGGGCTATACTGCCCCTATGAGAGCTAATAGCATGCAAATATTGGCACACTATTTGCTCTGATCATTGGGGAAAAGTGCAGGAGGATTGTGCCTGAGCATGTTTTAAAGGTCAATCCTCCAGCACTAGTTTGACAGGTCTGGGCTGTCAGAGGAGATGGCGGTCCATGGGACCCCCAGACTTCTGCCACCCGTGGCCTAGTGCCACCCCAAGCAACCCCCCCCCCCCCCCCCCAGATAGTGACATGGGGGCTGGAGGTCCGAAGGCACAGGTGGCTGGAAATCCGGTGGATCTCCAGCCCCCCCCAACACCCAAAAAGGAATCCTTGGTGGCCCAAGTGGGCTGCCATCCCAACCCCCATCCTCCTTAGTGGTCTAGAGGAGCCCTCCCCCCTATGCTCTATATCTCTCTGGAGGAGGGAATAGCACACTCCCTCCTCGTCCAGCGCCGCCTTCAAAATGGCGGCACTCTGCCCAGTGCATTCTGGGTTGCAGTGGGCATGGCTTCCATATAAGGGAAACCTTACTCCCTTACAAAGCATATCACAGGATGTACAGGGCAGGGCACCACCATTTTGAAGGTACTGCTGGATGAGGAAGGAGTGTGCTACTCCCTCCTCCTCCCATCAGAGAGGTACAGGTGGGAGGGCTCCAGTAGACCACCAAGGAGGATGGGGGTTGGGGTGGCAGCCCACTTGGGCCACCAGGGATTCTTTTTTGGGTGTTGGGGGTTTAGGGTAGCTGGAGATCCACCAGACCTCCAGCCCTTTGTCGCTGTCTGACGGGGGGGGCTTGGGGTCACATCTGTTGGAGAGGGATGGGGGGGGGCTGCTAGCATGCAGGTGCATTCTGGTTAGGGATCCCCATTCCTCCCCATTGCTCTGTAAACCCTAATGCCAGCTCTGAGCTGGCTTAGGGTTTACAGCGGTAGCAGTGTGCTAATTTGGCACTCTGCCCGCTGAGCATTGAGGAGGAATAATAATGTCCCTGTTTAACATTCATTTGCATGCAGTTAGCGTTCAGAGCCGGCAAACGCGTTGTTACACTGGCGCTAATGGTCTCTAGTGTCCGCATTTGCTGTTGATCATTTGGGCATCTGTTTGGATATTGCTTGGGTAACCCCATTCCAGCCTTGTATCATAAGTTAGTGCTTCTCAGCTCATGTTTTCAGGATAACTATGACTATGTATTAGAGCGATTTGCATGCACTGCCACCTTGGTATGCAAATCTATCTGGTGTATAATCATTGAGGATATCTTGCAGACTTGGCAGGGTGCGTCTTGAGGACTGGTTTGAGAACCAGTGGCGTAAGTAATGCTCAATCCTCCAACTCCTGGAAAAGCATTCAATGGGCTGTACCTGCAATGTTGGGCAAACTGAATTAGTCAAATATTACGGGTATTATGTAATCTCTTTATTTTTTTTTTTTGTTGAGCTGTAAAGTCTTTAATTGATTTTGATCAAGATAGTCCAGCCAAGTAGATCCTTATACAGGATCCCATTTCTCAAGTGTGGAGTGCAAGCTTGAGCCTTGGCTTGGCCATCTTTCTGTTCTATTAATCGATCCATGTTTCGAAATCAGCAGACTGACACTTTTTGGGACAGGTGGTTCCCGGAAGGAGATTACAGAGCACTGGGAGTGGCTTGAACAGAACCTGCTGCAGACGCTCTCCATTTTTGAGAACGAAAACGATATAACAACTTTTGTGAGAGGAAAAATACAGGTATAGTACATATATAGTGCTATCAAAACGTTATCCTAGGTAACTTGCTATGAACGTCTGTTCTCTAGGAGCTTAGTAAGTTAACTGAAAAGAGAGGCTGAGTGTACCATTATCCTATCACTTTAAAAATAAAAAAAGGCTAGATCTCGCACTGTTCCTAATCCACTGTATTAATTGCTAGCCCTCTAATACGTGCTGCCATGTTTCTTCTTGATCAACTATTGCGATGCTCCTCAACCCAGTTTTTGAAGTGTACTTAGTCCCATCAGGTTTTCAAGATATCTAAAGTGAATACGCATGATTGAGATTTGTACTCACTGCTTCCTTGGTATGTAAATCTCACCTCATGCATATTCATTGTGGGCATCTTGAAAACCTGATTGGACTCGGGCCTCAAGGACTGGGTTGAGAAGCACTGTACTAATGCACTTGTTATATATTTTTTTTGGTGGCAGTTGTATAAATTGGTTCCTTGGTCTAGGCACCTCCCATGCTGTGCACTTAGTACCAATAACAGCATTGTGGCACCAAGGTTCTGTTATAGAATGCTGGTGTAAGTGAGCATTGGTACAACATTTTACACCATGTAAATGGCAGTGGATGTTGAGATGCCTGGGTGTAAACTGCACATGTACCTGGGAGACATGCCCATAGTCCACCCCCTGTCTGTGTACACCCCGCTTGCAGTTGGGCGCCATTATAGAATTGCATGTAGTATACATAGGCACCTGCAATGGTGCCTAAGTACCACTTTATAGAATTGCCCCATTCCATAGATCAATCCAGAGATGTGTGGGTTTTGTTCCTCCAGCAGGTGGAGCTGGAGAGAACGCCAGAGCTCTGCCATAAGGGATACTGTACAGCAGCCTTACTTTTGGCATTCTCTTGTCTCAGCAGGTGGATTATATCCTGTGCAGCTCTTTGAATGGTGCTTGCTCTTGGCCTGTTCCCTCAGGTCTAGTTGAGCTTTGGGGGTCCTGGCTTTCTCTGCCTACTTGTTGGGGTGTACACCCGGTGGGGCCAGGTCCCTCCCTCCCCACCCACTTCCCCACCTCTCTGTGCATGAGACTTTACCATGGAAGTTGATCTATTGCCTCCGAGGAAAAAAAAACGGTTGCCAGAGATGTCCGGGTGTTAGGCAGCAGATGTCTTTATGCTAGTCCTGTAGTTGCTCTGCCTCAGTTGTCTACAGACTCCTAGAGCTGTATTTTCTGTTTTCCTCCCTTGGTCTGCGCCAGTAGAGCATTTTGGGGCTGTTTTCTTAGGAACCCCCTGGTGGGCAGTGTTGTCTCACCACTTTGTCAGCAGTGCTGGCATGTCTTTAAAAAAGAAGGAAAAAAAACCCAACCACAATAAACAGATCACGCAGGAAACAGGGAAGGGTACAACGTAGCCCTTCCTCTTCTGTTGCGGCATGCTTCTCAGTGCGCTTTTCAGGTTTTTATCTACCCTCACGTTGTTTGGCTGATGTGGTGGTATCAGAAATCCTTCCTGACTTGTTCTGGTGATGTCGCCTCCGGGAGCGATGTGTGTGTTGGGACCAGCCACCTGGCGCACTGTGGGGGTGATCTCTCTATTCTACAGTTCTTGATGTAGCTTTTGGTGTGGTGTTTTGGGATGCTGGAGAGAAACTGGCTGGCCCTCGGTCCCCATGGGCCTTGTTGGGAGCCCTCTTGCTTGTTTTGCCTGTCCATGCCCCTTTTTTGCTATGCTCTGCCTCCTGTGGGTGGTGCCCTAGGGCCTCGCTCTGGCTCCATTTCTGGTTACCGAGCTTTGCCCCATGTAGGGATGTTGACCATTGATCCGCCTCTGGGTATCGGGCCTAGCTGGTCTGACATCGACCTTAGCTCGCACTTTGATATGGTTTTGGCTGTAGAGTGTGGTGCTGGGTCCGGTTGTCAAGGCTTGCTCCATTTCTGGGTGTTGCTTGTGCGGGCTTTGGAGGTTGAACTTTGCTCCGTGTCTGTTGTCCCTCGGGCTATCCTTGGCCGATAGCCTGGCTTCATTTCTGTCTGGCAGGTCTTGCAACATTTCTGGTGGACTAGCCTTCTGTGATTGATGGCGGGCGCCACCTCTGGCTGTTAAGTTTTGGCTTCGTTGTGACCTATCGACCCTGGTTCTGTCATGGTGCTGATTTTCCTTACTGCTTTGGTATCGATCATAACTGAAAGTGAGACTGCTGCACAGTATCCCTTATGGAAGAGCTCTGGCGTTCTCTCTAACTCTACCTTCTGGTAGAGGACATACCCCTCTCGACTCTGAGACTAATGGAAAGAAAATTATCAGGTAAGGACTAATTTTACCTTTGTGGTGTTTTTGCTGCTAGTACAAGATTCCAGTAGTTCCAAGACTTGTATTGCAGACCCTGTTTTAGAGCTCTTGTTTGAGCTGAGGTCTGCAGCACTTCCAAATAAAGAGAATTTGTATTTTCGTCTGTCACATATGCTTCTGTTTGTCGGTGGCTAAGAGTATAGAGCTGTACTCATGGAATAAGTTGTTTGGGTTGAATGGTCTCTCCAGTAGTACTCTATAGCCCTAGCTTAAGTTTGCTGGTTCAAAGCTTGAGGCAATATATGGCCTAAAAAACTGTGTTCTGTTTTCTGAATATTACTGCACAACAGGGATTTGCACATGAGAATCTGAGTGCTGAAATAGGTTCTAGCCTTTAGGAGATGACAAACCAGGGAAGGGAGGAGCTTGCTGGACTAATTATGCATGATTTTGTTCTGCTAGTTTTTATAGCCACACTAGCCTAGACAGGGTAATTCTTTGAGTGCAATAGTTAAAATATCACCAGGAAGATTCTTGAAGAAAGGGAAGGGGCTCAATTAAACTGGATGTTTTTTTTTGACTAGTTTCTTAAACCTCTCCTGGAGGCACATCATAAGGTTCTCCAGTTGAGCCTTGCAGACAGAGCCCTTCAGTACTATGTTAGAGATCTAGTGTATGCATATCTTGGGCTTGCTTATTGTGGTAATCCTGAAAACATGACCAGATTTCCAAACTTCTTTGAGATACACCCATCTTCTGACCATAGTTCAGGCCTGGGCACTTGTCCTTACCATGAGACGTAAATTAGTGCTGCGTTTCCTTAGATTTGTGAATTTTGTTGATGTAGTGTTTACATGTATGTCAAGAATATTTAAACATGTTCTAGTGATCCTTTTCTTCAGGGCATCATTGCTGAATATAATAAAATCAACAATATCAAGGAGGACGATGATACCGAGAAGTTCAAGGAAGTTACTGCTAAATTCCATAAGCTTTTTGGAATGCCAGAGGAAGAGAAGCTGGTTAACTATTACTCCTGTAGCTATTGGAAGGGAAAGGTTCCCCGCCAGGGCTGGATGTACCTCAGTATCAACCACCTTTGTTTCTCTTCTTTTCTCCTTGGAAAAGAAGGTATGTAGAAGAGTGTTCAAATATCTACATGGTTTACAAGTGTATCAACTCTTTGACATTACCCTATGAGTTCTATGTTTAATTTCTTTGTTCTCCTTTTTCTTCCAGTTCAGCTGGAACCAGTTCTTTGGCTCCTGTTATGAGCCCTCCCCCCCCCCCCCCCCCCCCCCCCCCCCCCCCCCCCCCCTTGGCAGCTGCTTGGGGATTTCCCCGGTACTTTTAATAGACCCATCCTTACATTGTTAATCTGCACTTCATTTTTTTTCACCTGGAGAAATCTTTGATCTCCAAAACCCATGTGCTAAAATACTGTTCTTATTTCAATATAAAAAAGTTCTAATGCACATGAGATCGAGAACATTTTGGATCCATCTAGTCTTTTTATGTATATTCAATCTTCAGACAAGGTGTCTTATATTTTTTGTGCATCTTTTAACTGCTGGTAGGCAAGGCTGAATAAAATCCAGATTATTCAGCACCTCTATCTGGATAGTGGCTGGCACTGAAAATCAAGATTCAGCAGTGACCAGCACTACTACCCAGATAGCAGCAATATTGATATTCAGTTAGTTGATCTAGTTTTTATCTGACTAGCAGTGATGAGCTCCACCCCGCTCCACTTACAAGACTGCCTGGGTGGTCTGTAAGGATATTCAGTAGCACTATTTGCATAATGCAGTTAACTATGGTAGTTATGCAATGTATTGATCAGGCTAGTTCCACTTGAATATCAACCTGACAGTGCCTGAAAAAGGATATTTGGTCAAAGCGAAGATGCTAGTCATGCTAAATGTTACGTCACTGTGAAACAAAAAAAAATGTTAAAGAATTGTAAAAGGGGAGGAAGGATGTTGAGTGTCCAGCATCACCTTTTTACAAGTGTGTAGCAGATACTTAAGGCATATCGATGTGTTGTCTATGGCCTTAAAGGATTTGTGTGCCAGATATTTCCCTCAGGCATAACCATGTGTCTATGGCCTTAAAGGATTTGTGTGCCAGATATTTCCCTCAGGCATAACCATGTGTCTATGGCCTTAAAGGATTTGTGTGCCAGATATTTCCCTCGGGCTGTATACTACACACCAATACCAGTTATTGTATGTCAGTTCTTGCAAATAGTTATCTTGTGTTCTGTTGGCATTTGTATCAATGCTGAAGTCACTTCTGACCACATAATGAGGTAGAATGAAATGGGGACTGTTTTTGTAATGGGATGTGAAAGCAAATGCTTGCCTCAGAACTATTTTGGTTTAACTTGATATTTCTTTGAACACAAGTGCTAGAGTACTCCAGATGAGAATTGGTGCAAAGCTCATTCTTTTGACTTATTTCCTTATCTTTTTAGCAAAATTAGTGATCCGCTGGGTTGATATCACTCAGCTTGAAAAGAATGCCACACTACTCTTCCCGGACATCAAAGTGAGTATAAGGGCAAGTGAGCACTATTTCTCCATGTTTCTCAACATTGGTGAGACCTTCAAGCTGATGGAGCAACTGGCCAACATTGCCATGAGGCAGCTGTTGGATAATGAGGGATTTGAGCAGGACAGGTCACTACCAAAGCTGAAGAAGAAATCCCCCAAAAAGGTGTCATCTTTAAAACGGTGAGTAGATCCTTGAACCTCTTCTGGTTGTGCCTTTTAGAAGAGTCAAAAGATGTTGGCATACCTTTTTTTATTCATATTCATTCATATATGGGTTTCCCCAGAAGTAATCCAGATGTATACTTTGAAAATTGATACATTAGTTCTATATTTGACTCACTATGTGCTGTATAAATTTAATGTTTAGCATGACTAGTTAGTTTATTCCAGGACAAGGGTTGAGTTTACATGAGATGGCTTGCAAAAACATATATGTTGTCATTGTGTGTGTAGCCCTCATACCATGTCCTCGCCATAAAGGGAAGCTTGAATGGGGTGTGGTGGGCCATTCCAGAGTAGGGAGTGACTCCTGGAACCTTAGTTTCCCACTAAACTCTTAAAAATTACAGCCGACAGAGACCAATGAGCCATCTGAACCCTAAACCTTCTGCTCTCCCACCACCCGAAGGCCCTCCCTGGGCCTTCCTTTGCATTAAACAGCCTGGTGGCCTAGTGGCTGCTTCTGGACAAGAATGATCCCCAGTCCTGGTAGACATTTTGGCTGAAGAACCTGCAGGGACCAGAGTAACTGAGGGTCTCTCTTGCTCAGAAGCCGCTACACCATCAGACAAAATAGACCAGAGTACTTTATTCTTCAAGTTAGCACCTTTGAGACCACCTAAGCTCCTCTCGAGGAGTTGATATCACTCTCTGTACCTTCATCAAAAGAAACTGCATGATGTGATACCTTTTTGAGCCTTCTCAGTTGCCCCCCCACCCCCCCACCACACACACAAACTCTGGAACTTACTCCCAGAAGGGCTACGTCTAACTCAAGACTAACTGTACTTCAGAAAACAAGCGAAAGCCTGGCTCTTCTCTTAAGGCTAACCATACACTCACTCCACACCTGGACTAGCTTGCTGCATACCCTGTAACTTAGTCCAATTCGTCAGTTTTTTAATTTCTGTACATACAACTTGCCTTGAGTTTAGCTACCATCTATGTATCCCAATTGTTCTGGCTATATATTTGAACTTGGCACCTGGCTACATTGTAAAATAACTAATTATAAGAACAGCATTAGCATCATTTCTGTTTGAATTTTCTGTGTGCGTATTAAGTGTTATGCTGGCCTCATATTATCGGTTTGAATGTTCTTCAATGCTGTCTATTATAATACTGTTTTTATTGTACTGATATTTATGATCTACAGTGCTATTGTGTATATTTGATACTGTTTCAGGTTAGTCCTATTACTAGGTTTCAATTTGCTGTTTCCAAGTTTACCTCATTGATTTGTATTTTATGCTTATTTGGTCACTTTTCTATTATGCAGTTAACTAAATTGTAAAGTTTGTTAAACTCTTATCTGCTGTACACAGCCTTGGGTGAATCTCTTCATAAAGGCAGTTAAATTTCAATAAATAACTAGGGTAAGGCTGCTTCATTTTTAATTTCTGTCCAGAAAGAGCCAAACTGAGCCGCATCCAGTTTTGTTTACAAAACAAAACAAAACCAAAACCCTGGCACTGATACCAGTGATTGAACATAGTTATAGTTAATGCAGTATAACATTTAAATAAACTTGCAGATCATAAACATTTAAAAGTCATCAGCAAATGCAAGTACTTTTAACAGAAGAGTTTTCGATTCTAATACCTTGTATTGCTCTATCCTGGCACAACATTTCCCCCCCCCCCCCCCCCCCCCCCAAAAAAAAAAGGAAAAGCAGAGGGGATAGTGGGCAGCCCTGGCGGTTTATTTTATTTATTGCATTTGTATCCCACATTAATCCCACCTCTTTGCAGGCTCAATGTGGCTTACAATTCGTCATGGATATTGGAAGTAGAAAAGAATATACATTTGGTTTATGGAGGGTTAGGGTTTTATGGTGGTGAAGTACATGGTTGTATTACAGCAAAAGACGTTATAAGACATTCCTATATATATTAGATTGTACAGTTACATGTGTTGATCTTTGTGATAAATCTTGTCGAAGAGATCAAGTTTTCAGTAGTTTGCGGAAATTGGCCAGTTCATGGACCGTTTTCAAGTTGCGTGGTAGTGCGTTCCATAGCTGTGCGCTCATATAGGAAAAGGTAGATGCATGCAACAATTTGTATTTCAGACCTTTACAATTGGGAGGATGAAGATTGAGGAATGTGCGAGAAGATTTTATTGCGTTCCTGGGTGGTGGTTCTATTAGGTCTGACATGTAGGCTCTCCAAACATCAAACACCTGAGATCGCACCATTGGCCATCACAGACACCTACACTTGTGGATAGGCATACATTGCCTTCAGGGCAGAAAGGAAAATAGCCTTTCATCCCAAAATGGGATTGAGTTTTAAATAGAAAAAGCCACTGCACAAGATCAAATGCTTTTTCAGTATCACAAACCGATGGCCAAAACATCAATGTGTTAAGCAATATTTCCAGGCCCTCAAAATTCTCCACATATTATACACTTTGTGCCCGACCTCTGCTGTTAGATCTGAGGCATAGGCTGGCTCTCTAGTGTGCCTATCCGGTCTTTCTGCTGGGAAGAATTCATCTGTTTACTACTACTACTACTACTACTACTACTTAACATTTCTAGAGCGCTACTAGGGTTACGCAGCGCTGTACAATTTAACAAAGAGAGACAGTCCCTGCTCAAAGAGCTTACAATCTAATAGACAAGTGAACGGTCGGTCCGATAGGGGCAGTCAAATTGGGGCAGTCTGGATTCACTGAACGGTAAGGGTTAGGTGCCGAACGCAGCATTGAAGAGGTGGGCTTTAAGCAAAGACTTGAAGACGGGCAGGGAGGGGGCTTTAACATGTTTAACATGATGCTTGCTCTTTCAGGTGTTTTCCTTGTATCTTACAACCCGGGATGAGCAGCTCAGGGGCCATGGGGGCTTGAGGTTATTAAATCTCCAGTATTTGACAATGGCATGCCTTATGCGTCATATTAATGACTGGTTTGAGGGGGGGGGGGCTACAGCTTTCTTGGTGACTTCTTTGGAAACTTCTTTTGACCCTAATGAACATTTCAACTGGCAACTTCATACCATGCCTGGCCATAAGCCCCAGGCCCTACATGGCAATTTTATTCTGCTGTCGGCGCAAGCTCCCTGGAGGTGGCTCTGCCAGCGTCGGAGAAACGGCAGCATCACCTTATTTCTACAGAAATCCAGATTTCCCTGCGGGTTCCAATTTCAGGAACTTTTGCCCATTGACGATTTTGAAGGGTAGTCAGTATTTTATATCAACTTCTCACTGTGGATGGCGAGCTGAAGCCCTTTGCAACTTTACAGACTGAATACTCTTTACCTGCCTCTAATATGCGTTGCATACGCACAACTACATCATTACATGCGCAGCCTTGGCTGAGCCAGTCTGAACGAGGATGTCCGGGATCTGTTAAGTATGGCTCTTACTTTGGGCTCCCAGCTTTGTGCGCTTAGCCAGTTGTCAGTTTCTGCAGGAAACTGTGGAAGATTTGGACTATGCGCATTATGCCACGGTCGTCTGGATGTCAGAACTGGGAGTGGACATTTTTGCTGCTCAGGTGCAGGATTGTGTTCCTGGAGTACAGCACAGGTTTGCCAGTATGGTGCTATGGGAGTTACAATACAAATTTGTACTATGTATATTTCTCCCTCAGGCCTACAGAGGGTTTTGTTTTTTGTTTTTTTGGATCTTCTGCTACATGTCCTAAGTGCCAACATCCGGCTGTCAAGCTGAGCCATATGTTCTGGGACTGCCCTTGGATTCAGTTGTTTTGGGCGCAGGTATTGGCGTTCTGTCTCTTCTCAGTGGTTCAGACCAGTGGGGCTTTCTCCGCTAGTCTTTGATCAGTATGGACTCTCGTTATCGTTACCTGCCCCACTAGGACTGCGGGGTTTCCTTCGTCGCACGACGCGTGTGAAGAAGAAAGTGATCTTGATGTCTTGGAGGGACTCGTTGCCTCCTTTCTGCAACCTGGAGAAATGCAAGTGATGACTTTGCTCTCCCTGGAGCAGAGAGATGTTGGGAGATCTTTCCTCTGTGAGGGGCGTGGCCTTTCAGCGCATCTGGGAGCATTTCCGGGAAACTTTTTTTTTTCAGCTTGCAGCTCGCAGTAGAATTCTCAACTAAGGAATGCCACTGTTTAAGCTCTAGATACATTCCTGGATTGACGAAATGGGACGGGTGGGGGGTTTTCTA
Organism: Microcaecilia unicolor; assembly: GCF_901765095.1. NCBI lineage: Eukaryota > Metazoa > Chordata > Amphibia > Gymnophiona > Siphonopidae > Microcaecilia > Microcaecilia unicolor. The sequence goes on from NC_044032.1 coordinate 628,419,146, forward strand.
CAGCGAGGCTTGGGGACTTCCCATGTATAGTTCTTTGATTTTGTATTCAGTATTTTAAGTTGTTTACATAGCAAAACTGGATGTGTTTTATACTGTTTGGGGGCTTATGTTATCAACAATGATGATTTAAAGATAAATCAGGTGTGTTTTTTTTTTTTCTTTTTCAGGGATCTTGACGCTAGAGCCAAGAGCGAAAGGTATCGTGCACTCTTCAGACTCCCCAAGGATGAGAAATTAGACGGGCACACGGACTGCACCCTGTGGACTCCCTTCAACAAAATGCAGATCGTAGGGCAAATGTTTGTATCCACAAACTACATCTGCTTCACCAGTAAAGAGAAGAACTTGTGTAGTCTTATAGTTCCACTGCGAGAGGTGAGAGAGAGAGAGAGAGAGAGAGAGTAGAAGGTGCTCTTAAGTTCTGCACCAGGGGGGAGGGGGTGGCAGCGGTGAGCAGGAGCTGGGATACTAACCAAATTTCTGATCTTAAGCTGATCTTAAGGCATTCAGAAGTGGGCTGGCTGTGTTCCTGTTTAGAAAACGTCTGTAGTGTGTTGAAGAGGGCAATGTATTGGTGATAATGAATATCTACCCTTTTGGTGCCTTTTGTTTTTTTCTAAATGGGTTCAGTAAATTTTATTGAAATCCTACTACTATTTGACATTTCTAAAGCGCTACTAGGGTTACGCAGCGCTGTACAATATAACATAGAAGGACAGTCCCTGCTCGAAGAGCTTACAATCTAATGGACAAATGTACAGACAGTCAAGTAGTGGCAGTCAAATTGGGGCAGTCTAAGGTTAGGTGCCGAAGGCGACATTGAAGAGGTGGGCTTTGAGCAAGGGTTTGAAGATGGGTAGGGAGGGGGCTTGGCGTAGGGCCACAGGAAGCTGATTCCACGCATAGGGTGAGGCGAGGCAGAATGGGCGGAGCCTGGAGTTGGCGGTGGTGGAGAAGGGTGCTGAGAGGAGGGATTTGTCCTGTGAGCGGAGGTTTCGGGAGATGAGGGTGGAGAGGTAATGAGGGGCTGCAGACTGAGTGCATTTGTAGGTGAGAAGGAGAAGCTTGAACTGAATGCGGTATCTGATCGGAAGCCAGTGAAGCGACCTGAGGAGGGGGGTAATATGAGTGTATCGGTTCAGGTGGAATATAAGACGAGCCGCAGAGTTCTGGATGGATTGAAGTGGGGATAGATGGCTAAGTGGGAGGCCAGTGAGGAGAAGGTTGCAGTAGTCAAGGCGAGAGGTAATGAGGGCGTGGATGAGAGTTCGGATGGTGTGTTCAGAGAGGAAAGGGCGAATTTTGCTGATGTTAAAGATGTTAACTCTGGAACAAGACTAAACACAGGCTGTCACTCTTAAGCAAAAGAGTCCGTTATCAAGCGTCCTTGTGTGCATCCTTATAAGAGGGTTAATGCCCAAATATGACGCATGTGCCTTCAGGGCTTTTTTAAATTTCTTCTGTTTTTCTAAGTGAGCAGGGCTCCCGAGCTCAGATAGAAAATGCTATTTTGCTGTCAAGTCTGTACTGTGTTGATGGCCAGCTTTGCTACACTTGTACATTCCTCTGAGCCATGCAGATCTGTAGTGGGGCGTATCCAGCATCCCACCATTTGGCTGCAACCTGATCTGCCTGTGGTCTCTTACATAGATCTCCGAAAGCACCTTGGCAACCAGCAGAATGACAGGCTGACCTTGCATAGTGATACTGTAGCCTTACAGTAGTGTTTGACAAGCCAGTCCTTGCTACCTACTCCTTCCCTCCTGAGCCAGTCCTAATTTTAGGTTAACCACAAGAAATATGTGCATGAGAAACATGCAGTGGAGGTAATATGTACAAGGTATATGCAAATCCTATTTAGCTTTGGTTAGCCGAAAAACCAGACTGGCTGTGGGGGTACTCTAGGACTGATTTCTTACTACATAGGGAGGAGCAACAGTCAGAGCCCAGTAAGTCAGTAACTAGAGACATAGCTTGAGACTTGTCATACTGTACATATTGCAATAAAAGGTTTAAAGGGGGAAAAAAAAAATCCTAGACAGCAATGCAGAATAACGGAGTAACAGATAAAAGCTCCCAAACCTATCCTAGGAAACCACCATTTAGTCAGGTTTTCAGGATATTCTCAAATATTGACACTCCCCCCCCTCCCCCAATTTCTCATATTGTGGATATTCTGAAGACCCAACTGGCTGGGGTGACCCCAGGATTAGTTTGGTAGCCACAGGATGAAAACCGAGGGAGCCAGAATACAAATCCCTCTGTTCCTTCTGTGCCATAAATGGTATTTAAGGGTAATAATATGGAGGAACGGAAACAAATCTTTCTGAACCTGGAGATGAAATAAGCTAAATCAACAAGGTAAATAGTAAATAACTTCAAACTTGGATGGTTTACACCCCAAGGTATTAAACTCAAAAATGAAATTGCTGATCTCTGTAACCTGTCATTAAAATGGTCCATGGAAGGTGGCCAACGTAATGCCAATTTTTAAAAGAGTTCCAGGATGATCTGGGAAGTTAAAGCACTAATGTCTGGCATTGGTGCCAGGCAAAATCATAAGAGCAAAATTACTGAATACAAGCATGGTTTAATGGGATATAGCATGGTTTCAGCCAATGGAAATCTTGCCACACCAGGTTACTACTACTTTTAAGGCATTAAATGTGGATAGTTGAAGTTTGTCTAGATTTTCAGAAAACTCTGAGAAATTCCTCACACTCGTGAGAAAGTGAAAAGCTGTGGAATAAGAGGCAACATTCTGTTGTGGTTTGGGAGCTGGTTAAAAGATAGAAAAGAGTGGGGTGAAATGACAAATTTCTTCAATGGTGGAAGGGGACTAATTCCACGAGGATCTGTACTGGGACTGGTGCTTTCTAACCCAGTAATAAATTATCTGGAAAGAGAAACAAGTGAGGTCACTAAATTTGCAGATGACAAGAACTATTCAAAGTTGTTAAATTGTAGGAGGGACTATATGAGACTACAATTAGGCATCCAGATGTCCACAATAGATTTCATCTGCCAAGTACAGTGTGATGCACATTGGGAAGAATAACCCAGAAGCTACGTGAAGCTAGGATCCACGTTAGGAGTTACCACCAAAGAAAAAGATCTAGGTATCTCTTGCTCATTGCGTGATGGAATCCAAGAAATCAAAGGTTAGGAATTAAAGGAACAGAGAATATGCCTCTGTATCCTCCATGGGGCAACGTCACCATGAGAATTATGTGCAATTTTGGTTGCAACAAGTTAAATATAGTGGAGTTAGAAAAGGTACAAAGAATGGCTAAAATGGTAGGTGCAGAACTACTCTCAGGGAAGGCTTGAGGTTGGGGCTCTTCAGCTTTGAGGAAAAATTAGCTGAGGGCAGATCTATAACATCCTGAGTGGAGTAGAACGAGTAAGTGCAAATTGTTTTTTTTTTTTTTTTTAAAAAGTAAACAGACATGCCATGGAGTTTTAGAATAGAAGAAAATTATTTTCATGCAACAAATAGTTTAGCTCTGGAACCCTTTACCAGAGGATGTGGTAAAAGCATTTAGCATAGCTGGTTTAAAGGTTTGGATAAATTCCTGGAGTAAGTCCATAAACTAAGACCACAACCAGGGAAAGCCACTAGGGTTGGTAGCATGGAATCTTGCTACTTTTTAGAATTCTGCTAGATACTTGTGACCTGGATTGGCCACAGTTGGTGGTGGGATGCTGGATTTAGAAGGACCTTTTTGGTCTGACCTAGTATGGCAATTCCTAGTGTTCTTTATTCCCAGTTTTTAACTGTTTGCTGTATTTGGATTTAAATCGCACTTCAGTAGAAGCTCAAGACGAGTTAAATTTGAGTATACTAGGTACTTCCCTGTCTTCGGAGGGTTTTATACTTGAGGCAATGGGAGTTTAAATGACTTGCCCAAGATCACAAGGAGCAGCAGCAGGATTTGAACCAGGCTTGCCTGGCTTTCGGCACACTGCTCAAAATTGCTAAGGTGGTACTCCACACCACTTCTTGAAATAGAGGAGTTGCCTAGTAGTTACACAACCGGGGAATTCTGGGTTCAAATCTCTGCTGCTGCTGCTTGTGATCTTGGACATGTGACTTAACCCTGCACTGTCTCAGGTACAAAAATTAGATTGTAAGCCGTCCAGAGACAGGGGAATATTTATTTCACCAGAATGTAACTCAGTTTGAGCATCTACTGGAGAAACAAAGATGTGAACAAAATCCCAATCTACTATAATAAAACACACCCTCAACGTTCTGAAGACACTGACGTCACTGCAGCTACTCAGATACTGGTTCGTAAGTTCATGGTGGTGAAGCCACAACACTCACCATGTCTCCATGCCCCGCCCTCGCATCACACGTGATGACGTCGAGGACGGAACAAATACAGAACAATGCAAATGAACGAACGGGGAGGAGTAGGGAAACACGCTCCGCGTGTTTCTCTACTCCTCCCCTTCCAACAAATCGCTGTAGACGGCCTCATAAAACGAGGACCCTTGCCCCGGCCCATTTCAAGGCCTCACCCTGCCCCTTTCGCGCCATTGCCCCGCCCCGGTCGCCCCCTCTTCCCCATCACCTTCCCTCCCCTTACGCGACTATCCCTGGTGGTCTAGAGGTACCTCTTCGCTCGGGCCAGGAAAGAGAGAGCCCCCGCTTTCCTGGCCGGAATGCTGCTGCTAGCTGCCCTGCCCCTTTCACACCCTCACCCGCCCCTTTCACGCTATCGCCCCACCCCTGTTTGCCCCCTCTTCCCTCCCATCACCTTCCCTCCCCCCTGTCACATCCCCTCCCCTTACGCGACTATCCCTGGTGGTCTAGAGGTACCTCTTCGCTCGGGCCAGGAAAGAAAGAGCCCCCGCTTTCCTGGCCGGAACGCTGCTGCTAGCTGCCCTGCTGCATCATGTGTAAGTCCGGCTCTCGGTGTTTCAGAATGGCCGCCGAGAGTTGAAGCAGCCTCATGAGACTTCAACTCTCGGCGGCCATTTTGAAACGCCGAGAGCCGGACTCGCACAGGATGCAGCAGGGCAGCTAGCAGCAGCGCTCCGACCAGGAAACAGGGGGCTCTTTCTTTCCTGCCCCAACCGAAGTTACCTCTAGATCACCAGGGATAGTCGCATAAGGGGAGGGGAAGGGAGTCCCGTGCCCACCTCCGACGACAGGAGGGCGTGGGACTCGGATGACAGAGAGGGAGACAGCAACGGAAGGAGTGGGGAACCCTTGCTAGCGCCAGTTTCATTTCAGGCAGAAATGGGCCTTTTTTTACTAGTAAGTAAAGAAAAGGTTCTTTATCAGTGGCTTAATTAAGACAGCTTAGGAGCAATTGGAAAAGATTTTCTGTTCAGTTTGCAGGTAAGTCTTTTTTTGTAAAGATCATCAAAACGGAGCCTAGTTCATGAAGACAAAAGCAGCTATAGGCCTTTTTTTTTTTTTCAAAATTGGAACTAAAAGGGGTTGAATGTCCATCTGGGGCAAATTTAGCGGGTGGTGGTTTCTCCTTTTATAGAGGGAGGCTCAAGCTGCCACTAGGTTCTGATGGAAACCTTTTTTTTTTTTTTTTTTTTTTTTTTTTTTTCAGTATAACTAACCGCATTAACTGAGAAATAACAAATTGCGCTACTGATGGAACCTTTGCTGGAAAAATGTGACACATTACTGGTCAGATACGTGTCCAGTTTGTCTTAATATTGCTGGGAATCCTGTACAAGTATGTGACTAAACAAACAAAAAAAAAACCCTAATTTTGGACTTGGTTTGTGATAGCCATTACCTTGGGGTAATTTTAAACAAGCCTTTTCCAAATTAAGGCTATTGCCTTATCTATTCATGGAAGATTTTGCCAAAATTCTGTGAACTTGTGTTGGCCAGTTTGGATTATTGTAATGGTTTGCCCAAGATTACTTTTGTAAGATATGCAGCCAGACCTGATAGCCAAGGTTTCATGTTGGAACCATATTGCACCTGTTTTGATAACCAGTGTGAAGTTATCAAAAGCACAGGTTAAATTTGTTGTATTTGTGTTTTACAGTTGGAACTACAAATTACCAAGCTGAGAATCTACTACTACTTATCATTTCTATAGCGCTACAAGGCATACGCAGCGCTGCACACCATACACAAAAAAGACAGTCCCTGCTCAAAGAGCTTACAATCTAGATAAGACATGAGACAGAACAATTAAGGCTAGGGGAATAAAGAGGTGAGGATAAAGGATAGGGCAATAAGTGAGGGTGCTGAGTAAGAGAGTCATGGTTAGGAGTTGAAAGCAGTAGCAAAGAGGTGGGCTTTAAACCTAGATTTGAAGACATGAGACTTGTTTAAATTTAATTTTTTTTCTTAAATTTTATTTATCATTTTACTTAATTAGTCACATTTATCACATAAATGTAAGGAAATACAGAAATATAAAAAGGAAAACATTTTCTCTCAACAATATATATTTACATAATTGTCCACAATTGGAAGATCCAAGATCAGGAAAACAATCTTAAAGAAAATAAGAAAAACTCAAAATGGTTAATCTTACACTTCACATTTTCTGAGGGAGGAAGGTTAATCGGTTATTGCAGCCGGTACAGTGGTAACTGAAGGAAGTTGCTGCAGAGGATTCTTCATCTGTTTCCACAAACTCTTATAATTTCTTAGGTTCAAACAAATAAGTAATAAGGAAATAAAACACTTACAAGGGAATCGCGCTAGGAAGGTCCCACCTAGGGCAATGATTCCTGGCTTAAAAGCCAAGACCTCACACCTCCCAGTCTGCGATTCCCTTGATGTGTCAGGAAATATATGCATCTTTGAACCCAAAAAACTATCAACCATGTATCGAAAATACAATTTCAAAACGTTGTTCCTATCTAATCAAAGACGAAAGTCACTAATAATATAACTATAACTTCTGAATTTTCCAAAATGTCAGTTAAACACATCTCTTTTCTCTGAAAGAAGATTTTAAGGAAATATAATTTTAGTCACCAAAAGGTGGCTATCAGAAGGTATTAGCAAAGTATCAGAGAAATATTTCTTCAAGAATTCAGTAGCTAATATATAGGATATTATAGGTAAATTTATCATTCTCAAGTTATTTTCCCTTAATTGGTTCTCCAGAAATTCCAGTTTTTACAAGAAAAATAACTATTCTTCATTACCAAATTATCTAATTTTCATAGAGAAGCCATTTCCGTAATAAAAGTCTCTTTTTATATCTTGGACTTCCACTTTAAGTATTAATATAAATTCTTTAACTCACATAGTGAAAAATTTTAAACATCTGAAGAAGACAGTTATTCACATTCTGCTGCAGTTCCTATAGTATGTCCTTTATGACATTATTGGCTTCACCAAGTCCAATTTCTTCACAGAAACCACTCCAGATATCTTCGGGGGGAAGAGCTCATACTCCAATCCCCCAGTTGGTTTATTATCCGGAGTCGATGCTGCACCAGGACCTCCTCGGGTTGCATGAAAATCCTAACCCACTTCGGGCGTTTCCATTATTGACCTCCATAGCGAAGCATTACTATTTCCGGGTCTTGGAGGGGTCGTGCCAACAGGGGGACTCAAAGTCACTCCCTCCACTGAGATTCGGCAATAAAGCCTTGCTGTTCCCCGAAGCAAGAACCGATATCCCCGACGTTATGACCCCGAATCTCTCCAAAACAGACTGAGAAGTGGTGGGAACCCCAGCCGTGTTCGAGGAGGACAGCACCACGGCTTTGCCTTTTCTCTTCCCCATTCTCTGGGGAGCGCGCCTTCTTCTTCCAGCATTCTGGTGTAAAATGGGAACTCAACTAGCGTACGTCCTCCCTCAACGCCATCTTGGATCCTCCAGGTTGGGACACTCTTTGGTTTCTCCTCAGAGGCCTGTCTGATATGGGTAACCCTACAGCATAGCCCTCTGAGTCATTGAAACATGGAAGCCCCTCCACCTAAATTTAATTTTAATTTTAAATGTTAAATGATGGAGGAAAAGACCTCAAAAGTCCTCACTTGGCATCAGATAACGTTTTTAAGTGCCGGCTCTTCAGACTCCAGTATGATCGGTCAAAAACCTCCATTTTCTTTATATCTTTTTAATGATTTCTTGTGAATCTTATGAATTTTTTAGTATATGCTTTCAAATATCTTCAGTCCTCATCAAAGGAAATACTCTGAATACTTAAAGGCACTTAGCTTAACATTCTACTCAGAAATAGTTTAAATATTTGAAGGCACTTAGCTTAACTTTCTGCTCAACGGGGCTCTCCGTTTCACTTATGCATCGGGGGGGGGGGGGAGCGCGGCACAGTACTCTTAACAAATTTGTGATAGTGTCTGGGGGTGGTTCAGTATTTGGCATTAGAGAATGACAGGGGACAGAGGTTGTCCCTGCCCCATCCCCATGGGCTGTGTCTTCATCTGCAGAAACCTTGAACACTTATGATTTTTATATTTAAATCTTTTTTTTATTAAAGTATAAAAGAACAATATGCTGTGCAACTGTTCATTTATAAATCACAAATAGAAAACAATAATAACGAGCAGCACCACTCTCTACCCTTCCAACCCCAACAATAGCTGACTTCTACTACCCTAAGGAGTCCTAATCCACCCTGTTAAAATGTCCAGCGGTACAAAATACAACCTGTTTTGTATGCACTAGTGGGGAAGAAATGTGTCCTATAAAGCACTATTATGATTTTTTAAATCTGTGGATGAATAACTCATCAGCAGTCTCAGGATTCGGTCTAGCTCTCCTGTCTTCCACAGTCCTTCCTGCAATAAAAGATGTCTTCTTGGAAGATGTGCTGGTAGCAGGAATGTCCAGGATCCCCCATGCAAATTTTGCCAGTTGTGGCCAGCATGTTTTCTTTTTTCCCAATCATTGTCTGCCTCACTCAGACATAAATAATGGTCCAGCACAGTGCCGTAGCAAGGCCGGCTGACACCCGGGGCGGGTCGCCGCTGCGCACCGCCCCCCGGGTGCAGCACGGCACGCACCCCCCTCTGCGGCGCATTCTTACTTGCGGGGGACGGGCGGGAGGGTTGATCCGCCCCAAGTGCACGTCGCTCGGAGCTGCATCGTCTACGCTGGTTCTCTGCTCTTTCTGCCCCGGAACAGGAAGTAACCTGTTCCAGGGCAGAGAGAGCGGGGCCGACACTCCTCCAGCGCGTGCACCCGGGGCGGACTGCCACTCCCCCCTTCCTACGCCACTGGTCCAGCATTAACAGGCTTCAAAATAGAAAATGACACGGGACAAAGTTTTGTTCCCAACCCCGCCTAGTCCCCATGAGCTCTGTCCCCATACCTGCAGTTACCCCGTGTCATTCTCTATTTGGAATCTGAGATCCTCAGAATAACATCTTAATGTGTGGAAGAGAAAGCTGAATGGAGGTTAGAGGTAACAGATACATTTCTAAGGGAATTAGCTGCTGCAACTTTTTAAAGATAAGTACAATTTTGTGGCAGTATAAAAATGTTTATTAATGGGACTGATGAGTTTGTTATCATTGAGAAAACAAATAAGATAAAGGATTTCTTACTGCAGTTTAGAAAACTTTAAAATTGATTTCACCAAACCAGTGAGGGTTGTGGTGAATCATGAGCCTGTGTAACTCATGTGAAACAAGTCAGTGAGGTTTGGTTAGGAGTGACTGCATAACTCGTATATCTTGGTGCTGGGTTTTGACATTTTCAGTGTTCTTTGGCCTGTGGCATTTTTACTGAAAAATAATCATTGGTCTTTCCGTTATTTCTAGGTGACCATAGTAGAAAAGGCCGACAGTTCCAGTGTGTTACCCAGTCCACTGTCCATCAGCACTAAAAACAGAATGACATTTCTCTTTGCCAATCTGAAGGACCGCGACTTCTTAGTACAGAGAATCTCTGACTTCTTACAACAAACAACGTCAAAAATGTATTGTGACCGAGAAGCAGCTGAGAGCAGTCCAGATGATGAGGTACGATTGGAGGAAAGTTAACGGCTTAGAGGAACTTGCAGCCAGATGCACTAAACCTAACGAGCCAGCAACGTGGTTTTTAAACCAGTTCTAGCCAGTCTAGCGAGCAAATAGTAAAACGAGACATGCACAAAAGGGTTTTCCAAGCCATTTTCCTGTCAAGGTAGCAGCTAACGAAAACGGAATGCAAATCATCTAAAAGGTTATTATAATCTAATTAGTATTATAATGTGCATGCAAGGCAGATGCACAGCTGTTTTCCGACCTCATGCACAAAAGCAGTCCCTACCTTTACCGTGGAAAACCTAATGGGAGGTCTGTACCTCTCGTTAATGCCTGGCTGGGGCTGCTGTGAGCTGTTGTGGATGCAAGAAGCACTTCTGTGGCAATTTATTGGAGGCTGCAGACAGCTATTATACACGCAGCTTGTCTGCGTGTATGAAGCCGTCTTTGGCATTGTGCAGCAGATGGAGAGACAGCGGGACCCTGGAAAGAGAGAACTGCAAAGATCGAGGGAGACAAGCAGGTCTGTCAGCCAATCACAGCGCGTTTAGTTAACAGCAGTGACAGCTAAATGTGCGGTGATTGGCAGGCATTTCTTTTTAGTGTTATGCTGCTTGCATTTAAAAAAAAAAAAAGTGCCTGCCAGTCACAGCACGTTTAGCTGTCACTGGTGTCAGCTAAATGCGCTGTGATTGCCCGAGAGAGAGAACTAGGTCTCCATCGGTTCGTTTAGTTCTCTCTCTTTCCAGGGTCCCACTCTTGCCCTCTGCTGCACAATGCCAAAGACGGCAATTTATTGGAAGTTGTCAACGGCTATTATACATGCAGCTTGTCTGCATGTATGAAGCTGTCTTTGGCACGCGCAGAGCAGCCACGCATAACGCATGGCTGCTCTGCACATGCTCAGCTGGCTGATTGGCTTCCCCTCCCTAGGAAGGAAATCGTGTGCAAATGAGCTATCAGCGAGCAGCTCATTTGCATATGATTTCCTTCATGCATGCCCGTTTTTTCCGAATCGCTAAGGGATTGGTAAGGGAAGGGCTTTTTCCGTGGAGTTAGTGCATCTGGCTCTTGGTTCTAAGTCCCCTTTCCCTTCTGTTGAGTAGGGAGATTGTTGATGGCAGGGGTTCATTTCTGTCAAGGTGATTTGGAGCTTGTTCCAAAGAATGCATTTATTTGGACATCTACAGTCGGGGCCAGTCTTAGGCAGGGGCGACAGGAGCACCTCCAGGGGCCCCGTTGCACTTCTTCCTGCTCCCCACCATTCGGTCCTCACCTGCCTGCCGTAAGCTTTCAGACAGCCCTCCTTCCAGCCGCCCTGCGTTTAAAAAGTCGCAGCGGTGGCAGTAAAAGTAGCAGGCTCGCCTCTAGCCTTCCCTTCTGTCTGTGTCCCGTCCTCACAGAAACAGGAAATTGCATCAGAGAAAGGCGGGACACAGAAGGGAAGGCTAGAGGTGAACCTGCTACTTTCACTGCTGCCACAGTGACTTTTTAAACACAGGGCAGCTGGAAGGAAAGGAGGGCTGTCTGAAAGCTGAAGGCAGGCAGTTGGGGCTGGGGTTGGAAACTTGGGGGCTGGGGTGAGTCACTGGACATGGAAGGGAGGGTAGAGGAGAATCGCTGGACGTGGAGGGGAGGGCAGGGGACAGAAGCGCTGGATGGGAGGGGAGGACGGGGCAGAGGAGAATTGCTGGGTATGGGGAGGGGAGGGCAGAGGGGAATCGCTGGTCATGGAGGGGAGGGCAGGAGAAATGCTGGACATGGATGGGAGGGAAGGGCAGGGAAGAGAGGAGAACTGTTGGAGGGAAGGAAAGAACAGGGGAAGGAGATGCATACGAATGGAGGGGAAAGGAGAGAGGAGAAATGCTGGACATGGATGGGAGGGAAGGGCAGGGAAGAGAGGAGAACTGTTGGAGGGAAGGAAAGAACAGGGGAAGGAGATGCATACGAATGGAGGGGAAAGGAGAGAGGAGAAATGCTGGACATGGATGGAGGGGAAGGAAGACAGACGAAGGAGATGCACATGGATGGAGGGGAGGGAAGACAGGAGGGAGATGCACATGGATTTAGGGGAGAGGAGAAATGCTGGACATGGATGGAGGGGAGGGAAGAGAAGAGAGAGTATGTGAGATTAAATGAGATGAGCATGGATGAAGGGGAGGGGAGAAATGCTGGGCATGGAGGAGAGGGAAGAGAGGAAGGAGATGCATATGAGGGAAGAAAGAGGAAGGAGGTGCATGCTGATGGAGATGAGGGTGTAGAACAAGTAGAAGTAAATTGATTTTTTTTTTTTTTTACTTGTTCCAAAAGTACAAAGACTAGGGGGCACTCAAAGTTACTTGGAAATATCTCTAAAACAAATAAGAGGAAATATTTTTTCACTCAACGAATAGTTAAGCTCTGGAACTCCTTGCCGGAGGATGTAGTAACAGTGGTTAGTGTATCTGGGATTAAAAAAGATTTTGGCAAATTCCTGGAGGAAAAGTCCATAGTCTGCTATTGAGACAGACATGGGAGCAACTGTTTGCCCTGGGATCTGTAGTATGGAGTGTTGCCTCAATTTGGGTTTCTGCCAGATACTTGTGACCTGGCTTGGCCACTCTTTGGAAAAGAGGATTCTGGGCTAGGTGGACCACTGTTCTGACCCAGTATGGCTACTATTATTTTGTGTAGAAATTTGAATGTATGATCTAATGACATTTGACAACAGGACTTACACTGCCTGGTAACCACTTGAAAGATGGCTTTTATATGTGTGTTCCCTTTATTTTGTTCTAATCTCCTTTTTCTAACACTTCTGCATGCAAGAAATCAAAGGAGCTTGAACAATTTGCAAATGCTTTCTTTTTAGGCGTACTCCAGAGCAAGCAGCTTGGTTTCATCTAATCTTCACCGGCAGCTCAGTTCAGAAGCAGATAGTGAGCGGCAGTTCAACTTGAACAGTGGCAGTGCACCCACAGCTACACAGACCTTGATGACCATGTACCGCAAGAGATCTCCAGAGGATTTCAACCCCAAACTGGTAGCTGCTGCTGTTGGGCGTTTTTAGTTAAACACTTGCAGTATAGTTTTCATCTTATTTAGTAGCTGAGTAGTATCATGGCTTACCAACAGAATCCCTGTCATTGTGATAAACACCAGTCAATACCAGCATATAAACGAGCGGGTAAATATTTCAATATCTGAAAGGAATTATTTAGGGGATATATTCCATAGCGCCCTACAGATCAATCCAGAGATGAATGATTTATGTACCTCTACCAGCAGGTGGAGATAGAGAATACCAGAGCTCCGCCATAAGGGATACTGTGCAGCAGCCTCTCTTTTAGTATTCTCTCTATCTCAGCAGGTGGATGGACATCTCCTGTGCGGCTCTGGTTTGGTGCTTGCTCCTAGCCTGTTCCCTCAGGCTTAGTCGAGCTGGGGGCATTGATGTAGATATGCCAGACTCTTGGGGTATACCTGGTTGGTGCCTGGTCCCCCCCCCCCCCACCCCACACACACATTGTCCACCTCCAGGGTTGGGACCTGTGCTGTTCGTCTGCCGCAAGGTTCCTGAACTCCTACCTATTAAAAAAAAAAAAGCCTTCCTTCCTTAGCGTCCCTCTGGACCGGCCCAGAATGTGACTGATGGGTTGTGCACACCTTCCAGCTGGTGGAGACTGAGAACTGTGACTCTAGAGAGAGAGCCAGTACGAGCCCTTGCCAGCTAGAGAAAGATCCAGTATTATCAAGCAGAAGGAAAAGGAGTAGAACCTCGGCTCCAGACAACAAAACACTCCAAGCGATGCCGGTCCTCCAATCCTGAAGAAGGCCGAGCACAGACAACACCACCGACTGAGCAGTGGAATTGAGACGAGCTTGGGAAGAAATGAGGGAAAGGGGAGTAAGTCCACTCGTTCTGAACAAGTCCATACAGAAACTCGCAAGAAAAGAGCCTGCAGGTACGAAACTCGCCAAGCTGAAGCAATAGCCACCAAAATACTGACTCAAGTGCCAAGTGTTATAAAGTACTGGGAGTCAAAGGCTCAAACGGAGGCCTGGTTAGAACCGAGAGTACCAAATTAAGATCCCAATGAGGAAAACCACTGACCGGGAAGGACGACTCAAAAAGTTCGTTCTGTAGAAAAAAAATCCCCGGCTACAACCGGATGGTTGATCAAGGCCTTACATAGAACTAGACTACGGAAAACAGGGCATGGTGCCAAGTTGTACCAAGAGAGGCCCAAGCCAGACCTTTGTCAAGACCTCACAAGAAATCCAACGACTAAAGGAAAGCAAATTAGCAGGTAATGCCTAATTTCTCGTTTGCTGGTATCAGAGTGCTTGGATCACTATTACAATGACCTCTGGCTCCACTTTCATCATTCCAGCTCTGGGCCCTTCTCGCAGTGTTCGGCAGTTGACTTGGCAGAGTCTGTTCTTTTAGCGGGCTGCGCTCCTAGCCACCATCTTGGAGCAATACGTGTAACAGACCACACACGCTGTCGGCTCAGTTTTCCTGCACTCTTGATTCCCTTATGCATATTTCCTTCGCTGATGCGCTGGGAGAATATGTAGGCTCCCCTTTTACGCTTTGGCGCTCTTTGTAAATCCCTGCATGGCTGATGTTTATGGATCAGATGCGGTCCGCGTTTCTTTGCTTCTTTGGCGAGCGTTCTACCCTTGGGAATTCCAGCCTGGCCAGATTCTTGGCAGTGTCTGAATTCGGTGGTCTCATTTTTTTGGAGGTTAAAAAGAAAAAAGTAAACAGCACCAACTTATATGGAGCTTCATCTTATTCATTGTTACTTGTGCAGATCAGGCGACTTGTACATTTCCAGCAATTTCCTTGGCTGATGGGTGTTGAGGAGGATTTTCTTGCTGAATTGTTTTCACTTTTCTGTGTTCAAAGAGGCAGTGTGGTCTACTTTGAGTTGAAGGTTACTTTGTCGGTAGATGCTGGTCCCCTGGGGCTACTTAGGCCTCCGTTAGTTTGGAGCCATTTGCGGAGTCTGCCTGTTCCTGGTTGTCAACAGGGGAGACGGGCTTCTCCTTGGGCCTCCCGGGACAGAAGGGTAGGGCCCTTTTTTTTTTTTTTTTTTTTTTGGTCCTTGTCACTCTGCCTTATTTCAGGGGAATATTTTTTTTTCCATTTATTCCTCATGAAAAGAGATCGGGACCATGCTAGTGAGAGATGTTTTCAGTTGTAGGAAGCTGCAATTTGGTACTGCAGCTTCCGTGTGTTTCACATTGGCTCTGGGGCATGTCTCCCTTAGCTGGGCATTGACAAGCTGATCTCCTTTGTTATGGGGGGGGGGGGGTTTCGCTAAGCTGAGGGGACACTGGTTACCCAGAGCGCATAACCCAGGATTTCTTAGCAGGTTTCAAACTCTTGGGCTGCATAGCGGGGTGGGTTTGTTTTTTTTTTATTTTTTTTTTTTTTTCTCCCTTGGCAATGTTCCTTTGTAGGGGCAGCTATAATCTCAGTGGTATATGTGGCACAGCTGATTTCGGACTGTGTGGTTCGGACTCTTCAATTTGTTTGGGTTGCATGATTTTAATTTTTGACAACCTCTTCTTATGCTATACTCGGTGATGTTCTTTGGTGATTTCCAGCAAGCTCCCTACATCCTCCATGGTGCCTTGGCAACTCTCTCTTTGGTTTACTGGATGGCAGTATCTTCGTAGGTAGCAGTGCCTTCTGAACTGTGAGTGCCAGCTTCTTGCAGAATCTGGTCTAATGATACACTTTATCCTATGTTCTGGTAGCACCTGTAGTGATTTTTGTGACATTCCCATTGATCCTTTTGCCAGCATCTGGTGTGTTGGCAGCACCTTCTGAACGGTGAGTGCCACCTTGAATGATTGGTCTGGCGGTACAGTTGCCACCATGATGGCATTTCCGCTTTCATGTTATATTCTACTATCCCTGTGGCAGCTGTTGCAGCTTCCAGTGGGCTGTTGCTGAGCAGCTTCTGGGGGCACACTACTGGACTGCATTGTGACAAATTATACTCTGCGTTGGGGCATCCTAGTAGCTGCCTGATCGCAGCATCATAACATGTGGCTTGGTAGCAGCAGTCCTTTCGGGTGCAATTGCCAACATTCTTATTCTTTGCTTCTCAGCAGTATTCTGGTAGGCTTGGTTGGTGGACATTGCTCCATTTTGAATGTTGAGCCTAGCTCTGTCTTTGGATATTGAGCCTTGTCCAGTCTTTGGATTTAGGTCAGTGCTCCATTGATGGACTTTGTCTAGCTCCGTTTTGGGATGTCAACCATTATCCAGTCTTTGGGGGGGGGGTTTTGTTCTCCATCTCTGGATGTTGAGCCTTGGACTGTCTTACGACAGCGAGCCTTGTCCAGTCTTTGGATGTTGGTCTATGCTCCGTCTCTGGGCAAGGCTCAACATCCCATCTTTGGATTTAGGTCAGTACTCTGTCTCTGGACGGCATTGGTCCTGCCTTGCCACCTCTTGGTACATCTAGCCATCCTGGCCTGCCAGGCCTTGCACCATTTTTGGACAGCGGGCCTTCTGCAGGTTGTGCCCTGATCTTGAGGTAGTTAATGGCTCTGCCTCTGGGTGTCAAGACGAATGCCTTCTCCGGAGGTAGTCTTGCCCTGTTTCTGAAGGACAGGTTTAGCTGTGTCTCTACATGTCAAGTCCTCCTTTGTCTTTGCTGGACAGTGGTCAGGCTAGACCATTTCCAGTTAGTGTCCTGAGTACATCTTTGCCTACCAATCGGTGCTTCGCTTTGGACTCAAGGTCTGTCTTTGGAAGTCAAGTCTCCTTTCATTCTTGGATGTTGTCTCTGGATTATTTATTTATTCATTATATTTGTATCCCGCACTTCCCACTAAAAGCAGGCTCAATGCGGCTTACATAGTAATAGGCAACACAAAATTTTGTTATGTAATGTAGGAAATTAAGTATAACATAATAGAAGGATGGATGGGTAGTAATAGGTTGGGTAGGTAGGTAGAGACAGGTGATAGAGAAGGGTAAGGTGGGAGATTGACCCAGAATCTGTCGTTTTCTCTTCAGTATATGTAAGGTAGATGGGTTCATGAGATTGATCTGGGTCTTTTGGGTAGGCTTGTTTGAATAGATGGGTTTTTAGTGCTTTTCTGAATGGTAGGTGGTCATGGATTGCTCGGATAGGTCTAGGGAGAGCGTTCCATAGACGGCTGCCCAGGAAGGAGGTATTGGATCCATAATAATTTTTGTACTTGAGACCCTTACAGCTGGGGTAGTGCAGGTTGAGGTACTTTCTTGAGGATACAGACATGTTTCTTGCTGGAAGGTCGACCAGATTTATCATATAGTTCGGAGATTCTCCGTGTATTATCTTGTGGATTAAAGTCTGGGCTTTGAAATTGATGCCTTGTCTTACTCCGCTTTTAGAATTTGAGTATTGTTCAGTTGTTCCTGGTGGTACCGGGCATATGTTGGCAGGTTATGCCTTATTCTATTTCCTGAGAGTTGAGCTTTGCTCCGTCTCTAGCTCTTGGTCCTTCCCAGTCTCTGGTGGTCATGGCTTGTTCTGTCTCCGGCCTTTGTGCCGGGCTCCGTTGCTGTTGTCCATGCCTGGCTTCATCTCCGGAGTCAAGTCAGACTCCCTGTCATGTCTGGATCCGTTTGGGCTCTTGAGCCAGGGTCACTTCTCGGACTTTAGTCCGTCTCTGGTGAGCGAGCCTTCCCTGCTCGCTGGAAGGCATACTGGGAGCCATCTCTGCCTATTCATCTGGCTTTGGATATTGGGTCTTAGCCTCGAAGTATGAGTTGTCCTGATTTTGAGCCTTTCTCCGTCTGGGTGGGCTGGGTTTTCCTCCCTGGCTGTCAATCCTTGGGCCATTTCTGGTTGTCCTACTCAGCTATGGCTGCTGTGCCTTGCTAGCTTGGTTGGTGTGACATTGTTTCTCTGCTGATTTGAGGCTGGCCCCATCTCTGGCTTTCGGGCCTCGTCGGCCTTTATGCTGTTGCTGGCTGTCGTACTTTACTCCTTTGTGGGCTTGCGCGGTTTTTCTGCCGCTGAAGCTGGACTACTTCTGCAGTTTCAGGTTCCAGTGTGGTTCTGTCTTGGGAAGTCGGGCTAGACTTAGGCTCTGGGTGTCGGCCTTTCTAGTTAGGTCATGGGAAGGTTTTGCACCTTCTGTTAGTGGAGTCTTCTTCCTTACGGTGGTTGGGCCTAGGTTCCTTTTTCTCGACTGTAGTCAGAGCCACTGCTCTTGGCTCTGGAGGGAATTTTCTTATGCTGTCTTGGGCTGACGAGTTCTCTTGGAGGCATATTTTCAAAGCACTTAGCCTTCCAAAGTTCCATAGGTTTCTATGGAACTTTGGAAGGCTAAGTGCTTTGAAAATATGCCTCTTGAGATATCACCACTCTTGTTCCCATGTCGGGGGTTTGATGCTGGCACTGCCTGTTAGGACTTGTTTTGGCTCTGCGGTCCAACCCTACTTGGGGACTGCTTTGCTGCATCCCACTCATCTCTGGATTGATCTGTGGGACGCAATGGAAGGTAAAATTAGTCCTTACCTGAGATTTCTTTTCATTTAGTCACAACAGATCAGTCCACAGGCCCGCCCTTTGTTGTTCTTAGTTACGAGTGTGTGGTGTATTTGTCTTTTCAGATTTGGATTCTATTTATCACAGATGTTTCATGTCCTTCTGGACGACTCTTCCATGCCAGGATGTCACAGGGGTAAGGTCGCAGTCACTTGGCCACAGGGCTGCTGGTCGTGGCAGAGGCAGAAATTTGATGCATGGTAACCTGATTTCATTTCTTCTTTGGTATCGATCGTACTGAAAGAGATGCTGCTGCACAATATCCCTTATGGCAGAGCTCTGGTGTTCTCTCTCTCACCTGCTGGTACAGAGACATAACCCACTCATCTCTGGATTGATCTGTTGGGGACTAATGGAAAGAAAATTATCAGGGAAGGACTAATTTTACCATCTCTATAGTTCCCCAGAATAATTTAGATTGTAAGCATGGTCAATACTGATATTTATAGTGCACTCATTCATGTTGCTCATAGGACTAACACCGACCACAAGGGTCTGTCTTTGTCCTGTTTTTATTTTTTATTTTTTTTAATCATCCGAGAGGTGAAATAGTGGACGTTCCTGTGACTTGAATAACAGATGTTTTCTCAACTCATTTTATATTCTGGAAGGACTTTGCCCAGCCCCAATAGAATTTAACGGGTCTGTCGTCATTTCCAGATTTACTCTGGCATCTTTTTACTCTTTTTAGAATGGAAAGAATCGAGGTATGGTTATTCCCTAATTGTGCTATAATCCCGGCTGACAATTGGGCTCATTTTCGAAAGAGGACGCCCATCTTTCGACATAAATCGGAAGATGGACGTCCTTCTCCCAGGGTCATCCAAATCGGTATAATCGAAAGCCGATTTTGGACGTTCCCAACTGCACTCCATTGCAGGGACGGCCAAAGTTCAAGGGGGCATGTCGCAGCGAAGGTAGGACGTGGGCGTGCCTAACACTTGGACGTCCTTGACCCATAATCGAAAAAAAGGACGCCCCTGACGAACACTTGGATGTTTTCACCTGGACCTGTTTTTCTTACAACTAAGGCACAAAAAGGTGCCCGAACTAACCAGATGACCACAGGAGAGAATCAGGGAGGACCTCCCGTTACTCCCCCAGTGGTCACTAACCCCCTCCCACCCTTAAACATCTTTAAAAATATTTTGTGCCAGCCTCAGATGTCATACTCTGGTCCATGACAGCAGTATGCAGGTTCCTAGAGCAGTTTTAGTGGGTGAGTGCACTTCAGACAGGCGGAGCCAGGCCCATCCCCCCCCCCCCCCCCCCCACCTGTTACTCTTGTGGTGGTAAATGTGAGCCCTCCAAAACCCACCAGAAACCCACTGTACTCACATATAGGTACCCCCTTCACCCGTAAGGGCTATGGTAGTGGTGTACAGTTGGGGGTAGTGGGTTTTGGAGGGGGGGCTCAGCACACAAGGTAAGGGAGCTATGTACCTGGGAGCAATTTATGAAGTCTACTGCATGTCCCCTAGGGTTCCCGGTTGGTGTCCTGGCATGTCGGGGGGACCAGTGCACTACAAATGCTGGCTCCTCCCATGACCAAATGGCTTGCATTTGGTTGTTTCTGAGATGGACATCCTTGGTTTCAAAAATCGCTCAAAATCAGAAATGACCATGTCTAGGGATGTCCATCTCTAAGGACGACCAAATTTAAGGATTTGGACATCCCTGATGGTATTTTCGAAACGAAAGATGGACGTCCATCTTTCAAAAATACAGGTTTCCCCGCCCTTGGATTGGGATGTTTTGCAAAGACATCCAAATCAAAATGTCCCTTTCGAAAATGCCCCTCAATGTGTTTCAAATTTTTTTTTTTTTTTGTCAAGAGTAATGTAGAACTGTATGAAATATTTACTGCATTTACTCATAGAGACCAACACAAACGCAAGGAAATTTTTGGTTGGGTACCTTGAGAAAGCAATAGTGAAACATGGTCCATGTCAGGACCCAAGAATCATATGTATGTCAGTTGACACTGTTATATAAAATAAATCTATAAAAGAAAACACAAAAATAGTGTGCAAAAGCTGAAGAAAATCAATTTTTCTAGCTTCACAGTGTGCAGTTGTTGAAAGCAGGACAAAGAGCCTTGTGGTCGGTGTTAATCCTGTGAGCAATATGAATATGAGCGCACTATAAATAAGATATCAGTATTGACTATGCTTGCAGTCTAAATTATTCTGGGGAACTCGAGAGATATTGTGATAACACCCTCATACTTTGCACTACTTAGATCAGGCTTGTCCAGGCTCTGTCCTTGAGGGCTGCAAACAGGCCAGGTTTTCAGGCTATCCCTAATATGTGTGAGATTGCATGCCCTCTACATCCATTGTAAGCAGATCTCTTTTGTACATATTAGGGATATCTTAAGTTTCCAAGTTTATTTAGAATTTACTACCCCACCCTTAAGGATATCCTGAAAACTTGGTCTGCTTTCAGCCCTCAGAATGAACTTGGACAAGCTCGTTAGATTTATAGAGGGCATTTTCTGTTGCCTTTATAATGTACTCCACACACAATTGGTGCTTATTTTGCCTATTGTCAAGTTGAACGTGCTAAGATGGGACTTTCAGAGGCTGCACAGATGTTACTGGCTGAAAACAGCAAGATTTATGCCAGAAATTCAGAGCATTTATTTTCAATACTGAATTACTGTGGTGAGAAACTTGGTATGATAGAACCACCTTTTGAATTTTTTTTTCTGTCGTAAAACATTTTGGATACTTCAATGCTGGTCTTCCCCTTTGCTCTGGACTCTCCATGATATTGAGTGCTGAAAATGTGATCACAGGGGTTGTGGGTCTGTCTGGTGGTAGCATACTTTGCAATGCTCTTTACCATCTGTGCCACCTTGCTGAAATTCAAACTTAAAAGGGCATTTCTCACTTTTTAATGCTCACGAGGCAGATTGATTAAATCTGCGTAAAATGCATTTGCAGACATAATTAGTCTACAGCAGATGGAGCATTTCAGCAGTATTTTTTTTTTTTTTAAACAAAATCCCAAAACATCGTTTGAAGCTGTTTTCATTGTATACCCGCATGGAAGAAATTTTAGTGGTTCCTAAAGTATAGCAACCTATTTACTGCTTATATACATTCTTGATTCTTTAAATTAGCACAGCTTTTATTGCTGCAGAATAAAAATAAAATTCTTTTGTACAGGCCAAGGAGTGTCTGAAAGAGCAAGCGTGGAAAAGCCATTTTGCTGAGTATGGTCAGGGTATCTGCATGTATCGTACAGAGAGAACGAGGGATCTGGTGCTTAAAGGCATTCCTGAAAGCATGAGAGGAGAGCTCTGGCTTCTGGTTTCAGGTAGGCACTAGTTTCAGTATCTGATCATCCCAGGGGCGTAGTTACGTGGGGCCACGGGGGCATGGGACCCCATAGATTTGGCCCTGGCCCCCCTGCCGCCAACATTCCGTCGCCGTCGGGTACCTTCTCCGGCGGGGCTGCGTTGCTGATCTGCAAGGCTTCTCTTTCTGTGAGTCTGACGCAGGGGCGTAGCCAGACAACAGATTTTGTGTGGGCCTAGGCAAGAATTGGGTGGGCACCAAGTGTTCTTCTCCCCCCCCCCCCCCCCCCCAAAAAAAATCTCAGCTGGTGGGAAAATGCTTCTTTCCACCTTGGCAGCAGGAATGCACTGAGAACTGAGCATGCGCAGGTGCCGGTGTCATGGAGAGTAGCATTTTTGTTACCATCAGGGGAAAATCTTCAGCTGGCGGACCTTGGGATTCCCACCAGTTACCACTAAACATGTGCTACTGTTGGGTGGGCCTGAGCCATAAATGGGTGGGCCCTGGCCCACCCAAGCCCACCTGTGGCTACGCCACTGGTCTGACGTCCTGCACCCAACACACAAACCACCAGGATTCTTGCAGTCCAGACAGGCAATGGCATGAGTCAGTTGGAAAACCAAGTGTTTATTTCGCTCCAAAAAGAGAATCTTAAATAGAGCTTGGGTTATAGCTCAGGAATCTTAGCTCTCCTGCCCCTCTTCCCCACCCTCCCAGTGTGGAAGTGAAACATATTCTATAGCTTCCATAGTGCCTAAAATGCACTTTTCATCTATTTCCAGATCTGTGAGCAAAAATCACATTTTGTGCATCCAGGCTCCAAAGTAAAAGATTTGAGATTACTAATAGTAGCTTTGTGGCTGAGAGACTTGTTAAAGGCCTTGATCCTCAGACATTTTGTCTCTTTCCTATCTAGATGAAACACCACATGGGTTTTTAAAATGTTTTCAGTCTCTTGGTGGTAGTTTTCAGATAGCAATCTAAAATTTCAGTAGGTTCCCTTTTAAAGGGAAGTTGCTATTTGAGGATGATATCAAAATTGATATGGTTACCATATTTGCAGAAACAAAAAAGGAGACAAAAAATTAAAATGCTGCCCATGCCTGCTGCACTTTGCCGCACAGTCACCTTGACCTTGCAGCAGATTCTACTATTAAAAGTAACCGATGCATTTTCTTCCATACTCTGCTAAATACAAAATTAGAAAATATCTACATTTCCAAAAAAGCAAACATCCATGAGCAGCATGTCCCCCCCCCCTCGCCTCTCCTATCTCCCTTCTATTCATATACTGTATTGCCCCCGTCCCTGCACCCACACTCCATCCAGCCATATGGTAACATATCAATTTTATTAAGACACCTGTTGTGGCCACGTTTTGATCTTGAAATCCAACTCCCTTTCGATTTGCAGTCCAGTTTGCAATTTATTTTTATTTTTTATTTTAGTTACATTTGTACGCTGTGCTTTCCCACTCATGGCGGGCTGAATGCGGCTTACATATACAGGTACTTTTTTGTACCTGGGGCAATGTAGGGTTAAGTGACTTGCCCAGAGTCACAAGGAGCTGTGCCTGAAGTGGGAATCGAACTCAGTTCCTCAGTTCCCCAGGACCAGAGTCCACCATCCTAACCACTAGGCCACTCCTCCATTCATGTTTTCTTGCTGTTGAACTTGATACCATAATTTGTAGTGTTGGGGTTTTTTTTTTTTTTTTTGCCTTAATTCTGATCATTACAAATGGAACGGAAGAACTTTAAGCTAAGAGTACTGGAGGAGGCTCCTCAGTGAAGTGGACAGTGTTGTAGTCCTATAGATATCCAGAGTTCTCTAGTTAACAAAGACCATAACAAAATTTAAAGGTGCACAAAATACTATAGCATTTCGATTCTTAGGGAGTTGAGTCCTCTTCAGGCATGGCAAATGCGCTGATATTTCAGATGTGGCTTTGTTTTTGAAGTCTTTCTTCTGAATTGTAGTCTCAGTTCGAGTTAACGTAGCACACCAACTGGAGGAAAAAAAGGGGTGATGCCATAAGTTTCCTTAGTCTGTAGCTTTGTATGAAATACCCTTATAATGGATTTGATTGTGTTGTGCTCTATCGCTAGGAGCCATTAATGAAATGGCCACCCACCGTGGCTACTACGAGGAGCTGGTGGAGAAATCGATGGGGAAGTACAACCTTGCAACCGAAGAGATTGAGAGGGACTTGCACCGCTCCCTGCCAGAGCATCCTGCTTTCCAAAATGAGATGGGTATCGCTGCGCTCAGGAGGGTACTGACGGCATATGCATTTAGAAATCCAAACATAGGATACTGCCAGGTATGTGGGTTTACGTGTATAAGTGGAGGCTTGCTGTTGTGACGTTCAAAGGAGCATTCATTTCTCATGTACTTTTTGGATAATGCCAAAGTTATAGATCATATTTCTAAGCTGAGATGCTCAAAGCACAGGAGATGAGATGTACTTAGTAACCCAGAGAGATAGGCAAAGTGCTTTCCTCTCTCTACTGTAATGTACTTTCCCAGGAGACAGGATTTTGACTGCAGGAAATAACAAATTGGAGAATAAGGAATTCGTCCTGTATATGCAGTTTTCCCAGTTTCCCATTTTATATAAGATCAGTGGAATTCCCAGATTAATTTTTAAATCTTTGCATTAGGCTTTATTCAAATTTTAGACTTTAAAACATTTGACAACTTCTGATTTCAATCCAATTTAAGATTAAACTATCCTGTGATGGAAAATATTTGGTAAAATATCTCCTGCTGGGTGTTTGAGAGTGTTCTGTGGTAGGTTTGATTGTTCTCTCCCTTTACAGCTGATGACTACAGCTAACTACCTAGAAGTAGTTTGGAAGCAAGAGAATAAACTACTCCTGATGTAGGAACATTAGCCGAAACACTTTGCCGTATCGAGCCCCTTTTATGCAGTAAACTTGTGTTGATGTATTTCCATCGTCTACATATTTTCTTCTGGAAGTGTCCTGTTGACTATACTACTCCACCCCTTTCAGCTATAAAAATTGGGAACAATATTCCTGCATAAGTTAACATCCATCATTTTCATTTTCAAAAAGCTTTAAAGGTGTTCATTTTTTTGTTTGCTAAATAAAACATGAAATCTTGTACTTATCGATATTTGATTATCTTTTCATGTTGAAATTTTCACTGTGATCCAATTTGGATCCATGGTTAAAATTAGGTGGAATACAAATCATAGAATAGTTTCCGATTGTCACGAAACACCAAGCCACCCATCTGGTGTTATCCCACGGCCACTTAGAGGGTCTATCCCCAGCATGGCTCAGGTCCGCCTGCACCTCCCGCTTCTGCTCTACACTAGCACCCTCCTCCCACCGACTGGGTGACTACCGCCTGTGAATGAGTCTCCTGCTTTCAAATTATCCCCAGTGATTTCTAGGTTACTGGGGCCACACTCCCAGTGATCCCACAGTTCCCAGAAAGCACTCGCAGACCCAACACACAAACCACCAGGATTCTTTATCAGTCCAGACAGGCAGAGGCAATAAACAATTGTTTGCACATTTTTTGTTCATTGTTTAAGACAACAATCAGCAAACAGTAACAGGTAACTGAAATATGGATCAATTATAAAACTAACTAAACGTATGTTTACTTTCTAGCAAGTACCTGGGGAGATCAGGACATGTAAAGCTGCTCACCAGTTATCAAATATAACTTTTTTTTTTTTTTTTTTTACAAAGCTTCAGCAAAGAGCTTTCTCTCTTCTCTGAGGCTAAAATTGAAGCAACATCCATCAACTGCTGGGTAATTTCAAACTCCAGGTCAATCAGAGCCTAGAACAACATTTGAAAAATGCCGGTTACACTCCTGCAAGTCACTTCCAGTTATCTGTGTTAACTAAAGAAGGAATCATTCATTTATCTGTAACAGCTTTAAGCATCAACATGCACCACTTGCTGGCTAAACTAGAGAAATACACTTCAGAATTAATAAAGGCAATTGTACAGGCATAAAACACGGTTTCTTCACACCTATCTGTGTAGAAACAAGGCTTATATGTTAACGTAAACTAATGCCTACAACTTAAACAGCTCATTACCACTATTTCTGGACTTTTCCAAACAATTATACTGGAGCTGTCTAGAAGCTGTCACATTTGGAATTACCTGATGCCTGCCTGCCTTGAGGAGGAAACTTCAAAAGTTTTAAAAAATACAAATAAAAAAAAACCAAACAAACTTTCCCCTTCAGGACAGTTGACATGCTGACAAACTTTGCCATGTAGAAATTTCTGATCTTGTCTTTTCGTCAAATAGGTTCTCTGTAGGAGCACTTAGCTATGCTCTAGCCAGTGCTTTTTTTGTGCCGGTACGCAACGGTACGGCGTACCGGCACCTTTTTTTTGCCCGCCCCGCCCCCGCGACACTCCGGGCGAGTCCTGCACTTAGTTTTTTTTTTAAGACTCAGAACGCGCGAACGATGCAGCCGGCAGCGATTGAAAGAGGCTGTCTGGGCTGGCGTCTGCGTCGGAGCTTCCCTCACCCTCTGCGAGTCCCGCGAAACAGGAAGTTGTAACAATGAAGGCGGGACTCGCAGAGGGTGAGGGAAGCTCCGACGCAGATGCCAGCCCAGACAGCCTCTTTCAATCGCTGCTGGGTGCATCGTTCGCACGTTCTGAGTCTTAAAAAAAAACAACTAAGTGCAGGACTCGCCCGGAGTGTCGCGGGGGGGGGGGGGGGGGAAGGATTGGGCAGAGAAAGAGGGAAACCAACAGAGGGAAGGATTGGGGAGAGAGAGAAAGAGGGAAACCAACAGAGGGAAGGATTGGGGAGAGAAAGAGGGAAACCAACAGAGGGAAGGATTGGGGAGAGAAAGAGGGAAACCAACAGAGGGAAGGATTGGGGAGAGAGGGAAAGAGGGAAACCAACAGAGGGAAGGATTGGGGAGAGAGGGAAAGAGGGAAACCAACAGAGGGAAGGATTGGGGAGAGAGGGAAACCAACAGAGGGAAGGATTGGGGAGAGAGGGAAACCAACAGAGGGAAGGATTGGGGAGAGAGGGAAAGAGGGAAACCAACAGAGGGAAGGATTGGGGAGAGAGAGAAAGAGGGAAACCAACAGAGGGAAGGATTGGGGAGAGAGGGAAAGAGGGAAACCAACAGAGGGAAGGATTGGGGGGAGAGGGAGAGAGGGAAACCAACAGAGGGAAGGATTGGGGAGAGAGGGAAAGAGGGAAACCAACAGAGGGAAGGATTGGGGAGAGAGGGAAAGAGGGAAACCAACAGAGGGAAGGATTGGGGGGAGAGAGAAAGAGGGAAACCAACAGAGGGAAGGATTGGGGAGAGAGGGAAAGAGGGAAACCAACAGAGGGAAGGATTGGGGAGAGAGGGAAACCAACAGAGGGAAGGATTGGGGAGAGAGAGAAAGAGGGAAACCAACAGAGGGAAGGATTGGGGAGAGGGAAAGAGGGAAGGATTGGGGAGAGAGGGAAAAAGGGAAACCAACAGAGGGAAGGATTGGGGAGAGAGGGAAAGAGGGAAACCAACAGAGGGAAGAATTGGGGAGAGAGGGAAAGAGGGAAACCAACAGAGGGAAGAATTGGGGAGAGAGGGAAAGAGGGAAAGAGGGAAACCAACAGAGGGAAGGATTGGGGAGAGAGGGAAACCAACAGAGGGAAGGATTGGGGAGAGAGAGAAAGAGGGAAACCAACAGAGGGAAGGATTGGGGAGAGAGGGAAAGAGGGAGACCAACAGAGGGAAGGATTGGGGAGAGAGGGAAACCAACAGAGGGAAGGATTGGGGAGAGAGAGAAAGAGGGAAACCAACAGAGGGAAGGATTGGGGAGAGAGGGAAAGAGGGAAACCAACAGAGGGAAGGATTGGGGAGAGAGGGAAAGAGGGAAACCAACAGAGGGAAGGATTGGGGAGAGAGGGAAACCAACAGAGGGAAGGATTGGGGAGAGAGGGAAACCAACAGAGGGAAGGATTGGGAAGAGAGGGAAACCAACAGAGGGAAGGATTGGGGAGAGAGGGAAAGAGGGAAACCAACAGAGGGAAGGATTGGGGAAAGAGGGAAACCAACAGAGGGAAGGATTGGGGAGAGAGGGAAAGAGGGAAACCAACAGAGGGAAGGATTGGGGAGAGAGGGAAGGATTGGGGAGAGAGGGGAAAAACAGATGGAAGGATGGGGAGAGAGGGGAAAAACAGATGGAAGGATGGGGAGAGAGAGGGAAAACGGAAGGATGGGGAGAGAAAGCAGAGCTGCTGGATGGAAAAGGGGAATAGAGAAAGACTGGAGAATAAGAGGAAGGGGCATGGGGAGAATAAGGGTGAGGAAAAGATGAAAAGCCACAGGTAGATGAAGGAAATTAAAGAATGGATAGTAAGAATGAATTAAATCTGGACAGAGAGAGAGCCTGAAAAATATTGAAGAAAGCAAAGAAAAAGGAGACAAAAATGACAAATGGCACAGAAGAGTTAAGCGAAAACAAAGGAAAGCAGAATCACAGACTGGGACTAATATGGAAAGAAAAACAGTCACCAGACAACAAAGGTAGAAAAAAATCATTTTATTTTCATTTTAGTGTTTGTAATATGTCCAATTTGAGAATTTACATTGGCTGTCTTATTTTGCACTGGGTATACTGGAGCTGTAAGAGCTTACAGAGATTATTTATCATGAAAAAAAATCACGTTATTTTTTTCTCCTATAGTACTATAATATTTTCAATGATGTCTGTTTATATGCGCCATGGCTGGTATAGGGGGTGTGGTTAATGTGGGTGTGGCTATCATAGGGGTGGAGCCATATGTGGTGACCTTGCCCATAATGAGTACCGGCACCTTTTTTTCTACAAAAAAAGCACTGGCTCTAGCAGTATGTATCAACAAGCCAATCCCAGTATAGTGTCATATACTATGGGGGGAACTTGCTTGTACAGAAGTTCATTGCTCTTTTTGTCCATTTCCTGAAGCCAGAATGTCTTTTGAAAGAGAATAAAGCAAATGGTGTCAGATTGGGTGTATCCTCTTATCTCCTGACTAGGATTTTATCTAAGTCCTCGTTACGTTCTAGATGCTCAGCTACATAAATGATTTTCAAGTTTTATAACAGACGGTGACCTGTACAGACTAGGATCAAAGGAATATGGATTAGTTCTCACATTTTTGCCATTTCGGTTTCCTTTTCAAACTGTGCCAAAGAGAAAATGTGGAGACTTTTAAAATGTTTTTGTTTTTTTTTTAAATATATTGCTGTGCTAGAAAATAAAGCAAGCTGTTGTAACTAGTGTGACAGGTTAGGAAAAATTACTTGGCTGCATGGAGGAGGGAGGTATTCCCAGGTCCGGGGCACAAGTCGGGAGAACCATGTTGCAGGCAGGCTTATGAGAAGAGCTGTGCAGTGGAGAGTATGCCAGCTTGTGTTTCCAGTGAAGGGACCCTGAAAATGAGGAGAAAAGAGAAACCCATATGAAAACCTTGGCAAGGTGTGGCACATTGAGTGTGTGTGGGGGGGGGGGGTGGATTTTATTTTATTGTTGAGGCATAAGCAGCTCAGAGGTTGCAAGGTAGAGGGACATGTCAGTGCAGGTATGCATGTGCCCGCTGGTTGCCTTAGTGATGGGGTAACATTCTATCTGCTGCCATTGCCCTGAACTGACAGTTGAGAGGGAGACTTGGGCGTGTGCTGTTAAACAGTTTATCAATTATCCACTCTGGGTTCAAATTGGACAGTTGAGAATAGGACCTAGTAGCTAGAGTGTGGGGCGGGGGGGGGGGGGGGAGGAAAAACTTGGTGTTTAAAATTTTAACTGGTCAAGGTGAGTGAGCGTGGAGGTGAATGCCTTGCTAAGTGAAAAGAGCCAATGTGCTGTTAGGTCTCTTGAATGGTTGAGAGTTGGAGAGCAGGGCTAGAAATAAGGGAAAAATTTAATTTTTTATTGGAAAATTTGACACTTCCCTTTCAGAGGGAGCTGAGAAGACATTTATTTTATTGCTTTTTGTATCCCACATTTTCCCACCTATTTGCGGGCTCAGTGTTGGCTTACAATACATTGTGATTGATGGAAGTACAGCTTGTTACAATTCAATATTGGTTACATTGTGGAGAATTAAGGGAAGACCAAGTCAATTCAGAATATCATTTGGGGGATACATCAATGGAATGTAACATGCATACCTATTCTGATATCTATTCTTAAGCAATTGCCCAGCATAAAAAGGAAGCCTGTTTTAAATACCAAAATTGCTTAACAATCTTGAAATTTGAATGAGGCTGACAGTGAAGTGTTTCAGCCACTGAGACTGGAATAGTGCATTGTAATTTGGAAAACTCATTGCTGAATTTTAAGCTTAAAATGCTGTAAATTGGAAGACTTTCTCAGACATTACACACAAGCTGACTTGAATTGGCTAAATGGTTTTCTTGAAAATTAAACTACTAAAGAGTGGTGAGAAGGAAGGGAAAGGGACGTGAGAAACTGAGAGAAGACAGACCTGAAATGCCATACTTAACCTGAGAGACCTTTTGAGGACTGTCTGCTGCATATGCCAACCACCACAAGACAAAATTTTCCTGCAAAATAACCAAGTGACTGCCTCTTTGAACCACAAGCTTTTTGTGTGTGCACAAAAGCATAAAAAGACAAATACAGCACAGAACCTAACCACTCAAAAAAAGAACAGACCGGGGTAACGTAGAATAACAAAAACTACAAACATCATTCTTAAACTGGAAACCTGTCTGTGAAGGGATAGAATTAGTGCTTTTGGAAAACAAAAATAGGAAAAATTAAATGATTATATTTTACTTATCTGATAGTGTTTTCTGCTGTACAGTCAAATTTAGTCTTGTTTCTGGCAAAGAAAATCTGTACTTTACATAATCTGTAAAGTTGAAGAAAGTGAAAGTCAGAACTGTTGCATTAACAAATTTATCAATAGAAATCAAACAAAATAAAACGTGGAAAAGAAAATGATACCTTTTTTAATTGGACATAACTTAATACATTTCTTGATTAGCTTTCGAAGGTTGCCCTTCTTCGTCAGATCTGATGAAGGGCAACCTTCGAAAGCTAATCAAGAAATGTATTAAGTTATGTCCAATAAAAAAGGTATATTTTCTTTTCCACGTTTTATTGTTTGATTTCTATTGATAACCTTTAAGAGTGGACTAACACGGCTACCACACCTCTCTATTAACAAATTTGTAAGAGTTAGAATACATTTTTGAAAATTCCTTTTGAGTACAAGCAAGTCAATTTTCTCTCATTCAGTTCTATTCAATAGCGATTTTGTTTACCATTGAGCACGTCTTGTTTGTACTTGGAACACCCCCAGGTGTATAATCCACTTAGCCAGACCGTGACTTGAAGAGGTAATTTGTAGGAGGTATTTGAGTTCAGATATTGGCATGCTGTAGTAGCTTAGGAATGTCTTAAGACATTCTCAGAAGACAAGCAGGCTGCTTGTTCTCACATGTGGGTCGACGTCTGCGTCGGCCCAGGAATCGGCATTTTGCCAGCAAAATAAATCAAAGGGTTTTTTTTGCTAGTCTTCTAGCTCGCAAATTGCACGCACCGTGCATGCGAGGATGACTTCCCGCCTGTCGCGGAGCGTGCTTCCTTAGTTTTTTCTTGTCCGCGGCAGAGAGGCAGCGTTTCTGCTCTTCACTT
The DNA here is from genome assembly GCF_901765095.1 of Microcaecilia unicolor. Lineage (NCBI taxonomy): Eukaryota > Metazoa > Chordata > Amphibia > Gymnophiona > Siphonopidae > Microcaecilia > Microcaecilia unicolor. The sequence goes on from NC_044032.1 coordinate 628,450,598, forward strand.
TTGGCCCAGGAGAAAGAGTCTTGACGTGTTTGCTAACTTTTCTTTTTCTTTCCCTCATTTTATTTAAAAAAAAAAAAAAAAAAAACACTTCACGTATTTTTCTAGGTTTTAGTGCCTTTTTGTAAGGTTCTTTTTCAGCGTGGCCGATTTTTCAGACCACACGGCCGGGTTCTTCCCTTTCTTTTGGGCCCCTTTTTTCTTTTCAAAGCACAATCGCGTCGTTTGATTTCGCCGAAGTCGTTTTTCCTTCCATGTCATCGAAGACACCCAGTGGCTTCAAGCATTGTACACGGTGCAACCAGACTATCTAAGGTACCGATACCCACACCTGGTGCATCCAGTGTCTTGGGCCCGACCATAGCCCAGCCGCTTGTAGTCTGTGTCTTCGTATGAAGAAACTGACTCAAGCTTCTCAAGAATCCCAACGGGAAAAACTTTTTGGGGCTCAGACCGGCCCTTTGACATTGGTACCGAGGTCGGCGACATCGACAGGAGCGTTGATGTCGGGAAGAAAGGTAATAGCTGCTGAGAGACCAACTTGGCTGGGAACAGTGAGGCGTCGAGGGGGTTGCCACCTGCCTCGAGGCCTCTGTTATGCAGGCCCTCTGGGACCGACCTTCGTCGGACTTGGCCCCGAGGAGACGTGAGGGTTCCACGTCCTCCTCATCGGTACCGAGGAGTCTTGATGACGGGCATCGAACGAAGGCGAAGAAGCACCGTCATCAGTCTCCTTCGACACACGGTACCGGGAACTCCTTGGCATCGAGAGAGTTGGCACCCGAGACGCATCGGCACCGAGAGGATCGCTCCCCCTCGATACAGGAGGTGCCGATGTGTCTGTCTCCTAGCAGTCCAGTACCTGCTCCCGAGCCTTCACTGATTCTGACACCACCTGTCCCACCAACCCTGCAGCCTTCTCCGATGGCGGCTCTTGACAAGTGCATCCGGGCTCTGTTTCCAGAACTTCTGGAGAGACTGCTACGACAGTCCGCTTCGGTGTCGGGGGTGCTTGCGCCTTCTGTACCTGCTGCTGCAGCGGTGTCTGGCCCTTCGCCTGTGGTGAGGTCCCCAGCTGCCACCCAGGTTGACTCTCCTTTGACGTCTGTGGAGGGAGCTTCACCACAGTCGGACTGGGCATCGACCTCTCGACATTGCCACGAGATCTTAGAGTGCGCCTCCTTGGGTCTTTCAGAGGCTGTCTCCTGTGTCTTGCTTCCAGGAAAGATTCCACGAAGAGATGTTACTCTTTCAAATAGAGGTTTGCCATCTGGTGTGACAGCAAGGCCCTAGATCCTCTTTCTTGTCCTACACAGACCCTGCTTGAATACCTTCTACACTTGTCAGAGTCTGGTCTCAAGACCAACTCCGTAAGAGTTCATCTTGGGGCAATTAGTTTTTATCGCCACGTAGAGGGTAAGCCTGTCTCTGGACAGCCTTTAGTTGTTCGCTTCATGAGAGGTTTGCTTTTGTCAAAGCCCCCAGTCAAACCACCAGTGTCATGGGATCTCAACGTTGTTCTCACCCAGCTGATGAAAGCTCCTTTTGAGCCACTGAATTCCTGCCATCTGAAGTACTTGACCTGGTAGGTCATTTTCTTGGTGGCTGTTATGTCAGCTCTTAGGGTCAGTGAGCTTCAGGCCTTAGTAGTGCTTGCACCTTATATCAGGTTTCATCACAACAGAGTAGTCTTCCGCACGCACCCTAAGTTCCTGCCGAAGGTGGTGTCAGGAGTTCCATCTGAACCAGCCAATTGTCTTGCCAACATTCTTTCCCTGTCCTCAAACCCGCTCTGGCGAAAGCAGTTTGCATACCTTGGACTGCAAGATAGCATTGGCCTTTTACATGGAGCGGATGAAGCCGTTCAGACAGCCCAGTTGTTTTTCTTTCGATCCCAACAGAAGGGGAGTCGCCATCGGAAAACGCACAATCTCAAATTGGCTAGCAGATTGCATTTCCTTCACTTATGCCCAAGCTGGGCTGTCTTTAGAGGGTCATGTCACGGCTCATAATGTTAGAGCCATGGCTGCGTCAGTGGCTCCCTTAGCCTCCATTGAGGAGATTTGCAAGGCTGCAACGTGGTCATCAGTCCACACATTCACATCTCACTACTGCCTTCAGCAGGATACCTGACGCAGCAGTCGGTTTGGGCAGTCAGTGCTGCAGAATCTGTTCGAGGTTTAGAATCCAACTCCACCCCACTAGACCCATTTTTGTTCTGTTCCAGGCTGCACTCTCAGTTGTTTATGGTTTCAGATCAATCTGTTATGTCCTCGCTGTTGCGAGGCCCAATTGACCAATGTTCATTGTTTTGAGTGAGCCTGGGTGCTAGGGATACCTCACATGTGAGAACAAGCAGCCTGCTTGTCCTCAGAGAAAGCGAAGATACATACTTGTAGCAGGTATTCTCCGTGGACAGCAGGCTGATCTCACAAACCCGCCCTCCTCCCCTTTGGAGTTGTTCTTGTTGTTTGTTGTTTCTATGCTTTTTGATTAAACTGAGGAAGCACGCTCACGCAATGGGCTGGAAGTCATCCGCGCATGCGCGGTGCGTGTGATTCGTGCACTAGAAGACTCTAGCAAAATTTTGATTTATTTTGCTGGCAAAATGCCGATGTGGGCGTTGACCCATATGTGAGAACAATCAGCCTGCTGTCCTCGGAGAATACCTGCTACAGATTGCTTTACATAGTGCCAAATTAAATAGCAATGAAAGGTTGTACATTCTAATTCTACTGCTACTGAGTTTGGCAGGAGATTGTGCTATGGCTCGTTTTCAAGAGGCAGTGGCAGAATTATGAAATTACAACTGACCTGGAGGAACAACTGATGAAACACATCTCCGTTCCGTTCTCCTGGCATGCATTAATGCAGAAGTGCATGAACTGTATAATGCCCTAATCTTTGATAGTGATGCAGATGAAACTGATTCGAACAAAATCCTGGACGCTCTATTTAAAAAAAAAAAAATTATTTTTGGAGAAACGTGTTTTAAAGATACACACTGAATAACGGACTACAGGAAACAAATGAATCTCCCGATGCATATCTAACAAGTTAAGCATCAAAAATCGTGTAAGTACAGAGATTTATAATGCTCCCATCATATGGGATAGAATTTATCAGCATCAGGATTGATGCTGCTTGGTGGAATCTTCTCCAGACAAAAAAAGCTAACCCTGAGTGATGCCATCGCGTGGTATGCGATGTGAATGAGGTTGCCCAGCAGCTGTCCCAGCATTAGAGCACAGGTGACCACCAGGGGAGTAGCCACAGGTGGGCCTGGACGGGCCCAGGACCAGCCACTTTTGCTCCAGGCCCGCCCAGCCTCTTCTGCCCGCTCTCCCCATCCGCGTAGTCTGCTCACTTTTACTGCCCTGAAGCGCCGTTCTCCCTCCAGCACCGGCGATTCCCATAGCCAGCCTTCTGCCAGCGCGCGTCGTTGGGGCCTCTTCTCAGGCACGTCCCGCCTACTCTGCAACTTCCTGCGTCCCACCATTGTGGAAAACAGGAAGTTGCAGAGTAGGCAGGATGCGCCTGAGAAGAGGCTCCGACGACATGCACTAACAGAGGGCTGGCTATGGGAATCGCCGGTGCTGGAGGGAGAACGGCGCTTCAGGTCAGTAAAAATGACCAGAACTGACCGTGGGGGGGGGGGGGGGTAGCGGGTGGAGAGGAAATGCGAGGCCTGTGCCCACCCAGTCCACCTCCAGGCCCATCTAAAAATTAAATTCTGGCTGCGCTACTGGTGACCACAAGCATTTTGGGAATTCAAGTGACTAGAAGCCAGTCAGAAAAGTATATGCTAGTACTGTAATGGCAGTCATTAGCAAAGGAAGCAAGCTCAACATATGAGGAAGCTCTGCTTGAAAAGTCATTTGTCCAGTGCATGCAGAAACTTTATAGTGTACACTTGCTGGCTGATAATGATGAGACAGCATCGTAGCCTTATCCAGTCAAGTTTTCAAAATATCCACAATGAATATGCATGAGATTTGCTTGCCCTACCTCCATTGTATGCAAATCCTTCTGCATATTCATTGTAGATACCCTGAAAACCTGACTGGATTGCTGTGTCCTGAGGACTGGGTTGTGAACATCTGATCTAATGTGCAGATGAAAAAGATTTTCTGAAATGTCTGTTAAGGAGGGTTTCTCTTACTGACAAGTTACATAGCTTCATTTTGCACTTTTGAGAATGTCAATATGTATGACCCAATGTTGTTTTGCATTACCTGCATTGATTACTTTATATATTTTTGCATTTGATATTTGTTTTTGCACCACACTTTCCAGTGGCAGGTATATAATGTTCCTAATCTTTAGGCAGATGGGCTTTGTTCATTGTGATACCAGGGTCTTTAGAGTCACTGATTAACTTGCTTACTCAAAGGGCGTTCTTTATTAGGCATTCTTCATTATGCACATTCTTCGGAGGGTGCATGAGTATTTTGATCAGGATCACTTTTGTCTTATAGTCCAATCATTGATCCTAAGTTTGGACTATTTGGGGTCTTCTAAACAATTGTTAAATACAGTCCATTCAAAACACTGTGCTTCGTTCAATAAGACTTCCAGAAGAGGTATGATACTGTCTCACTGTACAAAGTGACCTGTCTTCCAGTATATGCCAGAGTTTTTAGTTCAGATTTTTTTGCCTTACTTACATGGACTAGCTCCATAGTATTTGATCATTTTGTCTATTTTACAAAATCTGGCTACAAAAATGACTGTTTACATTTCCCAAGATTCTGAAAAGGTTTGTTACTAGATATTTTCAAGCCACATCCGTCTTGATAAAGGTGTTCAAACTTCATTGATCTCTGCCACAAGTTAGTTTTTATTTCAAAAACAAATCAAAGCCTATTTATTCAGGAAATATGTTTTGAATTTTAATGATTTTAGTCTTATACATTCTTCAGTTAGTGTAGTAATTGTATAAATGTGTGGATTGAAAACTGTCCTGGAAATGTCCAGTTTCTTTGCACAGTGATCCATATTGAACCACAAGTAGTGTTGTTATCAATACTTCAAATGCAATTTTTGTTCCTGCTGGAAACCAGTAAATATGTAATTTATGGAGAGAGATGATCTGAGCATATGATGCAACTAAATTTTGTAAAATTGCAGTATCTTTAACCTATTTTTGGAGAGCAATATAGCCATTACAGGTGTGATAAGACTTCATGTGTGTGGAAATGACTGATGTGAACATCCAGTAGCACCATAATTGTGCTAGTCCCAAAATACATGGGATTAAGGATACTGAGCATGTCTGTTTGTATTTGAGGTCTGTACAGTAGTACTGAGCTAGCCATTGTCGGTCTACAGATCAAACTTGTCTGACGTAATGTACTAATTCATGTCCTATAGGTGGAATTTTAATAAGTGCACTTAAGCCTCAGTGTGTGAGATACTGGCAGTAACAATGCTAATGTAAATTTTTTTTTTCCACCTTTTGTGTTTTTTTTGCAGGCAATGAATATTGTGACATCCGTTCTACTTCTGTATGCCAAAGAAGAGGAAGCCTTTTGGCTGCTTGTGGCTTTGTGTGAGCGAATGCTGCCAGACTACTACAATACCAGGGTTGTTGGTATGTGCAAGGCTTTTTTATTTTTTTTTAGATGTTGAGGTGTCTTAGCTGTAGTGAATAAGTTCAGAAATGACATACAGGAAAATAGGTCCTTTTAAAATGAGGAGACAAAACATCTAGGTGTGGGGGGGGGGGTTAACTGATCCCAGCATAAATCAGGCAGTCCTGGGACAGACCATAAGTAGCCTGAGTAAGAGTGGGGCCGAAAAGTTTCAGGGGTCAGGTAGAACATCTGTGGTTACATTGGAGAGACTGTTGGATGCTATCACCAATATACACTCTTCTGTGGGATCTACTACTAGGCAACATTCTAGAGACATAGCTATGATTTCTGAGGCGCTCCTGACTCTGGTACAAGTTACAGGCCACCATCTCTTATTGGATTTATTGAAATCTAGAGTTCAGACAGTGGGAAGTTCAGAGGTGGTATCTATTAAAAATAGGCATGTTATCCACAGACACCTTAAGTACCTGGAAAACCAGACCAGGAAACACAATCCGAGACTTCTCAATTTTTCTAAGTCTCCTCTCCTTTTGCCTGTGGAATGTTTAAGAAATACATGGTGGATGTTCTAAAGCTGTCTTTGGAATCGCTTCTCCCCCCCACCCCACCCCCCCATTACCAGGGTCCAATATATACCGGGTAATAGGAGGTTGGAAATTCTGGTTAGCAGGCCCGGGAGAAGGGTGGTATGAATTTAACATCTTTTCTGAAGTGGTTGTTAGATGTTGTTACACAGAGCTACCCTGGTGGTGACTTTGCTTTTGGAACTGGACCAGAATAAAATTTTGAGACCTTCCCTTAAGGTATCTTGAGTCATTGTTTATGGGATTAAAAAATTGAGTTTTTCCTGATTTGACTAGGGCAGTGGTTCCCACAGCATGCAAATCTCATGAATATTCATTGTGGATATCCTGAAAACCTAACTGGCTCGGGTACCTCCAGGACCAGGTTTGGGAACCACTGGGCTAGGGAAATGCAAATGAAGCGTAAGGCTTTCTTGGCCTTGTGGCCTAGAGTTCAAGCCTTAGGAGCTAATTTTGTGTTAAGATTTCCTTGTTTCATTTTTGAGGCTAAGCAATTTCAGTGTTTCGATCCCAAGCAATTGGAAGAATTTTTGAAATCCAAAGAAGTTCATAGTGTGTGATTCTGTATGCTCACTGTTAGGGTTGGCTGGTGGAGGGGACTTCAGTAGTGTTCCTTACTAATGTTTTTCCCCCCTTTTTTATATTTTTTTTATATCTTGGATAATTTATTTTCCTGTTTGCGGACGATGTATGTATTTGGATATGTAATTTCTTTTGCTTTTTCCAGTTTTCATTTGTACTCCTATATAGGTGTTTGTGACAATTATTTCTATGATTGATGATTTTTTTTTTAACGTTAACCTAGGAGAATGATAGGTCCCAAGACTTATTACAAAAGGTCTCTTTGGAAGAAAAGGATTCTTTTGTTATTGAAGGGCTCTGTACCTCCATCCTAACTCATTTGAAGAACTGATGCGGATGGAAAATATGGGTGCCTTGAGTTCCCCAACCTGTCATGTGTATCTTGGGGTGGGGGGGTATGGGAGGGCCTACATCACTCTTAGGCACTATACTTCATATTCTAGGTTCAAATCTATAGGGTTTGGTGTACAGATTTTTTGAGGGACCCAGGTACACCTGCATTGGAGGAAGGGAATAGGTGTGTATGGAGAACATTTTTATGCAGAACCAGTTGTCCTTGTTGGCCATTAAGGTTGATATGTGAAAGGAGTAACAGTGAAGGCTGTTTTTGTTTGATGTCTCAATAAAACGGGTTAGAACTAGTTTTCTTTTTTCCTACAGGAGCATTGGTGGATCAAGGCGTTTTTGAGGAGTTGGCACATGACTATGTGCCTCAGCTGTACGAGTGTATGCAGGACCTGGGTGTAATCTCCACCATCTCTCTGTCCTGGCTCCTCACCATGTTCCTCAGTGTAATGCCGTTTGAGAGTGCCGTTGTGGTTGTGGACTGTTTCTTCTATGAAGGAATAAAAGTGATCTTCCAGTTAGCTTTGGCTGTGCTGGATGCCAACGTGGACAACCTCCTGAACTGTAAAGATGATGGAGAAGCTATGACAGTCCTTGGAAGGTAATTTTCTTTCAAGACCAAGAACTATACATGTGCTAGGAGGTTTTAGTCTCCTGTGACTCTGCATAGTCGTCATTGGAAGTTGTTTAATTTAGTTTTGCCTTCTCCATGGCAGTGGTTCTTGACCTAGTCCTTGGGGTACACCCAACCAGTTGAACTTTAAAATAGCAATTACTTTTTCTGTCAGTGTACAATTGTGGAATTTTTGTGACTAAAGAATGTTGTCGTTAGTGTATCTGGGTTTAAAGAACGTTTGAACAAGTTTAAAAGTGGAAGATTGAGTCACTTGAGTATGTGGTTTGTGGATTGTTTGTTATGGGCTGAGAGCTAGAACACTTCTAGACCAAATTCTCCAGTAGTAGTCTTATGACAGGAGTATTTTGGAGACTACTACTGCCAGAGATTGATTGTATCTTGTCTGACATATCAAAGGCTAACTGGTATCTATATGGTCCTGCTCCAGAAAGTAAGTTCATCAGATTAGATAAGTTTATATGCTATAATTGAACTAGTGTATGCTCTGAATTGTTGTCCCTTCCATAGTACAAGATCAGTTTATTCACTGAGAAAATCCTTCCTTGCCTAAAGATTCAAGGCAGTTATCCAGTTGGATAAATTACCCTCCCGATGAATGTATTTCTAGATGTTTTGCATCCTCTTCTGCTGCTACTGAGAGCATCCAACTTTCTCCTATTGTTGCGAAAGTAGAAGCAATGTCACCATATCTCACACAACTGTAGGAAGTGTTAGCACTAAATGTGTGAACTTAGGAAGAAGCTCCTAATCTACATGGATCACGTCTAGGTGGCTTAGCAGGTTTAGGGGCATTACTCTCTGGATGGATAAGCTGCAGCCTTGAGTTCCCTCTCAAGTTCCCTTCTTTCTTTTAAGATCAGCCTAGAAAGAACTAGACACTTGGTCTAATCAGAACAATTGTCTAAGAAAGTAGTGCCCAGAGCAGGTGGAAAGAACCAGTCCCGTCAATAAACTGACCTGGAGAGAGTAACCCCAAAATCTGTTGAGATTGAATTACTAATTGTTCTGGGTTTCCCTCCTCCCCACCAGATATTTGGACAGCATCACCAATGAAGATAGTACTTTACCACCAATACCTCACGTGCATTCAATTGTTGGTGATGAAGGGGAGCCTTACCCAGAAGTTGATATTTTCCAACTTATCAGGACATCATATGAGGTACGTGCCCTTGGGGGGGGGGGGGGGCAAAAATTAGATTGCTGAGTTTTAATGCTGGATCACATACAGCAGTGGTTCTCAACTGACTTAGTTTTTAGGATCCATAATGTGTGGGGCATATTTTGCATATGCTGGGTATAAAAACCAGGTTAACTTATGTACCATGACTATGCGCCCAGTCTCGGGCAGCTCGGCTTGTGTAGGTTCAAACAGACCTGACTTTACATGATAGATGGGTTACTTTTCCACAGGAGATCTGCAGTAGTAAGTTTTCCATTGTGTTTTTGAACCAGGTTCCTTCATCAGGTCAAACAGAAGGTTCAGTGGAATAGTTTCTGTAGTTCTTTGAAAGCTTTTTCTATTGGCTTGCAAATTTAAATGTAAATTTTTAATTTGTCAGGGAGTTTTAGGGTATGATAGAAAGGGATCCTGATGTAACAAGGTAGATTGACATCACAGAAATGGGAGAATTTTTGAAGATGAAGGAAATGTAAAGAATAGGGAGGGGAAAATTTTGTATTAGCAATCACGAAGAAGCAAAAGGGGCACTCAGGGAGGACAAGGTCACAGTGAAGAAACTGAATGAATTCTTTGCTTCTGTCTTTACGGAAGAAGATGCAAGGGATCTGCCTGTACCGGAAATGGTTATCAAGGGTACTGATGCAGAGCAACTGAAAAATTGGTGAACCTGGAAGATGTACTGAGCCAAATTGACAAATTAAAGAGTAGTAAATCACCTGGACTGGATAGCATACATGTAAGGGGACTCAAAGAACTCAAGCATGAAATTGATGATCTGCTGTTACTATTATGTAACCTGTCATCAAAACCGGCCGTAGTACTGAAGATTGCTGGAAATTACAGACCGGTAAGCCTGACGTCAGTGCCAGGCAAAATAGTGGAAACCCATGCTGACTGTTCCATTAAACCGTGTTTGTGTTCTGTAATTTTATTCTTTACTAGTAAAAAAAGGCCCATTTCTGTAGGCAAGGAAACGGGCCTTAGGCAGGCAAATTTCCCCCCCTTCCGCGAACCTGTCGATTCCCCCTCCCCCCACTGCCGTTGTGCACTACCTGGGCTTGACAGCCCAAGTGTTGTTCTGCCATTCACGTAGTTTCCTCAATCATCTTGTCTGGAAGTTCTGCCATTCGCGTAGTTTCCTCAATCATCTTGTCTGGAAGTTCCTCTGCATGCGTCTGATGTCAGACGCACGCAGATAAACTTTCAGTGAAGATGATTGAGTAACCTACGCGAATGGCAGAACAACACTTGGGCTGTCAGCACAGGTAGTGCACAACGGCGGTGGGGGGAGGGGGCGTTTTTCGGCGGTCCGGGGGGGGGGGATCGACAGGTTCGCGGAAGGGGGGGATTCGAGGGGGCCGTAGCGCGGGGGGTAAAAGATGATTCCGAGGCAGTAGGAGGAGTAGGGAAACACGCTGCGCCTTGCCTTGGAATCAGCTGTCTTGACGTCGGTGACGTCCGTGCGTGTCTGCCTCGCAGACCACCTCCAGCCAGGGAGCCACGGTCCCAAGCACAGAACGTTGGAGGTGAGAATTATTATATAGGATAATAGTTTCTACTATTTTGCTTGGCACTGAAGTTAGGCTTACCGGTCTAATTTCCCAGATCATTACGGAAAATTTTAATGAGAGGTTACAGATCACTAACAGCAGTTTCATGTTTGAGTTCTTTTAGTACCCTGGGGTATGTTCCATCCAATCTTAGGTGATCTATCACTCTCTTTAACTTGTTGAGTTGGCTCAGTACGTCTTCAGGGCTCACTGATTATTCAGTTTTCCGTACCTTCACCCTAGTTCATTCAACCTCTACGCTATGGCCTTGTCCTTCCTGAGTGCCCCTTTTGCTCCTTCATGATCTGTCCCACGGATTCCCTTGCAGGCTTTCTGCTTCTGATATATCTGAAAAAGGTATTACTATGAGTTTGTCTCCGCGACAAGCTTTTGTTCTTATTCTTTTAGCCTTCTTTATCTGCTTTGCATCTAACTTGCCAGTGTGTATGTTGTTGCTTATTTTCTTCATTTGGAACATTTTTCCATTCTTTGAAGGATGTTCTTTAGGCTCTAATTGCCATCTTCATTTTACCTTATAACCATACTGGCTGCCATTTGTTCTTAACACCTTTAATATGTGGAATACATCTGGTCTGGGCTTCCAGATTATATGGTATGTGTTTGTTTACATATTAACATAGTAAATGACGGCAGATAAAAACCTGTACGGTCCATCCAGCCTGCCCAACAAGATAAAATTATACATGGTATGCGATAGTTTGTATGTATACCAGAGTTTGATTTGTCCCTGCCTTTCTCACGGCACAGACCGTAGAAGTCTGCCCAGCACTGTACTAAAATTTCTAAAGTTAACGTTGAAGCCCCTTAAAATTTACACCCCTAGCACATCAATATCTATTCAGTCACGATCAGGGCACAGACCGTAGTAGTCTGCCCAGCACAGTTTTGCTTCTGAATTTCCAGTGTTGCCACCCAATCTCTGCTAAGATTCTGTGGATTCACTCATTTAAATCTTAGCGGAGATTGAGTGGCAACACCGATAATTGGTCTTTAGTGTTTGCTTCTCAGAAAGTAATTTAAATGTAATTATCCTAATTAGAATAACTTACTTTTAAGACTATAAATGAAGAGATGTGCTAAGGGTGGGTGGCAATAAAAACTGTACTATGCCCTGCTGTGATTTCTAGACGCTTATCTGTTAATGCTGTAGGCTGTGGCATAGTTATTTAATGGATTGTAATTATAGAGGTTAAAATCATATTGATTTAAATCACTAAGTTTGCATGTTGATGCACATATGTGGAAACAAAATAAATGAGTTCTTCACCTATGAAAGATAATGGGAACCATGTTTCAGCAGACTTTAAATATTGGTTCCTATTTTGGTATCTTGAGTTCTTTTTCTTACAAAATTCACGCACACGTTATGACCTGTGGTTTAGTTCAGATATGTGGATTGTGTTCACACAGTATTGATCTGACTAAATCTTGATAAATCCCCCTGAGCTCTAAGTGATTGATGTGGAGACACCTCTTGGAGTCTTATGTGCCACCTACAATGCTTGAATTATCCAGGATTTCTGCTTCCACAGTTGTAGCCAGATGCTTAGCTCATGCCTCCAGATGCCTCCAGATTGCATGAGGATGTACATTGTAAACTTACAGCTGCATCTTCCACAGGAGAATCTCTTTGGAGACGAAGTGAAGACAGTTCTGAACCTGTACACTGCATTTTAAAAACTGTTAGCTATATTTGGAGCACCTAGAAAGTGGTGGGGGTAACAAAGGGGGGGAGAGTGTTCCTTGGGAAGGCTTGTATATTAGGGAAGAAATGCATCCTTTCTTATTGAACTCAGGATTGCCCACCTTCTTTCTGGCATTGGAGGAACAGACTCTACAAACTGTTGAATTGGGAATCTAGAGGAGCAGGTTTGTCGCCGAGAAGGCAGCAGAGGGTCCTTGCAGTTTGGGGGGTCTTATAAATGCCATCTCACCAAGAGCGAGGAGTCACCTTTTGAATATGCTTCCTTGGAATAAATGAGGCTAAATATAAAATTAATAAGTAGTGCTTGGGGGTGAAAGGGGGGGGGGGTTAGGGGTAGAGTGATGGAAGATCGAAGGGACAATGGGACTAAGGGGAGTGGTATGAGGGAGGGGTAAGGGGAATTATGGGTAATTTGTAATTAACGCTGTTTAGGTTTACACCCTTAAGAGGTTAGGTTCTATAGTCTGACAAATAAAGCGTATCGCGCTGGTTGAGCAGTTGTTACATCATAGCTGAATGCTGGGGTACAGAGGCATGGGGAGTATTATATGGTTAACATTACCAGCACTACACTGATACCAGGTTCTGAACCTTTACCACAATGGATGGAAGTCAGTCCCAGAGAGTATTGTCGCTATCACATCAGAAACACCATGGGACTTTGGCTCCGGAGGACCAACAGAGCTCTGTCCCTTGGAGCCCATTGTGCAAGGGCGAAACATCTTTGTGTTTTTGGAGGGGGGAGGGGGAAAGTTAATATAAAAGTTGACTGTTTTCAAAGTTGGAATGTATTAAGTTTGTCATTGTTGTAACAGATGCCAATATTCAATGAATATTGTACTTGAAGGTCATGAATAAAAAATTGTTGAAACATAAAAACTGTTAAATCTCCTCTGAAATTTGTTCACCACTAAATTTTAGATATTTATCTGTGGTTTTCCTAGTTACTTTTATTTCCTTATGTCCTCAAAGTATTTTGCACTAGCTTCCTGCCCCTCCTTCACCTTTTCTAGGCAGGCTTTGTTGAATAGCAGAGGTGTAGTGAGATGTCTATTCAGCATTGGAGATTGGTTTCAAAGTCCACAGATCTTTGGTTCTTTAGGTCCAACCACCTTGCACCTCAGCCCACCCACACCAAGGATGACACTCCTATATAATCTGCCCAATCCCCTTCAAATAATTCTATCTAGATTGCAGCCAAGTTAAAAATTGATTGTTACTTTGAGCTATCTGCTTTTTATCAGGTGCAGTTATTGATTTTCGATTGAACAGGGGTTTTCCTTTGTAATATAAATATATATACTATATATAAAACCAGGTTTACTGTTCCTTTCTTTATATATATCTCAGAGCAGGTTATTAGTTTACTTTCTCTTTTCTTTAAAAAAAAAAAAGGCTTCTCTTTTTACCCCTGCTTTAACAGGAATGAAATAAGTTATATTCTTTTTTTTCTTTTTTTTTTTTTTTAAAGAACTAGCTCTATTGAAATTCTTAACAGCATTAGTATTGCTTGGAAGGATAATCAAACAAATCACTAAGTCACATATTAGCTATTAATAGTGATCAGGTTTTATTTTCTAGGTCTCTAATTAGCAAGACTAATCCCTTGAATTAAAGCCTACAAAGCAAACACACTACACTACACATCAGAATCGTATAATACAATTCTAAAGCCTGAAATAATAGGCTAAATCACTGTTTGTCCTGATAATATATAAGAAAGTACATAGAACTACACCCACAGAGGGAATCAGAGCTGATGCTTAGATCTCACATTAATATAACTGCTTCTTGTAACTTACAGAACAGGTGAAGGATAAAATAGGATCAGGCCTTTAGGACTTTCCCTTTCTGGTACAAAAAGCATCTACAGTTGAAGTATGGCTAAAACATCAGGCCCCCAAATCTGCTGCTCTCCTTACAGCTTCTTCTGGCCAGACTGATTGCTGAATCCAAGGCGAAGGACTGGTTTTATGTGCTAAATGTTTGCACATTGGATCCCTCACGAAAGAAGTACAAGAACTGAGGAGGTGGCAAGACTAAGAAGCATCTGTGATGACCAGAAATCCATCCTGGAAATGCATCTCAAGGCGCTGAATCTCCAACAAAGGGATTGGAGATCATGGAGATCTTATATAGAAAGAGGACAACTAGACGCAGATCACCAGATCGTGCAAAATCAGTCCCCCAACTCCATCCTCCATTGAACTGAAGAGCTGGAAATATCTCAAGAGCAAGAGGCAGCAAAGCTCAACAATCCCAAAGCTGCTGGATCAGTGGTCAATTGATGTTTTATAACATAAGCAATGTCCTGTTATACCAAAGTGTGTTAAACTTTAACCTCTCTCCATTAATGATACATTGCACTCTATGAAATACTGATCCACAGAATGCTGTCCCACTAGTAGTGACAAATCCTACTCCTTTACTGAAGGTGTAACATAGCCTCCAAATAATGAACTCTTGGGCGGATGCATTCCAACTAAACCTCAATGCAGAAAAAACACAATGTCTTATCCTCTCATCACAGTATAACACGATCAAACCACTATAAACACCCCAGATTATACCCTTCCTATCTCGGATAGCCTGAAACTACTAGGAGTTACAATTGACCGAAATCTCTCACTAGAAAACCATGCGAAAAATATAACTTTTCACAAATGTGGAATGCTCTACCATTGGGCCTGAAAATAATTCACAACCTAATTAACTTCCGTAAGGCACTGAAGACACATCTCTTTAATATGACATACCATAATGACTTATAATTGGGACTGTAATTCACCATCATTTACTTAATAGGATTACTCTCTTCCTATACCGTATTTAATTTTAATGTGCAATCCATGTTCAATATGTGATACCATTTGTATATTTTCCCTTTTTTACCTGACTCTTCATTTAGCACTCATGTTCTATATATATTACCAATTGTATATGTATTCTCTGAAATGACATAAGTCATGACGGAAAAATTGTAAGCCACATTGAGCCTGCAAATAGGTGGGAAAATGTGGGATACAAATGTAACAAACAAATAACAAAATGTTCCATGCAATGTGGAAACTCAAAACCTTTCTTCCCAAGGGAAATATTCCGCTGCCTGGTACAATCAGCGTTGCTAAGCCACTTGGATTACTGTAATGCCATTTACGCCGGATGCAAAGAACAAATCATTAAACTCCAAACTGCCCAAAATACTGCAGCCAGACTCGTATTTGGAAAAGCGAAAGCGCCAAACCCCTAAGAGAAAAAATTACGCTGGCTCCCATTGAAAGAACGCATTGTGTTCAAAATCTGTACCTTGGTTCATAAAATCATTCATGGCGAAGCTCCGACATATATGTCGGACCTCATAGATTTACCAACCAGGAACACAAAAAGATCAGCACGCACATTCTTGAACCTCCGCTACCCCTGTTGCAGAGGACTTAAATATAAATCATGACTGCTAAAGAGCTGTCACCTTTAGGTTGACCTCTTGGAGGAGACCGTCATTTTCATTTTTGCATTAACATTCCCTCTGGCTATCGTTTGCCTTGTTGTTTTTTGGTACCAAATAATTGTGTGCTTGTAATTTGCTTTTTTTACCACGACTAGTTTTGTAACCACTGAGAACTACTTAGTGGATTGACAGTATAAATTTAAATGAAAGACACAAGTCAGTTTTCAGAAGTTTATATATTAGAATTCTGTAGAGAATATAATTTATGTTGAAGCAAAGATCTCTAAGACTAGCTTGAAGGGTGGTAATTGCATTTTCAGGATGGATGGAATATTTTTGCTGGTTCGTGCACACCAGTCATGAATGCTTTATTCTTTCCAAACCAACAAATTGAAAATTATACATAAGGGGCCGAGTTTGGCATGTGGGGAAAAACCAGTGAAAAGACACCTAGTTTGAAAATGGGCCTGAATGGACTGGGGGTTCCAGAGAAATAAGCCCACCTAAAAAAAAAAAAAAAAAAAGCCCAATGCATTTCTGTGGGAGAAGCAGTTCAGCTTCTACAGCATAGAAGCTTTTAAATACAGTGAAATAGAGCATTTAGGAATGACTTCTTTCAACTACCTTTTCACTTCTCTCCTTAAATCAGGAACACAGCCATCATAGCTATATACACATCCATGTGCAGGCAAATCACCTAAATACCTTTTTCAAAGGGAGGGGGCTGTTTTTCCTCCATTCAGTTAATGCAGACTTTGCTTTTCGGAGTCCGCTATCCATCACTGTTTCACCTTCTGGTAATCAATAGAAATAAAACAAAATAAAACATGGTAAAGAAAATAAGACCTTTTTTTATTGGACATAACTTAATACATTTCTTGATTAGCTTTCGAAGGTTGCCCTTCGTCAGATCGGAAATCTGATTTCCGATCTGACAAAGGGCAACCTTCGAAAGCTAATCAAGAAATATATTAAGTTATGTCCAGTAAAAAAGGTATTTTCTTTTCCATGCAATAAATAAACTTTACAATCTTCATTAATTGTAGATGATTGGAATGATGTTGCAAAGCGTTCTGTATGAAATTTGTAAAATAAGATTTTAAGTAAGGTGAAGTCCATACTCACTGTTCACTAAGGCATCACACATCCAATTCTACAATCCTCTCCCCGTAATCTCACACCACTCATACCTCTACTCAGAGAAATATGTATACCATATGTCTTCATGCCTTAATATTGCCCTTTAAGCCTCCCATTGTCCCCTTCCAATGTTTCAATGTCTGTGTTCCATTGTTATATTCCTTAACGTTACTTGACTGTCTCGCTTAAATCTACACAATGTAATCCATAACCAAGTTGTAACAAATTGTATTTCCATCATTTATATCATATTGTAAGCCACACTGAACCCGCAAAAAGGTGGGAAAATGTGGGATACAAATGCAATAAATGTTTTTTGTTTTATTTTTATTGATTACCTTTAAAAGTGGACTAACACGGCTACCACACCTCTCTACTCAAGATGGAAGTTACCTTCTGGTAAAAAATCCATGATATGTATTCACAGTCCGTCTAGCTGCTTTGTTATGCTAGCTCTCTGGGGGTGAGCTTGTATGTTGGACAAAGATGTGGTCAAGTCTTTCTTGGTCTCTCTTTTTATTCCTCCATGATTGCATTGCAACACCTTTTTTTTTTTTTTTAACTTCTGCTTGTAGATGTGCAAGCTGAAGTTTAGTGAACTACACACAGATGTCAGTTTGAGCTAATTAAAATGATCTATCTTCAAACCGCATGTTAGACCAATGTTGCGTTCGGCACCTAACCCTTACCGTTCAGTGAATCTTGACTGCCCCTATCAGACCGACCGTTCACTTGTCTATTAGATTGTAAGCTCTTTGAGCAGGGACTGTCTCTCTTTGTTAAATTGTACAGCGCTGCGTAACTCTAGTAGCGCTCTAGAAATGTTTAGTAGTAGAGGGTTTATTACAAGGCGTTGTCAAGATGGCTTGCCTGCGCGATGAGCCAGACTTGAGTGGGGGACACTGCATCACTCCTTTGGGTGAGCCCAAAAGGGAAAGGGGCACATGTTTGACTGCCCTGGCAGTAATGTACATTAAAGCTGCTGTTTTGTAGTCACCTGCAACATCCCCATCCCAACTTATAAAAATCTGGATACCAGGAAGCCAGATATACTGGTAAAAGAAACGACAAAACGGCATTGATTATAGAGTTGTTGTTCCGAAGCGATTTACTCTGAATCGCATGGAGAGAGGGAAGATCCTCAAGTACCAAGAAATAGTCTAACAAAGAAAATGTAGCAGAAAGATACAAAACATTTCCCGTCATTTTGGGTGCCACAGGCTTGATTTAAAAAAAAAAAAAAAAAAACCTCCAAGTGCACCTGGATAAATTATCTATACATTTTGCATCTTATGAATTCCAGAAAAAAAGCTCTTTGGCAAAATACAAGTACTACGGCGAGCGTTCTCAGTAAATTTGAGACTGAGATCATAATCTTATACCCTGGCTTAGAAGTGACGTTCTTTCCTGTTATGGTATGCACAAAACTAACCAAAAAAACTATATTGTTGCTAAAATCTAATCGCAGAGTAATGTGTAAAGCCAGCACTGCCTAGATACCTTATACCTGAATGGGGTAAAAAAAAAAAAGCCTCAATTACATGGCAGCACTTAAGTACAATCATAGGCAAGAAAAACTCCATTATAATAATTTAAGAGCACTGCAAGCCAAAAAAAAAAAAATCACATAAACCTCCCTTGACGATGCACTAAGAACAAGTGTCACTTATCTGCACTTCTGAGCTACATACAGCAATCATTTATTTAGTTGCACACACAAAAATTTCCCCAAGGTAGGCAGATGCATTCTTTTTCTAAACAAATAATCAATTTATTCTCGACAGATCTGTTTTGACAGTACTCTCGCTTCAGGGACTCCCTTCTCATCTCGGTGTACAACCTGATCAAAAATAGCGGCTGGTTAAGGAGGACGCCATTCCACTCGCTCTCAGGAAGCTGATGTTGGAAATAAAAAAAAATGCAAACCACTCTGTTCTCCGATTTAATCCCTTCGGCCACTCTGAATCAAAGGAATGAATCCATGTTTGTTCTTTCTGATGTAACTTCCCACTTAACATCTTCCGAATTCGTAGAAACAGATATACAGTCAATCACAGCACATCTCTGGTCCAGAAAATATGTTAGCACTCTACATAGTGCACCAATAAGGGTTGCTCTCCTCTTTGATCAATATTTTAATGTATCTGGGCAGTGTTGGCTTTAAACACATTACTCTGTGATTATATTATTTTAGCGACAATATTGTTGGTTATTTCTTTGAAGATTGTTGCTACCCTTTGTTTGCTGTGTTGATGCACAAAACTTAACCCATTTGGAGAAATTGCCCCCAGGAGAGCTCCATTAACTGTTTGGTCAAAGTCAAACTTGGAAAAAAATTATATATTTTTATTTATTTATTTATTGCATTTGTACCCCACGTTTTCCCACCTCTTTGCAGACTCAATGTGGCTTACAATACATCATGGATAATGGAAATAAGAAGAGAATATACATTTGGTGTTACAGAAGGATTTTGGGTTGTATGGTAATAGAATACATGATAGTAATAGAAGACATTATTAAACATTTCTGGATATATGTGCGGAGTTTTACATATGTTGATCTTCGTGGTATATCTTGTCAAAGAGATGGGTCTTCAGTAGTTTGCGGAAGTTGGTCAGTTCATAGATTGCTTTTAGGTTGCGCATTCCAGAATTGCGTACTTGTATAGGAAAAGGTTGATGCGTACATTAATTTGTATTTTAGACCTTTGCAGTTGGGGAAATGAAGATTAAGAAATGTGCGAGATGATTTTTTAGCATTCCTGGGTTGTAGGTCTATAAGGTCTGACATGTAGGCTGGGGCATCACCGTGGATGATTTTGTGAACTAGGGTACATACTTTGAACGCGATGCGTTCTTTGAGTGGGAGCCAGTGTAACTTCTCACGTAGGGGTTTTGCACTTTCGTACTTTGATTTTCCGAATATGAGTCTGGCTGCCGTGTTCTGGGCTGTTTGGAGGTTTTTTTAAGTATTTGCTCTTTGCAAATCTGATTCTGTAACGCTGAAAGGAAACTTTATTTTGGCTCCCTTTAGAAATTTGGAACCATAAGAGCGGACCTGATTGAGCAGATGAGATTCAAGCAGAGACTGAAGGTTATCCAGACCCTAGAAGATGCTACAAAGCGTAATGTGGTAGGTTGATAGTATCCTTTTTATAATTGGCCTTCATCCTTTTGAGAAGGTACAGTATGTTTCTGTCACTGAATAATGCACCCAGCTTATATGTAGTAAAACATTTTTTACAAATTCCAAGGCCTTTTCCTCTGACCTGACAAAGGATTGCTTGTGTTTAACATTAACAGCTGAAAATGTATCTGGTAGCTTTATATATCAGAAGGGGGGGGTTGCTTTTAGATGATAAAATGGAATAAAGTCAACTGGGAAGGGAAGCAGGAGGGATCAAGCTTGTTTTCTTCATGTAGTGTTAAGCACACACTATGTGATGGTAAGCATAATCTATTGAACGGACCGTGGATTACAGAGCTATCTATCTCTCTATATAAAAAGCAACACCAACGTTCTATGAAGCCTCCAGCCGGAAGTGTGAAGGGGGCGAGATATCCGGTTTCCCTATGAGTGTCTGCTCCGCCCTCTCTGTAACACAGTCAGTGAAGGAAAACAGCAGAGCACGAAATCAAATCGCTGGCTCTGTAACAGTGAAGGACTCAGAGGGGGGAGGGGAGAGAGGCCAGAGGGCAGGGACACACACACTCCCACATGCACACAGAAGAAAACATTGCTAGCCCCCGTTTCATTTGCATCAGAAACGGGGCTTTTTTACTAGTATATATATAAAAGGCACCTGCAACATTCCATTGAAGCCTCAAGCTGGAAACTTGAGGCGCCCGAGATATCCAGTTTGGCGTGCAGTCAGTGTAGCTCCGCCCTCGCAATGACGCAGAGGGTGGGATGGGCCTGCAGTCAGTGTAACTCCGCCCTCGTGTCAAAACCTGATGTAGAGGGCGGGGAACGCACAACGCACGAGTTCCACAGATTCAGTGACGGCAGCAGGGAGTCCCACACATTCAGTGACAGCAGCAGGGACAGCGCTGCGAACTTTAATCACAAACTCGCAACCAAGTGACGGAGGGGGGGGGGGGGGTCTGGAACTCGGGAGGGAGGATGGTGGCCGGGAAATTACCTTGCTAGCGCCCATTTCATTTCTTTCCAAAACCGGCATTTCCTACTAGTATCTTATATTTTGATAAATTTTACAAATAGTGAAGAGCATGCATATGCGTGATTTTGTTTTTTAAACTTCCTACATTTTTTTGCTCTAGTAAACTATTCTAGTATACAGACAGGTGTAAATGGATTCTTTGCAGTTTGTAATACCTTTTATTGGATGAAGCACTGCATGCATGAGTAAAGCTATAGAAATTCTACATATTAAGACAATGGTGGGGTTTTTTTTTTTGTTTTTTTCTTTTCTTTTTGTTAAGGTTTTTGATTTTGTACGTCAAACTTCAGTACTCCTTTTTGGGGTTTATTTACTGCCTTTTTGAAGGAATTCACTGAAAGCAGTATACGGCAGGAATAAATCAAACATAAGCAATAGATACTTTGTGTTTGAATAACTATTGAATATGTCAACACAATATGCAATAAAGCATTAATAGCATAGGATGTAAGCAAAGGTGGAACATAGGTAATGTAAGTACCAGGAGTTAGAAAATAGGGACTAATTTACATAAAAAAACATAAACATTTAGCCATACTGGGTCAGACCAATGGTTCATCTAGCCCAGTATTCTGTTTTCCAATCAGTTGCCAAGCCACATCATAAGTACCTAGCAGTAACATTCCATGCTTTTAACGAAAGTTGTACATTTTATTTATTCATACTTGTATCCCACAATTATCCAGAAACGAGTTTCGGTTCAATGTGGCTTAGGTGCTTGAATATTATCTTAGCTAAGGTAGGAGTGGATAAATATAGCCTGCTTTATAGTACGTGCAGCTGGTCTGCTCTATATGATTAATTCTGATGAGATGAGGAAAAACATTTGGATCAGAATACTGTGGTATATAGGCTGGATGGGCCTTATGATCTGTTATCTACCAATGTGTACCCCTTGTTGCTGAGCTAAAAGTCCCAGTTGAATTCTGTTTTCCATACACTTCAAAACTAGTGGCCCTTTGTGTTCCATAATTTCTTGAATACTGACTTCTCCTTTTTTTTCCTTTCAAGGATTTTGAACTTTTGACGTAGAATAACATACATGTGTGAGCATTTAGAACTTTGGCTTTCAAAGAAGGGTTCTCAACCCAGTCCTTGGGACCCACCCAGCTCTTCTGGTGTCAGAGTATCTGTAACAAGTATGAATATGAAAAACGTATGTATGTATTGGGATTTATTAGCCGCCTTTATGAAGAGATTCACCCAAGGCAGTGTACAGCAGGTATTGTTTAACATAAAACTTGCAATGTTGTTAACAGCATAACAATAGTAAAATAACCAAGAATAAACATAAATACAATAAATGAGGTGAAAACAGTAAATTGAAACCTAATAATAGAACTACTATGAAACAGTATCAAAAATACACATATTTGACAGCACTGGAATTCAAATACCAGAGAGAGAATTCAGTGACAGCATGTTAGCATAATATGCTGATACACCTAATAAGCATGCATTAGAGCATTCAACTAACATAGATACGATGCTAAAGATTTTCTACAATACAATGTAGACTGCTTCCATTCTTCATATGTGTATTTGTTGCAGGTAGGCTGAAAACCAACCTTGCTGGGCGAGTGCTGAGGACTAAGTTGAGAACCTCTCCTCCAAGATACTTAATGTTGGTCAAACAGTGTAAAAACCAGTAAATACATCTTAAAATATAGGATTGGAATTGGGGACTTGTGTTCAATACTGTTTTATCATCCATATGTTCCTCAGCAATGACTTGAGCAACTGAATCGCATTTAAGTTTAAATTGTGTGTTTAAATTTTTGCAAAGGTTCGGACCATCATTACCGAGACTGCCTTCACCATGGATGAACTAGAGGAGCTGTATGCATTTTTCAAGGTACAGTGGCAGGCAGAATACAACGAACGTATGCAGTAATCTGTTATAGAAAAACCTAAATTGGAGCCACCAGTTGTCTATAAATACAAAAATTGCTAAAAATATAGACTACTTTCGCTGTAACATCGGAAATCCAAAACTGGTGAAGTTGACCAATTATAAAATGCTACTTTTAGTCCTTTAGTATAAATCTGTTAGTGATAGATGGATCATCTCTGACCTTCACTTGATTATATCCTAACAGGACATTTATAATTCTGCTGATTTATGGCTCTCAAACGTCTTAAGACGACTAAGACTATTTGATGGGTTCAGGTCTCTTCTGCTTCAGTGTCCCTGCACTCTGAGCTCTAGGAGACTGATTCTATCAAAGCTGCGTTGCCCCCTGCCTTTCCTATGACCTGAATATTAGCAAGGTGACTACTTCAGTCTGACAAGTCTGCGTAGCAACCTCTCCATTTTCATGTACAAGACCCAAAACGTAGTAAGCAGATTACTCTTGATTTTATTCTGTGCTCATCTGCTGTAAAAATTTAGTATAGGGAAATCAGCAGTAAAACCACTGTGTTCTCAAGATTAACAGTCATGCAAAATGCTGAATTTCAAATGGCTTGTGATCTTGTTTTATGCTAGATTTTAAGTTTTTACTCATGGTACTAATTTGTGACTTCAGCATCAAGTCAGAGTAGAAGATGTAGTGCAGGACTAAAAGGGTCCCTGGTGACAGCCTTACACCTCCCACCTCTGGAGTGGGGGAAGCAGAATTGATGGCTGTGTTCCTATCGCCAGGACAGCCGCCATTCCGAAATGGCATGGCCCAACTTCCACTGGAACCAGCAGAGTCACGAGAGAGGGGATGGGTAGCTAGAATAGTTGACCCAGATCCCAGAAATAGTCTGCCTCAGGATTCCTGAAGATTACCCAGTCTGGTTACTTAGAGCCTGACAATTTTTGCTTTGAGACCTAAAATAGCTCTTGATTTTAAGTCATAAGCTGAGCGTTATGAAAACTAATACATTGACTTTTTTAAATACTTGAACTCAGGCTGAACATCTGATCAATTGCTACTGGGGAGGTCCCGGCACTGCCTCTGTCCGTTATGACCCCAGCCTTCCGTACCTGGAGCAGTACCGCATCGATTTTGAGCAGTTCAAGTGCATGTTTGCTCTCCTCTTCCCCTGGGCCTGTGGTACACATACAGATATCTTGGCCGCACGCCTCTTCAGACTGCTTGACGAGAATGGAGACTCGCTCATCAACTTCCGAGAGTTTGTCACTGGGCTAAGTAAGAGACGCCTGTCTACGTTGGGGCTTTAGTAATCTCAAGAGGGGGGGTGGTTGCATTTCCAGTGCATACTCCTGATATAGGTTTGTTTTGGTGTGGGAGAAGTTAATTTAGCAACAGAAGCACTTCCAGCACCAACTCCTCCTGCCATCTGTCCCCCATACTATTTCCCTCCCCCACCCCTATGCTTAGCTTATCTCTTAAAGCATTTGTTTAAACCTATTACATTTCACTGTTTATCCTTGGGCTGCTGTTGTGCTAGGAGTTGTATTGTCCTTTCAGAAACAGGTTTACTGGTCACTTTTTCAACAAAAAATCAGTAGGTAAAGACTGTTAGGACCAGCCAGTCTGCTCATTAATCTGTCAATTTTATTTTCTAGTCTTTTCCACTAGGCTTTCTTGAGCATTCATAAATTCTGTCAGTGTCTTGGCTCTTATCACCTCTTCTGGAAGACTTTTCCAGATGTCCACGCACCCATTTTAAATATTTTTCCTTTCCTTTTGAGCCTTCCTCCACCTTCATATTATGACTAACTTTTTTTTTTTTCATACCACCTGTTTAACTGAAGTTTGATATTTGAATATTTGTCACCCCTTTACCTCAGAGTAAATCTTAAGCTCAGTTAGCCTGTGTATGGCTTAAAATGCGGAACAGAAAAAAGAGCAGACCACGTAACAAGTAAAATATTTATTTTGAAATCATCAAAACTGCAAACAGTTTCCTTTAATCAAGCAACATGGCCATGTTTTGCATCAGGGGCTAAACAAATAACCAGCAGGAGCAGTCCAGTGTTTTCCCTGTCTGGTTGCTGTTTGCATTTGAAGGCAGCCTGTATGCCAGGTTGCTGTGTCTGCTGTAACTGCTACTTCTAAAGGCAAACCTCTTGCTAGTATCTAGTGCTGTATTGTAACCAGACAGGGAAAACATTGGACTGCTCCTGTTTGTTTAGCCCCTGATGCAGCCCTTGTAGGACAAAGCATGGCCATGTTGGGTGATCAAAGGAAATTGTTTGCTGTTTTGATGACTTGAAAATATTTTATTTTACGTGGTCTGCTTTTCTTCTGTTCTGGATCCTGCAGATCGTTTGCCTGTTTGTTTTTTTTGGGACCTTTGGCTGAAAGTGCAGGCCATGCACCATTTTCCTGGTCTTCGCTTCCATATTATCAATATCCACTTATAGATATGGACTTCAGAACTGAATAGCGTACGAAATCTATGGATGTAATATTACTGTGCACTACTAGCTTTTCCAACCGTTATGGCTTCTCGGAGTTAATATGACCTCAAGAGCTCTTTCCTGTTTGCTAGTTATTCACCTTCAAAATATTTTAACCTTGAATTTCCATGCACCAATGAATTTAACAGTTCTTTGAATTGGTGTTAATTTTTAGTTTCGGTTGTCACGTTTCTTCAGCATTTTATCAATCCATTGACCACAGGGTTTTTGGGTTGTGTTTTTTTCATTTTCATCAATGTCTTTCCTACACAAGTTGACTGAAGATTTTCATTGTCCATATTCTAACATTTCCTCAGTGACACATTGACTGGACCAGGTCTAGCACTGATCATGGTTGGTCTCTTTCCATTCAGTAGTGGACTCCACAGACTGAGTCCTGTTGATCATCTGAATAAATACATAAGTATTGCTATACTGGGAAAGACCAAAAGTCCATCAAGCCCAGCATCCTGTTTCCAACAGTGACCAATCCAGGTCACAAATACCTGGCAAGATCCCAAAAAAGTACAAAACATTCTATACTGCTTATCCCAGAAATAGTGGATTTTCCCCAAGTCCATTTAATAATGGTCTATGGACTTTTCCTTTAGGAAGCCATCCAAACCTTTTTTTAAACTCCGTTAAGCTAACCGCCTTTACCACATTCTCTCTCTGGCAATGAATTCCAGAATTTAATTACACATTGAGTGAAGAAAAATTCTTCGATTCGTTTTAAATTTGCTACATTGTAGCTTCATCACATGCCCCCTAGTCCTAGTATTTTTGGAAAGCGTAAACAGATGCTTCACATCTACCCATTCTACTCCACTCATTTTATAGACCTCTATCATATCTCCCCTCAGCCGCCTTTTCTCCGAGCTGAAGAGCCCTAGCTGCTTTAGCCTTTCCTGATAGGGAAGTTGTCCCATCCCCTTTATCATTTTCGTCGCCCTTCTCTGCACCTTTTCTAATTCTGCTATATAATAACATAACATAGTAACATAGTAGATGACGGCAGAAAAAGACCTGCACGGTCCATCCAGTCTGCCCGACAAGACAACTCATGTGTGCTACTTTTGTGTATACCCTACTTTGATTTGTACCTGTGCTCTTCAGGGCACAGGCCGTATAAGTCTGCCCAGCACTAGCCTCGCCTCCCAACCACTGGCTCTGGCACAGACCGTATAAGTCTGCCCAGCACTAGCCCCGCCTCCCAACCTCCAGTCCCGCCTCCCACCACTGGCTCTGGCACAGACCGTATAAGTCTGCCACGCACTAGCCCTGCCTCCCACTACCGGCTCTGCTATCCAATCTTTTTAGAGATGCGGCGACCAGAATTGATTGCAATATTTGAGGTGCGGTCACACCATGGCGCGATACAAAGGCATTATAACATCCTCATTTTTGTTTTCTATACCTTTCCTAATAATACCTAACATTCTATTTGCTTTCTTAGCCGCAGCAGCACACTGAGCAGAAGGTTTCAACATATCATTGCTGACACCTAGATCCCTTTCTTGGTCTGTGACTCCTAACGTGGAACCTTGCATGACGTAGCTATAATTTGGGTTCCTCTTTCCCACATGCATCACTTTGCATTTGCTCACATTAAACGTCATCTGCCATTTAGACGCACAGTCTCCCAGTCTCGTAAGGTCCTCTTGTAATTTTTCACAATCCTCCCGCGATTTAACAACTTTGAATAACTGTCATCAGCAAATTTAATTATCTCACTAGTTACTCCCATCTCTAGGTCATTTATAAATGTTAAAAAGCAGCGGTCCCAGCACAGACCCCTGGGGAACCCCACTCATTACCCTCCTCCATTGAGAATGACCATGTAACCCTACTCTGATTTCTATCTTTTAACCAGTTAATCCACAATAGAACACTACCTCCTATCCAATGACTCTCCTCTGGAGTCTTTCATAAGGTACTTTGTCAAATGCCTTCTGAAAATCCAGATACACAATATCAACCGGCTCACCTTTATCCACATGTTGTTCACCCCTTTAAAGAAAGTAGTTGATTTTTTTCCTTCTAACTTTCAGACTGGTTAACTTGCTCATCTTTGGGATATAGTAAGTGTGGGCACTTATGTGACCCATCCTCTTCACCCTAGATTAGGATAGGACACTGGACAACCCCACACCTCTGCACTGAGTTTAGTTATATGGTTTCTATGCTTAAGTAAATTCAGATGTTTATTTTCCAGCTAATTGAGGGCTGTTTATGAAGGTACTAAAAACATCTCTGGGTTTGTGCAACAGCTGCTGTTGGGTATCTTAGTCTTAGTGCAATCAAATATAAATGCCAAGACCTGTCGTTTCTTTCTTTACAACATCCGTAAAATCTGCCCCTTTCTTTCCGAGCACTCTACCAAAACCCTCATCCACACCCTTGTCACCTCTCGTTTAGACTACTGCAATCTGCTTCTTGCTGGCCTCCCACTTAGTCACCTCTCCCCTCTCCAGTCGGTTCAAAACTCTGCTGCCTGTCTCATCTTCCGCCAGGGTCGCTTTACTCATACTACCCCTCTCCTCAAGACCCTTCACTGGCTCCCTATCCGTTTTCGCATCCTGTTCAAACAACTTCTACTAACCTATAAATGTACTCCCTCTGCTGCTCCCCAGTATCTCTCCACACTCGTCCTTCCCTACACCCCTTCCCGTGCACTCCGCTCCATGGATAAATCCTTCTTATCTGTCCCCTTCTCCACTACTGCCAACTCCAGACTTCGTGCCTTCTGTCTCGCTGCACCCTACGCCTGGAACAAATTTCCTGAGCCCCTACGTCTTGCCCCATCCTTGGCCACCTTTAAATCTAGACTGAAAGCCCACCTCTTTAACATTGCTTTTGACTCGTAACCACTTGTAACCACTCGCCTCCACCTACCCTTCTCTCTTCCTTCCCGTTCACATTAATTGATTAATTGCTTACTTTATTTATTTTTTGTCTATTAGATTGTAAGCTCTTTGAGCAGGGACTGTCTTTTTTTCTATGTTTGTGCAGCGCTGCGTATGCCTTGTAGCGCTATAGAAATGCTAAATAGTAGTAGTAGTAGTAGTAGTACTTCAGTAATGTCAGTGCAGAAAAAAAAACGTTAAAATTGAACTGAAGGTACAAATCAAGCTGAGAGGGGTAAACATTAGTTTTTCAAGTGTTTATCCAACAAATATCTCTGAACTGTTTTTTGATTGGGTGTTCTATTTTATTTATTGCATTTGTATCCCACACTTTCCCACCTCTTTGCAGGATCAATGTGGCTTACAATACATCATGGATAGTGGGAGTAAGAAGAGAATAGATATTTGGTTTTACAGAAGGATTTTGGGTTGCATGGTAATAGAATACATGATAGTAATATAGTAGAAGACATTATTAAACATTTCACATATGTTGATCTCTGTGGTATACCTTGTCAAAGAGATGGGTCTTCAGTTGTTTTCGGAAGTTGGTCAGTTCATAGATCACTTTTAGGTTGCGTGGCTTAAAGGTGAAAACCTAAATTCAGTTGTGTTAAACTTTCTCTAAGATCCTCAGTATGGTAAAGAGATGTTTCTGCCTCGGTTTTAGAAGAGAAATCTTTGTTGCCAAGGTCATGACTGGCCAATGTCAAATACATCTGATATGCAGGTAAAAACGCATTTCTTCCAGGCTATTTGCCAGTTCCAAACGATCTTGACCTCTAAGCCACTGAGTTCTAAGCTGTTTCACAACTAGACTAGCTTTATGAAATGTAAAATGGAGCCAGCTCTAGAGGAAGAAGTGACATCAGTTACAGTTTATTAAATTTCCTATACTGCGTAACTTTTTACAAGGAAAAAAATCCCAACAGTGTGCAATATTAAAATCACATAAAATACCAACAAAGAACTACAATATTAGCTCTGAATGGCATCCTGATCCCTGAGCTCCTGCTTCCCCACTAACTTGCTTAATCCCTTGCCATCCACCTTTTTGCACTAGCCTTCCCTGTGCTTCTGAAGTGTTAAGAGATGATGTTATGGCTTCCCAAACTAAATCTGCTACTAAGGAGGGCAGTAAGCTCCCCCATAAGCCGGGACCCAAACCTTTTAGTGCCATGAGACCACAGGCCCTGATTCCCTGTCTAAGTTAGGAGTCCTTGCAGCCGGGGTGTACTTCTAGTGTTTGCAAAAGAGGGCTCGAGATCTAGCTTCAGGGATGCTCTCTGCTGTATTCAGTTATATACACTGTTGAGCATGTGTGGCTGTGTGAATTGTTTGAACTCTGTTTTGTGTAAGAGATTTATTTTACTTTCTTCTTGCATTGTGGGTGGAGGGGGGCAGAGTTGGTTGGACTGGGTTTGTTGGTTAGGATCTCCATTTCCTTGCAGTGTAAGGGGTTGTCAGAGCAGCTTTTTTGTTTGGGAAGGTGATGACAGTACTTTGGGGTTTTGGGGGTTTTTTTCATTCTGGGGCAGTTTCTAGGAAGTTTTTCCTTTAAAGCTGCTTCCCAATGTAAGTGGCAGAAGACTAGATTAATACAAGACTGCACTTCTCATTAACAGCTTAAAGCAGCAACATAAACTTACAGGCTCTGAATCTGTTTTTTGGCAGCTACAGGCTGCCAGATTGCAATTAAATAGCTACTACATTGAAGTGGCCTATGCCTCTGCCAGGCTGCAACATCAGGCTTATGAGGAAAAACAAGGTAAGCCGTATGTTGACTTTGCGCCTGCATAACCATAGGCTGATGGAAGCATGCATAAAATCAAAGATCTGGCATTTTATTGACCCGTACACTCAGATACAGGAGCGGTTTATGGAATATTACAGGGGATTATATACTGTGGACTCTCGGATTGACTTGGCAGCCGTTGATTTTTATTTATCTGAGCTTTCTCTTCTAGCTTTAACCCCTGCACAGCATGTTTCTATGGATGGTGAGATCAGGGTTAAAGAAATGCCGTAAACTATTAAATCCCTACTTAATCATAAGTCTTCGGGATTAGATGATTTTTTTTTTTCAGGGAAATTCTGTAAAACTTTAGCTTCCGAGCTTGCCCCATTACTTACTGATCTGTTGAATGTGGTGGCCCCTTGCCGCTGTCTGATGGAGGCTTGGATTGCAGTGGTCCCTAAGCCACAGAACAGCATTGCCAGTCTTGTTACCCTAGCTCAATGTTGATCACAGATGTGTAAATTTTGGCAAAGGCTCTGGCCAATAAGCTTGCTGCAATCCTAACTTCCTTAATCCATCCTGACTAGGTAGGCTTTATTCCAGGTAGGCTTTATTCTAGGTAGGCAAGCCTTTGATAATATCCGTAGAACTATTGACCTGGTCACAATTGCTCATTCAACTTGGACTCCAATGTGCCTTTTCAGCATTGATGCCGAGAAGGCCTTTGATCAAGTCCATTGGATGCAGTTCTGTCCAGATTTGGTCTGGGCTCCTTTAACTTCATAAAGCATTTCTTAATACTCAGTGCAATTAAACAGGGATAATCCTTGCCATTATGGCTCTTTACGTCAAGGACGAAATAACCTAGAGTAGCCGTGTAGACTCTTGTAGATCTCTTTTGTTTTGTGTGCTCCCTGGGCTGACTTACCAGTGCTGACTTCATTCTGAGGTGCTACATCATTGGTAGGATGTCTCGGTGAAGTGTCTGTCGCACCTGCAACTAATACAAGTTAAAATAGCAGTGGGGGGAGGCTCCCCAGCTGTTGATCTTTACCCTGTCTAGTCAAATCAGGGAGTAGTCTCGTCCAGCGCCCAGAAATTTACTATTTTAGTCTCCAGACTACTTCTGGCAGAACTGACCACATCTAATAGAGTGCACCCCCACCCCCAAATAAAATCAGTCTGCCTTGCTGGGCCAAGAGACCACATGGTTTCCCAATCCTTGTTCTATCCTTGTGATATGTGACCACCTCTGGGTCAAGGTGACTAAAATATCAGATTTAAAATGTTGAGAATGGCTGCCCCCCCCCCCCCCCCAAATATCATTGGTCCATAAGCAGTCTGAAAGTTACATGTTTGAACTTACGTAACTTTTTATCTAGTCACATAAAAGGATAATGTTTGAACTGTTGTACCACAAATTGTTTGCCCTAACAATTCATTAAAATCTCGTTTGTCTCTGGAGGCTTTAGTCATCTTTTCCTGAAGATGGTCAGATGGTACTGCTGAGCTGTTCAGAACCTCTTCCTCTTTGAAATATAAGACAGGCGGAGCTGTGAGACATAGTCAGTACCTCATATGGCTCTTTCTGCTCTGGATGGGGTCCCATAGCCTTCTCAGTATTCAGAATACTGCATTCTCAAGCATATGTCCTTGCCAGAGTCCCATAATGGTCTTACTTTTTCTCTTTTCCACGTATCCTCTTTTCAAACCTGAATGTTAAGTTTGATACCCATTTTGCTTCTCTTCACTTATCCTGTCATCACTGTTCTGTAATATATTTTGTGAATTTTAAGGGGGGAGGGAAAAGGGAGATGGAGAAGACCTATTCATCCATACTGCCATGCAGCTTTCAGTGTGCCTTGCTGTACTGCACATCAGGAATATCTGTATACTAGAGAAAGCAACACACATTTCCCGGTGTTCCTCCTTTGATACAAGAGTAGAGAGGAAGCAGGGGCGGACTGAGGGTGGTCTGGACCCCCCGCTGCCCCAGTCCTACCTTGAGGGGTCCTGGTGGCCTCTGCGAGGGGACATGTTCTTTCCTTCCCGCTGTGCTGCCACTGTTCCTCCACCTGACGGCGCCATTGTGTTTTCAAAATGGCAGCTGAGACTTCCACAGTCTCGCAAGTCTCAACAGTCTCGCAAGGCTTCCACAGGGGGCCTTGGCCGCCATTTGTAAAATACGGGGGGGGGGGGGGGGGAGAGCGGCAGCCCGGGCAGGAAAGAACATGTTACCCCATCCTCCCCACCTCCTGCAGAGGCCACTAGGTCACCAGCGGCATGCTGGACATCCGGGCAGAGCCTCTGGGCCCTCAGGCACTGCCCAGTTGCCCGAATGGTCAGTCTGCCCCGAGAGGAAGGCTTTGGCAATATATTCCTGTCAGACTGCTCATCTTTCCGTGGAAGTTTTTGTCCGTCTTCCTCTTCCTCCTATGACTTTTTCATTGCTATTTTATTTCACATTTTTTTCTACAACTTTGCACCATAGTGGTTGTCTTAGGAAGAAAGATCAAGTTGCCATTTTTTTTTATTGCTTTGTTTTTAGCCTCTGGCTTAGATCCACTATTCTATGTAGGCTTCCCTAATCTAAACATGTCAATCCTTTTGAAATGTAGGACTGTTGGTCAGGGTAGCATTGACCCTTTGGGTCCTAGACAAGTGAAAATTTGTCCCTCTTAAGAATATAATTTAAAATTCCCACACATTTTGGGCTCTGCATAGTTCTGATGCCAGAAAAAAATGGTACAGTAGCAGCAGCTCAGATGACTCCTTCCAAATGAAGGACAATGCACAGGGGGTGGTGAGGAATAGACAGCTGGGCAGCTGTGGCCCTGATTTCAATCCTCTCCCCACTCAACGTTCTTGTAGGGATGGATTGTTAGTTTGTGATGAAAGGTTTGATGGCATTAGCATGTGCTTTCTACAAAGATGTACTGTTTTTCCAATGGTCATGCATGTGCGTACTATCAGGAAAGAGTGAGCCTTCTGTATAAATATGCGGTCCATAAGATGGCGGGCCACTGTGTAACTCCCTTAAGATGCCTGCCTTTTTCTCTCCGTAAAACAGCAAGATAAGGTCATCAGGAGTTCATAGACAAAACTCCCAGCAGAAGTTCTTATCTAACATTCCACATTGTGAGCACAGCAACAGGGAGGAGTGAACAAAAGACGGGACATAAGCCCTAGGACTACCATGTGCAAGATTTGTGGCTTGAGATCGTGAGACTGGTTTTGCAGGAACAAGAGCACAAATATAGGACTAAACACTCTGTGCACATAGTGGGTACTCTTTTTTTTTTTTTTATTTTTTTTTTTATTTATTGGGATTTATTAACCGCCTTTATGAAGAGATTCATCCAAGGCGGTGTACAATAGTGTGTACTCGTAACTTTTGTTCCAGAATGAAGAAGAAACTTGGAAGAGACATTTTCTGGCTGCCCATTCCTACACTAACAGCAGCTGATTTACCAGGGTAGCAGTCTGCCTTTGGGAGTCATAGAATTAGCATATCTGAGAAGGCACCTCAGAAATATTTAGGACGTAGTCATATGCCTAGTTTGCCTATGCTTTAATCCTACCCTGCCTTTCTTCTGGTCCAGTGTTAACACTGAATAGCTCTGTCTCACTGGACTTCATATTGTGACCTACCATAATCTTGGTGGTGCTGTCTCTTGTCTTTACTAGATCAAGTGTTAGTCGTCATGAGTGGGCTCCTCAACTAGTAGGCTAAAAAGTGCCTTTTGCATAGATGCCAAATTTTTTCTTCCTCCTCCCCCCCCCCCCCCCCCCCACCCCCAAACAACTGATTGTACAGATGTTATACTTTCTAATCTACATTTGAATTTCCCATCTAACAGCACCTTGCATTTGTGTGCTATCCTTTGGATGGCTTTTATCATGGCCATATCTACCTTTTCCCTAAATGGCAGATGATGTTTAATGTGAGCAAGTGCAAGGTGATGCATGTGGGGAAAAAAGAACCCGAATTATAGCTACGTCATGCAAGGTTCCACGTTAGGAGTTACGGACCAAGAAAGGGATCTGGGTGTCGTCGTCGATAACACACTGAAACCTTCTGTTCAGTGTGCTGCTGCGGCTAAGAAAGCGAATAGAATGTTGGGTATTATCAGGAAAGGTATGGAAAACAGGTGTGAGGATGTTATAATGCCGTTGTATCGCTCCATGGTGTGACCGCACCTTGAGTATTGTGTTCAATTCTGGTCGCCGCATCTCAAGAAAGATATAGTGGAATTGGAAAAGGTGCAGCGAAGGGCGACTAAAATGATAGCGGGGATGGGACGACTTCCCTATGAAGAAAGACTAAGGAGGCTAGGGCTATACAGCTTGGAGAAGAGACGGCTGAGGGGAGACATGATAGAGGTATATAAAATAATGAGTGGAGTGGAACAGGTGGATGTGAAGCGTCCACGCTTTCCAAAAATACTAGGACTAGAGGGCATGCGATGAAACTACAGTGTAGTAAATTTAAAACAAATCGGAGAGAATTTTTCTTCACCCAACGTGTAATTAAACTCTGGAATTCGTTGCCGGAGAAAGTGGTGAAGGCGGTTAGCTTAGCAGAGTTTAAAAAGGGGTTGGACGGTTTCCTAAAGGACAAGTCCATAAACCGCTACTAAACGGACTTGGAAAACTCCAAAATTCTAGGAATAACATGTATAGAATGTTTGTACATTTGGGAAGCTTGCCAGGTGCCCTTGGCCTGGATTGGCCGCTGTCGTGGACAGGATGCTGGGCTCGATGGACCCTTGGTCTTTTCCCAGTATGGCATTACTTATGTACTTGTGATTAGTAGCCTATTGATTAAACGTTTTTCAAAATCCACAGCAACTTAGCTGTTCCTGTTTACTTGCTATCTCCAGTTCCTTTTACCTTGGCTTATAAAAAGCTGCTGCTCCACTTTTAACCTGTCTTGTCCTTTCTAAAAAGGAGTCTATCCTGGAATATTTTCTTGCAGACGCCAACCATCACTGACCTGATTCAGTGGTAATAACCCTATCCATGCCCCTGGCACCATGTTTTGGGATCCCGATTGCTGCCCTCCCCCCAGGAAAAAAGGTGTCAGCCCTACTGCCTAGTTATTTGAAAGGCATTTGCTTACGCTGTCCCTTGTGTTGGGTGCAGATATTGTTTGGCGTTGTCTAAGAGCCTTATTCATATAGGCCGGTATTCAGATTAAATTCTGTGTTCTTCCAGCAACTCAATTTCACAGAAGGTGAGCTGTTTGAAGCATTTTTGTATGCCACTTATCTTCAGGTATTCAGCCATTTACACAGCTGGGAGGAAGAGAGGCTTTAAAATAGGTCTGTGGGGATCTCCTGATTTTTGTCCCTGTAACTCTAGTCATGAGTGAATAAAAGCATTAATCTTCTGTGAATAGGGTTGCTCATCCCTTCCACAGCTGTTCACCCTCACGTGGAGAAAGGGTGGCTGTAAACCGCAGCTCCACAATGGAATATTTTTTTTCTAAACATTATAGCTGGAAACTTAACCACACTTCTGAAATACTTTCTTGGTGAAATCCAGCATACTCATTTCCTCTCAGCTCAATTGTGCTTCTTCCTCTTGATTAATGACTTGACACTAATTTAGTATAATTAATATCTGAGCCTGAAAGCAACAGGCATGACTAGTAATCAGGCAATGTCACCAGGCTGCAAAGGAAGAGCATGCCAAGACCTAAAATCCTGTTGCACAGCTCTTCGAAAATATTCAGGAGGTGAATGTAAACATTGCTGACTCCACTGATAGGTCATTGAAGGCAGTCTGCAGGTATACAGATGCCACGTGAAGGTTTCAGTTCCCTTGAACTTACGGCTTTTTCAAAGCTTAAATGGAGATAGATAGAAGTGCCTACTGTGCTTTATTTACTAGTAAAAAAAAAAAGCACGTTTCTGACACAAATGAAACGGGCACTAGCAAGGTTTTCCTCGGCTCCCCTGCAGCCACCCATGTCCAGCGACCTTCCTCTCTCCCCTGCCCCCCCCCCCCCCTCCTGCCACCCATGTCCAGCGACCCTCCTCTGGACATGGATCAGCTGTGAGGCATGTTTTTTTCCCCCTGGGTTCTGAAGTTGACATCATAATGGTTACGGTGATGTCAGCCTGATCTACAGAGCCTAGCAGACCAACTTGGAATGAGCCACGGTCCCAGGCAAGTCAGAACGTTGGAGGTGAGACTTATTATATAGGATTTAGATTTTGCTCACAACTTTCAGTAGTAGTTCAAAGTGAGTTACATTCAGGTACACTGGATATTTCTCTGTCCCAGGAGGGCTCACAGTCTAAGTTTGTACCTGGGGCAATGGAGGGTTAAGTGACTTGCCCAAGATCACAAGGAGCAGCAGCAGAATTTGAACCGGCCACCTCTGGATTGCAAGACCGGTGCTCTAACTACTAGGCCACTCCTCCACTCCTTGATGTTACTTTATGTAACATCAAGTTCATGTACAGGAATCTCTTGTGTACATACATATTTGACACCATGTGAAAGTGGTGCAGGTGTTGCAAAAAATAAAATGTTTGTATTTTACACTGCCGTTGATTGATCCTAGCATGAGACTCTAAGTACGTAAGTATTGCCATACTGGGACAGACCAAAGGTCCATCAAGCCCAGCATCCTGTTTCCAACAGTGGCCAATCCAGTTCACAAATACCCGGCAAGATCCCAAAAAAGTACAAAACATTTTATACTGCTTATCCCAGAAATAGTGGATTTTCCCCATTTAATAATGGTCTATGGACTTTTCCTTTAGGAAGACATCCAAACCTTTTTTAAACCCTGCTAAGCTAACCGCCTTTACCACATTCTCTGGCAACAAATTCCAGAGTTTAATTACACGTTGAGTGTAGAAAAATCTTCTCCAATTCATTTTAAATTTACTACATTGTAGCTTCATCGCATGCCCCCTAGTCCTAGTATTTTTGGAAAGCATAAACAGATGCTTCACATCTACCCGTTCAACTCCACTGATATTTTTCTAGAGATGTAGGGAGGAAATTAACTCTTTGCAAATAGTTTGACTATAGCCATTATAAGTGTAATGTTACAGTACATAAGAGCATGCTGTAGTGAAGGTGCTTAACCTAATTTTTTTTTTTGTGTGTGGGGGGGAGGGGGTTATACAGTACTTAAATTTGCTGGTGCTTACATTTAAAAAGGACAGCAGCTTTTAAACTGGAACCTGGGGAAAACCCAACACTTTCTAAGGAGCACATGGTTCAGAGTGAGGTATCCCTGAAGAATATCAAAAAAGGGAA
The DNA here is from genome assembly GCF_901765095.1 of Microcaecilia unicolor. NCBI lineage: Eukaryota > Metazoa > Chordata > Amphibia > Gymnophiona > Siphonopidae > Microcaecilia > Microcaecilia unicolor. The sequence continues at coordinate 628,487,849 of NC_044032.1, forward strand.
CGTAAGAATAGCCATACTTTATCAGATCAGTGGACTTGCTTTGCAAGGAGAATGACTGCAGTTCAGTCAGTTCAGTACACCATCAGGTTGTCTCTTCTGTTCTGATCCAAAACTCCCTCCTAAGCTCAGTGTTGGCTCTACCCTGATGGTCATTAATGACAGTCTGGGACGGGAACAGTATATATCTGTCCAGGTTCTATACAGTCACAAAACGAGGGGCCCTTGGCTTCCAGACAGTCCATCTTATCAGGAATGGTACAGGATGCCTCGCTAACGAAGATTACTTCATACGAGAGAGACTGGATAATTAATGCAGGTAGACAGCATGTCCCTGAATGATGTCGGCTAGCACAGTGCTTCCAAGAAGTCATGCAGATTCCATGATGGTATTATTCACAAAAGATGGTTTATGGCCTATCCAGGCCTCAGACCTACAAAAGATGATACAGGGGATATTCCTACATATCTACTCCAAATACTGATTCTGAAGAAATCAGAAATGTAAAATGAATTCAAGATGAACTCTTAAACTCTGGTCAAAAGGAGACATGCAAACCAGAATTCTACATAAAGCTGAAAGAGTACAAGAGAAATCAGGATGGCAAAAGCATGGACAAATAAGTGGCTAAAGAAAGAAAAGGAGGTAATAAGGCATGGGAAAAGGAGGAAGACCAGAGGTAAAGTTTTTCAAGGAGCGATGAATGGAAAGAAATGAGAACCCTGGAGGTGGTCTGCAAAACAGTATTCACTGAGCATTTCCACTTATCTTCCATAAACACTAGATTGGATATAGATAGAGATAACAGATGCTACACATTCACAGAAAATTGTGTTTATGAACAGCTTGCAAAGCTGAAGGTGGATAAAGCCATGGGATGTGGTACATACACTGAGATACTGAGGAAGCTTAGAAGTATTGGCAAATCCTCTAAATGGCGTGCGTTAATAGATCCTTGAATTGAGATGTTCCACAGGGTTGGAGAAAGACTGATGTCCCTCTTCACAGTAATGAGAAACTACAGGCCATTAAGTCTTACATTAGTGGTGGGAAAGATAATAGAGATGCTGGTGAAGGAAAGGGTACTAAAACTTCCTACGATTGAATGGGATGCAAGATCTGAAGCAATGTGGCTTCACCAGAGGTAGATCATGCCAAATCTGATTTTCTTTGACTGGGTGACAGAATTGGATCAGGGATGTGCTAATGTGGTCTACTAGATTTCAGCAAAACCTTGGTCATTTTGTTCCTCATAGAAGGCTCATGAATAAATTGGGCAGCTTGAGGATGATATCCAGTGGTTAACTTGGATCATAAATGGTTGACAGGCAAGAGTGGTGGTAAATAGAATTTGCTTGGAAGAAAGGTGGTTTACTGTGTAGATCCAGGGGTTCTCAACTCACTCCTTGGGCTACACCTAGCCAGTCAGGTTTTCTAGATACCCACAATGAATATGCATGAGTAATTTTACCTGCACTGCCTCCACTATGTGCAAATTATCTCATGCATATTCATGACTATAATAAAAGCCAGTACACACACTGGCCTACCATCCCAGGTAGTCAGCCTCTAAGCTCTAGTACCAAACTGAGAGGAAGGAAGGTAGATGCTCAGTTGTTTTTTTTCTGAGTCGGTGCTGTCAGATGACAGTGCTAAAATGTTGTCATAAGGGATAAAAGTTTGGCAAGCACTGACTATTGCATCCTAATTCATGTGATCAGATTATGAAAACAAAATAGTTTCACTTCTCCTTCCCCTACTTAGCCAAAGCAAGAAGACAGAAACAGCAACAGAAGTGATGGCAACATAGCAGTCGGGACATGGTTGTGTGTGTGTGCACTTATAGACCTTGGAACTCTTCATTGACTCCCATCATAACAGGAAGTTCACACGGGGGAGGGTGCAGAGCCTGTTAAAATTCACCAACTTACATGTCCCATGCTGACTGCCACTAGGCATACAGTAGGTCACAGTGAAGGTAGGGGAGCAGCCTTGTTTTCTGACCCAATTTGGGGTCCTGACCTACAGTTTGGAACCACTGCATTGCTGCCTGATTTTTAACCTGTTTATGGAAAACCCCTGTTACATGTGACCTTACTGTCTGGGGTTCATGTTTTTCTGCTATTTATTGTATGGTACTAAAGGGATCTCCTGAAAGGCTTGTGTAAGCTCTCAGCATAAGAACATAAGAATAGCCATACTGGATCAGACATTTAGCCCAGTACACTACTTCCCAACAGTGGTCAATCCAGGTCACAAGTACCTGATAGAATCCCAAATAGTAGCAAGATTTCATGCTACTGATCCCAGGGCAAGCTGTGACTTCCCCCATGTCTATCTGAATAGCAGACTATGGACTTTCCTCCAAGAGCATGTCCAAATCTTTGTACCCTGATAAGTGTCCCGTTGCCCTTCTTCCACCAGGTTATAGCTATCTCTTCATTGTGTGCTATATATTCCTAATTCTCTCATTTTATTTTTTAGGTTTCTAGCATTTGTATACAGATACTTCAAATTGTGTGTGTGTGGGGGGGGGGGGGGGGGGGAGGAGGTTCTCTGCATCTACAAGCCCCTTACAATTTGACAGGGATAATTTGTTTCCTTTATTTATTGTTACATTTGTACCCCGCGCTTTCCCACTGATTGCAGGCTCAATGCGGCTTACATGGGGCAATGGAGGGTTAAGTGACTTGCCCAGAGTCACAAGGAGCTGCCTGTGCCTAAAGTGGGAATCGAACTCAGTTCCTCAGTTCCCCAGGACCAAAGTCCACCACCCTAACCACTAGGCCATGCTTGGCTTTGTTTCACTATTGTTGAAACCTCGCTGTTGGGATTCCCTAAATGTCCTGGTTTAATAGTATCCTTTAAAGCTACCCCAGTCTGAGCCATGCAGCCTTGAGTGACAGCTTCCTCCCCTCCCCCACATTCTAGTTTAAAGTCTGCTCTATCTCCTTTTATAAATGTTAGTGCTAGCAGCCCTTAATGGCAGTTTTTGCTGCAAACCAAACCGAGAGAATAGAGGTTATCCAAATAACGAGCCAACGCGGGAGATGTTGCTGGGCAAATCTTTTTTTTTTTTTTTTTTTTCAGAGCACCAGGAGAAGGACCCGACATGGACCATGTTTTAGGGGATGGAACCATCTGCCTCAGGGGTCACAACAATACTCTGTTAGAGCTACTAGTTGTGTGGTGCAGAGATGCTGGTAGACACAGCAGTATCTGCAGTATATATGATGCTTGCAGAACACCAATACAAAGCAACCACCATGTATTGGTGAAAAAAGGGATCGACGCGGTTAATTCTGTGCATGCTGTCCGTTATTTTGCTGACTGGACTTCCCACGTTTGAGCTGAGTTTTGTAACCAGTACAGTATAGCGCTTTTAGCTGTTCTGCTTTTAATCGCATGTTTTATTGAGGAACGGTAACTTTTTGGCTGTGTTTTCAAGAGTTCAGACTCTGACCCCTGATGCAGGCGTATACACATCAAAACACAGCCCATGTCAGGTCAGTTCATTAAAGGACTGATGAACCTTCCATTCTTGAAGATCCATTTGGGGGGGGGGGGGGGGGGGGGGGGAGTTGTGTTTTGTTTTGTTTTTTCTTAAATATATTAATCTCTCCTGTGGTCATCTTGTCTTTTAGGGCAACTTTTTATAACAGGCATGATTAATGATGCAGGAACAAAGTTTGTCCCCGTCCCCACAAGCTCTGTCTGATCCCATCCATAAAAGTCTTGAACAGTTATGATTCTATATTTAAATCATTTTTATTAAAATATAAAAAGCAATATTTTGTACAACTGTCATTTTTATAAATCCTGTCCCTTCTCACAAATATCCCCTCCACTATCGGGGGGGAAAACTGAACAAGTCAAATTACCACAGAAAGCTACATAGGAAATTTATGCTAACAGAATACTTTGGTCACACACACAACACAAATGCCAAATACATAATAGCTGACCAAAAATGATAAACATATATTAACCCCAAACCACAAGAAGCCACACCAAAGAAATAAAAAGATATGTATTTCCTTCTCTACAATGCAAAATATAAAGATCACACGTCATGGATGATGTTAGGGGAGTGCAACTAGGATAACTGCCCCCTGACCAGAGAGAGCCCTAAGCCTGCTGGAAACTAAGGAAGGCACATCCTGGTAGTAGGCTTTGGGGTCCCCTCCCAAATTTTTGGCCTGGGCCCCAGACATGTCTAACACCAGCTCTGGCAGGATACACATTTCAAATCTGACATACTTGAACAAAAGGTAGAAGAAAAATTTTCTATTTTGTAATTTTATTTTTCAAATCATGTTCCAGGCTCTGGTTTCTGTTTCCCTCTGTCTACTCTCATAACTCACCAGGGTCTCCTGCCCATTTATTTTTCTCTATTTTCCCCATCCATCTTTCATCTGTGTGTACCTCTTTCCCTATGTTCAGCATCTCCCTTCTGTGTCCCCTATATTTCCCCATCCAGCGTATCCCGTGTCCATCTTCCCCCAATTCATAATCACCACTGTATCCTCAACCCCTGTGTCCAGCATCACTTTCTCTAGTCTAAACCAAAACATCTAACTTTTAGCCCTGGATGTTTTTGTTTTGTTCCATTATGGCAGAAAAACGTCCAAATTTTGGGAATACCAAACCCTGCCCCCAACACACCCTGTTATGCATTGGACGCACTGCAGAGAAAAAATATCTCAAGTCTGAGTTTCAAACATCTTGATTTGGATGTTTTTCGGAGAAAAATGTTTAAATGCCACTTTATGCTGTCTTTTTTGAGACGTTTTCTCTTGAAAATGAGCCCCTTAACCTTTCTTTGGCCTTTCAGCAGCACCTCTCATTTCTCAAGAAGCCAGTACATTTCCTGTATTCAAGCACTGCTCCCTGTCCCCTGAAGCACATGCTTCAAGTATAAAATGTAAGCAAAACCTAGAACTTATGTATTCATAGTTCTTTCCTAGTCAAAATAACACAATTTCTCTTGTATATTTTTGTCTAAGTAATACTCAGTGGTAAGCACAGCGTATTATCACCCTGAATAGATAGACTTTACATTGCCCCTATGCAGTATCAAGGGCTGGGTTGGAATGTGTGGGGAGTGGAAGGGAATGACATCAGTGACCATCCCTTTGAAAATGTTTTTACATTAAGCTGAAAAGTGTCAATCCTATATAATAATTCTCACCTCCAACGTTCTATGCTTGGGACCGTGGCTCCCTGGCTGCAAGTGGTCTGCGAGGCAGACACGCACTGCGCGTGTTTCCCTACTCCTCCTACTGCCTCGGAATCAGCTGTCACTCCCCCGCGCTACGGCCCCCTCGAAACCCACCCCCTCCCGTGAACCTGTCGATTCCCCCCCCCCCCCCCCCCCCGGAACACCGAAAACCGCACCCCCCCTCCCGCCGCTGTTGTGCACTACCTTCGGGTGGGTTCCTCAATCATCTTCTCAGAAAGTTTAACTCCGTGCATCTGACGTCAGACGCACACAGAGGAACTTCCAGACAAGATGATTGAAGAACCTACGGGAAGGGAAGAACAACACGGCGGCGGTGGTGACAGTTTTCGCTCGGGGGGGGGGGGGAACGACAGGTTTGCGGAAGGGGGGGGGTTTGAGGGGGCTGTAGCACGGGGGGGGGGGGGGGGATTGCCTGCCTAAGGCCCGTTTCCTTGCCTACAGAAACGGGCCTTTTTTACTAGTAGGTGATAAAAGAACAATCAAATACAAAAGAGAATCCTTCCTGTGAAACTAATACTCCCCTCCCAATCCCTGAACCCCTTCAAATCCTTCCCCCAAAGACCAACACAATCTCCCCCCCCCCCCCCAAACATATCCTGGAGCACTTGGTGGATTCTTCAGAGTACCCATCCCAGAAACACCAAATTCATAACACATTCCTCCCCCCCCCCCCCACACCCCTATTGAACTCTTAGGAAATCTGAACTAGACGCTCACAGTGGGTCCATAATTCTGATGTAGGATCATAGCGCCCAAGTCTATGGTCCCTGAGTTTGTCCATTTCATCAGTGACCATCTTGTTTCCTTTAGGTACAGCATGTCATGGAGATCTTACAGAAAAGCTGAGGTTGCTGTACAGAATGCATGTTTTACCAGGTGAGTAAACTGCTGAAGACTTTTTTTTTTTTTTCAAATTCTCTTAACTATTTTTTTCAAAACTAAACAGTGATCAGGAAAATATTTAACTAACAATGGGGGGAGGGGGGGTCTGCTTTTTTTGCCAGCATAATTCTGATCCACGTGACACGTCAAAGTCCTGCCATAGCCCATTCTGGTCAGCCATTTGAAGTACTGCCTTCAGAGGTGTGAAAAGTTAGGGCTACTCTGACCCCATCATATGGGGTAGGTTAAACAGTCCCCCTTTTTTTTTAGGACTGCTGAAACTTCAAGTCCTTTCATTCCATCAGCTATGATGAAGAATGGCTTCTCCTTATGCAGAGCTATTGGAAGAAGCACTGCATCACTTGGTGGTCTACTATGAAGGACCTATTTTCCTTGTAGCACCCTGTCACTACAAGAGGAGCAGATGCTTTATCCTTCTATATAATTTTTGTGCCTCGTACAATATTATTGGGCTTCTCCTACAGGTATATAGCCCTGAGGGTCTCATTTTCCAGCCTACTTTGTGATCTATTTTACTATTTACAAAAATATACCTCAAAACTATAATTTCTAAATGTTACTTTGCAAAACATGTAAAAATCCTCACTTCAATGAAGTGTCTGAGCAGTGTTGCCATTGTGTCTTGTTACTGTACACTTAACTAGGAGCAGTAAATGTGGAAGAGGGAGGTGGAAAAAATTCCTACTGGCAAAGATATTTTATATAATATAGAATCTCCTGAGGAGTCAGTCCTGCACTGTGTCCCAGATCTCATTTCTGCCATGTCAAACTCTATTTTCATAATGCAGGTGCAGTATGTGCCTATGTCAGTACAAGAGAATATAGCTTTCAGCGACCCACTTCCAACATGGTATCTATTGGTGCTCCTCTTTTCTTCCATGCTGAATCATTACTCAGATAAAGTCTGTTGCCCTGCTGAAGGTATATGCATACACCATTTTTTTTGTGAGGCATTATATTCTACTTTTAGTAAATTCTGCTTTGTGTGAGCCTACTTTCCAGGAATGGGAAATCTTGTGTCGCCAATAGTCTGCTTATGACACAGCTTGTAGCTTGGTTATTTTTAATGCAAAGAAATGTGTCCAAACATCAACGTTTTTCAGTGTATACTGCTCAAAAGGTAAACAGGCAAGCTCCCAAGGTATGTTCATAACACAGCTTCTTACCATATACCTTAACAGTTCAAGGCGCGTTACACAAAACCAGAAACAGTCATTCTGGGAGTTCCTTTAAAACTACTACTACTACTGCTTAACATTTCTAAAACGCTACTAGGGTTACGCAGCGCTGTACAATTTAAGATAGAGGGACAGTCCCTGCTCAAAGAGCTTACAATCTAAAAGACAAGTGAACAGTCAGTCCGATAGGGGCAGTCAAATTGGGGCAGTCTGGATTTCCTGAACGGTAAGAGTTAGGTGCCAAACACAGCATTGAAGAGGTGGGCTTTAAGCAAAGACTTGAAGATGGGCAGGGAGGGAGCTTGGCGTAAGGGCTCAGGAAGGTTGTTCTAAGCATAGGGTGAGGCGAGGCAGAATGAGCGGAGCCTGGAGTTGGCGGTGGTGGAGAAGGGTACTGAGAGGAGGGATTTGTCCTGTGAACGGAGGTTTCGGGCGGGAACATAAGGGGAGATGAGTAGAAAGGTAGTGAGGGGCTGCAGACTGAGTGCATTTGTAGGTAAGAAGGAGAAGCTTGAATTGAATGCGGTATCTGATTGGAAGCCAGTGAAGTGACCTGAGGAGAGAGGTGATATGAGTATATCGGTTCTGGCGGAATATAAGACGTGCAGCAGAGTTCTGAACAGATTGAAGGGGGGATAGATGGCTAAGTGGGAGGCCGGTGAGGAGTAAGTTGCAGTAGTCAAGGCGAGAGGTAATGAGAGCGTGGACGAGATCTCATTAGATCCATTAAATGTGACAAGACTCCAGAAGTGGAAACAGAAGTGTTTTCAAATTCTTTCTAAACAATGCGTAATATGAACAACATTGTAAGAATAAGGGAAGTGAGCTCCATAATGAAGCCACCTGGTAATGGAGTAACGAAAAGTGTCTAATTGACTTTAAAGCAGTGGCACTGGGAAATTGTAAATGGAATTGATTACGTGTCAGAGATCTGTGAAGGAGGTTCACTAAATCCAACATATACAGAGGCGCTCCCAACAGGATCTTAAAGATTGTACACACTTTGAAACGAATACGTTCTTTAATAGGTAGCCAATATAGTTTTGAATATTCCTTCACAGAGTCATAGGTTAATCTATGGCTTAAAACACTACCTACCATGTTCCACATTACTTGTAGTCCTTCTAATAATTTTATGGAACAGCCAATTAGAGCCAAATTAATCAAATCTGGTCAAAACTTTCGCCTGTAAGAACAATTTGAAGGTGTCTGTTGCAAAATACCTCTTGATCTGAATTTTCTCAAGGTTTTTCTCCTGATCCTTGAGACATAAGATTGCATTGCTAATAAATTATCCAACTCAACCCTAAAACTTTTAGACTGAAGGTCTAATGTAAACTTGTTTCTATCAATTAGAAACTTAGATGTAAAGTCTTTCAGGAGCTTAACCTAGAATGGGTGGCAGAGCTGGTGGTTGGGAGGCGGGGCTAGTGTGGGCAGACATATACAGTCTGTGCTGGGGCTGGTGGTTGGGAGGCGGGACTAGTGCTGGGCAGACTTATACGGTCTGTGCCGGGGCTGGTGGTTGGGCGGCGGGGATAGTGCTGGGCAGACTTATATGGTCTGTGCCAGAGCTGGTGGTTGGAAGGCAGGGATAGTGCTGGGCAGACTTATACGGTCTGTGCCAGAGCTGGTGGTTGGGAGGCGGGGTTGGTGGTTGGGAGGCGGGGATAGGGCTGGCCAGACTTATACGGTCTGTGCACTGAAGAGGACAGTACAAATAAAAAAAAAAGTAGCACATATGAATTTATCTTCTTGGGCAGACTGGATGGACCGTGCAGGTCTTTTTCTGCCGTCATCTACTATGTTACTATCTTGATCTGAACTTATCTATAGAAACTTAGTTTCATTTTAAAGCAAGGAATTAGGAACTTGTACATTCTATCCTAAGCAGTAGATGATTGGATTTTTTTTTCCAGTCTTCATCCCAGAAAACTTAACTTCCAGCAAATATATAGACTTATCTTCTAAAACTGACTCTTAGTATTCAAGATTCATCATGATATAGGTCCAACATACCTTGCCAATGATATGACTGGGAACAAAAATACTTTTTGTTCCCAGTCATATATTGGACAATTCCCTCTTCTAAAGACTTGACAGGATACAAAGAAAGGAAGTGTTTCGAAAGCTACCCCTCAGCTATGGGACAAATTGCAGAGTTGGATATACAAGTCTTGGGAGTCTTGGTATCTAATTGTGTGTAGATTAGGACTACAGGTTTATAGTGTAGTGTTTTTGTTTTTTAATAGGTTGTAGGTGAACTAAAATTTTAAGTTACTTTTGTTGATGGAACTACTTGTATTTTGCGTTTGTGCGTTTCTATTTGTACTGTGTTTTGGTGTTGGATTTTTTTTTAAATACCGCTTACATTTCGTGAGAGAAAATGTGGTCTGGAAGTGTTTAAATTTCTAGCACTGAACATTTCAACCGCTTTCCAGTCCAGTGGGTCAAGTCAAAATGACATGGATCTCCCTATGTAAGTCAAACAGGTGGGAGAGTACACTTGTAGTGTTCTAGCTCTTTTTAAAGACAGCATTCTAATTTCCAGCATACCCTAGTCATCAGAGACAGTTATTTTACCTGCCAGGGTAAAGCATCGACTAAATTGTCACCCAAAGTTGTGCACTACCACCTAGTGGCAGAATACCAGATTACAATTTCTCTGTACTAGAACATTCTCTATGCCTGGAAATGTAGTTTATTTAGGTTTTGCTCACACATTTAGGTACACTAGGTATTTTCTTGTCCCTAGAGGGCTCACAATCTAAGTTTGTTCCTGAGGCAATGGAGGGTTAAGTGACTTGCCCAAGATCACAAGGAGCAGCAGTGGGATTTAAACCGGCCACCACTAACAGATCCTTTCTACTAGGGACATGCAACAATCTGACCAGTAACTAAGCTAAACCTGCAGATTGGCAGCTGAGACACAACAGGTACTGCAACCAGATGAACCTCCACTGAGACAAGCTTCTGCAGCTCATAACTATCATAGTTGTTCTCAGGGAACACTCCTGGAAAATATTCTGATATCTCTATCAGGGTTTTCCAACCAAGTCCTTGGGGAACCCCAGCCAGTCAGATTTTCAGGATATCCACAATATAGGTGGATGTGAAGCGTCTGTTCACGCTTTCCAAAAATACTAGGACTAGGGGGCATGCGATGAAACTACAGTGTAGTAAATTTAAAACAAATCGGAGAAAACTTTTCTTCACCCAACACATAATTAAACTCTGGAGAACTTGGTGAAGACGGTTAGCTTAGCAGAGTTTAAAAAGGGGCTAGGCGGTTTCCTAAAGGACAAGTCCATAAACCACTACTAAATGGACTTGGGGAAAAATCCACAATTCCAGGAATAATGTGTATAGAATGTTTGTACGTTTGGGAAGCTCGCCCAGGTGCCCTTGGCCTGGATTGGCCGCTGTCGTGGACAGGATGCTGGGCTCGATGGACCCTTGGTCTTTTCCCAGTGTGGCAGTACTTATATACTTATGAAATTTGAATACCAAGGAAGCAATATATGCAAATCAATCCCAAGAATATTCTTTGTGGCTATCCTGAAAACCTGCCTAGCTGTGGTCCCTCAGGATAGGTTTTGGAATCACTGATCTATATCCTTAAGACAAGCTCCATCTCCCTCTAGAGGTCATCATATATCTACTGGCAGGCACATTCATAACACCCACATCTACAGGAGTGCTTGGAACTGGGTGATACCATTGATAGAATGGATTTCAGTAAGAGACCACAAGGACGTTTGCAGTCTGAAAACTAGGGATGTGCATTCATTTGACACACATGTTAACATTTCACAAATCATTTCATGAAGTTATTGACCTGAAATGACAGGATAAAATCTGAAATTTTGGATTTGTTCTCATGTCATCAGTAGGCCTGTTATTGCACAATATAGTTCCCTATTGATGATTGAAATTAAAGATAAAAACAGCTCCTTCTTTAGAATTAATAAATTCTAGCAGTTTCTTGGAATCAAAGAATAGAGACACTAAACATCTACAAGGAAATTTGATACAATCCACCTAAATTGAGAACTCTTGGTTTTAAAGCCAAGAATTCTCTCCTTCTTTTTTGCGTGTCCCGTGCCAAGTCAGGAAAAATCTGAATTTTAGATCCCAGGAAAACAGCATTTATATGTTGAAAGTAAGAACGAAAAATATTCTGTCCGGCTCTAAGGCAAAAGTCACTAGAAGGGTAGTCCGTTCTGTTATGATTTCTAAAGAACTCTCCAAAAATTGTCAAATTTAAATCAGGTTGAGGTTGTTCGTTTAAAGATCTTGAAGTCCCCATTATATATATTGGGCTCTGACTATGGGTGGATAGCTCTGTCGGAATTCCCAATATTTCACCAAAGTATTTCTTTAGCATAGCAAAAGCTGACATTTAAAGGTGGTTTAGGAAAGTTTAAAAACCTCAAGTTGTTCCTCCGACCTTGATTTTATAAATATTCAAGTTTACAAGCTTGAATATCTTTTTCCCAAATTACTGTTGAGGCAATATTCTGTAACTGCTTAATTTCACCTTCCAGTATGTTAGTTTTAGTAACTTGTATCTCAGTCTTGCCAGACAGGGATTGATAAGATTGTTTCAGTTCCAAAATCTCTCCCCTAAAGGAATTAGAAACCTGTAGAAGGGAAGAGTTCAAACCTTAGATTGCATCCCATAGCGACTCCATTGTCACCACAGCCAGTCTGCCCAAAACATCGTTCCCTCTAGAAGCAGAACCCTGTATGAGGTGAGAGGAAGGCTGTTCAACTTGCCTCTCCTCCGCTGTTAATCTCACCAGGGGCGACATAGCAACGGGCCCTCCTCTTTCAGCTAGAGAAGCTTGCTCCATACCAGGCGCCTCAGCTTGCTGTAACCCTATCGCCAAAACACTGCTTCCGGGTCGTGGGGGGCTGTGTCAGAGGGAGGACTGAGTGAGACTCCCTCAATGCTGCGGTCCGCTTCAACCACCGTGGAACCCATCAAAGCGAGTGTTGGCTCTCCCAGCGTTCGCACTCCAAAACTGGCCAGGGTAGCCTGACACGAGGCAGGGGACTCCACCAGGCTCAAGGAGGTAAAAGCCTTAGTCTTCCCCTTTCTTTCCCCCATTACCAGCACAGGGGAAAGTCCTTAACGTTGGGCTCATTCACGGGTGGTCAGGAGCACTAAAAACGCTCAACTGCTTCAGACACCATCTTGGATCCACGCTGTGTGATCTCTTGAAGTCTCTTCTTGTCTGCTAGCTTAAGTGTCCTCTGTACCGAATTACCGTGATTTTATTTTTTTGAGTTATTTTGGTGGTCTAACAGGGGTTTTTTTTCCTACCTAACTTTCTAATAAGACTTTTTAAAAGTGGGGAATACATGCTAAATATTGATACAATAACTGATTTAGATAATAGGTCATTCTAAATGTTCACTCCCACCATCATTAACATCTAAAATGTTTAATCTTCCTACTGTTTCATTCAAAGGATGATGAAGAATTTTTCCTGTGGGATGTGTACCTCTACCTCTAACGTTTGCTGCTTTAACTTAGAACTATATCTTAGTGTCTTGGTTATTGACTTAGATATAACAAAAGAGAGGGAACGAAGTACAAACTAAAGTCCAAACAAAAAAAAAAACAGCACCACGGGCCTTTAAAAATGGAACACAGTTCTTTAATGAATTAGCCTTGACAAAAAGACCCGACACGGGCCGTGTTTCGGTGACTAGCACCTGCGTCAGGGGTCACAGTGATGACGTGGAAAACTTGGGGAATAACTCGAATATATTCCTCTACAATATATTATTCCTTACCCCACGTCTCATGTAGTAAAAGCTACAAAGCACCAAGGCACTTTCACTTTCTGTATCCAAATGGATGAAAAACATTTGGATACAGAAAGTGAAAGTGCCTTGGTGCTTTGTAGCTTTTACTACATGAGACGTGGGGTAAGGAATAATATATTGTAGAGGCTCATTCATTAAAGAACTGTGTTCCATTTTTAAAGGCCCGTGGTGCTGTTTTTTTTGTTTGGTTATTGACTTACCCATGTAGAATGTGCTAACTGTTCTCCCTTCTCTTGGCTAGATTTGTCTCCGGATCAAGAGGAGCCAGACTCTGCCTTTGAGGCGACCCAGTACTTCTTTGAAGATATCACGCCAGAGTGCACACGTGGTAGGTGAGGGCTGCTAGTGTTGTGCAGGGGGTGGTGTTAGCCTCATTTTTCTCTAAATACTTGTGTATTTAGTGTAAAACAGGGTGAATTGCCCTAGGGTGTAAGCGTATTATGGCATACCATAATCTGAGAATGATCTAAGAGCTGATATACTCTAGTGCAGTGCTTCTTAACCCAGTCCTTGGGCCATACCCAGCCAGGCATGTTTTCAGCGTATTCCTAATATGTATTAGAGATTTGCATGCACCACCTTTCTGGTATACGAATGCACCTCGTGCGTATTCATTGTGGATATTCTGAAAACCAGACTGGGTGTGTGTGTGCCAAGGACTGTATTGAGAAACGCTGCTGAGTGTATCTGTATGCAGAAAATCTGTTTACAAGAATTTTGCCATAAATCAACACATGATAAAACTGGTAATCCAGCTGAGTGCTAATAAGTGGAGATGTTTTTCTGTTCAATAGAAGTATCTGCTCAGTTACTTGGTTTTTTTTTTTTCACTCGGTCCAGCATTAATCAGACTTCGGTATCAGCTCTCTATAAAACTCTACTCGCCTCCCAAAGAATTTTGTGCCCTTAGTGGAGAAATGGAATAATGAATTTGACATTAGACTTCAAACCTTGGATTTCCATCGGACCTTGAAACAAATTTCATTGGTAGTACACAATGCAGTTTATAGTCATTTTTGCTCGTTTACTATAGCTTACTGTTCTCAGAAACAGGCCTGTTAATGCAGGAAGTGTTGGCTTCCCTATTTGCATAACCAAAAGGCATGTGATAACATTAACTAGCATGCCACATTTAACACAATCATATACAGCGTTTTTGGACTTGACATTTTTGGATTTCTTTCCCCCTAAACCCACCTTCTCTTCCCCCATTCTCTAGTTCTGTGGATAACACACTCATCCTCCCCGTGTCATCCTCTTATAACCTTGGAGTCATCTTTGACGACGACTCCCTTCTCTGCACATAACCAACGGATGTTAAAACCCGTTTTCTTTCTCTATAATGTTACCAAAATCTGTCCCTTCCTTTCTGAGCACACTACCAAAACTCTTATCCACACTCTTTTATCACCTCAGACTGCTACACCTTGCTTCTCACAGGTCTCCCACTAAACCATCAATCCATTAAAAATCCTGCTGCACAACTTCTATACCACTGGTGTCGCTGGGCTCATATTAGCCCTCTCAAACCATTTCATTGGCTCCCTATCCATTTCCGCATACAGTTCACTCCTTTTACTGACTTACAAGTGCATTTACTCTGCAGCTCCTCAGTACCTCTCTACTTTTCTCTACCTATACTCCTCCCTGGGAACTCCGTTCATCAAGTAAATCTCTTATCTGTACTCTTCTCCACTGCCAACTCCAGACTCCATTCCTTTTATCTTGCTGCACCATTTGCCTGGAATAGTCTTCCTGAATCAGTGCATCAAGCTCCAGCTCTGGCCATATTTAAATCTAGGCTAAAAGCCCACCTTTTTGAGGCTGCTTTTAACTCCAAGGTCCTATTTGCTTATTCAGTACCCATGTCTGTTTTCTAATTCCTACCATAAGTAATTCCCTAATCCCTTATTTGTCCTGTTTGTCTTGATTAAATTGTAAGCTCAGTTGAGCAGGGATGCTTACATAAGTGTACAGCACTGTGTATGTCTGATAGCGCTATAGAAATTAGTAGCAGGTGCTGACTGACTTGGGGAGAATTCTTGATAAATCACTTATTTTCCCTAGTGGGTATTTTATTTGGGGAAATGGACCATTTTGGCCCTCTTCCTGATGGGGCATATGTTAGTATGCAAGGCATGCACAGTGGGGGAAAATGCATTCTACAAAACTGGAATCAAACTCAACCACTTAATTTTTTGCAACGGAGGAAATGCATTTAATTTTGTAATGTTAGAAGCACGAGATGCAAGCCACACTGAAACAGAAACAGTTTTGGTCTATCTGGGAGTTAACATATTTTCATTTATTTTAATATCAGCATTTGAATACTGCTAAACCCTCAAATTCAAAGCAGGTTACGTCCAAGATTAATACAATAACCACATTGTCAAGTAACATGAACTAAACATAAAAATGGCAATTGATAGGATAAATATTCCTTAAACAGCCATGTCCTAGAAGGTATATATTGTGCAACGCCCCTGACTATAGGATGGTAGGCTATTCCAGAATTCTGGGGCCTTCCCATACAAACTCTTGTTTTTCATACTAAGCAACTGACATGACTTAACAGATGAGAAGGCTAACAAAAGCTCCTATGAAGCAGTGGCGTTCCTAGGCTGGCTGACACCCAGGGCGGATCGCCGATGCGCCCCCCCCCCCCGGGTGCATTTTTACCTGTTTGGGGGGGGGGGGGGGTGCCGCGCGCCTGTCGGCTCCGAGTCCGCTCGTTCCCTGCTGCTTCCTCTGCCCCGGAACAGGAAGTAACCTGTTCCGCAGGGAGGGAACGAGTGGACTCGGCCAACAGGTGCGCGGCACCCCCCCCCCCCCCCAAGCGGCGTGCACCCAGGGCGGACCGCCCCCATTGGTACGTCACTGCTATGAAGATTGAAGACATTGAGGCTGATAAATCAGAATCATAGGATTCAGATAACTTGGACTCAATCCGTATATCTTAGTCATTGCCTCACATTCTATTCTTGCTTACACCAGCAGCCGCTGACAGGTACAGTCCACAGATCTGGACTGGTCTGGGAGTGTTAAAAGAAAACTGAGTTAACTGTAGAGTCAGGGTAACACTGTTCTCCCATTTAGTTTAAATATTCATTCAGTAAAATAGTTTGGCAGTAATATCCCGTTTTGAGCTCAACAGCATTTGTAACTGGAAGCTTATGAAGAATTGTGGTCTCTTTCTTACTATCAAATGACACTGCCACAGCTCCCTAGATGGCACGCAGCTGCTTCTGCCATATTTTATATTTAAATCTTTTTATTGAAAAAATTATAACTGCTCAAAAATGAGTCATATGACATAGAGTGCCTGGACTCATAACTCCCTACAATCTATACAGATTAATGCTGAATCCTCCCCTTCCCCCCCTGATATTTTAAGAGGAAAACACTGTCAGCTATACCTATCACAAGTGTAAGTCATTGAGGACTAAACTGCAGGCTCAAGATGAAAGATCTTTAATTCTTGGGCATATGACAGGGCGTGCCACAAGTTTTCCCCTCTTTCTCCTGCTCTTTTTAACGTATACGTGAGTGAATTAGCTTATATGTTGAAAAGAAGGGAAATTGTTAGACCAGATTCTAGAATTATGGACTGTACTATAAGGCAGGGTTGGGCAACCTTGGTTATCAAGGGCCACAACCCAATTGGGTTTTCAGGATTTTCCAAATGAATATGCAGGAGATCTGTTTGCATAAAATAATACAGATGGATGCAGACAAAACTCATGCATATTCATTGGAGAATTCCTGAAAACCTGGCTGGGTTGTTGCCCACCCTTGCTATTAAGGGCACCATGCAGCTTCTGAGCAGGCTGGTGCTCCTAATCTCAGCTGAGCAGGAAATACTGATTTTTAGTTACTGAAGCTTCACTCTAATTTTGGTGGAAAACTAGAATGCAATTAAGACTTTCCTTGTGGTGTGAAGGAGATACCTGAAGAGTCTGAGATGCTTCCCCATCCTTCTCCCCATCAGCAGCTTACCTTGGAATGTGAACTGCAGAAGATTTTACATCTTCTGCTGTTTAGAAGACAAAACATCTTATGGTAGGAGTACAGTGGGGGTTACTTATTTTTGACCAGCAAGAATCTCTGAACGCTGATAGGGGCCCTTGCTGTGTTCAGCCACTGACAAGGGAGCTCAGGCAGACAGCTGTCTGCTTAACCTGTGGAAGACTTCATCCTGCAGCACCAGGTTAAATTTTTGATAGTGGCACGCGTGCCTCAGGTGACATGCGCTGCGGATGCATTTCAGTGAGAAGCTCCAGTGGAGAGCACCACATGGTTTTCCTGATTTGAAGTCAGCAGACAGTGTGCTCCTTTGGTCTCGGCAGCTTTTCACTGGTTGCATGTTTGGAGGGAGGGGAGAGCCCTGTAGATGAAAGGGCGTTATTTATCTGAACTAAAGCATAGTCAGCTGCTTCAGTTCAGTATTGCATTGCTCACGGAAACCACTGGAAGGTTGCAATTTTACCACCCATGTTTTTCTGAGGCACTTATTCATTGCCTCTGGAGGAGAGTTGCAGTACTTAGGCCATGGCTCGGTGTTTGAAATGGGTCCTTTTTAAAGCAATAACCACCGCTCGAGAGCATTTTCAGTCCTTAACTCTTTAATACTTTCCCTGGGATCAGGAATATTTAGTTTTACTGGAGTTTTGTTTCTGCTTACTGGGCATTTTCTTTTCTTTTTACATGGCTCTTCTGGGAACAGCTGAGGTTTCAGTTCTTCCAAAGTTTTTCTTTCTTTGGTAGCAGGGATATTTTCAGGACACACAACCTTTTGTTTGGGAATCTCATTACAACAGTCAGGTACAGCAGGGAACATGAAGTGAACAGTAGAGGCCTGGCCTTCCTACTGTCAAAACCTTCAGCTCCACCCTTTGTGGTCAGGGGGTGAAGATTTTTTTTTTAACAATCTTACATTCACAGCTACAGGAGTACCAGAAGTGGCTTGAATTTGATTACTATCTCATAGAAGCTTTCAGTTGCAGACATTCACTTGTCTTGAGAGGAAATTCTATCGGATAAACTTCCTCCCTGTTTCTTGTGGAAGGTGCCTAGTTTGATTTCAGTCTACTACTTGATCTTCTGCCATGAGGAGGTCTGAAATTTTCTATTTGCTACCTTCCCTACAGCTTTCTGAAGCTGTTCAGTGTCATAAGTTTGACCTTCTCTTGCTCTTATTTGGTGGTACAACAAACCAGGAAACCTTAGGGTTTTCTAAGGCTATTAAGCTTAAGAATATCAATATTTCATCAATAGTCTGAGGAATGGTCAATCCCATTCTGCTTATTAGTGTTTAACTGCATTGTAGGGGCAGGTTTAATAGCTTTAACCATTTACAATTACTTCTAACAGGCTTATCACATTGCATATTTTAGGGTACTATAGGCTTCGTACAAGTGCATGACCAGAGCCTGAATTTGGAACCAAGTAGTTTTAGCAGGAAGTAAATTCCTACCCTGTAAGGATATGTTACATCCCATAGGTACCTGACTAGTGTGGTAAAGATGCTAAGGAAGAAATTCTTAGCTGACTCCTTTCCTTTAGTCCAACCACACTAGTTCAGAGATGTTCCCTAGTTGAATATTAATGAAAAATCTTCTATTTTTGGAATATTCCAATACCTTTACAGCTAAAGGTGCTTCTAGTTTTCAGTACCTTTAAACTTTCTGGGTTTTAATTTTCCAGATTTCTATACTGCTTAAATCCAAGCAGTTTACAAGAAACAAAAAGTATGCATAAAATACAAACTAAAAACATAAAACAAAAAAATTTAAAACACTAATTCTGCTAATATTAAAGCATACTGTTGCAGTGCCACTCAACTGTTGGTCACAAAAATGCCTCAAATCAAGAAGTCTTTAAAAATCGTTGTGAAGACTCTGCACACAAATGCAAGTGCCTCTTCAAAGAATTCCGCAAGAAAATCCCATCTATAGAAACTCTGAAAACCTTGTGTCACAGTAGCTTGCGTGAGCAGATGAATCAAGGGAAAGATCTATTGCCATCTTTGATCTTAACTTCCTACTGGGACGGTACATAAAAAAAAGACAATCCTTCAGATATTGTGGAGCTGACAAATATATTACTTGACGCACAAAACAAAGCACTTTGTACTCTATCCTTAAATGAACTGGCAACCAGTGCAACTGTTCCCAAAATAGGGGGTGATATGTGTCACCCTACGTAATCCAATAACCAACCTTGCCAGTGCATTTTGTATCAACTGCAATGCTCTAATCCTGGACTTACACATTCCAAAATAAAGAGCTTTGCAGTAATCCAGTTGCAGAAATTCTTAGAGCAAGAGCACCTTGTTTGTTGAAGGTAATGAATGAATAACAGTTGAACAAAAGTAAGATCGTAAACACCATTGCTTTGTCAGATGAAATACAGATCATTTTGAGGCTGCATGGTGCCTTTATAGGGTAGAGCCTAGTATTTGTTTGTGCTTTTTCGTGCTGCCTCCAGAGTCTCTAATCACGGTCAGCACTACTTACACAATACAATTCCTCTCAATCGATATCTTAAGAGAACCAGACAACTGGTAGCACTATTTTAGACTGTAACCAAGACAAAAAGAGATCAAGGAAGCACTTCCTGGGGTTAACACAGGTTTATTTAATTATCCAGAGATTAGGATAAAAAAATAAGAAAATATTCACGTATAGTCTAGAATATGACAGAAATGAGAACATATATAGAAATGGAAATGGCACTGGAAAGTGGGAGCAGGACATTCTTTCAGACTCCCTGGCTTGGGAGCCAAAAGAGATGTACACTGCCCGCCCTCCTATCTGGCAGAGAAATATTATATAGGGTTTCTTTTCCCTTACAAGACAAAAAGGGAGCACAAGGGGGAGGGGTTGTCACACCCCCCTTAATTAGCATACCATAGTCAGGCAGGATCTCCTGACAATAAAGACATATATAGCATCTGTTTCTATTTCCTTTTGAAGATGCATTTGGTCTGCTGTCCACGTGTCTTGGACATACCTTTCTTAAACCTTTAATTTAATATCTCCCCTATTCTAAAAGAGGAGACAAAAGTTTACTGCTTCCAGTTGCTATAGAGGTGTTAGGTTTCTCTTGTCAATTTATGGCATGTTGCTGCCTGTCATAAAACCACTACCACTTGGTTCCACAGTGTTTGTTTCTCAGAGAGAGACACAGTGTTTGATCTCTTCTGCAAGGTGTTTACCTGCTATGTCTCCACATAGTTGAAAAGAAGGTAATTCTCTCCTGGATTGAAGAAGCCTTACTTCCAAGGGGCATGGGAAAAGAATTCTGTCACCTGAATTTCCCTGAGACCGGTCACACTTAATGGGTGAGATTGGGGGCAATTCAGCTTTACAATTCACCTGGCTTGGCAAGAGGGGGGAGGTAAAGTGTAATTGCTATTCCAGCAAGCTCTGTTTCTCATGATTTGGAAGGAGAGAAGCCTTCATTCCTCTCTGTCCAATATGAGAAAATTAATTCTGTATATTAAATATTTGGAGGCCTTCCACCTCCTACAACAACTCCCCCCCCCCCTCTGCAATAATAATTACTGCCTCAGCTTCAGTGACCAGGCGCAAAGGGGAACTTTCAGGAAGCAGAGCCCATGTCTGTAGTTAGTGTAAAAAAATAGGCACTTCAAAGAAAGAGAGACACCTGTCACTACAAGTGAAAATTAATTAAACACCTGTAGAAGGAGAATGACTCAGTGTATCTGGGTCTGTAGTCAGTGTAGTGGTATAGGAACCTCTGGAAGCATAATTTGCAGACATGAACAGAATTCTGGGTGGAATGCATACTTTTCTCAAGCAGGGAGTAATGCATCCTAACAAACAGCAAGATATAATTACAACAACAATAATGCACAATAAACCAATAAAGAGAGATCTTAAATGGTAACCTAAACTAGAGAACCATGAGTTGAAAGTATCCCAACCGGACATGTCCAATAGACCTTTGTAATTGTATCTTTCCATTAGGAGGCCAGGCCTGGTGAGCCCAAGAACCACAAACCTAATTAGTGTCCCACTAAAAATATAGCAACATAGTAGATGACGGCATAGAAAGACCTGCTATGTGTTACTCTGTGTGCATACCTGACCTTGATTTGTATCTGCCACTTTCAGGGCACAGTCTGTAGAAGTCTGCCCAACACTAGCCCCGCCTCCCAACCTCTCTACCACCTATCTGGGGTTCATAACCTAGCATGTGCATTAGCTATATAGACAATGCAACAGATGTGCATTCATTCTAGAATCTACAAAAAGTGTAAGGATTGTTGGAGGAGGTATAGGGCAGGCCTCCAATTATTTGACCATAGAAAGGCCAGGATTACCAGTGCGGACATAGTGCATATTAGAGGCTGCCAAGCAGGCAGTGAGGGGGCCTAGGTAACTGGAAAAGAAAGCAGAGTAATTAAGAGATGACTGGGACTGAGCCATTGTTGGTAAGAAGAAAAGGAAAAAAAGCAAAAGAGAACAAATTAAAGGAAAGATCAGAACTGAGCATGTTCATATACAGAACCACTATGGCATGACAGAGTGTAAGTAGGAAAAACATCTTTAGAGAGAAAACAATTAAATTATCAGTAATGGACTAGGAGACAGGGGGATGGCCAAGTTAGAGCTAGGCACAAAGGGTGCACAGCCCACACAATCAGAGAGATGTGCAGGACTGGCCAGGCATGGGATCTACAGGTCAATTTTTTAAAATGTATGGCACCGAAAAGAATAGCAGAATGAAAAGATAAGGGTGAGAATACATGGCAGGGATAGAGTATAATTTGCATTTTTTTTTTTTTTTAACTTTAAAGGTAATTCAAAAACAAACATAACCTTCCCAGAAAACAAAATGCAAAACCAGTGAGTGTTCAGAAATTTAAATGTAGAATGAGGGACTATGCAAGGGGGGTCCACACAGAACTATCTTGTCTGCCTGTATTACTTAAATTGTAAGCTCTATTGTGCAGGGACCTGTCTCTTTGTGTCAGGTGTTCAGCGCTGCATGTGTCTGATAGCGCTATACAAATGCTAATAAATAAATAAAACACAGGACAACAGAGGCACAAAGAGGAAAAGTAGCTACCAGAAAATAAAACTTCAACTGCTTCACAAAATACTGTAGCTTAAGAAATACAACATCAGGCAAAATAGTACTGAGAAGGGGAGGTGCAGTGGTCATTTAAATGAGTCCATTAAGTCCACAAAAAGCAAATAACATTCTGCAGTAGTGGTGTATAGATGTTCAAAGCGTAAGATCAGTCTGGTGCAGGCAGTGCAGCGTGGAAAGGTGGTAGCAAGCATCAGAGTTCTGCTTCTGGACAACAGAAGGTGTGGACTTGCAGACTTTCAGTGGACTCTTAGATCAAGGTTAGTTCATAGGCGGGATCGGTGATTTCTCAGGTAGGCCCGATCCGCAAGTTGGTAGGGACAAATTGCCACCAATGGCACTTCTGGTTCTGGGTATTATTGAGAAATAAGGAGACATCATCAGTATTCTGGGAGACAGAGAAAATGGGGCAAAGATACTATCCAGGTAAAAGGTAGTATCAGATATAGGTATACTTCAGAGAGGGATAGACCCTTACAGTGCAGAGGGCGGGAAAGGAAACTTTATAGCCTGCCTGTGTTCACTAAAACTGTTGATTAGTGGCAGAACACAAATAGTTAATGTGTTTAGTATGGCATTCAGAAGAGAACACTCTTTTGTTAAATTTCACACACAACCAATATGTATTCAGGAGAGAAACTACTTCTACATACTGATTGTACTATCCACAAAATTAAAAAGATCAGGAATGGTCACTTATACTGAATGTATCTGATGGGTCCCACAAAACACACAAACAGACAAAAAACATAGTTTGAAGAGGCCATATATGAGTTCTGTCCTTTCGGATTCAGTAGTGTAGTGGACTTAATCTGCAAATAAACACAGCATTATACAGAATAAAATTATGTATGGTATCCAAGTGGATACCAAAACAGTTTCTGTGAGCTCATATGTGCACAAATGAATAAAAGCATAGCATAGCCATTCCAGAAATAAAAAAGGTACAATTTTAAATGCTCTTAAATGCTCTTTTAGAGAATCTTTTACCTCTGCAGCTAGTAAGAGAAGCTCTTTGGAGCGCATTCAAATAAAATTAAAAGTCAGAAAATATTTCTTTATAAATTATCTGGATGGCATGTATGAATGAAACCCTGATTTCATAAAAAAAATAATAAAAAATCCTAAATTTGTAATTTGCAGTCTGAAAGGGAAAAAAAAAACATTCAGAAATTAATTCACAAGGTCACATATCTCCACTGCTCTGGCTATTTCATTCCTAAGACCCTCATTCACAGATTCCTTCATATTTTCTCTGCTCAGAGAAAACCCCATTTCTTCCAAAATTGGTACATGAACAGCAGTACGCAGAAATACCTGTGAACTAGAAATAAAAAAAAAAAGCCGCACAAGTCTGATGACTGAGCAACAAATTATTCAATTGGTTCCCCTTAGTTTTTCACAAAGTACCCCTATCTGTGGTCTGAGAAGACTCAAAACCTGCCTGACAAGAGGTCACAATAAATATAAAGCCAGCTGAAATGCAGCATTAACTTTTCTGGTTCCTAGCTCTGTTGGTATTAACACTTTGTTTTAACATTTAAGTGTCAGGGCTGCTTGCTATTTGTAGAAATCTATAGGTCTTACTTTGTTTTCAAGAAAAAACGCTTAGTGTCAATTTCTGTTATCCTATTAGTTCTAATTTTAAAACTAAAGGCTCCCTATAAAAGGGATGGAACCACATATTTTTCTATCAATCTTGCAAAAATAAACTTAATCATACTGGAATGTGGACCAATTAATTTCCTAATAGCTTAAATGCACTCTGAAAGTAACACTTAAGAATATTTATTTAGCAAGCCTATCATGGAACAAACTTTTAATTAGAGACCTTATACACAAAGGGCAAAGTAACATGGAATTTGTATCAGGTAAACAACAGATTTGAGCACCCTATTAAGGCACACTTGTTTAACTCTACAGGGGGGCAGAGCAGACCCTGCCCCTGTCTTCAGAGTAGAGGGAAAAGTAATTTGCTCTTGCCAGCATGGCTGAAAGAGGAGCAGAGAAATACAGTGGAAAATGCAGGGAGAGAGAGGAGAAAGGAAAAGATCATGAATAATATTAGCCCTTAAATGTCTCTACAAAATTCAGTTAATGAAGGATGCACAAACGCATAGTTTAGGATATAAGCAGTCCAGCACTCAATCCTCAGGTAATCTTAGAAATACTGAGGAGTAGAGATATACATTTCTTTGATCCTGTCAGTGCCCTATATATTAAGCACAAGTCTTTTAGCTGTGTTATTTTTTTTCTAAAGTTCTACCCTCCCCTACACTTTACTTAGACCTGTCAAACAACAAGATGCCTCAAAATACATATGAACTGCACAAAGGTAAACAGAACAAAGAGGGTTCCTTTTACTGCTTCAATTCAAAGGTGTAACCAATATTTAAACTTCACAAAATAAACTTGTTTCCTGTAGTGTTTTTACATACTGATGAATATCTTCCCCTGGTGCCATCACCTTGCTAGATACATTGCTAAAATTGCGGGTGTCCCTGTATCGCTGTCTCAGGGCTTCCCAAAGCTTATTATGCATGGGACCAAACTCAGCACCATCGCTATTAGTGTTCTGTAATGTCACCCCTGGAAACCCTGCCATTCTAAAGATTTCATCTGTATTACCTCCTATCAATCTGGCTGGTAGTGCTTTCACATCGCCGACAGCTACCATGTGGTCAGATGTGATCTGCTCAAATTTAGCTATAAATGCTGAAGCTCCTTGCTGAAATCTGTGAGCTGTGTTGCAGACCCTTCCCCTATCATACACTGCTTGGAGACTGCCGCATAGGGCGGAGGGGTTTGGACTGCCTGATCATAACTACTGTTTGCCATATTATCCCATAGTCTCCACAAATTTAAATGTCTCTCCCTGCTATATTTTTTTGTCTTAGTACATTCTATCCACAACCCTAAAGCTTTTAAAATCTCTTTGTCAAAACTTCCTGACTGAGGCCACATGATGCTCGGATTTTTAGTTCCATTAACCCATTTCTGGTGGTACTTTAAAATTTCATTTCTGTAGGCCGGCACTGCCGTGGAGACCTGCTCCAATGCAGTCTGCATAACTACAACTAAACAGATTCTAATCTGAAGTCTTAAAATGAAGAGAGAGAGAGAGAGAGGGAGAGAGAGAGAGCACAAAAAAAGAATACAAAAAACAATCCCCACAAAATGAAATGACGTACTTACCACGCTGTCTTCTCACTTCTCACCGTTCGCCTATCACTATTCGCCTACCGGTTGCGCCTCGCCGGTAGTTTACCGTTTCTTAAGATCCAAACACTTTTCCTTTGGTCGATTGCTTGTCGAGGCCCACTCACTGGATATTAGCCGTTGCAACACGTGCACTTGTTAGCAGACGGCCGACTCTGGTCCAATGCTGCAGGGCAGTCGAAGTCCACTCAGGTTTAACCGGAGCAGAAACACCACTTTGTTTGTGCTTTTTCGTGCTGCCTCCAGAGTCTCTAATCACGGTCAGCACTACTTACACAATACAATTCCTCTCAATCGATATCTTAAGAGAACCAGACAACTGGTAGCACTATTTTAGACTGTAACCAAGACAAAAAGAGATCAAGGAAGCACTTCCTGGGGTTAACACAGGTTTATTTAATTATCCAGAGATTAGGATAAAAAAATAAGAAAATATTCACGTATAGTCTAGAATATGACAGAAATGAGAACATATATAGAAATGGAAATGGCACTGGAAAGTGGGAGCAGGACATTCTTTCAGACTCCCTGGCTTGGGAGCCAAAAGAGATGTACACTGCCCGCCCTCCTATCTGGCAGAGAAATATTATATAGGGTTTCTTTTCCCTTACAAGACAAAAAGGGAGCACAAGGGGGAGGGGTTGTCACACCCCCCTTAATTAGCATACCATAGTCAGGCAGGATCTCCTGACAATAAAGACATATATAGCATCTGTTTCTATTTCCTTTTGAAGATGCATTTGGTCTGCTGTCCACGTGTCTTGGACATACCTTTCTTAAACCTTTAATTTAATATCTCCCCTATTCTAAAAGAGGAGACAAAAGTTTACTGCTTCCAGTTGCTATAGAGGTGTTAGGTTTCTCTTGTCAATTTATGGCATGTTGCTGCCTGTCATAAAACCACTACCACTTGGTTCCACAGTGTTTGTTTCTCAGAGAGAGACACAGTGTTTGATCTCTTCTGCAAGGTGTTTACCTGCTATGTCTCCACATAGTTGAAAAGAAGGTAATTCTCTCCTGGATTGAAGAAGCCTTACTTCCAAGGGGCATGGGAAAAGAATTCTGTCACCTGAATTTCCCTGAGACCGGTCACACTTAATGGGTGAGATTGGGGGCAATTCAGCTTTACAATTCACCTGGCTTGGCAAGAGGGGGGAGGTAAAGTGTAATTGCTATTCCAGCAAGCTCTGTTTCTCATGATTTGGAAGGAGAGAAGCCTTCATTCCTCTCTGTCCAATATGAGAAAATTAATTCTGTATATTAAATATTTGGAGGCCTTCCACCTCCTACAACATATTCTAGCATGTCGCTGCATCTGCAGTCTAATAAACACATCCCAGAGGTTCTGACCTGATCTGGCAGGACTAAAGGAAGCAAAATTATCAGGTAAGATATGAACTGCTCTGGTTTAAAACAAAAGAGGCAGTTGCAAGCCCCCCCGGGGTCAATAGATGGCACAGCTATGTATTTTTGTTGTTTCCAAACGGGCTTACATGGAAGGATGCAGGATATACCCGCAACCATCTTATGGCATACTCAGCATCTTGGAGAGAAGCCCTCACACTTTAGGGATTTAAGATGTACCTAGTTAATGTTGCTGCCTAGCACACGTCAGCCTTTATGATCTTCTGAATGGATGAGGTAGGAATGCTCCTGAGAAGTGACCCTTTTTGCCTCAAACATTGTTTATCATTAGATATCTCGGGTGCTTTTCTTTCTAGCAGAGTGTTGTTATTTTGGGGGGGGGGGGCACATACACATTTTAGTTAAACACAGTGATGTGTGGGAGCTCTGGTTTGCCATAGATTTTAGGGATGGGGAAAAGGAAACATTTTGCTACTGCCTTCTGTACCTGAAACTGCAAAACTTAATTGCATACCAAAATCCAGTAAAATCACATTTTTATCAGAAAGTCTTTGATCAGTTGAATATACCAGCTTATTCCATTTGGGAATTTTATCTGAGCGAGTTTACACTTTAGGTAAATGCCACCTATACCTACTATATCTGAGCTGTCTCCTTCCTTCTCCATTCTCACCCTCCCTCCCCCCCTACTTCTCCCCAGGAGTTGGCGTGGGACCTAGGACTAAAGGAGCAGATGATGGTTTTGTGTCTGTGAGCCTGAAGACAAGCCAAGGTAAAACATTTTACTTAACAGAATGAGCTGTTATAGCTTTTGGATTACAGGTTGATGAAGCAAAAACCAGAAGACCCACTGCACATCTCCCCTCCCCCCTTATTACAACATTACTAAGAAACTTATACTTATCTCCTGTTTTAATTCTTGGTCATCACACTGAGGTCCACATTTGGCAAGGTGGGGAGGGGGGTATATGGTTAAAGATTGATAAATATCATTTTGAATATCCAGTAAAGGTAGTATACCTTGAGTGTTGAAGGTTCAAGTTAAACTGATAGATATCCAGTTAACTTAAACCTGCTTTTTATGTGGTCTGACTTTAAATTTCACTGAGAAGTGCTGAATATCTGCTGTTTAAACCATGCCTCCAGCCAGCCTCTTCCAGTTAACTTTGAAATATTTAGGGTGTTAAGTTTAAACCAGGAGTTGGCTGATTATTGCATATATCATTTTGAATATCAACTCCTGTCTCTTGGATTTTTACTGTTTTCTCCCCCATGGCTTCCTCTAGAAGGCTGTTCATATGTCCAGTACCCTTTGTGAAGAGTTTTCCTCATGTTGCTCCTCAGTCTGAGTTATGTCTTTGTAGAGCAAAATTCCACTTTCACAGTTATGTATAAATTTATATATTTGAGGTTATTGCCTCATTACCAGCATACCTCCATATTTTTCTTTCTAATGGAGCAAACCATGCTATTTCTGTAGCTCTTCTTTTGATTTGCATCCATTCTAGTACGGGCTCTGAATTGGGACACATTTATGCAAACAGATCACCCACTTTTTTCTGGCTATTTCTATCCTCATGCATACTGGCATTCCATTTTGGCGTTTGCAACCACGGTCATATCCTCTTGATAAGCATGACACAGATGATCACTTCTGAAGGCACAAGTGTGATGCACATTTATCGATTCTTGGCTGTTTCCTTTTTGATCTAACTTAGGAAAGAAAAGCGGGCAAGAAAATCAGAATTACTTGCGAATATGGAGCCAAGAGTCATTCAAAGCAAAGAGAACGAAAGAGCTGCCAAAGCTGAATCAGGTGTGTAAGTGGAGTAAGCCACCAGTAAAATATATGTGCAATTAATGTAAGTCATGGTGGTAGTAGTAGTAGTGGACCAGTCTGACTTTAAGGATCAAGTACAATAGACCTGTGCTCATGTCATGAGAATACCAAACCGAACGAGGCTGTAAGAACTTCAGAATTCTGGTAGTTGGAACACAATCTTCTGTGCATTTGTTTTACCCAGCACCCTTAATGCAATGCACTGTCCAATACATTTTGATCTTTTATTAAAAGTAAATATTTTAAAGGGAAAAGCAATCCCTGTTGTTTAGCCAAAAAGGAGTAGATGTTTTCAAAGCCCGCGGTGGGCTCTTTCCTGCTGTATGGCAGACCGGGGCAAAACTTCAGGGAGATAGCAGCACAGGGAATTTGTTCTGAGTTCAGGTTTGATTCTTAGGAGGCTGCTGACAAAAATCAAATAATGGCAGAGAAACTGTAAACAGTTAGGTCAATTAGGTTATGAGTATGCTTGGACTCACCCTTACCCCCCCCCCCCCCCCCCCAAAAAAAAAAAAATCTTTAGGTTATTTTATGAGTATGCTTGGACTCACCCTTACCCCCCCCCCCTCCCCAAAAAAAAAAAATCTTTAGGTTATTTCACATAATACCTTGTAGACCTGGAGTCTGAAGTAATATGATTTGAAGGGGCAATACTGTGGCAGCTTCTCTCCCCCCCCCCCCCCCCCCATGTTACAGATACAAGGGATGTCCTGTCATCTTCCGTGTTCAGGGGCTCCCTGCTACTCTGTGTTCCAGAAATGTTTACTTTCACTCCTGTGTAAGCAAGGACGGCACTGGTTTATCCATTAAAGGACTTCCTCTTCCCCTGGGGTGGTGACAGACAGCCCTAGACATGCATATTGGTGGTAGAGTGCTTAGACTGGTATAAAACATGACCCAATGGTTATTTCAGTCTTTGGCTTTTTCCCTTCAAGAGGTCATCCTCTCCACCTTTTATCTCATAGTGTATACGCTTTCAGTTTCCAGAACAGTGAAGGTCTCAACAGGTCGCAAAACAATATACTTATAGAGCCACTAGAGGTCTTTGCCATGTAATCAAGGCAGAACCTTCTACATAGAAATCCCACATGGTTAAGCATTACAACTGGTGCAGAATTCTGCAGTGTGCATAGTTATTAGGGAGTTGGGAGTTTCAGAAAGAGACCATGTTAGTTTTTTGTGTGTTTTTTAATAATCATAAATACAGAATTTAATTTGGCATTGTGCCAAATATTCAGTCCCCTTTAATGGGAGATGGCCTAAGGTTGTTGGTTTGTTTTTCCTTTGAGGATTGGATAATTTTTTGTTTTGTTTTTTCCTCCCACTCCATTGGGACAATTACTTCCAGCTCCTCCAGGTGCAGGTGACCCAGCTAAGAAGTGCATACCCAAGCAGTTTCTTTAGCAAGTCCCAGACCCTGGAATTTATTTTTATTTTATTTTGTTACATTTGTACCCCGCGCTTTCCCACTCATGGCAGGCTCAATGCAGCAGGCAATGGAGGGTTAAGTGACTTGCCCAGAGTCTCGCAAGGAGCTGCCTGTGCTGGGAATCGAACTCAGTTCCTCAGTTTCCCAGGACCAAAGTCCACCACCATAACCACTAGGCCACTCCTCCACTCCTCCTGCATTCCCAGCCCAATTTTGGGAGGAACAGAACTGTGTAGTAAGAAGCTAAATCTAATCAGCAAGCCTGCAATTGAGAATTGTTGTGGGGCCAGTATATTTTAATTGCTGTTTTATTTGCTCATGTATGTAATGTTTTGAATATTTTTATTGTAAGCTACCATGGGTATTTGGATTGATAGCCTACAAATATTAAATTTAGTGTGCTCAGACATTGCCTAATACACTTCAAAAACTACATTACAACAGCTGTTTCCATGACTGGTATGAGTCGGTGTGTTTTCTTTT
Organism: Microcaecilia unicolor; assembly: GCF_901765095.1. Taxonomy (NCBI): domain Eukaryota; kingdom Metazoa; phylum Chordata; class Amphibia; order Gymnophiona; family Siphonopidae; genus Microcaecilia; species Microcaecilia unicolor. The sequence goes on from NC_044032.1 coordinate 628,518,464, forward strand.
CTCATCTAGGGGCAGTTCATTGAGTTGTGCAAGACCATGTACAACATGTTTAGTGAAGACCTCGACGAGCAGGAGTTATACCACGCCACAGCTGCGGTCACCAGCTTGCTCCTGGAAATAGGGGAGGTTGGCAAGGCTTTTCTCAACCCATCTACCAAGGAGGAGGAGGATGCTGGAGGTGGTCACTGCAGTAAAGCAATCCAATGCATGAAGGGCATCCAGCAGTACCACTTGAATCAGAGTGAGTTCTTCCCTGGTTCTGCTGCTGAAGAAGAGGAAGTACTGTGCCCTGATCAGATGGAAGATGTCAAGCTGGAAGATTCCTCGCCCAGGGACAATGGAGCTGGTTCCGCCATGCTTATCTCGGATGATGACACAAAGGATGACAGCTCCATGTCATCCTACTCTGTGCTAAGCAGTGCCTCACACGAGGAGGACAAGCTACAGTGTGAGGATATTGGCGAGGACACGGTTTTAGTGCGTAGCAGCCATTCTGCTCCTCTGCCCCATAGCACTAGCTTAGATCGTGACTGGGCCATCACCTTTGAGCAGTTTTTGGCCTCCTTGTTGACTGAGCCAGCACTAGTGAGGTACTTCGACAAGCCTGTGTCCATGATGGCCAAGATCATCAATGCCAAGGATGGGAGAATAGGCCGACCACCAACCTCTGTCAGTGACTATGACATCCCCACTTTTTCAGGTTAAATCCAGCCATCTTTAGGGAAAGGGGAAGATGAGGGTTCTTGGTTTTATTTTAAATGAAAGGATGGGAGAATAGGCTGAACACTGACTTCTGTCGGTGACTGTGACATCCCCACTTTTTCAGGTTAAATCCAGCCATCTCTGGGGAAAGGGGGAGATGAGGTTCTTGGTTTTATTTTAAATGAAGTGAAGACATTTTTTATTCCATATTGGCATCTGAACACAGCAGCAGTTTGATGTAACAGATGGTTCGTTCTCTTATGGAAAAAACCTCTGAGGGAAAGTCTGCGGGGTTTTTTTGTTCGTATTTACATCGGTTCATCTGTGAACTGTTCCAACCACTTGAGCCTCACTAGTGCTATAAATGGTAGCATTGTGGTGAATTTTAACTTTGTACTCAAAACTCTGCTTTTAAATCACTTTTCGAAGCAAAGGTATAAAAACAGCCTAGATCCAACGAGTGACTGGAAATTCTGGCGGCCTGACTTAATGCTTTTGGGCTGGTGTTTCATGTGCCTCTCATACAGGAAGTGGGTGTGCTCCTGAAAAAAAAAAACCCAGATCAATGCACTGGTCACTTGAGCTTGCCTAAGGTTAAAGATCCTATCCAGAGGTTGAGTGCTGATCCAAAGTGAAACAGGAAAGAGAGGGAAATGTTTAGAGAGTTTTTATATATGACTATATTCTCTTCTGTACCTGGAATCACAATCTGTCATTTTAACTCTTGAAATGTAACTTTTTCCCCTCAAAGGTATTTTCCTCCTGTAGGCTAAGGAATTAGAGCTTTACATTGTTTTTTCCCAGTTTAGAAGAATGTAATTGTATAGTTCTTGTCAAAACCAGAAAATAATAGCCTTATGACATAATGCAAGATCTAAAGTCTGGCTGAGATCATGTTGTGACTTTATGCAGTCTATTATACTGGGTCGACTACTGAACTTGTATATGACTGGAAATGAGAGCACCTGCACTTTTTGAGAGCTTGCATATTTGCAATCAAAGGGTACCTTTTTGACACATTTTATGATTTTTAAAAAATTTCTTAAATGTTTTAGGACCTGATCATTCCTTCAGTGAAGACAGCATCAATATTTTTTTAACATTTTGCCAAGTGATTGGTTATGTTTTTTTCATTTGTACTGTCTGTATTCCAAACTTGTCAACTTTTGTTTTTCAGCTGGAACTGGTTTTTCATTATGTTTACAGGAAAGGTAGAACTGTCAAGTGTGGTCTCTGAACCGCCCAGGAGAATTAATATGAACCAATAAAGTACTCTAATGTGATGGTCGTGTATTTTTTTTTTTAATGTGGTAGAACCAAATATCTTGTCATTTTGCAGCAGTGGCGTAGCCACAGGTGGGCCAGGGCCCACCCAATTAGGGCTCAGGCCCACCCAACAGCAGCATACGTATTAGCGGTAGCAGGTGGGGATCCCAGGCTCCGCCAGCAGAAGACTTCCCCCTGATGGTAATGAAAACGCTATTCTCCAGGATACTAGCATCTGCGCATGCTGTTTTCAGCGCATGCCTGCTGCAGACTGCTAAGGTGAAAAGCATTTTCCTGCCAGCTGAGATTTTTTTTTGGTGGTGGGTGAAGGGGAGAACACTTGGTGCCCACCCACTTCTTGCCTAGGCCCACCCAAAATCTGTGTCTGGCTACGCCCCTGTTTTGCAGTGGCCCAAAATATTGGTTCCTTGAATTTTATCTCATGACGTTAAATCATGTTGGGAATATGGAGGAAAAGTGTCTTGACTTTTTTTTTTTTCTTTTTAAAGAAGCTCTTATTTTAGTAGCCCCAAGACTATTGCTCCTCCTGGGAGCTGCAAAGAAGCATCATTCTTGGAGTGGAAGAGTAGCCTAATGGTTAGTGCACTGGCCTGAGAACCATGGGAACTGGGTTTGATTCCCACTGCAGCTCCTTGTGATTCTGGGCAAGTCACTTAGCCTTCCATTACCCCAGGTATAAATAAATTCCTGTATATATGTAAACTGCTTTGATTGTAACTACAGAGAGACAGTACATCAAATCCCATCCCCTTTACCTTTGAAGCAAGAATGCATCCCTGATAAAGTGGACACCAGGAAGGTGATCAAGTGACTAAAGAACTAGATTGGTGGGGAGGGGTTCCTCAAATGTGGCACATAAATTTCTAGAACCTATTAATTTGGCTCCGGGACAATCATATTCTTTAATTTTGTGTGTGTTCAGAAAACAGAAATTGTCCTGTATACTTACTGTGGGGAGATGACCACGGTAACCCAAGGTTTCTATCATTGCACACTGAACTCTTAGTCCTTTATTTCAAAAGGCCACATGAACAAGATGGCAAATCTTGAACCTGTCTCCTTGGTAACTTTAAAGTTGGATCTACAAGCTCCCTTATCAGTGGATCATTTAATTTGTCACCCCAACCAGTTACTCCCAGTAATTAACACAGATCCATGAATTGGCTTCAGGGGAATCTAAATATAATATTTTGATTTATGTGTATATTCCTGCACAAATGCTTAATGTTATATTCTCAATTTTACATTCTTCTAATATTCCAGGCCATATACAAATTAATCATTTTAAGGCTGCTTACCATTAGCTCAGTTTGAGTTCTATCAGTAACAGGCAATAGCTCGTATATTGATGGCTTGATATCACAAAACCAATTTTCAATTGGTTAACCAAATTACCAAACTTGTTTGAAAACCCCCCACTATGATCATGTCATCCATTCTAAAGTCGTCAAATATATGCTTGGCTGAACGCAAATGCAAAACTTTCTGCATCCGTGAACAACTTAAATGCCCCACACTCTGCTGTTTGATATTTCCGCTGTCTGGTCTATGTAATATAAATTTAATAGGGACATCGGACACAGTACACTACGTTAGCAGTTTTGCATGTAGAATACTGATGAATTGATATATTTTGCCTGTTACTGGATGAAATTTTAAAAAGTGGTTCCTATGGAGTATTCACAATATAGCATAAAAAAAAACACAGCTGGGCCTTCAGGATTGAGATAGTCCTTTAATTCTGAAAAAAAGACCTGAATCGGGCCATGTTTTGGCGTACAAACGCCTGCCTCAGGAGTCCAGATTGTTCTTATAGATACAATGATACAAGACATGAAAAACCAACCAGTTAGGGTATATTGCCCAAAGTGAAATAATTATCCATGCTATCGTGCAGAATGCCATCGGTAAAAAAAACCCCACCAATATTCACAATATATGCATTGACCACATTTATAAAGCCCCCCAGTGCTGATCATTTTATTTATAACATATATATACCCCACATTTTCCCACCCACTGGCAGGCTCAATGTGGCGGACATCAGACCGTAAAGCCTATCGCCAATCCGGTAAACAAAGTATAATAAGGTGAATGGGAAAGATAATTTCAAAGAGCGAGGGAAAAGAGGGGAAGGGTAATAGAGTCCATGAGGTCCATAAATAAGTTGTATTCCAGGAGTTATGGATTAAAGATGGGTCCTTTAGGATAAGCATTGCCAAATAAACTGGCCTTAAGAGATTTTCTAAAGTTCAGATGATCATGAATAATTTTCACAGGTTTAGGTAATGCATTCCATAGTTGAGTGCCAATAAAGGAAAAGGTGGTAGCGTAAGTGGACTTATATTTGAGACCATTGCAGGTAGGGTGATAGAGGTTTAAGTATGAATGAGATGATCTGCGAGAATTCCTAGATGGTAGATCAGTGGCGTAGCCAGACTGCCAATTTTGGGTGGGCCTGAACCCAAAGTGGGTGGGCACAAAATTTTCTCTCTACTCCCCCCCCCCCCCCCCCCCCCCCCCAAGCAAAATGTAGTCACTCAGATGCATTTGTCACACAGGGTAAAGTGCTGCTTTTCAGTGCATCAGATTTCAGACAATTTATTTAATAGCCTAATCCTTTTCAGTGAGCTTTCAGAGGCCAAAACCTCCTGCCTCAGGTCAGTATAATGCTGTTACAGTATCCTCTCCTGACCTAAGGAAAGAAGTATTGGTCTCTGAAACTTTATTAACACCATATTACTTTATCCTAAATTAAAAATAAAATTATTTTCTTTACCTTTGTTGTATGGCCATTTACTTTTTCTCATTGTGTTGCTCCCAGTCTCTAGATTCTGCTTTCCTTCGTTTTCGCTTAACTCTTCTGCCAGGGTTTCCTGGCCATTTGTCATTTTTCTCTCCTTTTTCTTTGCTTTCTTCAATATTTTTCTGCCTCTCTCTCTCTCTGTCCTGATTTAATTCATTCTTACTATCCATTCTTTAATTTCCTTTATCTACTTATGGCTTTTCATCTTTTTCTCACCCTTATTCTCCCCATGCCCCTTCCTCTTATTCTCCAGTCTTTCACTACTCTCCTTTTCCATCCAGCAGCTCTCTTCTTTCTCTCCCCATCCTTCCAGTCTCCCCTCTCTCGCCCCATCCTTCCAGTAGTCTCACCTCTTTTTCTGCATCCTTCCGTCCAGTGTCACCTCTTTCTCCCTACCCTTCCATCCAGCGTCTTCCCTCTTTCTCTCCCCATCCTTCCACCCATCTACCCTCTCTTGATCCTTCCATCTAATGTCTCTCTCTCTCCTTCTAACCAGTGTCTATCTCTCTACCCTTTTCTGTTCAGTGTCCCTTCTCTCTCCACATCCTTCCACTCTCCCCTTTTTCTCTGCATCCTTTCATCCATCTCCCCTCTTTCTCTGCCATCCTCCCATCTGTTTTCCCTCTTTCTCTCCCCATCCTTCTGTTTTCCCTCTTTCTCTCCCCATCCTTCTGTTTTCCCTCTTTCTCTCCCCATCCTGCCATCTGTTTTCCCTCTTTCTCTCCCCATCCTTCCATTTTCCCTCTTTCTCTGCCATCCTCCCATCTGTTTTCCCTCTTTCTCTCCCCATCCTTCCATTTTTCCCTCTTTCTCCCCATCCTGCCATCCATTTTCCCTCTCCCATTCAGGCCCACCAGCCCCAGCTCCCATTGCCGGCCACTGCTGCTTTTCCTGATGAGCAGCAGGGCCGGCGCTACAAAAAGAAGCGCTCAGCTGACTGAGCTGCTAACCTGACGAGAAAAAATGTTTTTAAAAAAACGCGGCACTGCAGGCAGCCTCGAAGCATTGGCTGCTGGCTCTGCAGGCTCATTCCGTCTCTTACGTCACTGCCCCTGCTTCGCTACAGGGGCAGTGATGCAAGAGACGGGAGGAGCCTGCAGAGACAGCAGCCAATGCTTCGAGGCTGCCTGCAGTGCCGCGTTTTTTTTTTAAAACATTTTTTCTTGTCCTTAGCGACGCTTCTTTTTGTAGCGCCGGCCCTGCTGCTCATCAGGAAAAGCAGCAGTGGCCGGCAATGGGAGCTGGCGCTGGGCGGGCCTGGGCTGGAATTGGGTGGGCCTGGGCCCACCCAGGCCCACCCGTAGCTCTGCCCCTGTGGTAGATTGATAAGGGTACCCATGTAACCTGGGGCTTCACCAAAAAGAATTTTATGGACTAGGGTACAAATTTTAAAAGTAATTCGTTCCTTTACTGGAAGCTAGTGTAGTTTCTCTCGAAGGGGTCTAGAACTGTCGAATTTTTTATTTTCCATAGATTAATCTGTCTGCTGTATTCTGGGCAGTTTGGAGTTTCTTTAGAAGTTGCTCTTTGCATCCTGCGTATATTCCATTACAATAGTCTAGGTGGCTTAATACCAGTGATTGAACTAGGTTATGAAATATTTCTCTAGGGAAATAAGGTTTTATACGTTTGAGTTGAATATTTTCTTGGTGGTGGAGTTTGTTTGATTCACGAGTGATAAGTTACGATCAACAATTACACCAAGTATTTTTAGACTCTCAGAGACCGGAAAGTTAAGATCAGGAGTGATTAAGGTTGGGTGTTTGAACTTATTATAGGGAGAAGAGACAATAAGGCAATGAGTTCAAATGTAAGTAGAATTCATCAAAAGGTCTGCCAAATTTCTCCCTCAATGATATGCAAAAGTTGGCCATTCCCCAAACTTGTGAATCTGTAAAACATGCCAATACATAAAGAATAAGGTAACACACGTACCATGGAGCTTTTAACATTTTTATGCTGATTTGATTGCAGTAACCATTCTCTATGTGCATTAAAGCTTGTGTATATGTTCATTTCACAGTGCAAATAGGATGCCCCCTTTGGAGAAATTGTGTATAGATACCATTGGTTTGCTGCTTGTATTCCTGAACTGTAGTACATATGTCATAAAAATTGCCCTGCTGGTATTCCATTCCTTAAACTTTGAGGATAAAGTGTAGTTTGATCAGTTTCCTTTCTATACAAAGTTGTAACAAAATTCTCCTTGCTCAATGCTGATCTTAGAAACATAGAACATGATGACAGATAAGGGCCAAATGGCCCATCCAGTTTGCCCATCCCCAGTGACCACTAACTACTCCTTTTCTTAATATCCCACATTCCTGTTCCAAAAAACTAATGATGCACCTATCAATCATATCTGTGAATGAAAAGGTATCACAGGAGATTGCCCACAAAATAAACTCTTGAAGTAGTTAATATTCCCCATGCTGAAAAAAAAAATTCAAATCTCTTCCATATGGAGAAATTTATTTACACTTCACATTATTGGAAATATTCTTTAAACTGTTCCATATAAAGGCACTTAATGGAGGGTGCTACAGTAGCACCCATTGCTGTGCTTTTTATTTGCAAATACAGTAGTACTTATCCTAGAATTGAAGAAAATATTTTTGAAGTATTCTCTGCCACTTTCATAAAATACCAAGTTTTCTGAAGAAATTGTAGTATGTTGCAATTACTTTTGAATTAAATTAATAGCAGTGTCTTGAGGAATATTGGTATATAATTCTGCTACATCCATAGGTGTATGTTTACTAATGTGCATTAGCATTTTTAACGCGCCTTTAAAGTTAAGGCATGCTAAACGCTAATGTGCCAATATATTCCTATAGGCCTGTTAGCGTTTAACATGTGTTTAAAAACGCTGACGTGCCTATAGTGCGCCTTTGTAAACACAGGCGATAGTAATAACAAGAGGAAGTCAAATTAAAAAAAATAGAGTCCCTATAAGATTTAATCTTTGAAACACTGCCAGTATGAATCTAAATATTAAGACACAGATTCTAACAGGGATCCCATTCCTGATACTATATGGGCCTTCCTGAGGGATGAGTTACTTAAATAAATGCAGTGTAACAGGATGTTGACAATTAAACTTCCCTATAAGAGAAGTTTAATTTGCCATCCATGTTTGCCTTAGATAAAATTTGTCTAATTTCTGATATTGACTAGTGCATATTCATTGCAGCTATTCTGAAAACCCAACTAGAGCCAAAATTGTTTCCCCTTGTCAGTTCCTGAACCAGCTGCTCCATGAACTAATCACTGTAACTGATTTATAGCATAAGTAGCAAGACCTTCAAAACAAATTTTTTACAAAATAGAGTGATGGAACAAGGCCTCAGTCCACTATTGCCAGCCATGATTCCTCAAGATATACAGGCTTATTAATTAGCAATGGCCAAAAAACTCAGTAGCAAACTTTCATATTGCTCAAATACATTGTTTTCAAAAAATCAAAAAAATGATCATACAAAAACATCACAAAATGACCACTCAAATATATAAATCACATGTCATACAGATTCCAATGTTGACACTTTGAGGGGCATAATCGAAAGGGATGCCCAAGTTTTGCTGAGGACGTCCTCTCAAAACGTCTCGGAGGGGCGGGAAAACCTATATTATTGAAACAAGATGGATGTCCATCTTTCGTTTCGATAATACGGTCGGGGACACCCAAATCTTGACATTTAGGTTGTCTTTAGAGATGGTCGTCCCTAGACTTGGTCGTTTATGATTTTTGGTGATAATGGAAACCAAGGACGCCTATCTCACAAACAACCAAATGCAAGTTGTGGAAGGAGCCAGCATTCATAGTGCACTGGTCCCCCTGACATGCCAGGACACCAACCGGGCACCCTAGATGGCAGTGCAGTGGACTTCATAAATTGCTCCCAGGTACATAGCTCCCTTACCTTGTGTGCTGAGCCCTCCAACCCCCCCCCCCCCAAAAACCCACAACTGTACACCACTGCCATAGCCCTTACGTGTGAAGGGGGGCAACTAGATGTGGGTACAGTGGGTTTTGGAGGGCTCACATTTACCACCACAAGTGTAACAGGTAGGGGGGGGGGGATGGGCCTGGGTCTGCCTGCCTGAAGTGCACTGCACCCACTAAAACTGCTCCAGAGACCTGTATACTGCTGTGACCGACCCGAGTATGACATTTCAGGCTGGCACAAAATATTTTTTTTAAGATATTTTTTTGAGGGTGGGAGGGGGTTAGTGACCACTGGGGGAGTAAGGGGAGGTGATCCCTGATTCTCTCTGGTGCTCATCTGGTCAGTTCAGGCACCTTTTTGTGGCTTGGTCATCAGAAAAACAGGACCAGGTAAAGGTGTCCAAGTGCTTGTTAGGGGTGCCCTTTTTTTTTTCCATTATGGGTCGAGAACACCCATGTGTTAGGCACACCCCAAGTCCTGCCTTTGCTACGCCTCTGATGCCCCCATGAACTTTGATCATCCCTGTGATGGAAAGCAGTTGGAGACGCCCAAAATCGGCTTTCGACTATGCCGATTTGGCTGACCCTGTGAGAAGGACGCCCATCAGAACTGCATAGTCACTTTCATCGACAAATTGCGGCAGAGCAAGCAATGTAAATAAATTAATAACTATTTTCTCCAGTTTGTTTTACATTTACTACTTAGTAGCTTCATTGCATGTCCCCGTCCTAGTATTTTTGGAAAGAGTAAACAAGTGATTCACGTCTACCCATTCTATTCCACTCAGTATTTTATAGACCTCTATCACATGTTTGATTTATTCTTACTGTACACCGCCTTGAGTGAATTCCTTCAAAAAGGCGGTAAATAAATCCTAATCAACAAAATAAATCTTTTGATTTGTGTCAAAAGATGGGTGTCGTCCTCTTGAAAATGAGCCTGTTTGCCTTTTTAAAAATGTTTAAAAATTTACTAAATCAAATTATCAAACTTCCACTGAAGCACAAGACCTTTTGTGAAAGATCTTACAATATCTCAACCGGAAACCCTCTTTCACTGCTTAGCTGCTTCAGGGGAACTCATGTTGACTCCAAACCTGAAAGGCAGAATAGCTGCTGAGGGTTATATAGGCACTGTCCTTCACTAATTAATCTCTTAACCTATCCACTTTAATTTGAAATTTTTTTATTGGCAATGCACAAGATCCTATCTAGCAACCATATACAACAGTATATAACTTTAACATTGCTTATAAATCATGTACCGTGTTTCCCCGAAAATAAGACACTGTCTTATATTAATTTTTGCCCCCCAAAATGCGCTAGGTCTTATTTTCAGGGGCTGTCTTATTTTTCGGGGAAACATCGGGGTTGGTCCACCCGCCCTCCGTCGCTCCTGGAACTAACCTTAAACGCCTCCTTTCACCTTTGCAGCAAGCAGCAGCAGGGCAGGCCACTCCTTCCTTCCATGTCCCGCCCTCGCCTGATGTAACGTCCGCGAGGGCGGGGCATGGAAGGAAGGAGAGGTCTGCCCTGCTGCTGCTTGCTGCAAAGGTGAAAGGAGGCGTTTTAGGTTAGTTCTGGGAGCAACAGAGTGTGGGTGGGTGGGGGGGGCCCGGCGACCTCAGGTGTGGGGGTGGCCCGGGGGTGGCCTTGTGTGGCTCTCGGCAGCCCTGCTTTCAAACAAAAATTTGCTAGGTCTTACTTTCGGGGGAGGCCTTATATCTACCAATTCAGGAAAACCTCTACTAGGTCTTATTTTCGGGGGATGTCTTACTTTCGGGGAAACAGGGTAATAACGTAAGTACATAAGTATTGCCATACTGGGACAGACAGGTCCAACAAGCCCAGTATCCTGTTTTCCAACAGTGGCCAATCCAGGTCACAAGTACCTGGCAACATCTCAAAGAGTACAATACATTTTATGCTGTTTATCCAGAAATAGCAGTGGATTTCCCCAAGTCAATTTAATAATGGTTTATGGACTTTCCTTTAGAAAGCCATCCAAACCTTTTTTTAAACCCTGCTAAGCTAACCAATTTTACTACATTCTCTGGTAATGAATTCCAGAGTTTAATTACAAATGGAGTGAAGAAATATTTTCTCCAATTCATTTTAAATTTACTACGTTGCAGCTTCATTGCGTGCCCCTTAGTGGTAGTATTTTTGTAAAGAGTAAACAAACGATTCACGTCTACCTGTTCCACTCCACTCATTATTTTATAAACCTCTATCATATCTCCCCTCAGCCGTGTTTTCTCCAAGCTGAAGAGCCCTAGCTGCTTTAGCCTTTCCTCATAGGGAAGTCGTCCCATCCCTTTTATCATTTTCATCGCCCTTCTCTCTACCTTTTCTAATTCCACTATATCTTTTTTTTTTTTTTTAGATGCGGTGACCAGAATTACACACCACAATTTAGGTCTGGGAACACTAGTATTCAAGCTCAGACAGCCACACTGGGTGGATTAGTATTCACAACAATGAGCTCCTTTTATTAACAACCAGATAGAGATAAGAGTTTTCAAATTTCAATTTTGGCACAGTATAAGTCATCACAAACAAAATGTAAGAAAACCAATGGACTGCGTTAGGGGGGCTTATAGTATAACCCATTTAGTTATATAAGAGACTTACATAGGCTGAGAATGAGATCTGCATGAAACAAAATATTTTTTTATTTTGACTTAAAACCTGCCTCAGAGTCAGCACCTACCTCTCCTGAAATCCAACATGCGCTGCGTGCCACAATTTCCTCTTGAATTATTATGGTCTGGGAAGGAAGTGAGAACACCTCAGACAGCCACTCTTAGCCAGCCTTGAGCCTTCCCTACTCAGTGACGGCCCCGCCCGTGTGTTCCTGCCTTTGCGGAACAGGAAGTTGCATCATGACGGGAGCTCTCATAGGGAAGGCTGACTGGCTGAGCCTGAGGCGAACAAGCACATGACGACAGTGACAGGAAGCCGGTTTAAGGCGGATCGGCGGTGTGGAGGCAAAAAGAGAAGGAGGAGGGACGCGGCGCGGCGGTGAGAGACCGAGTAGCCCTGGGTGGGCGGAACTGGGCACGGCGCTCAGGTGATGGTGAGCTGGCAGCACTGCAAAGAAGAGAGAGGACTGGAGTCAGTCAGAACTGGTCTGGAGGAGGACTCTGAGAATGGAAAAGAATAAAGATGGCGTCGGAGAATGAGAAACAGTTGCTGATTCATCCTGCTGCTGTTTGTAACTTGTGGCTCCCCAAGCCTCTTATACCGGGTGCCTATGCCTCTTCTCTTTCAGGACATCCGCTATTTCTTTGTAGGGAGTTTCCCTGTAAGTTTGCTTATCTGCATAGGCGCCCGGTATAAGAGGCTTGGAGAGGCTAAGCCTTCCCTGCTGTGCTCTGAGGGGTTTAAATTGTTGATTTACCTCCATCCTCACAGCAGGAGCTGCAGTGAAAGCCCTCTAGCCTTGTGTAACCAGTTGTAGAAATTGGTTTATGGTTTGTTTACCTTACTGCTGGGAGAGGGGGGGGTGGCTGGAGGAGTCCTGGGTTGCCAGGGAGATATTTAACGAGGATGACTTCCTGACCTGCACTGAGGACAGATAGCAGCAGAATCGGATACTGGGCCAGCATGATCAGAAAAAGTCACCAGACAACAAAGGTAGAAAAGATCATTTTATTTTCATTATAGTGTTTGGAATATGTCCACGTTGAGAATCAGGTGCTCAACATTAAAAGTTTATATTTATTTACTTATTTATGGCATTTTATCCCACATTAAACATGAATTAGGGTGTTTTGTGGCTCTACATGAGAATTGTGATGATATGATCCCTTGTTTCATATTGTTGACGGTCTGCATTTTCCTTATGGGTGGTATATTGGTGTGTTAGGTTCTGCCCAGTGTAATATTTATGGTACAGTAAGGTTCTGAGTGTTTTTGCACAAAGTTGTGCATAGTGTTTTGCAGTTGAGCGATTGTGCTTAGAATATGCTTTGAGCAACCACTTTATTCTTTGACATATGATACATACCTTTTATTAAATTTAGATATTAGATATTAATTGTGAGTTTTATTTTTATTTATTTTTTCCGTGTTATCAGACAATTATGGATTTAAGCTCCACCCCTGGCCCCACCCCTAACCCCGCCCCCTTTGGCCTCCCCAAACAGTTGGGCCACCGACTGCCTATGCTTATCTGTAATGCAAAACAACTACAGCTCTGTGTGTGAGAGGGGTTATTTCAGAAACCAGCTCTGCAAGGCACAATCTCGTACAAATGTCTTGAAAACAGGAGGGGTGTAGGCTCTTCACTCTATAAACAGCTGCCTGTAAGAAAAAAGAAAAAAAAGAGGGGAAGAGGGTTGTATGGAGCAGGACGGACTGTTACAGATTCCTACACAGACACCACATACCAGTAGAATCCTTCATCTCAGTTGCAGATGTAAACATGGCTCTCACCTGATACAAAATAGGGAACTGCAAAAAAGCATGCAGACAAAAACTGAAAGCAGAGGAATCTACGTGTCTTGAACATCAGAAAAATAGAAAGAAATGCATGTGCTCATGTACTGTGTAAAATAAAGCAGAGAGATGTAAATTCTCAACACCGACATAATTCAATCACTAAACTGAAAATAAAATAATTTTTCCTATCTTTTTGGTCTGGTGAATTTATTATTCCAGTCATCTTGTTCCCAGTCTATAAAATAATGAGTGGAGTGGAACGGGTAGATGTGAATCATTTGTTTACTCTTTCCAAAAATACTAGAACTAGGGAGCATGTGATGAAGCTACAAAGTAATAAATTTAAAACAAATCAGAGAAACGTTTTCTTCACTCAACGTGTAATTAAACTCTGGAATTTGTTGCCAGAGAATGTGGTAAAGGCGGTTAGCTTAGTGGGGTTTAAAAAAGGTCTGGATGGTTTCCTAAAGGAAAAGTCTATAGACCATTATTAAAATGAGTTGGGGAAGATCCACTGCTTATTTCTGGGATAAGCAGCATAAAATGTATTGAACTTTTTCAGGATCTTGCCAGGTACTTGTGACCTGGATTGGCCACTGTTGGAAACAGGATGCTGGGCTTGGTGGACCTTTGGTCTGTCCCAGTGTGGCAGTACTTATGTACTTGTGTCTTTGGGGAGCGCCATTGCTCTGGCTTCAGGCAGTAGATTGCCTTTGGCTGCCCCTGTGTTATTTAAACTCAATGTGACTGCACTGTTTCCTCACTAACTCCGGAAGGTTAATCCTGAAGTGTCATAACTTGCTTGTTGACCCTTATTTCTAATCATAAATAGTAGTTTCTTTTGCAACAAGGTAATATATCAAGACAGCTGATAATTCTGCTCTGACAGGAGCCAAGAGCAGGTTGCAACCAGACCTATGGACTTTAACCAAAATGTTTTCCTGCTTGTTTTTATTAATAGTGATTCACTAGTCATAACCTAGTTAGGAGCAAGAAATGTGATGCCACCAAGGTGCTGTCAACGGAAGCTGGTTATGTACAGTGGGATTCTGGCTGACTCACCACTTTCCAGTGACCATACAACTCCTTTTAACAGCACTTGACCAATCAGACTGCTGTGTGGGCTGAAGTATGACCAGGCACACAGAAACAACATCCACATCACTCTAATGTGTGTGGTACTGAATTTTTTCCCCAAGATACTGTTTGAACTTGTTATTGAACTCCTGTGAGTTCCATATCGGTACATGCTTTTGTGATAAGCTGCTTTTTTTCTATATTTCTAATATTCTTGCTATATACGAGTGTTACACCAGTTTGAAAGCTTTAAGGTCATCAGACACAATCACCCCCAAGTCCCGGTCTTCCTTCACACACTGAAGCACTACACCCCCTATACTGTACCGTTCCCTCGGATTTTTCTGACCCAAGTGCATGACCCTGCATTTTTGGGGATTAAACCTTAGTTGCCAAATATCGGTCCATTCCTCTAGCTTCGCTAGGTCCTTCCTCATGTACTACTACTACTACTTAACATTTCTAGAGCGCTACTAGGGTTACGCAGCGCTGTACAAATTAACGAATAAGGACGGTCCCTGCTCAGAAGAGCTTACAATCTAAAGGACGAAATGTCAAGTTGGGGTAGATGAGATTTCCTGAGAAGAGATGTAGTGATTAGGTGCCGAAGGCGACGTTGAAGAGGTGGGCTTTGAGCAATGATTTGAAGATGGGTAGGGAGGGGGTCCGGCGTATGGGCTCGGGGAGTTTGTTCCAAGCATGGGGAGAGGCGAGGCAGAAGGGGCGAAGCCTAGAGTTGGCGGTGGTGGAGAAGGGTACTGAAAGGAGGGATTTGTCTTGAGAGCGGAGGTTACGGGTAGGGACGTAAGGGGAGATGAGAGTAGAGAGGTAAGGAGGGGCTGCAGATCGAGTGCATTTGTAGGTGAGTAGGAGAAGCTTGAACTGTATTCGGTATCTGATCGGAAGCCAGTGAAGTGACTTGAGGAGAGGGGTGATATGAGTATATATCATGTCATTCACACCCTCCAGGGTGTCCATCCTGTTGCAGAGTTTAGTATCATCTGCAAAGAGACAAACCTTACTAGACAGCCCTTCCGCAATATCGCTCACAAAGTCGTTAAAAAGAGCCGGCCCTAGGACCGATCCCTGTGGTACTCCACTGACGACCTCCTTTTCTTCCGAGCAAGCTCCATTTACCACCACCCTCTGTCTCCTACCATTCAACCAATTTTTTACCCAATCAGTTACTCTAGGTCCCACACCGAGGGCACTCAATTTATTTATCAGTCATGCTACAGTAGTAGTAGTAGTGAAGCTGGTCTGGTAGCAGTTCCAAGCAACACCTGATAGTGGGGACAGGGATGAGAATCCCACCCCCGCTCTAGGAATCAGGTCTATGGGCTTAGTCCTGGCAGAGAAACAGCTATCCAACATGGTAAGATTTAAAAAGATGGCAACTATAGTATAGGTTCTTGGGGGCTAGATTCCCCTTTCTCTCATACCTCCTGGTTGCTGTCTCTAATCCCCCCCCCCCCCCCCCTTTACTGTTCCACAGCTGCTTAAATTGAAAGAAAAAAAGGTAGAAGCAGCCTTGGTGATATGGTGGAATGAGAAGCCTCCTTGTTTGTTCCTTGTCATGACCATGGACAGTGCTGTGTGGTAAAAGGGCGTGACCAGGCCGTCTCCTTTTTCCTCAGGAATTCCCACAGCAGATGGGCCACTGAGACACTGAAAGTGATGCTGGTTGCTGCTGTTAGAGCAGGTGAGGCTATTTGGCTGACCACTGCAGCAGCAGAAGCAGATAGTGCTGTGATTCCTTGGTACTTTGGTAAAGCTGCCAACTGGATCCAGATTCACAGGACAGGGTTGATCCAGTCCAGTGTTTACCCCAGTGCATGCTGGGACTTGTCTTTCTTTTGTTAGGGAATGCAATGAGGAAATTAGAACTACAAGTCCCTGCATGCAATGGGGTAAATCCAAGACTGAATCAACCCTGTTCAGTGAATCTGGATCCAGTTAGCAGATGTATTCTTGGGGTCATTTAAAATGGACCATTGTGGTCAAAAGGAGCAATTGCGCCAGCTTCTGGGGGGGGGGGGGGGGGCTGCACATTCTACAGGTGGAATCACTCAAGACTGAGGGGCCCTCTCATTCACTTCGATCTGCAAGGATGAGAATGTAGTTAGTGGTGTGGCTCCCACACTCGAGTGGCAGCCATCTTGGGTCAGGAGAAGACGGGGGATGGCAGCTATCTCTCCATAGTCTGTGATGTCACTGGGCTCAGCCTAGGGGCTGAGATGCTGGTCATTCTTTGGCCCAGGGGCTTCTCACAGGGAGAGGTATGCTGCCTATGTGCTCTCCACTCCACCCCCCCCCCACCCCCACACCTTCCTTTGTCCCTCTTTGATTTAGAAAGAAGAAAGAAGAGACAGTGAGAGTTGGGGAATGTTGGAGAGTAATGGGTTGCCCCACTACTTGGCTGTGAGTTGTCAGCCTTCCCTCACCTCAAGAATGTGTTTTTCTTCGGGGAGGGGAGGGAGCCTCTATCCTGTGGCACAGCACTATATGGGGTGAGCTCAGGCATTGGAGTCACTAGGGGTCTCTGAAACTCTATGTAAGGAGCTTATAGGGAGTAAAGATGTCCTTGAAGTTTTGCAGTCTCGAGGGTCCCATGATGCACTTCAATGAGGAGCTTGCAGGTAGACACAGCTATGTGCTGTCCTTGGACAGATTTTTAGTTGGTCTTTACCCTGTGGATCATTCAGAGACCACCTGGTAGGCTTGAGGGTATTTTAGGAGGGATCTCTAAGGTCAGAATCTGGATTTCCGGTTGTACTTTTATTAGGATTCAGTGCTCATTAGCAGCCTCCTGTTCCTGAAGGGTTGCAGGTTTTCTCCCCCCCCCCCCCCCCCCCCCCCCATGGTAGACTTGGGGCTGCTATAGTAAAAATAAACACACAGTCCCATGTTTCTAAACATAAAATACTGTCTACAGGGCCGGACTGACAGTGATCTGGGCCCCCGTACAGAAGGGGTCATTGGGCCTCTGACACTGCACCCCCACTTTGTTTCCATCACACACACACCCTGCACACATGGGCGTAGTTTGGGGGACGAGAGGGGCATTGTCCCCCCCAAACGTAGGGCCGGCGCAATGCTGCAGGCAGCACTCCCTCCGTCCAGCTCTCAGCTCCCCGACCCACAGCCCTCCTCTCCATTCCTTACCCCCCCCCCCCCCAGCACGTTTAATCTTTTTATTTTCAGTGGCAGTGGTGGCAGTGAAGAAGAAAGCACTGCGGGCTCGCCTCCAGCTTATCCCTTCCCTCCCACCCTCATGGAAACAGGAAATACATCATCGCAGAAGGCGGGACACTGTGTGAGCAAAGGGAGAAGCTGGAGGCAAGCCCGCAGTGTTTTCTTCTTCACTGTCGTCACTGCCACTGAAAATAAAAAGGTTAAACGCGCTGGGGGGGGGGGGGAAGGAACGGAGAGGAGGGCTGTTGGGGAGCTGAGGGAGGGCAGGGAAAATCACTGGACATGGATGGGAGGGGAGGGCAGGGGAGAGAAGAGATTGCTAGACATGGAGAGGAGAGAAGGGCAAGGGGAGAGAAGAGATCGCTGGATGAGGAGAGGAGGGGAGGGCAGTGGGAGAGAAGAGATTGCTGGACATGGAGAGGAGAGGAGGGCAGGGGGAGAGATCGCTGGACAGGGAGAGGAGGGGAGGACAGGGGGAGTGATGAGATCACTAGACAGGGAGAGGAGAGGAGGAGAGGGCAGGGGGAGTGAAAAGATCACGACATGGAGGGGATGGCAGGGGGAGAGGAGATCTCTGGACATGGAGAGGAAATGGAGGTGAGGGCAGGGGGAGAGAGGAGAGGGCAGGGGAGAGAAGAGATCACAGGAGAGGAGGGGAGGGCAGGGGAGAGAGGAGAATTGCTGGACATGGATGGATGGATGAATGGAGGCAGGGGAGAGAGGAATTTTGCTGGATATGGGTGGATGGAGGAGAGGGCAAGGGAGAGAGGAGAATTGCTGGACATGGATGGATGGATGAATGGAGGGGGCATGGGAGTGGAAAGTTGCTGGAGATGAGTGGATGTAGGAGAGGGCAGGGGAGAGAGGAGTATTGCTGGACATGGATGGATGAATAGAGGGGGCAGGGGAGTGGAAATTTGCTGGATATGGGTGGATGGAGGAGAGGGCAGGGAAGAATGGAGAGTTGCTGGACATGGAGGGGAGGGAAGTCAGGAAGGAGATGCACATGGATGGAGGGGAGGGAAGAGAGGAGAAATGCTGGACAAGGATGGAGTGGAGGGCAGTTAAGAGAGGAGAAATGTTGGACAAGGATGGAGGAAAGGAAAGACAAAGGAAGGAGATGCACAAGGATGGAGGGGAAGGGAGAGAGGAGAAATGCTGGACGTGGATGGAGGGGAGGTAAGACAGAGGAAGTTCATGCACATGGATGGATGGAGGGGAGGGAAGTGAGGAGAAATGCTAGATATGGATGGAGGAGAAACTGCTGAATTTAAGGGCTGGATCGGAACACTTTGAGGGCAGATACTGAAACTCGAGGAAGGATAGGGACAGGGCTACAGGTGGTAGACAGGACGCATAAGGACACAGGAGGATGGTGGGACATGGTGAGTGAAAAAATATCAAATGGAAAGAAGACACTGCATAAAACAGAAGAAGACACTGGGACCAAAGTGAATAGAAAAACTAAATGAGCAGACAACAAAGGTAGAAAAAAGTATTTTATTCAGAATGTATTAATTGGAATATGTCAGCTTTTGGAAATTTGCACCTGTGATATTTTGCTTGTAAGTTTCCATTTTTCTAGTATTGCTGCATGACGAGCCTAACTTCTTGAGATAACTTTCCAGTTCAGTATTTTGCCTTCATATGTTTTTATTTCTAGTTCCTTGTGTCATATCTGTTGTGTTTTTCATGTGTGATCAAGGTGCAGTATTCTGCTAGTGTGTAGTATTTGCAGCCGTTTTTGTTTTGTTTTTCATTAGGTAGTGTACGGGTGTTTTAGAGCCCGGTGTAATTACAGTGCTGCCTTTCCACGCATAAGGTTATAAGCTCATCCTGTCCTTGGAATTAGTGCTGTTATGGTTTGGTAAGGTTATGAGTGGGTTTTTGTACAAGTTTGTGTATAGTGTTTTGCAGAGGAGAGATTGTGTTGGCCTTACTGAGGTGGCACCAAAACATCAGAAAGGGTATAGAGCCTAAATAATGACACACAGCCTCTTAAAAGATCTACATATAGAGCTTATGCATTTCTAAGGTCTACACTGGCATGGTATGGGAAAGGGGGTGGAGAAATACTACTGGAGAGGAAGAGGGAGTGCTGGGTAAGGAGGAAAGAAGGAAGGAAGGGAGAAAGAGCTGGCTTTTTTGGGAATAACCATAATGTATATGTATGAGATATCTCACACATATTCATTATGGTTATTCCCAAAAAAGCCAGCTCTTTCTCCCTTCCTTCCTCCATATTAGCATATTCATTTGCATATATATATATATATATATATATATATATAGGGTTACCATATGGCTCCAGAAAAAGGAGGACAGATTGAGCCAGTCTAGGTTTTACTTCCATTGCTTTCAATGGAAGCAAAACCTGGACTGGATCAATGTGTTCTCCTTTTTCTGGAGCCATATGGTAACCCTATATATATATGCAAATGAATATGCTAATATGCCCCTCCCCCAAATGAAACTGTCAAACTACGCCCATGCCTGCATACTACAGCCCCCTGGGCCTACCTTGAAGGGCCCTGGTGGTCTAGCGGCCTCTTCGGGGGGGGGGGGGGGACAGGAAAGAACTCCACTCTTTCCTGCTGGCCACCACTGCGTCTTCAAAATGGCTGCCGAGGCTTCCTGCTGCAGGAAGGCTTGGCAGCCATTTTGAAGATGTGGCAGTGCTGGATAGAGCAGCACAGTAGACAGGAAAGAGTGGGGTTCTTTCCTGTCCCCTGAAGAGGCCACTGGACCACCAGGGCACTTCAAAGTAGGCCTGAGGGCTGTAGGGTGAGGTGTTGGGAGAGGCACTGGGCACCCCAAACCCTTGGGCACTGCCCAGTTGCCTGTATGGTCAGTCTGCCCCTGTCTATAATCCAAATGCCAACAAGAAAAAAAAACCACTTAGATTACGAAAACAGCTCTTCTTTACTTCACTGCTGTGTGCACAAGTGGTCTCCAGAGCCCAGCTCATGGAGATTTATTACGTATTGCATCAGGGGATGGGGCAATCACTAAAGCAATCACCACCTTATTTGCACAGAAGTGAAGTGAAGAAGATCAGTTTTCATAAAATAAGTGCTTTGGTTTTTTTTGCTCTTTGGCATTTGGATAAGAAAGAGTATTTAACTTGGACTTTGTGTTTATCTTCACTGAAGCATCATTATCACCTTGCACAAGCTAACAGAGGTTGCTCAATGATTATATGGAAGTGTGAGTCTAAACACTGGTTGTATACATAACTCTGTGTTAATGGCTCAAATATTTGCTATGAAAGCTATGCCAATCTTTATTAATATTATATCATTTTAGATTTTTTCATAGATTTTTTTTCTTTGGCTCCCTTCTCCACCATCGCCAACTCCAGGCTCCGCCCTTTCTGCCTTGCCTCTCCCTATGCTTGGAACAAACTCCCTGAGCCCATACGCACAGCCCCCTCCTTGCCCATCTTCAAATCCTTGCTCAAAGCCCATCTCTTCAATGTCACCTTCGGCACCTAACCATTTCACCTCTATCCAGGAAATCTGGACTGCCCCAATTTAACTGTCTGCACATGTTGTCCATTAGATTGTAAGCTGACTGCACATGTTGTCTTTTAGATTGTAAGCTCCTTTGAGCAGGGACTGTCCTTCTTTGTTAAACTGTACAGCGCTGCATAACCCTAGTAGCGCTTTAGAAATGTTAAGTAGTAGTAGTAGTAATATTTCCAGGATTGTGTTTTTGTGGACTGCATTCCTGTTATGGCACAGCCATGCCCTGTTCTCATGGAGGCGGCACAAAGGTGTATTATTGGAGATCTCGCCGCACTTTATGCATGGAATAGGCTTCCTGAGCCATTACGTCTAGCTCCATCCCTGGCTGCCTTCAAATCCGGGCTAAAGGCCTACCTGTTTGATGCTGCTTTCGACTCCTGACTTGTAACTTTTATCTTATCCTTATGTGCCCTTCTGTCTGTCCTTCCCTTATCCTTTTTGGCCCTGTCTGTTTGTCCTGATTTAGATTGTAAGCTCTTTTGAGCAGGGACTGTCTTTCTTCTTCATGTTCAATTGTAAAGCGCTGCGTACGACTGGTAGCGCTATAGAAGTGATTTATAGTAGTAGTAGTAGTAGTAGAAGCCTGCCCTTGCAGATCAGCAACGCGGCCGCGCAGGCTTCTGTTTCTGTGAGTCTGACGTCCTGCACATACGTGCAGGACGTCAGACTCACAGAAACAGAAGCCTGCGCGGCCGCGTTGCTGATCTGCAAGGGCAGGCTTCTACATGGAATGCTGCTAGCAGAATAGCAACATTAACATTCCATGTAGAATCTCAAATAGTAGCAACATTCCATTTAGAATCATTCCTATGTGTCCTTCTACCCTTATCCTTATTGGTCCTGTCTGTCTGTCCTGATTTAGATTGTAAGCTCTTTTGAGCAGGGACTGTCTTTCTTCTTCATGTTCAATTGTAAAGCGCTGCGTACGACTGGTAGCGCTATAGAAGTGATTTATAGTAGTAGTAGATAGCAAGTCTGCCCTCTGTTTGGTGATTTTGCAATTGTCTCATCCCTGTTCTATAGATTAGAGGTTTGGTTGAACTCCCCACAGGTCCTCCAGGATCTCTCCTCTTTGAGCTTTTTGCATAGTCTGCAGGGCAGTGTTTTGGTACTAGCCTCGGCTCCTTGTGGTCACTGGTGCCCCTATTTCAGGTCTGACTTCTTCTTTAAGCAAGCAAATTAGTTGTCTGTGTTAGTGGATTCACTTTGCATGGGTGACCCTCCCTCAATGCTAATACTGACATCCCATCTGGGAAATCCCAGGATGCTGGGGCATAAAACTAGTACATAAGTACACAAGTATTGCCACACTGGGACAGATCGAAGGTCCATCAAGCCCAGCATCCTGTTTCCAACAGTGGCCAATCCAGGTTACAAATACCTGGCAAGATCCCAAAAAAGTTCAATACATTTTATGCTGCTTATCCCAGAAATAAACAGTGGATTTTCCCCACGTCATTTTAATAATGGTCTATGGACTTTTCCTTTAGGAAGCCATCCAAACCTTTTTTTTAAACCCCGCTAAGCTAACCACTTTTACCACATTCTCTCGTAACAAATTCCAGAGTTTAATTACATGTTGGATGAAGAAAGATTTTCTCCGATTCATTTTAAATTTACTACTTTATAGCTTCATCACATGCCCCTTAGTCCTAGTATTTTTGGAAAGAGTAAACAAACGATTCACGTCTACCCATTCCACTCCACTCATTATTCTATAGACCTCTATCATATCTCCCCTCAGCCGTCTTTTCTCCAAGCTGAAGAGCCCTAGACGCTTCAGCCTTTCCTCATAGGGAAGTCGTCCCATCCCCTTTATCATTTTTGTCACCCTTTTCTGAACCTTCTCTGAACCTTTTTTAACTCTTCTGTCAAAATAAAAATCTTCTAGGTCAGAGAGCACAAGGGAGTGTTAAGGCCTAGTCTTCAAACCAGAATCCCTTGAGTATGTCCCACTTATCTGGGTGGATCTAGCAGGATAATAAGGAAGGTAAAACTTGTGCTTACCTGCTAAGTTCCTTTCTTTGAGTCCTTCCAGACCAGTCCAAGATTCACCTGGGAAAACTATGGTTAGACTTTCTCGGTTACAATTGGCTTCTCAGATGACCTTGTGGCGTTCCTAATAGCGATCTCCAAGTGGGAGTCTCCTGCTGTATTTAACATTGCACTTGAGGCTGTGCCTTGAGGTTGCATGTTGGTATAGACCTGTAAAGCTGCAGTTTGACGTGATACAGGTGGCATTTTGCAGCGCAGTAAGGTAGAACTGCATACTATGGCTGCATTGTGGGGCTGCATTATATTGTGCTGCTCCAGTGCTCTTCCCTCTGCTATTGCTTCTTGTTTATGCTTTAGCTTTGACTAAAGAAGTTGATACATATTTCTTATACTGAATTGTAATACTTTTCAAGTGTTACATAGTAACATAGTAGATGACGGCAGAAAAAGACCTGCATGGTCCATCCAGTCTGCCCAACAAGATAAATTCATATGTGCTACTTTTTATTTGTACCTGTATTTGTACCAGCACTATCCCTGCCTCCCAACCACCAGCCCCGCCTCCCACCACCGGTTCTGGCACAGACCGTATAAGTCTGGCCACCACCATTCCCGCCTCCCAACTACCAGTCCCACCTCCCACCACCAGCTCTGGCACAGACCGTATAAGTCTGCCCAGCACTATCTCCGCCTCCCAACCACCAGCCCCGCCTCCCACCACCGGCTCTGGCACAGACCGTATAAGTCTGCCCAGCACTATCCCCGCCTCCCAATCACCAGCCCCGCCTCCCACCACCAGCTCTGGCACAGACCGTATAAGTCTGCCCAGCACTATCCCCGCCTCCCAACCACCAGCCCCGCCTCCCACCACCAGCTCTGGCACAGACCGTATAAGTCTGCCCAGCACTATCTCCGCCTCCCAACCACCAGCCCCACCTCCCACCATCGGCTCTGCCACCTAAACTTGGCTAAGCTCCCAAGGATCCATTCCTTCTGAACAGTATTCCTTTATGTTTATCCCATGCATGTTTGAATTCTGTTACCGTTTTCATCTCCACCACCTCCCGCGGGAGAGCATTCCAAGCATCCACCACTCTCTTCGTGAAAAAGTACTTCCTGACATTTTTCTTGAGTCTGCCCCCCCCCCCCCCCTTCAATCTCATTTCATGTCCTCTCATTCTACCGCCTTCGCATCTCCCGAAAAGATTCGTTTGCGGATTAATACCTTTCAAATATTTGAACGTCTGTATCATATCACCCCTGTTTCTCCTTTCCTCCAGAGTATACCTGTTCAGGTCCGCAATTCTCCCCTCATACGTCTTGTAACGCAGATCTGCTTCATCAATAGGATACTGGCAAGTTTCAGGGCTGCACCACACTTCATACTTGTGATGACATCACTAAAAGCTCAGTGTTCTCTGCCTCCACCTGCAGGTAGGGGGGTATAGCCCATTCATATGAACTGGTCAGCAGGAATCAAGGAACCAAAATTAGATGGTAAGAACAAATTTCACCTTCTGCATTAACTGATCTGGAAACTGTTGGCAATACCCCCCAATAACTGATGTGAGTTAATATTAGCAATTAACATCATGGTAACTGCAAAATCTTGCCATATTTTAGTAAATACGGCCTTCAGAGGCAATTTAGAAAGGCATTTCTGTACATAAAACAGAACGTTTTGTGAAGAAATGGGACTTTTCAAAATTGCCCAACAGATACACTAATTGGTGTACAGAAGGAGTTCTCAACCCACACCTTGAGTTATATCCAGCCAGTCAAATTTTCAGGATATCCACTATGAAAACACACGAGATATCTGCATTTTTATGTACATCTATCTCATTCATATTCATTTTGGATATCCTAAAACTCTAACTGGCTAGGTGAAAACCATCACTGTACAGCTAATACATATGTAAATGTACATGCATACCAAGGAGGTGTTGTGGGAGGTGAGATTGGGGCCAACAGTGCGCTTACACAAATATTTTGGATTTCCAAAAGTATGCTTGCAGATTTTGATAGAAAAAGTACCCACATCAATAGCAGGTGCAGGTTTGAGCATATTAGATATAACATATTAGAAACTGGAGTGGAGTGGTCCCGGTGGACTGGAGAAGGGCGGATGTGGTTCCTTTGCACAAGAGTGGAAGTAAGGAGGAGGTTGGGAATTACAGACCTGTCAGTCTGACCTCAGTAGTGAGTAAGCTAATGGAAGCGCTTCTAAAGAGGAGGATTGTAAGATTTCTTCAACTACATGGAATGCGGGACCCGAGGCAGCATGGCTTCACTAGTGGCAGGTCGTGTCAGACGAATCTGACTGTCTTCTTCGACGGGGTGACCAAACAGTTTATTTATTTATTTATTGCATTTGTATCCCACATTTTCCCACCTCTTTACAGGCTCAATGTGGCTTACAATGCATCATGAATGGTGGAAATATATAAGAAAATAGACATTTAGAATTACAGAAGGATCTTGGGTAGGATGATAATGATAAAATATGATAGTAGCATAACAAGCAGATATTATAAGATGTGGGAGGGGTGCTTGATGTGACATACTTGGATTTCAGCAAAGCCTTTGGCATGGTTCCGCACAGGCGACTGATAAATTGAGTGCCCTCAGTGTGGGACCTAGAGTAACTGATTAGGTAAAAAATTGGTTGAATGGTAGGAGACAGAGGGTGATGGTAAATGGAGCTTGCTCTGAAGAAAAGGAGGTCGTCAGTGGAGTACCGCAGGGATCAGTCCTGGGGCTGGCTCTTTTTAACGTCTTTGTGAGCGACATTGCGGAAGGGCTGTCTGGTAAGGTTTGTCTCTTTGCGGATGATACTAAACTCTGCAACAGGGTGGACACCCTGGAGGGTGTGAATGACATGAGGAAGGACCTAGTGAAGCTGGAGGAATCCTCCGATATTTGGCAACTAAGGTTTAATCCCAAAAAATGCAGGGTCATGCACTTGGGTCGCAAGAATCCGAGGGAACAGTACAGTATAGGGGGTGTAGTGCTTCAGTGTGCGAAGGAAGAGCGGGACTTGGGGGTGATTGTGTCTGACGACCTTAAACCTTTCAAACAGGAAGAAAAAATGACGGCCAAAGCCAGAAGGATGCTTGGGTGCATAAAGGGAGGCATGACCAGCAGAAAAAGGAGGTGATAGTGCCATTGTATAAGTCTCTGGTGAGGCCTCATTTGGAGTACTGCGTGCAGTTCTGGAGACCGCACCGACAGAAAGATATAAACAGGATGGAGTCAGTCCAGAGGGCAGCTACGAAATTAGTAAGCGGTCTTGAATGCAAAAATTATAGGGAGAAGCTTATGAACCTCAACATGTATACGCTGGAAGAGAGGAGGGAGAGAGGAGACATGATAGAAACGTTTAAATATCTCAAGGGCATTTATGTACATGAAGAGAGCCTTTTCCAAATGAAGGAGAGCTCTGGTATGAGGGGGCATACAACAAAGTTAAGAGGGAATAGGCTTAGGAGTAACCTAAGGAAGTATTATTTCACAGAAAGGGTGGTGGAGGCATGGAATGGCCTCCCGGTGGAGGTGGTGGATTCTAGGACTGTTCCAGAATTTAAAAAGGCATGGGATAAGCATGTGGGATCGCTTAGGAACAGGTAGAATTGGGGGTTACAGAGGATGGGCAGACTGGATGGGTCATATGGCCTTTATCTGCCGTCATGTTTCTAAAATAAAAACCAGTGTGCATCCATTTTGGGCCTGAGACCTTACTGCCACCCATTGACTTAGCAGTAAGGTCTCACTTACTACCCGGGTGGTAGGTATGCAGCGCCTGCCCACTGCCATTTACCGCCGGGTCAGCACCACACAGTAGAAAATAGAAAATATTTTCTACCGCGTATTTTTGGCACACACGCCAAATTCAGAATTACCACCCGGGGCACTTGATAGCTGGGCGGTAATGCCAATTTGGCGCATGCTGGACACGCGTAGGCCCTTACATGCCCCCAAGTAATCTTACTTGAAAATTGGAAACACAAAATAATCATTTCAAATAACATATTAGGAAAACAGCTCAAGCTTCTTAGTCCACAATATAAAGGCAGGGCCAAACAAGAAATACAAAGAAAGGAAAAAGTAAGAAACTGCTAAAGGATAGAGCATATATAATATAATTTGGTTACTTTAATCACATTATTATTATTAGATGTTATACCTTGACCTTGATCTCATTTACCAATATGAATTATTTATTTATTTACTTCTGCTCTACCTGATATTTTTAATGCACCTTAATTGTAACAATACTCTGAATTTCTCATTCCATTAATGGTGATCGCCATTGCGGCATTGCGCAATTGCGGCATAGTGTGCTGCTGCGGCTAGGAAAGCGAATAGAATGTTGGGTGTTATTAGGAAGGGTATGGAGTCCAGGTGTGCGGATGTTATAATGCCGTTGTATCGCTCCATGGTGCGACCGCACCTCGAGTATTGTGTTCAGTACTGGTCTCCGTATCTCAAAAAAGATATAGTAGAATTGGAAAAGGTACAGCGAAGGGCGACGAAAATGATAGTGGGGATGGGACGACTTTCCTATGAAGAGAGGCTGAGAAGGCTAGGGCTTTTCAGCTTGGAGAAGAGACGGCTGAGGGGAGATATGATAGAAGTGTATAAAATAATGAGTGGAATGGATCGGGTGGATGTGAAGCGACTGTTCACGCTATCCAAAAATACTAGGACTAGAGGGCATGAGTTGAAGCTACAGTGTGGTAAATTTAAAACGAATCGGAGAAAAGTTTTCTTCACCCAACGTGTAATTAGACTCTGGAATTCGTTGCCGGAGAACGTGGTACGGGCGGTTAGCTTGACGGAGTTTAAAAAGGGGTTAGATAGATTCCTAAGGACAAGTCCATAGACCGCTATTAAATGGACTTGGAAAAATTCCGCATTTTTAGGTATAACTTGTCTGGAATGTTTTTACGTTTGGGGAGCGTGCCAGGTGCCCTTGACCTGGATTGGCCACTGTCGGTGACAGGATGCTGGGCTAGATGGACCTTTGGTCTTTCCCAGTATGGCACTACTTATGTACTTATGTACTTATGTACTAATGTTGCTACTATTGGAGATTCTACATGGAATGTTGCTATTCCACTAGCAACATTCCATGTAGAAGGCTGCGTAGGCTTCTGTTTCTGTGAGTCTGACGTCCTGCACGTACGTGCAAGACGTCAGACTCACAGAAGCAGAAGCCTGCGCGGCCACATTGGGGTTAGATAGATTCCTAAAGGACAAGTCCATAGACCGCTATTAAATGGACTTGGAAAAATTCCGCATTTTTAGGTATAACTTGTCTGGAATGTTTTTACGTTTGGGGAGCGTGCCAGGTGCCCTTGACCTGGATTGGCCACTGTCGGTGACAGGATGCTGGGCTAGATGGACCTTTGGTCTTTCCCAGTATGGCACTACTTATGTACTTAATGTGAGCCACATTGAGCCTGCAAATAGGTGGGAAAATGTGGGATACAAATGCAGCAAATAAATAAATAAATAAGACTACAGATTCTACAGCCAGTTCGTGCTAACTAGGAGGAGCAGTCCCCACCCTTTCCAATTCCCCATGCCCCCCCCCCAAAAAAAAAAAAGTCTTGCAACTGTTTTGGATCAAGGAAGACATCATTTTTACCAAAAACGTTAAACAACATTTAGCAGGAAATTTCAGAAGGTAGCACCCAGGGACAGGATTCTTGTCTTAAAAGCCAAGAACTCTTTCCTGTGCCTCTGTTGGGCATATTTTCAAAGCACTTAGCCTTCCAAAGTTCCATAGAAACCTATAGATAGATAGATCAGGAAATATACAAATAGTAGATCCAAAACATTGCTCTTGTAAATGGCGGAAGTAGAGACGTAATATATCATTCCTATCGTGGCAGGGGTGACAGGGGCCGTCGCACAGGAGCCCACACTCCTAGGGTCCCTGCATCTCTAGCACATCTATCCTCCTGCCTCGGAACTCCTCCCTGCTCTGTACCTTAATGTTCATCCACATTTCAGTAGAGAGCATCAGGCAGAGGCAGCAATTTTCATATCCCGTCAGCTGCCGAACTCAGTCTCCTTGCTGCTGCTGCATCCCGCCCCCATTTGATGTCACTTCCTGCTTCCACAAGGGCGGGATTTAGCAGCGAGGAGGCTCTGGGCTCGGCAGCTGAAGGGATATGAAAATCGCTGCCGTTGTCTGCCGCTCTCTACTGAAACATGCACATCAAGGTGGGGTTCAGAGAACTCTAAACCTCCTTTTAAACTCTGATAAATTATGGCTTATGGTGGCAGGCAGGGGGCGAGGAGGCGCGGGCTGGGGAGTGCAGGCAGGGGGTGTGGAGGCACGGGCAGGGGGCGCAGGTGTGGGTGGGGGCACGGGCGCAGGTGAGGGGGCGGGTGCAGGTGGGGGGACCCCACTGAACTGGTCTGCACAGGGCCCTGCAATTGCTAACCTTGGCAGAAGAAACTATAGAACTTTAAAGTTCCTTTTTTCTTTTTCATCTGGAGATGAACCAAAACTAGTAGGCTTGCTTATGTTAATTGGAAATCAACCTAAAAAGAAGTCATCCTTATGTATTAAGAGAGACTGTTCTATTTTAGTCTCTGCCCTTCACACACACACCATAGACGGGAGCAGCCAGGCTCCACATCTGATAAACCCTGAGATCCTTGAACTGATACAGAGCAATCACTTCTCCAAGAAACAGGGGGAAAGGTAAGAACCAGCAGGGCATGCTTCTGATATAATCCACCAAGCTCATCATAAACCAGAGTTCAGGGTTTAAATCATGAGAGAACGGGAACATCAGAACAGCAGAATTATCTGCTGATGTGGTCAGAGGTGCAAGCAAAACACTGTACAGTCCATGACACACCTCTTCCATATCTTTATAGCTTCTAATAAGTGAAAACGGAATTGATTAGATGCATACAGTTACCATTAGGCCTTGCCAATCATGGCATCTGATTTAGCACAACGGAAGGTGAAAAGTTTTAACTCTTTCAATACTGCAAAACTAATACAGACAAAAGAAAACAAGGTAACTGTATTCACACTGACAATTTTTACTATTAAGGTAATGGCACACATCTTAAGATATTTGAAGCAGAATTGTGTTTAAGATTTGTTCTGTTTTTATGTACTGTACAGAAATATTGTTGCCCAATATTCAAGAAATGGACGTAGGTTTTATAATTTTAAGAAAGTTACTGTGTTATTCTAAGATTCAAGTAAGGCATAAGGGTACTGTCTGTCTGTCCTCAGATTCTAAGACAGGGCCGCCAAGAGGGGGGAGGCGGGGGGGGGGCAAAATTCCCCAGGCCCAGGCCTCCAAGGGGGGTCCGGCGCCGCAGTCCCCTCCACCCGTCCCCCTCCGTCCACCACCGGGCGGGGCCCCCCCTGAATTCAAATCATAGCGCCTCACCTCGACCTTGCTCCATTTGAAAGAAGCACACCAGCGGCAGTCTGCAGATCGCCTCCCTTCAGGCCTTCCCTCCCTGTGTCCCGCCCTAGTCTGACGTAACTTGCGCAAGGGCGGGACACAGGGAGGGAAGGCCCAAAGGGAGGTGATCTGCAGACTGTCTCTGCTGCGCTTCTTTCACACAGAGTGAGGTCGAGGTGAGGCGCTATGATTTGAATTCAGGGGGGCCCGGCCCGGTGGTGGATGGAGGGGAGCGACGATGATGACGACCTCGGGGGGGGGGGGGGGGGGGGGCTGGGCCCAGTCCAGTCTCTCAGCAGCCCTGTTCTAAGATTATAGAACCATGATTATGATACAGACGTTCAACTATTTGAAAGGTATTAATCCGCAAACCAATCTTTTCCGGAGATGGGAAGGCGGTAGAACGAGAGGACATGAAATGAGATTGAAGGGGGGCAGACTCAGGAAAGATGTCAGGAAGTATTTTTTCACAGAGAGGGTGGTGGACGCTTGGAATGCCCTCCCGTGGGAGGTGGTGGAGATGAAAACGGTAACGGAATTCAAACATGCGTGGGATATGCATAAAGGAATCCTATGCAGAAGGAATGGATCCTCAGAAGCTTAGCTGAAATTGGGTGGCGGAGCAGGTGGGGGGAAGAGGGGTTGTTGGTTGGGAGGCTAGGATAGGGGAGGGCAGACTTATACGGTCTGTACCAGAGCCGGTGATGGGAGGCGGGACTGGTGGTTGGGAGGCGGGAAATACTGCTGGGCAGACTTATATGGTCTGTGCCCTGAAAAAGACAGGTACAAATTCAAGGTAAGGTACAAATTCAAGGTAAGGTATACACATATGAGTTTATCTTGGGCAGACTGGATGGACCATGCAGGTCTTTTTCTGCCGTCATCTACTATGTTACTATGTTACGAGAGAAGGAAATGCATTCAGGCCATATATTTATCTTAGGAATACTCTTCTGGAAATGAGCTTTCTACGAACAACTTTTACCTCAGACTTTAGTATTTCATTGCAGCTGACTTGTAGTTGGTTACACAGAAACAAACTAGACGATGGCAGAAAAAGACTAAGAGATCCTTTTACTGAGTCACGGTAAAAAGTGGCTTGCGGTAGTGTAGGCGCGTGTATTGGGTGTGCGCCAGGCCAGTTTTTACCACATCTACAAAAAAAGTGACTTTTTTTTTTAATAGGACAGGAAAAGGGCCTGCGGTAAAAATGAAACCAGGCCATGCCCAAAACCGGCCTGATCCCTTAAATGCCACCCATCGATCTAGCGGTAAAGACTCATGTGCTACACATGCAGTGACCAGTCGGCGCACGCCAAGTGCCAATTAGAACCTGAACTGGCCTGTGTTGGAGGAAATATAAATATTTCATCCATGCATTATGGGCATGTGCCAAATCTGAAATTACCGCCAGGAGGGCGCGCTGACCTGGCGCTAGTCTCATTTGGGTGCACGTTGCGCACACACAGAGCCTACCATGGCTTATAAAATGGCCTCTAAGGGGTGGAATTCTCTAAATTCTACTCTAAAATTGGCACCAGAAAAAAATCAGTGCATATAAGTACATAAGTAATGCCATACTGGGAAAAGACCAAAGGTCCATCGAGCCCAGCATCCTGTCCCCGACAGCGGCCAATCCAGGCCAAGGGCACCTGGCAAGCTTCCCAAACGTACAAACATTTTATACATGTTATTCCCGAAATTGTGGATTTTTCCCAAGTCCATTTAGTAGCGGTCTATGGACTTGTCCTTTAGGAAACCATCCAACCCCCTTTTAAACTCTGCCAAGCTAACCGCCTTCACTACGTTCTCCGGCAACGAATTCTTTATAGAATCGCACTTAGTGCCAGTTCCCGAATTTGACTTTTGACTTACACCTGCTGAAACCTGTTTACTAAGCCATGCTAGAGGCACGTTAGCATTTTTAGTGCATGCTAAGGATTAGCATGCTAACCTTGTAGACGCCTATAATATTCCTGTGGGTGTCTACGAGGTTAGCGCATACTAAATTTTAGCATGCGCCAAAAAATGCTAGCGCACCTTCGCAGTGGCGTTCCTAGGTCGGCTGCAACTTGGGGTGGATCGCCACTGCGCACCCCCCCCCCCCCCCCGGGAGTGTACAGGTTTACAAGATAACATAAAATGGAAAACAGCTGAATATCCTATATAATAAATAGCACCTCCAACATTCTGAAGCTGACTCTGTGGCACTGTGGCAGTGTAGGGTTCGTAAGTCTGTAGTTCAGCATTTCATTGGCTCTCACTGTCAACGAAGAACCAATCAGACAGAACGGAACTTGGAGGAGGGAAGTGGAGTGGATTGAATCTCTAACAAACAATCATATACAGGGAGGTAGGAACATCAGTGGAGGCAAGTGCACAGAACGGAAGGGAAGACAAACATTTAATCACTTTGTCACTCAAACACACACACACACACCCACACAGACATCACACACACACACACTCAGTCACTCTGTGTATCTCTCTCTTACACTGTCTGTAAAACACACTGTCACTCTGTCTCTCACATAGGCAACTGTATGTTGCATTCTCACGAGTAAGGACCTCTTGTGATGTGATTGTTAAACTGATCGAAGGGCCTGAGCAAGGAAAACTTTTACCACATTGTAGCACAGTTTACACAAAAAAAAAAAAAAAAAAAGTATACAAAGAAATCTTACACATTCTGCGTGACTGATCCAAGATGGCGTCTTGAGCTGATGTGCGTGAAGCAGGCTCCTTTCCCCGGTGAAACGCTGCACATTCGAGTTCCATGGACCCGTAATGGGGAAGAGGAAAGGGAAACCCAATTCGTCTACCTCCACAGGCAGGGTGAATCCCACTCCCGCGCCAGATGACACTCGAGGAATCGGGACTGCGAACGCGGGGAACTGGAGCGGTCACTTCGGGTGGTCCGGAAGATCTTTCTGACCAAAGCACCGAAGGAGTCTCGTTGAGCCCTCCTTCATTAACAGCGCCCCCAAGACCAGGAATGGAAAGACCGGCAGCGAGTGAACAGCGCGCAGAACCCGGAAGTCGGACCCCTGCGGCTGAATGTGGAGACCCCGCAGCCTCGTCGACGCCAGAGGGAACACCAAGCCAGGCAGGTTTTCTGTCGGAGAGAAGCTCAGGCGTGCCTTCCTTAGGTTTTGAGAAATCCAACGTCTGTTACACTGGAAACAGTATGGGAAGCAATTCAAGCTGTGAACAACACCTTGCAGCAAATCTCAGGTACTTTAAGGGGAGAAGTGGCTGAACTAAAACAGGCCCAAGTAGGGGTGACAAACAAACTTGCAGAGCAAACAAACAAGATGGAAGTTTTTGATAAGGACTTGAAATCAGTTAATTCCTCAACCTTAATGTTAATTAAAGATAGTAACCTCCAACAGCGCAAGATAGAATATCTAGAGAACCAGATTAGAGGTAATAATCTGTGTTTTCTAAATTTTCCCAAATCTCCTCTCATTCCAGCTCTAGAGATGTTAAAAAAGTATGTTAGAGAAATATTGGGAGTCCCTGTTGAGGGTTTCCCACCTATTACCAGGTTACAATATATCTCTGGTACCGGGGGGGGGGGGAGAGAATTACCAAATGAATCACAAGTTGCTTTAAATCTAACTGACTTTTTAGAGAACTCCATGGAGGTTATTACAGAGAGAACAACACTGTTGGTCACATTTGCTCTGCAACTTGACCGCAATAATATATTCAAGCTTTACTTCCGCCACATGAATTCTCCCTTCCTTGGATCAAAAGTGCAGATTTTTCCAGATCTTTCTAGAGACACTCAAAGAAGAAGAAAACATTTTCTTTTGTTAAAAGAGAGAGTTCTTCGAGTTGGAGGGACTTTTATGTTAAGATTTCCTTGTAAATGTTATGTTTCTTTTAATTCCACGAATTATAGTTTCTTTGATCCAGGGAAATTGACTGAATTTATTACCTCTAAAGAATAATGCTGCAATAGTTTAGGATTGCAAGTGCTTATACCCGGCTGTGATCTCAACAGCTCCTTCAGCTCATGTTTTCTTTCTTTATATTGAGCATAAATATTACCTAGATCTTGGATCTATTATTGTGGACTAAATAATTGGAAATTTTCCTGGTTACCTATTTCCTATTTTGATATATTTTTTCTGTTATCTGGATTTATGTTATATTGCATAAATGTAAATGTATTTAATTTATAAATAAAAAATAAAAAAAATAAAAAATCTTACACATGTAAACAACAATTATATTCAGAATACAACCGTGGAAACATTAATGGCAGGAACTCATTACATTGCTAGCGCCCGTTTCATTGCATTAAGAAACGGGCCTTTTTTACTAGTAGTATATAAAGAGGAGGACAATAAAAAGTGGGTAAGTAAGATGGGTAAGGGAGGAAGGTGATAGAGGTAGGGAGTGGGAAGAGGGTGTAAATTGGATAGTGTGTTGTTAATTAAGGAAGAATGCATAATGATGATTGGAAGAGGGATGAGTACAAAAAGGGTAAATGAGGAAGCATATTTCAGGTTCAGTCATATAGTCAAATCCGGGTAGCGCAGGTGGATTTCTGATTTAAGTCAAGTCATTTGTGTAGGCTCGCTTGAAGAGGTAAGTTTTTAGCAGCTTCCGGAAGGGTAAGTGGTCATTGACTATTCGAATCGGTCTTGGTAAGGCGTTCCAGAGCTTGCTGCCCATAACGGAGAAATTGGATGCATAATAAGCATTATCAGCACTAATTGGCATTAATTACGATTTATGCGCAGAATTCGCTAAGCATATTCTGTGGCATGGTGCGTGTTAAGTCCAAGTTGCATAGTTAGGGTTTGGAATGGGTGTTTCTAAAATCTATGTGCATTATTATAGAATACACCTGCTCTGCCCCTAATGTAGGCGTTGGGATTTACACCAAGTAAAACATAATCTAAATGAACACAACCAAATTTGGTCACATGGAGATGCACTCGGCGTATTCTATATACTGCATGGAAATTTAAGCCTATTCTATACAACTTAGGCGTACTTTACAGAATACGCCTAGGTGTATTTTTTTCCCGGGTGGATTTTTCAAATGCCATGTATAGAATTTAGCCCAAAATGTTTTTGATAGTCTCCTGCTGATTTGCTGAAGTGCATTTGTAATATTGTTTAATTTTATGAAGAATATTAAACGATTGCATGATTGGGTGAGGGCACCGAATTAGCCTCTTTCTCCAGGTTGTAAAGCATCTCGCTATGGACTCTCCCTTAACCTCTCCAGCCTCCTCTTCCCCAACCTCCTTCCACCTCAACACGTTGAAGACCATTCAAAAATACGGTGACACAGCAGTTCGTTCTTCCACATATTTGCCCTCTAAGGTCCTCCTGTCCAATGCTATATCAAACTAAAGCTTATGGTGAGCCCCTGCTGCAGGTGCCCAGGGGCATTGGCATTTCTTTTGGCTATCTCCACTGGCTTATTGAACTTTTTTTTTTTACAGTTGGAAAACTTTATTGAAGACATAATGAAAAACACAAGCTAATGAAAATACACAAAAGCTCCAAATGAAAATAAATCCTCCTCCCCCCCACCCACCCCCACCGCAAACCCAATAACTATAAAATGATGTGCTGTCAACAATCTCTGCATAAACTTTCCTCCCTCCCAAGGATGTCACCCAACCATCCAATAAATCAACAAGCCAAGGAAAGAAGGCCACAAGCAACAAGAGAATCAGTTACTTTTGGTAACGTTGCATACCTCCTTGTCTGTCTGATGTACATCTGTACCTCATCCTCCTTTCCCCATCAGTTTTTGCTTCCTTAGATTTCAGCACCCTAAACGCATGACTCTGCAACAGAGCGGAGGAGTGGCCTAGTGGTTAGGGTGGTGGACTTTGGTCCTGGGGAACTGAGTTTGATTCCCACTTCAGGCACAGGCAGCTCCTTGTGATTCTGGGCAAGTCACTTAACCCTCCATTGCCCCATGTAAGCCGCATTGAGCCTGCCATGAGTGGGAAAGCATGGGGTACAAATGTAACAAAAAAATATTCACCAGAGAGCCACTTCATTTTATTCATTGTACAAAGTCAAATTGACCATTCTAGTTAGAAAATAAAAGTGATGCATGGCATAATGTCAGTGCCAACTAAAGAACTAAGCATGTGGTGTGGAAGCTCAATAATATCCAAAACAATCCCATGACAAATGACTATGCTTACATGGAAAAAGCCTTAAAGAGCTCTGAGATCAAACATCAATCCCACGGAGCTTAAGCAGACACAATGGTCTTCTCTTCATCATAGGCAAAAAACCCTGATGCCAGGTAGTACGCTGCCGTGGAGAGCTGTGCGAGTGTCCTATTTGCAGCCTGAAACCCTGAAGAAGCAGCGAAACGCTGGCCACTGTCTGCTCAGGGCAGCAAGTGAAGGACCGCACAGCGGAGAGCAGAGAGCAGCATCCAATGAACATTACTCAACAAAGATAAGTGTAATAAGTGTATATTGGATAGCGTGGTATGCTCCAGTGGTGATCTACGTACAGAAGACATATTACTTCTTTAAAATAGCACAAATTTTTCTTAAATTTGTCTTCTGACCACAGAAAATAAAGTTTTTTCAGATCTGTGGCATCAGGGTTTTTTTTGCCTATGATGAAGAGAAGACCATTGTTTCTGCTTAAGCTCCGTGGGATTGATGTTTGATCTCGAAGCTCTTTGAGGCTTTTTCCCTGTAAACCTAGTCATTTGTCATTTTTTGTGGATTGTTTGAGTGTTTTGGATAATGTCAGTCCCTAAATCAGAAAACTCACCGTTCACATTATACAAATACAAATATTGTATTATGTAGAACTTTTACTCAATATATTTGTATCATGGATCTCGGAGTAATAAGTTTCTACTGTACCTACTGGTCATAAAAAATATGTAAAGGGGTAGACAATATAAATAAGGTTGAAACAGCTATTCGTTTCCCAATCATTCTGCACTCTATTTCCAAGAGCAAATCCTGGGTTAAGATAAGATGAGTAACTTATTAAGACTTGTTTATCTTGTGTACCTCATACACACCCCAGTCCAGCCTCCCAGTCTCTTCCTGGAGCTCCTCCCCATAGCACCATGGACCTGGTACCAGCCTCCCCTGTGATTGGTTGTCAGCCAGACGTGCCTCCAAGGCCGCAAAGCTGGAGAAGGACAAGGGGGACTGATACTGTTAAGGACCTGTGATAGCTTAGAGGTAGAATACCAGGGAGAAGAGGAGGAACATGGGAGGAAGGGAGGAGGGACTGCTCCGCACCTAGAGAAGATTCTCTCTCTGTATTGGTTGGAACAAACATATGTAGCAGTCATACTGAAACAGCAGCTCCAGGTTAAAACCTTTCAGATTCACTTGGCAGTTCAAAAGATGAAATTACCCCTTTTTTTTGTTTTGGCTTTTACTGTCATTCTGTGGTATGACTAGTTGCTTTGACTCATGTTTTGTAAGGAAGGTACTCCTGGTTCAGAAGAGGTCAGCTTCACAAAAAAGTTTCCCTTCTAGCCAAGGGTCACCTGAGCCGCCAAGGGGCTGACATGTTTAGGTCATTTTGGGAATGGGGCTCAGGAGAGAAAATGCTGGAAGAGATTATAAGTTTGGAAAAAAGAAGCCAGCAGATCAATATAACATCAGAAAGATTTTATTGAAGATACCGTATGTAAACAAATTGCCCGACACAGGCCGTGTTTCCAGGTTTGACAGCAGTGCATCTGCTTGCGTTGTGTTAAGAGTCACATCATTTTAGGCATCTGCTGTATGAGCTGGTTTTTTCCAATCTATTATACACCACAAGTTTTCCATTTTTAGAGTTGCTCCTTTCAGAAGGTTTCAAATTAGCCCCTGACGCAGCCCTTGGTGGGCGAAACACGGCCTGTGTTGGGCAATTTGTTTACATACGGTATCTTCAATAAAATCTTTCTGATGTTATATTGATCTGCTGGCTTCTTTTTCCATATTGGATTTTGCAGATCGTTTGCCTTGTTGTTTTTTATATATTATAAGTTTAACGGTATGTTAATGGATTTGAATGAGCTTACAGCACTGACTGTTTAAGAAATGAGAATACCCTAGGGCAAAGTTTCTCAACCCAGTCCTCGGGGGAACTCCCAGCCAGTCTGGTTTTCAAGATAGTCACAGAAAATATGCATGAGGTAAATTTTCCTGCACTGACTCCATTGTATGCAAATCTATCTTATATGTATCCATCCTGAATATCTTCAAAGCCAGACTGGCTTGGGATTCCTGAGGACTGAATTGAGAAAACCTGCAAAACTTTCCCAGCTAAACTATAACTAAACGTGGGTTCTTGCAGTTGCTCTATAACTTATTCCAGCTGGCTTGTAATAAAAATCTGGGCCAACATTTTTTTATCATCAGCCAGCCCTATAGTTCCAGAATTCCTGCAGTTAGCCCCACCTTCTGAGTGGATGGAACTGTACTTAGCCTTTGATCTCATGCATCATTGTGTACCTGAGATGTACATCAGACAACATTAATACAAAATCTGTCGTATGTTATTATCTCCCTACCAACTTACTGTTCTGTTGATGCCAGATGACCTACAGAATCCAAGTTTTATTTGCAAATTAATATAAGACGACTTAGAATTCATTTTTACATATGCAGTTCCTCTCCTATGGCCTCACGAATTTTGGGGCTACTCTGGAGGTGAGCTGCCAGTCCATTCTGCTGCACAGGGGTTTATTTATTTATTTAGGATTTTGCTCACACCTGTTCAGTATTAGCTCAAGGTGAGTTACATTCAGGTACACTGGGTATTTCTCTGTTCCTGGAGGGCTCACAATCTAAGTTTGTACCTGAGGCGATGGAGGCTTAAGTGACTTACCCAAGATCACAAGGAGCAGCCGTGGGATTTGAACTGGCCACTCCTTCAATTGGACTCAGCCTCAAACTGGCTCAATTTCTTCAATAGATAAAAACAAAGTGAATTAATGTAGATTTCTCAGGAGATGAAAATATATCCTTCATCTTGCATTCACAAGCTACACTCTCTCATGATCCCCTTGCTCCTCACTGGTAGGATCTCCTAAATGGATTGACTCTCGGACACCCTAGTATCTGATTTCTTTGTCTCTGTTTGTTACACTGCTGGACAGTCTCCTCTCCTTTCATCTCCTTGGCAGTGGTATAGCTACAGGTAGCTTTGGGGGCCCAGCCCCCCCCCCCATTCCAGCCTCAGGCCCCCCAACCCTGATGGCCAGTCAAGTGCCTATGTTTTAGGCACTACTGGCTGCTCTTCTGCTCCCTGCATCTCTGTCCTGCTCTCTGCACCACTTTCCTTCAATTTTCTGGGCTGCCTTCGGTGGCCTGGAAACTTACCCTCTGCTACAATTTCCTGTCCCTCCTAGGTGGGACGCTGCAACAGAGGGAGAGCTTCCAGGGCCACCTCACTGACGCTGCCATTGACCCAGAAAACTGAAGAAGAACATTGGTGCACAGAGCAAGAACAGGAGACGTCAAAAAGCTGAAGCCAATTAGGTTGATCTCCCTTTCCCTCTCCGCCGCACAGCTGTCGGTTATCCCAGTTCACCCAAAACAAAGCAAGCAAACTTATGAGCTGCTCTATCCATGTTGTTTTCCTTTATTGTTGGTAACATTTTTATTTGATTTTGCTTATATTTTCAAATGTGCCAACTTTGTAGCATGCGGATTTACACAGGGGAAGTATAGAGTAATTAGTTCTAAATTGTAAATCATTGTGTCATTTGTAGGGGCTGGTTATAGGGACCACTTGTATTCGTGCAGGGGTGTTTTCACCAAGTGAAGGACCGCCAAAACAGACATCATGTTATGAGTATCAGGTGCTTAACAATCAGACTTACTGTTTATAAGTACAATTTTAAAAAAATACATTAATTAGGTTGAGACCTGGGAGCATTTAACATCTTTATTTCCTCTGCCTACATCAAAAGAAAACGATGGCATGTGGGTACTTGCTCCTTTTGTTTTGTGGATTGCAGAGATATATTATGAAAATGCACTTGCCTTTTTATTACTACTATTTCACAGAGAGGTATTGAATAATGAGGGAAGGGCTTCCTTCATGCAGAAAATCTGTGCAGAGTCAGTCTGAATGTGGCAACATTGTCCAGTTCAGCACACTGTTGGCCACCAAGTGCATACAAAGTTAATTATGTTCAGTGAAAAATAAATCTGTTGGCTCAGACTGCTTGCTATGAGAATATTCCATCACTGTTTCATTATTGCTAGCAAGTATTACATATTAAGGGTATTTGCTTTAAACTTTGTTTTAATTCGTTTATCCCAAAAGTGAACATTAAGGGTGATTGAACAAGCTTTGTTTTAAACCCAAAGGTGAACCTTAAGGGTGATTGAACAATTAGGTATAAACTGTGTTGTTTCTGACTACTTGTTTAAGACTGCTTTGGGTCCTGCTAATCTGTACATTTGCTGTCTAGAATTTTGGAAGGTGGAAATGAGAAAATAAAAATTAAGATTTGGATGTACTCTGTTGTTTACTTTTGCATTGTGTGTATAGATGCCTGTTCTGGTGTGTGCATATTTATATGGCTATGATTCCTGAACATGCGGCATCATTAAAGGACAGACTTTTAAATGCCCAGTTGGGTATATATGTTAATCTCAATTTTGTTAAATGTTTATATTTCTTATAAAGTAAAGTTGAGGTATATGTCCCTCTGCAGTAATTATTTTCCAGGATACTGTGATGTTTGTTGAGAGGTTGACCAGACTCAAGTCTACTATAATGGTAAAGTTTACGTTATGGGATAATGCAACTTCTTTTAAAAATGTCAGTGTGGTCGGTCATGTGACGCCATGGTCGTGAGAAGCCGCTGGTGAGAGCTTCTCCGACCCCTGAATTCTCCCTCTGAGTCTGTACAGCGAATCGGCTTCCTCAGTTGTACTAATTTTTGATTAAAAACCCAGTGGGACATAGTTGCACCCGAGTTGAGGTATTGGACGGCAGAATGACAGCGAGAAACATGAGTAAAAAGAAGAGTAGGGGAAGACAAATGGAAGACGAGGGCTGGCTCACTAGAGAACTACAACTGCAAGATGGCCCTGGGCCGTTACGCGTGGAGCGAGCACATTGAGTGGGAGCACAATACACTAATGCACCCAGACCAAGAGCGGTAATTTTGCGGGTGCTGAACTTTGCCCATAAGCAAGCTATCTTGCAGCGTATTAGATCGGGTAAGACTTTGAACTATGACAATAAAAAAGTCCTGTGTTTCCAGGATTACTCTTCCATTGTAGCAGCGAAGCTTAAGACTTTTGCTCCTATTTGCTCAAAATTGTTTTCTATGAAGGTTCGTTTCGCACTGATGTACCCGGCCACTCTTAAAGTTACCTACAAGGGGCGACAAAGATATATGAGTCGGTGGAAATAGCGTGGGAACTAATGGCGCAACTTGAAAAAAGAGGACTGTAGTTGAACCATCACAAGACGGGCCAAAATGACTGACTATATCGTTTAATACAATACACCAATGTGAGGAAATAAGCGAGGTGAACTGTGTTGAAAATTAAGAATAGCGGTCTCGCTGGACTACAGAGAGCACAAAGAGAAGGTGCAATGCTACCACAAAGCAGAGGAAAGTATCATAGAAACAAGGGAGGAGTAATCTGCAAGGCTATTGTAAGGCATGAATGTAGAGAGGTTGGAATGTATTTTATTTTTCTTCGTTTTATTATTATTATTATTATTTCTAACATTTTCTCTGTTAAGGGGAGTTGGGGGATGGGGAGCTGGTATAAGGTACTTTTGTTGTAATAGGAGGGAGAATGGGGAGGCATTAAAGGTTATGGTTCCCGTCAATACTCATCAGTTTTGATGCAGAAAAAGCTTTTGATAGGGCCAGGTGGATACATTTGGAGAATATGGAGACTATGCAGGTTTTAGATTAAATTTGATAAAATCAGAGGGCCTCCTCTCCGCAAGTAAAACAGGGATGGGGTCGGACTTTTCCTTTATGGTGGGCGAAGGACTCATTTAAATATTTGGGCATAAGACTATCTATGGAAGTCCAACGCTTGTATCCACTTAACATAGCAGAGCTTATGCGGACAACTAAAAATCAGTTAAATAACTGGAAGGAGTTACCGATATCCTTAACGGGTAGGATTTGCCTACTGAGAATGGTTCTATTC
The DNA here is from genome assembly GCF_901765095.1 of Microcaecilia unicolor. Classification (NCBI taxonomy): domain Eukaryota; kingdom Metazoa; phylum Chordata; class Amphibia; order Gymnophiona; family Siphonopidae; genus Microcaecilia; species Microcaecilia unicolor. The sequence goes on from NC_044032.1 coordinate 628,561,051, forward strand.
CCGCAATGGCTTTATGTTTTGCAAACATTGCCCTTACGGGTGCTTCGTAAAAATCTGGGCGTTCTTTATACGCTGTTTAGTCATTTTTGATGGGCAGGCAAGAAACCAAAGTTGTGGTTTAGGGTCATGTTAGGGAGTAGGAAGGGAGGGGGGTTGGGTTTGCCCAACTTGGCCTTATATAATCAGGCGTGTCTCATGCGTCACTTGGGGGAATGGTTTGGTAGATCACAAAAATTCACACCAATAGAATTAGAACATGCCTTTTTTGCTCCTTATAATTTTTTTTCATTATTACACCATCCTGCTAATCAGTTGCCTAAGCACTTGCGCTCTTGCGTGTTGCTTAAACCCAGGCATGAGATGTGGAGAATACTAGTGACAAAGTTGGGGGGGGGGGCTGTCCTCTGGTGTCCGATCAGTTGTCCATTAGGGGAAATGTGGCATTTGAGCCAGGACTGGAGAACTCAGTGTTTAGAATCTGGGAACAAAAAGGAATTGTGCTATTGGAGCATCTGCTGAATGGTGAGGGAGAGTTGCTCTCCTATGTGGAGTTACAAACTTGGATAAGGGTCACATGAGGGAGTCGGTTCGCTTATGCACAGATAAAGCATTATGTAGCATCCTTGGATAAATTGCAACTATGTCTTAAAATGGGAGGTCGGGTTCATCAGTTTTTTTCAAGAGATATTAGAGGGAGTCCTGTTGGTTCAAGGACTCCATAAATCTCTAAGAGAGAATCACCCAGAGACTATTCCGCTCTGAAGGCGCGCTGGGAAGGGAGTTAGGAATCTCTTTGGTGAACTGGGATGTAGAAGCCACCTTCCGGAATATTCTGACATTAACATCAGATGAAAATCTGAGAGAGTGCGGGTACAGGGTGGTACTCTGGGCTTATATGACGAGGGGGCAGTTGGCACATGGGACTGAAGGGAATGCAATGTATGCACTAAATGTGGACAGGTTCCACATTCTTTTGGTCATGCTTTTTGGTTATGCCCACCTATACGGGATTTTTGGAAACAAATAAAGTTGTTTTTGATCAAATAGTTGGGGGTAATAATACAAGGCTCGTCAGAACAACTTGTTTTGGATAAACCGCAGGCTTTCTATCCGCTGTTGAAACCTGATAGCCTTTTATGTCGTAAGTTGTGCCTGGTAGCACGGAAATGCATTTTACAATATTGGACGTCACGGGAGGCACCATCCTTTTGGCATTGGAGAAACCGTGTATATTTATTAGTAACATGGGAAGCATGGGACGTACAGGGGTCTCCTAAACGTAAAAATCGATGTATACAAATTTGGAACTCCAACCTACAACATTTATGTCCTCGAGGTCGAAGTCTTGTTCTTAACCTGATCCAGCCCTAGTGAGAAGGGGCACCTGTAACTTGGATTCCTCATCTCATCGGGAGGGAGGGAGAGGGGACTTGGACTATCAGATAAACCCTTGGGGCTCATGGGGAGGCAGGGGGGGAGGTGGAGGGGGGAATTGGAAGGTGGGGACTGGGAGGGGATTGAGAGGGTATGGGAAGAAGAGGGGAGTTGTTGGGGAGGCAGGAGGGGGGGAGGTGGAGGGGGGAATTGGAAGGTGGGGACCGGGAGGGGATTGAGAGGGTATGGGAGGGAGAGGGGAGTTGTTATTATGTTATTTAAAAGGAACTTGCTGCAGGGGGAGGGGAACTAAAGTAGGGGGAGAGGAGGAGTAAAGTTGGGGTGTATGGGGAGAAAATTGTTTAATTGGCTCTTTCTATGGAAACATCTGTTTGGATTTAATCTCACAATGATATATGTTGTTTACTTATATTGTGACCATATGCATATATACCTTCAATAAAAAATGATGAGACATAAAAATGTCAGTGCTTCCAAGGTTTCCCTAAGGGTGCAGGACAGACTGTTTTACTTTTAGAAATCCCTTATCAAGTGCAATCTAAGGCATTAGTTAGGAGTATACCAAACACTACTCAGCCTCTATGCCTAACGTTCCTCCCATGTTAACTGGCTACATCCCTGCAAGTTTCTAGATCACTTTTCAGACTCGGGAAAATATGTTATTCACAGCTCCCACTCTACGTACCCCAGGCAAGCGCCTAAGCTTTCTCAATACCCCTTGTGCGCTAGGGTAAGGGATGCTAACTTAGCTATCCAGAAAAGAGATCCACAAGGACCCAGAACCGTTCCTCTGCGTTTATAATAAAGGGCGGGGCTCTATGGCAAGCGGCTGAGCCTGCGGGTATCATATACAGCAACTGAAAACTCAGGTAGAGTCTACTGAAAGGAGGGAGACGGGAAAAAGCTACGGCATCCTGAGGTTTCACGCTGGGGCGTGCCCTTTAAAAGAGGCGGAGTCCTTTAGCGGGGGCGGGGCCTCTGGATTTGTGCGGTAGCCCCAGGCTGCGGCTTGACTTTTGGAGCGAGCCAGACCTTGTGACGTCACAGCTAACCTGTGCTCTATAATATGACAGGACAGCAGATCAGCTGTTCTCTTAGCTTAAAGGGAGAATGGAGTGAAGCGGATAAGGAACAGCCCTGATGAACTACATAGTGCTGTGATTTGAATCCTGGAAGTGTAAGTGTATAGTTTTTAAAACTAGCAGGGCTGTTCGTTCAGAACAGAAGTTCTTTCATAGTTAAAGGCAATCTCCAATATTTTATTGTTATCTTTGTTTGCACAGTATCTTTCTCCAGAGATCTGGGGAAGGTGAGGGTTGAGTGCAGGTAGAATACTTTACTTTTCATTATAATACTGGCATGTCTCTGTTCTTTTATTGTAGTCATGCATGCTGTTTGCATATGCAGTTCTCATCCTTTATCATCTTTATCACATCTCCTACCCCGTCTTTTAGAGCTACTTGGGGATCTGAACTGATCTTTACTACAGAGATGGTAGGACTGAAGCCCTCCGACATCCCTCCCACTCCAGGAGTAAAATTTCTCAGTGCTGGGACTGCTGCCTGTATTGCCGATCTCATCACGTTCCCACTGGACACAGCAAAAGTCCGATTACAGGTGTGCATGCTGTTACACTGAAGGGCTTTACAAACTAGGAATGTGTATTGGTTAGCACGCCTTAAAAAAATGTAGCGCATGTAAAAATGGATTTAAGGCTCATTAACCGAAAATTAAAGTGTATACATTTGATTTGTGCTCGTTAAAAAGCTCTCATGTTAATTTATTATTATTTTTATTCTTATTAAAATAAGGGTCTGGAAGGAACTATAAAATTAACCAATAATTGGAGAAAAAAACTTTAAAAATCTGTAAATGAACAAAAAGATATTTTGTCTCTGCACATCCCTTTATCTTGCTGCCAGGATTTTACAAGTGTTTTCCTTTTTGAAAGGGAAATGGGACTTGATATACTGCCTTTCAGTTTTGCAACTACATTTAAAGTGGTTTACATATATTCAGGTACTTATTTTGTACCAGGGGCAATGGAGGGTTAAGTGACTTGTCCAGAGTCACAAGGAGCTGCAATGGGACTTGAACTCTGGGAATTGAACTCAGTTCCCCAGGATCAAAGTCCACTGCAGTAACCACTAGGCTACTCCTCCTCTCCACTTTTGCAGATAAAGATCTGTACAGTCCATCCAGTCTGCCCAACAAGATAAACCTATTTTACATGGTATGTGATACTTTATATTTACCCGAGTTTGATTTGCCCTTGCTATTCTCAGGGCACAGACCGTAGAAGTCTGCCCAGTACTGTTCTTGTACTAAGTTTATTTATTTATTTATTTATTGCATTTGTATCCCACCTTTTTCCACCTATTTGTAGGCTCAAAGTGGCTTACAGAGTTTGGTTATGACATAATCAATTCGTGTTAACAGGAACATTTCTTATAGTTTGAATGTTGGTAAGAGAAGATAAGCATAGTCGTTTCATGATGATAATTACAATTCTTGCTGTTTAAAGATTGGGTAGGGGAGGATAGACAGGGAAGTGTTAGGTAAGTTAGAGGTGAGCTGTGGTAATTGTGTGATTTGTTGAAGTGGTTTGTAGGCTATGTATTTTCCTTGTAGGCCTTTTGGAAGAGATGAGTTTTCAGAGATTTGCGGAAGTTAGTTACTTCGTTAATAGCTTTCAGGTCTGTAGGTAGATCATTCCACATCTGCGTGCTCAAGTAGGAAAAGGTGGTGGCATGTGTCAGTTTGTATTTCAGTGCTTTGCAGCTGGGGAAGTGCAGATTGAGATATTTGCGGGATGATCTTACCGCGTTTCTGGGAGGCAGGTCCACAAGGTTTAGCATGGGGCGTCTGCGTGTATAATTTTGTATACTATCGTGCAGATCTTGAACTCGACACATTCTTTGAGTGGGAGCCAATGGAGTTTCTCTCTTAAGGGTTTAGCACTTTCATATTTATTTTTTCCAAATATGAGTCTGGCAGCTGTGTTCTGGGCTGTTTAGAGTTTTTTGCTAGTTTGTTCTTTGCAGCCGGCATATAGTACATTACAGTAGTCCAGGTGACTTATTACCATTGACTGTACCAGGGTGCGGAAGATATGTCTCGGGAAGAAAGGTTTTACTCTTTTGAGTTTCCACATCGAGTGGAACATTCTCTTCGTTGTATTCTTCACATGAGTATCAAGTGTGAGGTTTTGATCGATAGTCACTCCAAGAATTTTTAGATTTTGTGCGATGGGAAGAGAGCAGTATGGTGTGGTTAACATCATACAGTATGGTGGGGCTAACATCAAAGCCCCTTAAAATTTACACTCCAGCCCATCCCTATCTATTCAGTCACGATCAGGGCGCAGACCGTAGAAGTCTGCCCAGCTCCCGTTTTGTTTCCAATTACCGGCATTGCCACCCAATCTCCACTAAGATTCCACGGAACCATTCCTTCTAAACAGGATTCCTTTGTGTTTATCCCACGCATGTTTGAATTCCATTACCATTTTCATCTCCACCACCTCCCGCAAGTGTTCACATGTCCTTCGTTCATGGATTGAGCAATCTTTGTGTTTAAAATCAAAATTATTTTACTGTTCACATAGGATTGCATTGGGCTTATTCATGATTTAGATGACATATCACCTGGCCTCAGCAGGTCCTGAGGAGAACCTCTGTTCCAAGCAGTCCTTCCCCCCACCCTCATTACTAAATCAAGCTCAAATTGAAAAAAAAAGTCAAGGTGGGGTGGAGGTTTAATTCTGAATATCTACCCCATGTGCAGGAAAGCCTGGTCCTGTCTTTGAACATAGAGGAGCTCTTTTACCAAGTGGTGGTACAAAGTGGCCAATGGTAGTGTTGGCCAAACAGGAGAAAGTAGAGACTGTCAAAGGACGACTCCAACTGTGGAGATGTAATCAAAAACTACTTTATTGATGCAGATATTCAGGGACCCGACACGGTCCGTGTTTCGGCGCATCACAATGCCTGCATCAGGGGTCAAATCAATAATTCTAGAGAAACAAAAATTACAAATATATAAAAGTATAAAAGCAAATATGAGTAACGTAAAACCAATGGTCAAATAAAACAATATTAATTGAATAAATAATGAATAAAATCAAATTGAACAGAAGACATGTAATAATGATTACTAAGTACTGCTGCTTAAAACATAAAAAATTAGTTAATATATGATTGATTGATTGATTGATTGATTTATTGCATTTGTATCCCACATTATCCCACCTCTTTGCAGGCGCAATGTGGCTTACAATTCATCATGGATACTGGAAATAGAAGTAAATATACAATTAGTTTACAGAGGGTTTTGTGTTACATGATGGCGAAATACATGATAGTGTTAAAGCAAAAAGACATTATAAGACAGTTCTGGAAGTTTTAAAGATTATACAGTTACACATGTTGAACTTTGTGATATATCTTGTCGAAGAGATAAGTTTTCAATAGTTTGCGGAAGTTGGTCAATTCATAGACCGTTTTCAGGTTACGTGGCAGCGCGTTCCAGAGCTGCGTGCTCGTATAGGAAAAGGTAGATGCATGCATTGATTTGTACTTCAGACCCTTACACTTGGATTGATACAGATGTTGTAAAAGAAATAAATATGTTTTGTGCTTTGACCAATGGTGTTGACGCATGGAATTGCTATGATCCGAGGCCACTTTTTACTGCAGCGGGAAAAAGACATTTTTTGTTTTGACGTTGTTAATGGCCATGCGCAAATATCAAAATTAGCTTGCGGCCATTTACTTCCTGAGCCCTTAATGCCACCTATTTAAGAGGTGGTAAGGGCTCATGCGCTAGCTATCCCAATGGTATTTGGGCAGTGGATGGCAATGTGCCCACGCTCCTGATTACCACCGGGAATGCCTAATTCCCGCCCCCCTGCTAGAAAGTAAAAATTATTTTCTAGCACGGGAGACAGCACAAAGCAAACTCAGAACTATCGCTGGGTGCCTGAGCAGTAGAGCTGTTTTGCCACACACTAGCCACACAGTAGCCCTACTGTGGCTTGGTAAAAGGGCCCCAGAAAATCAGAACCATTTTAGTTGAGAAGTTTTCCTTTGCCCACAGAACTGTATGTAAAGAGGCGATTCGTCTGGGTTTTGTCATATTCATAAATAATCTAAAATCCTCTAAAAATACATGAATAAGCAACAACTAAGGTAGCACGTGGCATAAGGTTCTCTCTGTCAGTTTCTGCTTTTATTGACACTAAATCACACATTTATTTATTTATTTATTTATTTGTGACATTTATATCCCACATTATCCCAAACAAGTTTGAGTTCAATGTGGCTTACAATAAACAGTATAAGATACATAACACAGAATAATGATAAGAAAGTAATTTGTTATATGAATCCAATTTTACAATACAGTATTATAAACATACTGGGATGGCTGTGGATGTTTAACATTTAGAAAATCTATTATGAATGAGAAATTGTACATGAAGCAAAGAGAAAGTTAATGGTAAACAGAGTAATAACCAATTTAGGTGATAATTGTTTGAGATATGGTTGTTCTTTGTGAGGGTTTGTTTGAATTCCTATCTCTCTCTCTTGCTGGGTGAATCTTAGGTTCAAGGTGAATCGACAGTGCACGGAGCTCTAAAAACCATCAAGTACAAGGGGGTCTTTGGGACCATTACCACCATCATACAGACAGAAGGACCCAAGAGCCTGTACAACGGGCTGGTGGCTGGACTTCAGAGACAAATGAGCTTTGCCTCCATCCGCATTGGACTTTACGACACAGTCAAACTATTTTACACCCGTGGGAAAGAGAGTAAGTCAATAAGAAAACCCTCTAGCACAAACAATTTGAGGCATATTTTCAAAGCACTTAGACTTATGAAGTTACGTAGTAACCTCTAAAATTTTGTAAGTCTAAGTGCTTTGAAAACGAACCCCTAGACTCCCTGTTTTAAATCCTGTTATAGCTATATATAGTGATAATAGCTTGCAGCAGGGCTGGCTGAATCATTGGGTAGACTAGATGGTCATCTAGGGTGACAGTTTCTAAGGGGTGACAAAGAACAATTGCAGTCAAAGCAAAAGAATAGGTTTCAATAGGTACAAATACCCAAAGAAGCATCAATGTATAATTTTAGGAACTGGGATGTTGGGAATTTTTCAAATAGCCATTTATCTGGATATAAATCTTTTAGAGATGCCCTCTTTATGTACAAATATTTTAAAATATGATGTCCAAGAATGCTTGCAGGGAGAACATAAGAATAGCCATAATGGGTCAGACCAATGGTCCATCTAGCTCAGTATTCTGTTTCCAATAGTGGCCAGTCCAGGTCACAAGTACCTGGCAGAAACCCCAATAGTAGCAACATTCCATGTAGAATCTCAGAGTGGCAACATTCCAGAATCCCAAAGATTAGCAACATTCCAAGCTACCAATCCCAGGGCAAGCAGTGGCTTCCCCCATGTCTATCTCAATAGAAGACTATGGACATTTCCTCCAGAATCTTGTCCAAACCTTTTTTAAACCCAGATACGCTAACCACTGTTACCACATCCTCTGGGAATGAGTTCCAGAGCTTAACTACTCATTGAGTGAAAAAATACTTCCTCCTATTTGTTTTAAAAGTATTTCCATGTAACTTCATTGAGTATCCCCTAGTCTTTGTACTTTTCGAAAGAGTAAAATATTCATTCACTTTTACTCATTCTACAGCACTAAGGATTTTGTAGACTTCAATCATATCCCCCCTCAGCCATCTCTTTTCCAAGCCATCTCTTTAGCCTTTGTTCATATGGGAGGAGTTCCATCCCCTTTATCATATTGGTCGCTCTTCTTTGAACCTTTTCTAATTCTGCTATATCATTTTTGAGATATGGCAACCGGAACTCAAGGTGAGGTTGCACCATGGAGTGATACAGAGCATTATAATATTCTTGCTCTTATTTTGCATCCCTTTCCTAATAATTCCTAGCATCCTGTTTGCGTTCTTTGGCCGCCACTGCACACTGAGCAGAAGATTTCAGCATATTGTCTACAATGGCACCTAGATCTTTATTTTTCTTTTGGGTGCTGACTTCCAAGGTGCACCCTGGCATCAGGTAATTATGATTTGGATTATTCTTCTCAATGTGCATCATTTTGCATTTGTTCACGTTAAATTTTATCTGCCATTGGGATACCTAGTCTTCCAGTTTCCTAAGGTCTTCCTGCAATTTTTCACAGTCTGCTTGTGTTTTTAACAACTTTCAATAATTTTGTATCATCTGCAACTTTAGGGACTCTTTTACTAAGCCACGGTGAAAAGTGGCCTGCGTTAGTTTTGAGGCACCCTGGGTCACTTTTTGACACGGTGTGGAAAAGGCCTTTTACAAAATGGGGCAGTAGATGGCCGTGCGCTAATATTAAAATTAGTATGTGGCTATTTACTGCCTGAGCTGAGCCTGAGTAGGCTGTAAGCAGGGTTGCCAGATTGAAAAAATTTTCCCCGCCCAAAACCCGCACAAATTTAAACCCCGCCCTGACATAATCAACCCCGCCTCTGATGTCTTTAACCCCGCCCCAATGTAGCTGCCGACGTCACTAACCCCGCCCCCGATGTAGCCGCCGACGTCACTAACCCTGCCCCCGACATCATTAACCCAGCCTCTGCGGGGCTTCTATTGGACCAAATTGGACCAATAGAAGCCCCAGAAAAGCGCCCAAATCCGCACACCGGCTTTTTAAAAGCCGCCCAAATTCCCGCAGCTCACAGCCAGCAAAAATTGCCCACAACCGGTCACGGAAATCCGCCCAATTGGGCGGGAAACCCGCAGACCTGGCAACTTTGGCTGTAAGGGCTGATGCATCACTCGTGCAGTAATTGGGCAGTGTGCGACGATGTGGTGATGCGGCCAGTTACTGCTGGGAACGTCCCTGCAGTAGAAAATAGAAAATGATTTTCTACCACAGGAAACTGCACAGGCCAAAATCAGAACTACCGCTGGGCTCCCGCACTGTCCCAGCATGGTAGCTCTACCATGGCTCAGTGGCGTAGCCACAGGTGGGCCTGGACTCGGCCCCACTTAACAGCAGCACTCATTTAGTGGTAGCTGGTGGGGATCCCAAGCTCTGCCAGTTGAAGACCTCCCCCTGATGGTGCTGAAAAAATTGCTCTCCACTTCAGCAGTCTGAGCTTCCTAAGCTGGCACCTGCGCGTGCTCAGTTTTCGGCGCATGCCTGCGGCAGGCTGCCAAGGTGGAGAGCAGTGTTTTTCCGCCAGCTGGGATATATTTTTAAGTTGGTGGGGGAGGGGGTAGAACACTTGGTGCCCACCCACGTCTTGTCTAGGCCCACCCAAAACCTGCTGTCTAGCTACGCCCCTGCCATGGCTTAGTAAAAGGGCCCCTTAATCACCTTACTTGTCATTCTGATTTTCAGACCATTTATAAATGTGTTAAATAGCACCGGTCCCAGTACGGATCTCTGCAGCAACTCCACTATTAACCCTCCTCCGTTGACAAAAATGGCCATTTAACCCTACTCTCTTTTTTTATGCCCAATAACCAATTCCTAATCCACGACAGAACATTGTTTCCTATCCCATGACTCTTTAATTTTCTCAGGAGTCTTTCTTGAGGAACTTTGTCAAAAGCTTTCTGAAGATCTTTCTAGACACACTATCAGGTTTATTTTCGAAAGAGAAGGACGCCCATCTTTTGACACAAATCGGAAGATGGGCGTCCTTCTCACAGGGTCGCCCAAATCGGCATAATCGAATGCCAATTTTGGGCGTCCTCAACTGATTTCCGTTGCAGGGACGACCAAAGTTCATGGGGGGCGTGTCGGAGGCGTAGCGAAGGCGGGACCGGGGCGTGCCTAACACATGGGCATTCTCAACTGATAATGGAAAAAAGAAGGGCGTCCCTGACAAACACTTGGACGACTTTACCTGGTCCTTTTTTTTCTTACGACCAAGCCACAAAAATGTGCCCTAAATGACCAGATGAGCACCAGAGGGAATTGGGGATGATCTCCCCTTACTCCCCCAGTGGTCACTAACATCATATTTTTTCCAGCCTCTATGCCAGCCTCAAATATCATACCCAGCTCCATTACAGCAGTATGCAGGTCCCTGGAGCAGTTTTAGTGGGTGCAGTGCACTTCAGGCAGGCGGACCCAGGCCTATCTCCCCCTACCTGTTACACTTGTGGTGGTAACTGTGAGCCCTTCAAAACTCACCAGAAACCCATTGTACCCACATATAGGTGCCCCCCTTCACCCCTTAGGGCTATGGTAGTGGTGTACAGTTGTGGGGAGTGGGTTTTGGGGGGCTCAGCATACAAGGTAAGGGAGCTATGCACCTGGGAGCAATTTCTGAAGTCCACTGCAGTGCCCCCTAGGGTGCCCGGTTGGTGTCTTGGCATGTCAGGTGGACCAGTGCACTACGAATGCTGGCTCCTCCCATGACCAAATGGCTTGGATTTGGTCGTTTCTGAGATGGGCGTCCTCGGTTTCCATTATCACCGAAAATCGAGGACAACCATCTCTAAGGATGACCATCTCTAAGGTCGACCTAAATTTCGCGATTTGGGGGTCCCCGACCATATTATCGAAACGAAAGATGGACACCCATCTTGTTTTGATAATACGGGTTTTCCCGCCCCTTTGCCAGGACATCCTGCAAGGACATCCTCAGGAAAGCTTGGGTGCCCCTTTCAATTATGCCCCTCTATGTCAACCAGCTCACCTTTATTAACATGTTTATTTACGCCTTCAAAGACATGAAGGGGGGGGAAAGTGGTGTTGGGTGATAAGGTTCATTGGGGGGGGGGGGAGGTAGCAGGACCATGAATGCTAATTGAATGACGAATGTTTGTTAAGGATACTTATACTCTTTGCGCTGGCTCTGGTACACAGAAACAAATTAAAAATTATTATGAACTGTTGTGACTAGTGTTGTTTCTCTTATACTTATCAGCATTGGATTACTGTAATGCTGTTGTGTTAGGCTTGCCCAATATGTTGGCTAAACAGGTACAATTAGTACAGAATGCAGTAGCTTGATTTCTTTAGGGTCACTCAAAGCATGATAGTGTATCCCCCCTTTAAGAGAAATTCTTTGGCTCCCAGTATTGACTTTCAAGGCCTTAAATTATGTTACTCAAGGTTACCGTTAACAGGTTGCGTAAATATGGTCCAGGAAGTGATTTGAGATCAAGTCAAAATTTCTTGTTAGAAAACCCTTTTGAGATAAAAGGAGTGCAGTTGAGATCTAAAATGTTTTCAATAATAGCACCCACCTGGTGGAATGCTCTCCCTAAAGATTTCAAGTTGAAAATCTACAACAATTTAAAAAGAAGTTTTTAAAAAATACCTTTTTGATGCTAAATAGCTTAGCAGTGGGGCGCTGGATTATTTAAATAATTTGTTGAGGTAAAGACTTGTGCTATCATTATTGATGATTGATTTAATTTATTGTATTGTATGTGATTATTGCTTGAATTTTGTGTGTGTGTGTGTGTGTGTGTGTGTGTGTGTGTGTGTGTAAACCACTTTGAACACATAATTGGTTATTGGCATAAGTGGTATAGAACTTTTTAATAAAGATACAATTAACTTAGAACAGTTCTTAGACTTAAAATACAAATGTGATTGTGAAAAGTATATCATCTAAGGTTTATTCTTTTTAACAAAACTGAAACAAAAATCTGTTTAATGTTATATTGACACACAATGGGCCAAATTCTACACATGGTGCCTTAAAAATCAGTGCCGAAAAATCACATGCTTAGTGCAATTCTATGAACTATGCCTAAAGTTAGGCATTGCTTATAGAATATGCTTAGTGGCTGTTCTTACGATTAAAATTTAGGTGCACCCATTTAGTCCACCTAAAACCAGGCCTAAATACCTGCACCTAAGTTAGGCACAGATCAGGTGTATTCCATAATAGTGAACACAGGTTTTTTGAAATGCCCATGACCCACCCATTTCATGCCATGGCCATGTCCTCTTTTCAGCTGTGTGCATTAGAGTGTATATACATCATGTTGTAGAATACACCTAGAAAGTAGTGCATATAAATTCTAATTAAAGCCAATTAGTGCCACTAGTTAGCATGCATAAGGCACCATTTCTAGAATTTGGTAGAATGCAAACGAGGACTCCGTGAAGTTTTGGACATATGTAACTAATTACTTTATTTTGTAACGATTATGTTGTTGACAATTTTGGTAGATAAGTACATAAGTAATGCCACACTTGGAAAAGACCAAGGGTCCATCGAGCCCAGCATCCTGTCCACAACAGCGGCCAATCCAGGCCAAGGGCACCTGGCGAGCTTCCCAAACGTACAAACATTCTATACATGTTATTCCTGGAATTGTGGATTTTCCCAAGTCCATTTAGTAGTGGTTTATGGACTTGTCCTTTAGGAAACTGTCTAACCCCTTTTAAAACTCTGCTAAGCTAACCGCCTTTACCACATTCTCCGGCAACGAATTCCAGAGTTTAATTACCCGTTGGGTGAAGAAAAGTTTTCTCCGATTTGTTTTAAATTTACTACACTGTAGTTTCATCGCATGCCCCCTAGTCCTAGTATTTTTGGAAAGCGTGAAAAGACGCTTCACATCCACCTGTTCCACTCCACTCATTATTTTATATACCTTCTTTCATAATCTTAAAAAGATCTTTTTTTTTTTTAAAGATAGCATCATCTTACACTAGTGGTTCTAAACCCGTCCTTAGAACACACCCAATCAGTTGGGTTTATGTCTATCTTATGCCTGCATATTGCTTGTGGCAATACTGAAAACCTGACTGGTTGGATGTGTCCTACGGACTAGTTCGAGGACCTTAATTTTAGCTAAAGAAATGCAATGCACAGAAATGCAATTTTAAAAATAAGTATTTGCACTTTTTCTGGACAGATGCTGGCATTGGAAGCAGGATCCTAGCTGGGTGCACCACAGGAGCGCTGGCAGTAACTGTGGCACAGCCGACAGATGTGGTGAAAGTCAGGTTGCAAGCACAGACTAATCTTCAAGGGATGAAAAAGAGATATGACGGGACGCTCCATGCTTACAAAACCATCGCCACTGAAGAAGGCGTAAGGGGGCTCTGGAAAGGTGTGTAGAATCGAGTACTTGCTTGGAGCACAGAATATACAAAATTAAGTCACATAGGGCCAGATCCTAAAAAGTTGTGCATCCAAATTTCCAACTAGTGCACAAATTGGGGCACACAAATTTAAAGAATAGTATCAGTTGTGTGCCTAACTTAAATTAGGAAGATAAAACCAAGAGGCAGATCTTGTAAAAAAAAAAAAACCACAGGGCCAGATGCACTAAACCTAAGGAGCCACCAACATGGTTTTTAAACCAGTTCTAGCCAGTCTAGCGAGCAAGTAGTAAAACGAGACATGTACAAAAGGGTCCTCCAAGCCATTTTCCTGTCACGGTAGCAGCTAATGAAAACAGAATGCGTTGGGCAGACTGGATGGATCGTGCAGGTCTTTTTCTGCCGTCATCTACTATGTTACCATGTTATGTTACTATAATGAGCTAATTAGTATTATAATGTGCATGCAAAGCAGATGCACAGCCGTTTTCCAACCCCATGCACAAAAGCAGTCCCTACCTTTACCGTGGAAAACCTAACGGGAGGTCTGCACCTCTCGTTAATGCCTGGCTGTGGCTACTGTGAGCTGTTGTGGGTGCAAGAAGCACTTCTGTGGCAATTTATTGGAGGCTGCAGACAGCTATTATACAGGCAGCTTGTCTGTGTGTATGAAGCCGTCTTTGGCATTGTGCAACAGGAGAGAACAGCGGGACCCTGGAAAGAGAGAACTGCAAAGATCGAGGAAGACTTTAGCCAATCACAGCGCGTTTAAGATAACTGCAAAGATTGAGGGAGATCCAGGTCTCTCTCAGCCAATCACAGCGTGTCTAGTTAGCAGTGGCAGCTAAACGCACTGTGATTGGCAAGCACTTCTTTTTAGTGTTATGCTTCTTGCATAAAAAAAAAAGTAGAAGTGCCTGCCAATCACAGCGTGTTTAGCTGTCACTGGTGTCATCTAAATGCACAGTGATTGGCTGAGAGAGAGACCTGGGTCTCCATTGGATCGTTTAGTTCTCTCTCTTTCCAGGGTCCTGCTCTCTCCCTCTGCTGCACAATGCCAAAGACGGCAATTTATTGGAGGTTGTAGACGGCTATTATACACGCAGCTTGTCTGCGTGTATGAAGCCGTCTTTGGCATGCGCAGAGCAGCCACGCATAATGCTTGGCTGCGCTGCGCATACTCAGCTGGCCGACTGGCTTCCCCTCCCTAGGAAGGAAATCGCGTGCAAATGAGCTAACAGCGAGCAGCTCATTTGCATGCGATTTCCTTCATGCATTCCTGTTTTTTTCTGAATCGCTAAGGGATCGGGAAGGGAAAGGCTTTTTCCGTGGAGTTAGTGCATCCAGTTGACAGTCTTTTATTTAGTAAAAAGCTCCCAGTTTATCAATCATCTGTGCCCGACATGGCCATGTTTCACCAGAAATATTGGCTGCATTAGGGGCAGAACAACTAAAAACAAACACACAAAAATTCATACATTTACAAACTTGAAGATCATCTTAGATATGTGGATAAAAAGGTAGATAAAACATGAAGGAACTCAATCATAAACCAACTATACAAAACTTTACCAAGGCATTAAAAAGGGCAAATAAATAACAGCAACATAAAAACAACTTTTCTATTTTTCAGATGTTCCTTTAGCAGTTATGTGTTTTTAAACATGGAAACATTTCCTTTTTTACTAGACAATGTCTATCTCGTTTTGCTCTCTGTACCAGACTAGGTGAAGTTTGCTATTTTACATCAGTTGGGTAAGCCTCTCTGTCTCCTCTCCCCCATTCACTTTTAGTTGGTATTATACTGAGGCCCAGATGCACAAAAATTAACGATCCAGCTAAGTGCGTTTTTTTACTGCGGACTCTTTTCCTGTCACAGTAGCAGCTAACGATAATTGCATGCTAAGCTATTTAAATGAGCTAATTACCATTCAAATGTGCATTCTGAGTAATGCATAGCCGTTTTCCTAATGATGCACAGAAAGGACTGCCTCCCCAAGCGATGAATTTTTAACGTGTGGTCAGGAGCTGTCGGTACTGCCTGGCTGGCTGTGGAGAGCTGCGAACCGTCCAGCCATTGTGAAGTTGCAAAGCCTGCCTGTCCTCTGTTTTTGCAGCTAACCGTGGTAACTTTCTACCATTTAGCTAAGAGCGCTCTATAGAGAAGGTCTCCTTTTCCATTTCCGCAGGGATCAGACAGGCAGAGCCATGGAGCTCAAGCACAGATACTGCTTGCTGCAACTCGAAAAGAGCATCTCAGCTGCATCTGTTATTTAAAATGCCTTTCCACTGTCGCGGCAGTATCCTCAGGTCCAAAACTGGCCAGAATTCTCCTCCATTTGACTTTGCATCTGGGTTATTTAGGGTTTCAAGCAAGAACATTCGTCCCCCATCCTTTCCTTTAAAACCCTTTGGGAGTGCTCCGTCCATCCATTTGCATTTGCAACCGGAGATCTGGGGATTAAGGAAAGGGAATTTGATTGTCCCCTCTAAAACTAGTGGAAGACAGATGAGCTGTTTCTGGACCTATGAGTCAGAAATTGTGGAAAACAATTCCGTGTGTATGAAACCTTGTCTGTGTGTATGAAAGACATCTGTAGCGGGCACAGAGAAGCCACCCTCAGCGATTGGCTGTTCTGCACATGCTCAGCAGACCGATTGCTCCCCCACTACTGAGCTGCTTGCTCTTTTTGGGAGCAGCTCATTTGCATCCGTTTCTTCTGAGCATCGTTGGCCATTTCCAACTCGGTAATTTTTACCAACTTGGAAATAGCGATCAGTGCTTTAACGGGACTTTAGTGCAATGAGGTCTGAGATAAGTGGTTTTTACATGGTGGTTTTTATGTTGACGTTCTTTATTTGCCCTTTTTTATGCCTTGGTAAAGTTTTGTATAGTTGGTTTATGATTGAGTTTCTCCATGTTTTATCTACCTTTTTATCTACATATCTAAGATGATCTTCATATTTGTAAATGTATGGATTTTTGTATGTTTGTTTTTAGTTGTTCTGCATCTGACGCAGTCAATATTTCTGATGAAACATGGCCATGTCGGGCACAGATGATTGATAAACTGGGAGCTTTTTATTGAATAAAGGACTATGTTGTTTTACAAGATCTGCTTCTTGGTTTTATCTTCCACGTTGGATTGGGCGGATCGCCTGCCTTTTTGTTTTCTAACTTAAATTAGGTGCTAACTGGCCTTACCAACAATAGCCCTTAAGTAGCGTTAATTGGCGCTAATTTGCGCTAATTTGTAGTTATTCGTGTAACTGCACTTAAGCAGTTATTCGTGTAACTGCACTTCCATACACTTAGGGCCCAATATTCAAAGCAATTGAAGGGCCCAATGCTCAAAACCTAACACCAGCTCTACCACAGGGAACAGCATCAAATTGTATTTAAATGTAATCAAATGCATATAAATGAGGTCATTTGTTATTTTCTCCCAATGTTCAGAGAATAGTGCATAAGCAAACCCTGCTCTTATCACTGAAAAAATAACACCAGCTCGGAGCTGGAATTCGGGGGTTTAAAGAGCGAGTTTTTTGTGATTTTTCTCTTTAAAATCTGCCGGTTTTGGAAGTGGAAGGAAGCTCATGCAAGCCTGTAAGCGCCAGTACTGAAAACAAATGTGTGGGAGTCCAAGCAAAAGCGAAAGGGTGGCACCTTTTTTTCTGCGCTTAAATAAAAGTCTTTCAAGTGAAAATAATTTGAGAAGCTTATATTTAAAGGCATAGAAGAGCAGCGCCAATATGTGCCTCGCTTTCGGGTTTGCCTGGTACATGCGCACAAGAGCCTGCACTTACTGCAAAATTTGTCTGCGCATGCACCAAGCACATTGCTCCCCCTTGCTTTTGCTCTTACAGCACACTTATGAATGCCATAGCTTTGAGCATTGGAGGGTTATGTTTCTACGCTGTTCTCGTGGTATGGGGCTGGCATGTGCCGGAGCTTAGAGCACCGGGGCCTAAACAGGCAGGAAATTATTTGGGGCCAGCCAACCGCCAATATTCAGTGGTACTTTAACCAGGCGGTGCCAGTGAACATTTAAAGTGGGTGGGTAAAGGGCGGTACAGGGTGTGGAGGTTGGGAGGAGCCCACAGATATGCGGGTGCTGGCAATATTCAGTGCTGGCACTCGCATAGCTAACTGCACAAATTTACTACTACTTACTACTTATCATTTCTAAAGCGCTACTAGACGTACGCAGCGCCGTACACTTGAACATGAAGAGACAGTCCCTGCTCGACAGAGCTTAATCTAATTAGGACAGACAAACAGAACAAATAAGGGATAAGGACAAAGAGCAGCAAGATTCCGGAATCTCAAATACTACTACTACTACTTGTAATTTCTATAGAGCTACTAGACGTACACAGCGCTGTACACTTGAACATGAAGGGACAGTCCCTGCTCGACAGAGCTTACAATCTAATTAGGACAGACAAACAGGACAAACAAGAGATAAGGGAATATTAAAGTGAGGATGATAAAATAAGGGTTCTGAACAAAGTGAATAAGGGTTAGGAGTTAAAAGCAGCATAAAAAAGGTGGGCTTTTAGCTTAGATTTGAAGACAGCTAGAGATGGAGCTTGATGTACCGGCACATTTTAGCCCCGCCCCCCCCCCCCCCCCGCCACCAACCCCCCCCCCCCCCCTGCCATTGCCGCCACCTCCAACAACTTTAACCCCCCCCCCCTGCCGACGACTCTCTCAACCCCCCGCCCGCCGTCGTCATCGCCTACCTTTGCTGGCGGGGGACCCCAACCCCCACCAGCCAAAGTCTTCTTCCTTTGTTTGGTTTCTCAGTCTGGCGTCCTGCACGTACAACGTGTAGGACGTCAGACTGAGAAACCAAATGAAGGAAGAAGACTTCGGCTGGCGGGGGTTGGGGACCCCGCCAGCAAAGGTAGCAGGCGGTGGGTTGGCGGCGGATGGGGGGGTTGAGAGGGTCGCCGGCAGGGGGGGTGCAGGGGCAAATCTACAGGGGCCCAGGCCCCCGTGGCCCCATAACAGCTATGCCCCTGGTGCACATACACACATAGCTTGGAGGAAACACTGCTGCATAGTAAGTGTAAATTTGAATGAGCGTTTGTGCAATGGTAGGGATAGTTCTGACAGCCTAAGTTATAAAAGCACATAGGCAGGCATCTATGTTATTTTTATAAAATGGACAACCTTTTAGGCATTTCACATAGATGATCACACACTAGCTGGATTAATTTAGAAAAAAAACATTGCTTTTGTTCACTTAAACAGCAGTATCTGACAGAAACCCAAATAGTAGCAATATTCCATGCTACCAATCCTAGGACAAGCAGTGACTTCCCCCAGGGTGGCCCGACCATTAGGCCACCTGAGGCGGGGGCCTTAGGCGGCACTCTTCAAGAGTGGCATCTCGGGGGGGGGGGGAGCAGCTTCGTGGCGTTTTACTTCGTCACGGTGCCGTTCCAAACCCGGCAGTGGCAGAGATTCCCATACGCTGCCCTGCTGCCGCCGGGACCCGCCTCTTCCCTTTACTGCAGCTGCCTGAAGTTATTTCCTGTTTTGCTCAGGCAGCCGGAGTAAAGGGAAGAGGCGGGTGCTGGCTGCGGCAGGGCAGCATATGGGAATCACTGCCGCTGCCGGGTGTGGAACGTTACTGTGACGAGGTAAAATGCCTTGGGGGGGGGGGGCAGCATTTTGGCTCGGGCGGGAGCGGCATGTAAGCTCCGCTTCAGACGGCATCTTGCCTTGGGCCAGCCCTGGCTTCCCCCATGTCTGTCTCAATAACACACTATGGACTTTTCCTCCAGGATTTTGTCACAACATTTTTTTAAACCCAGATACGCTAACCGATGTTACCACATTCTCCAGCAAAGAGTTCCAGAGCTTAACTATTCTTTGAGTGAAAAAATAGTTCCTCCTATTTGTTTTTCTTTGGGTCTTTATATTAAGACATGAAAGAAGGCCCGTGTTTTGCTTATTACATATTCACTCTAGTTAAGAGAAATACTCGTGCACCTATGCCACTACTTCCAGACAAGGTCCTGTATCTTGAGATGTTGGTATTTTTCCCTGTTTCTCATTGCTTTCTTTTTGGAGTGAATTAACTCATGTTTTTATGGTTCTACTTTCTCTTGATGTAAATGTTCTATTTTTGTGTTTCACTGACAGTTGCAAAATAAAATATATTTTTAAAAATGCTTATTAAATCTATCTGAAATATAATAGCACACAAATGTGTTTGCTTTTCTTGTAGGAACGCTACCTAATGTGACAAGAAATGCCATCGTCAATTGCGCTGAGCTAGTAACCTATGATCTAATAAAGGAGGCGCTTCTGCAATACAAGCTAATGACAGGTGATCCATGTGCTTTAAAATAAATGATCTTGTCTTAAGCTGTGCTGCAGATTTAGGGCTTCCATTGGATGATATATGCTTGAATCACATGCTTGCAATTATTTATAAATGAAATATATATCGTGCCAATCAATGAATTCATAGTTTTATAAAAGTAACGACTCAAATGCAAACATTTAATTTGACCATGTTGCTACAAAGAAGGTCTGAACTCACTGGACAAGGCAAGCATCTCCATTGGATAGTACATAAGAACATAAGCATCGCCATACTGAGACAGAAAAAAAGGTCCATCAACCGTGGCCAAAATCCCAGAACAGTTAAACAGGTTTTATGCCGCTTGTCCTAAAAATAAGCAGTGGATTTTCCCAACTCCATCTTAATAATGGCTTATGGAATTTTCTTTTATGAAATTATCCAAACCTTTTTTTTAAACACTGCTAAGCTAACTGCTTTTTACCACATTATCTGGCAATGAATTCCAGAGTTTAATTACATGTTGAGTGAAGAAATATTTTCTCCGGTGTTGACATGAAAGAAAAACTGAACTCCAAGTGGGAATTGCTAGAATTCGTACAGCACTTGAGCAAGAACTAAATATTACTGCAAATGAATCATGCAGTGTAGAACAGATGCTAAGTCATGATAGATGAGAAATAATATGAATATCCAATTCTTATACTCCACAATTTTGACATGCATTGACATTACTCACTATTGTACAGTCTTATGAATACTGGGAAAACTATTTCTCTCTGTTTCATCTGGTGTGGCTAATTTGTTAAAGTTCCCAAGAAAGGTAAAGCTCATCCCGAAATAAAGATGGAGTAGTGGGTATCAATGAAATGAGTGGCATTTTACAATTCACACAAAGAGACCAATCCATAGGATTAGTACAGCCGTTATAAGGTCATGTGACGTCATTCATGGAACAGTCAGGCTCATGTAATCTGATTGGCCTCCAATATGAAAGCACTGAATGAGTCCAATGTTAACTCAAAGATTACATTCTTAAACAACATACCCTGAGAAGCTGTTCTGTTTGTGATTTGTAGATAACTTGCCCTGCCACTTCGTGTCAGCTTTTGGAGCTGGATTCTGCACCACGGTGGTAGCATCTCCTGTAGATGTAGTGAAGACCAGGTACATGAATTCTCCCCCAGAGCAATACAGAAGTGCCGTGAATTGTGCATGGAGCATGTTGACCAAGGAAGGACCAACTGCTTTTTACAAAGGGTAAGGATAGTTACTGGATGCAACCTGACCCCTTAAGAGACCCACGCAAACCCAGGAGGACACATGGCATTCTAGTTTTGCAAGTGCTTCACCAGAGGGGACACTTGATTAAGTTTAAAAAGGTATTAAGTGCCCTAGACAACTCTTCATCTTTGTGCCCCTCCCCTCAGGGGTGTGCTGGTAAATTTTTAACAACAGGCTCTTTCTCTGGACGTAGCCAGCTCTGCAGTTGGAAGGGCCAGGGGTGGCCAGGGGGGGGGGGCAACACTTGCCTCTCTCTCTCCTCCCTCCCTTTGTGGGGGCACGCTAGGCATACCTTTGCTGGCAGCCAATAAATGGACTGCCACCACTCCCAACGTCTTGCTCTGAGCAGCATGCTGGAACTTCTCACACATGCTCGAGAAATCCCAGCCTGCTGCTCAGAGCTGGAAACAAGGAGCGGGGAGCAGCAGCAGTCTATTTACTTGGCTGGCAGGGCTCAGCATCCCCACCAGCAAAGTAAAAAAGAATTCAGCAGGGGGGCCCAAGCCCACATTTTGGGAGCCAGTTGTTAAAGTAGCCATGGAGGGCCCTACCTTAACAACCGGCTCCCAAAATTCTTAAAAACTTAACAACCGGCTCTTGAGAGCCTGTGAGAGCCTGCTCCAGCACACCACTGCCTCCCCTCCTCCTTTAACTGACCTGCCACTGGTGGCCCCAGCACTGTTCCCTCTTACCAACAGCTACAGCTCTGGCATGGTGCTCCTTCCTTCGGCAGTGGTGGCTCTGGCATAGCCTCCCACCCCTTCCCAGTATCCCTCTGCCTCTGCCCATTGCCCAGTAGCAATTCCCTTCCCCCATTGCCCTTTCCCCTCCATTTTCTTCCAAATCCAGCACCACTGTTATACACATAACATTTTTGTCTCCATGGTTTTCTCCCTCTCTCTTCAGATTCCATTTAGTATCTTCTCACACCTCTTTAGCTTTTTCCACATCTTATAGCTCTCTTGCCTATTCCTCCAGTCCTTTTCTTTATCTTCTCTCTGCTCCTCCTTCTCCTTTCCTGTTCTTATTCATTGCTACTAATAACTCTCCATTTCTTTTTCTGCCCAGCACCCACTCTGCTGCATCCTTCCCCTGCCCCCTGCTTCTCTTTCCCTCTTCCCAAGTCTGCATGCTCCTGCCTTCTCCCTTAGCATCTGGTCTCACCTTTCTTCTTCCTTTTTCACAGGCTTGCACACTTCCAATTCCTTCTCCAGTATCGGGCACCTCAGGGCCACCGAGAGACTAATCCGGGCCCAGGGCAAGGCTGCCACGCCCCCCCCCCCCCCCCCAGGATTATTGTCGTCGCTGTCACCACTGGGCCCCCCTGGGATCATCGGTGTTGCCGCGGCCGCCCTCCCAATTGCTACTGCTGTCTCCGCCCCAGCGCCCCCGATCGCTGCTGTTGCTGCCGCCACCCCACCCTCCCTGATAGCTGCTGCCACCCGCCTGCTGTAACTCTTAAGTACTTTGGCTGGTGGGGATCCCAAGGCCCCACCAGCAGGAGTTCATTCTCCAATGTTGCTCTTCTTCCTTCTGCCGTGTGGCCTCCCCCTGCGGCTGCTTTTTCTCTCAGGTCGTGCATGCATGGCCTGAGGGCAAAAGCAGCCACATGGGGAAGGCAATGCAGCAGACTGTGAAGAAGAGCAGCCTCCTGTGTCTGTTCCTCCAGGTCCTCCCCAGCCTCCAAGGGGAGCCTGGCGCTGGAGTTTTCTCTCTCCTGCTCCTGTCGGGACATGATCACCTGGGTCCCGTCAGGAGCAGGAAAGAGAGAGAGAGAGAGAGACCCCGGCGCCAGGCCCCTGTTGACAGCCCGGGCCTAGGGAATTTTGCCCTCCCTGCCACCCGCCTTCTCAAAAGTCCTGGGACACCTACCTCCTTTCACTCTTCCCGTCACACAGCCCCCAACTCAATCATTGCTCCCACTGTGATCCTCAGGCCCAAAGGTTTGCCCAGCTGCAGTATTAACCCTGCTTATTGTATTGGTTCAGAAGAAGGTAAGCATCCACAGGATGGGTGTTGGGTTAAGCACAAATCCATTCAATTTACCTCTTCCAGTCTCTCATTTCTGAATCCAATAGCAGGCACTTCCATCTCCTACAGTGCAGAATAAATGTTTCATTTGCTTTCAAACAAATATGTGTTGGAATCCTAAAGGCCTATGGGTCAGTGGCGTAGCCAGAATGTGATTTTTGGGTGGGCCAGTGGGTAGGTTGGGTGGGCATGCATTTCTTCTTCCCTTCTCTACCCCCCCCCCCCCCCCCATGAACTTTAAAAGTTAAATACTATAAATTTGAACCCCTCCCCACCCCACCCCACCATCCCATCTGAGCCCCCCTGCACGACCCAGTCCCCACCTGCCTACCAGCTCCATGATCGACGAGCAGACGACCCTCGTCTTCCATCCGGCATCGAGTCTTAAAAAAAAAAAAAAGCCCGGAGAAACGCCTCGCGTCTGCTGTGCACTGCTGTAAAGCAAGCAGCAAATCGTCTCGTCGGTCCTTCCTTCACTGTGCCCGCCCTTGCGGAAATAGGAAGTTACATCAGAGGGCGGGACACAGTGAAGGAAGGACCGACGAGACGATTTGCTGCTTGCTTTACAGCAGTGCACAGCAGACGCGAGGCGTTTCTCCGGGCTTTTTTTTTTTTTTTAAGACTCGATGCCGGATGGAAGACGAGGGTCATCTGCTCATCGATCGTGGAGCTGGTAGGCAGGTGGGGACTGCAGCGCCAGCAGAGCACCCCCCTCCCCACCTGCTGACACCCGGGGCTGGGTGGGCCTGGAGGGAAACTGGCTGGGCCTGGGCCCGTCCAGGCCCACCCGTGGCTACGCCCCTGCTATGGGTGTCTGTAGCATTAGCGCATGTTAATTTTTAGCATACACTATAAACGCTAGCACGGCTTAGTAAACAGGGCTCTTAGTTTAAGTCAAGGATTTATTATAGAAAATGAAGAACGAAACATAAACATGTAAATAAAATTTTATGGTTTGTTTAACCCAGGGGCGTATCTGAAAGTCGGCGGTAGCGGGGGCCGAAGCCAGAGTGAGGGGGCACATTATAGCCCCCCCCCCCCGCCGCCCCCCCCCTTCCCACCCCCCCCCCCCCCCCCCGCCGCCGCTGCCGTGGGTACTTTTGCTGGTGGGGGACCCCAACCCCCACCAGCCGAGGTCCGCTTCCTCCTGCTGCTGCGAGTTTTTTTAAGTTCTTCATCGGGATTCGTCCTCCGTCACTCTGTGCTGCTGTTCAAAGAAGCTGCTAGCTGAATGCAGTTTCGGACTGAGTCTGACGTCGCTGCTGCACGTTGTACATGAGTCTGACGTCCTGCACGTACAACGTGCAGCAGCGACGTCAGACTCAGTCCGAAACTGCATTCAGCTAGCAGCTTCTTTGAACAGCAGCACAGAGTGACGGAGGACGAATCCCGATTAACTTAAAAAAACTCGCAGCGGCAGGAGGAAGCGGACTTCGGCTGGTGGGGGTTGGGGTCCCCCACCAGCAAAGGTACCCACGGCGGCAGTAGGGGGGTCCAGGGCGAAATCTGCGGGGGCCCAGGACCCTGTGGCCCCACGCAGATACGCCCCTGGTTTAACCGAGTACAGTGGAGGCAGGTGATTGACAGGACATAAAGCTGGGATTTTGAACAGCTGGGGCTGTAAGAGGTCCAATGGCCTGATGCCTTCCTGTCACCCTTATTCTTTCATGATTATTATGTGCCTATTATTTACTGGACACTTTTTTTCAAAGTCATTTAGAGATAAAATTAATAATCATTATTTTTGTCAGGGTGGCTTTTCCCTCCTTTTGCTATTTTTCACATTCAATGGGTACACCAGTTGTGGAGGGAGCCTGATCCAAAAGTGTAGGGGGGTGGGGGCGAGAGGCAGGCCTCCAAGCCCCCCCCCCCCCCCCCCCCCCCCCCCCCCATGGCTATGCCGCTACTGACGAACTCTTTCTTCACCAGCACCCATACCAGGACTGCATTGTACGTTTCTTTCTTGCAGCTTTGTGCCTTCCTTCCTCCGCCTGGGATCCTGGAATGTCGTGATGTTCGTCTCCTATGAACAGCTGAAGAGGGCAGTGATGATGTCGAGAGAAAACATGACATTTACCACCTGATTCTCAGGGACAGCACCGAAGTCCTCACAGAGACTTTATTCCAATGCTTTGTATAAGGGTGCAAAAGCACCTTTCCTACCTCTGGCGCAATATGTAGTAGAAAAGAAGAAAGGCAAAATGGTTTGTGACTCTGGGCAAGTCACTTAACCCTCCATTGCCCCAGGTACAAATAAGTACCTGTATACAATATGTAAGCCGCATTGAGCCTGCCATGAGTGGGAAAGCGTGGGGTACAAATGTAACAAAAAAAAAAAAAACAGAGAAAATGCAATAGCCCTAGCAAATCTAGCGGGGGAAAAGACACACGATGAGTTGTGTCAATAGCAGGAAGCTATCTGAGAATTTAGTATCAGGGTATTATCCACTGCTCACTCTTCTGTAGGATTGTAAGGAGGGCCAGGATTCCATCCAGAAAGAAAAAAAAATCAGTGTTGGCCAGGATTTATTATCAGGATCAGAAATGAGGTATTCATTGGTTGCAGGTTGCACTTTATACACTGTGATTCATTTTTTATTAGGACATTTTCTTGTGCTCCTTTGCCTCTAGTTCACACCTGAGATCCTGGCGCTATGAACCCTCATTGGCAACTCTCCATGAACGTTTCCCTATTTTATATCCATATCTCCAACATAAAGAAAATGAGCCATTGCTTTGACAATTCTTTAACTTGTACACTTGCCTAAGGTTCTTCCCTGAGCTTTACAATCGTGGGAGCTGAAGCTGGTCACCAAGAATCACCCACAACTTCTTCCCTGCTTCCACCAGGGCTGTGAAAACCATCTCCACAGCATCGCTAGCTGACTGAGGGAGCAGAAGCTGGAACTTAATCACACCAGAGACTTTTCACCTGGCAGTGCACAGAACTGCCAGTCAGGGCCGCTGAGAGACTGGGCTGGGCCCGGGGCCCCCCTGCCCCCCCTGAGGTCACCGCTGCCACCTTCACTCCCCCCTTCGCACCCCCTCAAGGTTGCCGCTGCCATCGCTCCCCCCTCCGCCCCTCAAGGTCGCTGCCACCACTCCCCCCTCCATCCGGCCCCCTCTGTCCGCCACCGGGCCGTGCCCCCTGCATTGAAATCACAGCGCCTCTCACCTCCGTGTGAAAGCGCTGCAGGCAGCAGCAGATCGTCTCCCTTCGGGCCTCCTTCCCTCCCTGTGTCCCGCCCTCGCGGAAGTTACATCAGACGAGGGCTGGACACAGGGAGGGAAGGAGGCCCGAAGGGAGGCGATCTGCTGCCTGCAGCGCTTTCACATGGAGGTGAGAGGCACTGTGATTTCAATGCAGGGGGCCTGGCCCAGTGACAGACGGTCGACGACGGAGGGGGGTGGGACTGCGGCGCCGGGCCCCCCTTGGAGGCCCGGGGAATTTTGTCCCCCCTGCCCCCCTCTCGGCGGCTATGCTGCTAGTGAGCCAATATCTCCATCCTATTATATAAAAAATTATGGGGGTCTTTTTACAAAGCAGCGGTAAGCCCAATGGGGCTTGCCACTCGCTAAAAAGGAAGTATCACTGGGCTACCACAGCAGCCTAGCGATAGTTTCCACCCCCAGTGAGCATCATATCCAGCTCTACAAAAATATTTTTATTGTTGTAGCACTGGTATGTACCTGGCGGTAATCGGGCAGTGCTGCGTGCTGCCAGTTACTGCTGGATTAGCGCAGGAGCCCTTATCAAGAATCACACACCACTTCTTCCCTGCTTCCACCAGGGCTGTGAAAACCATCTCCAAAGCATCGACAGCTGACTGAGGGAGCAGAAGCTGGAACTTATCACACCAGAGACTTTTCACCTGGCAGTGCACAGAACTGCCAGTCAGGGCTGCTGAGAGACTGGGCCGGGCCCAGGGCAAGGCCTCAATGGGTGGCAGTAAGTGATACTCCCTAAAATGGCCATGTGGCAAGTGCTTCACTTGCCGTACGGCCATTTCCTGAAAAAACCCCAAAGACCTGCCTTTTACCCACTGCGGTAAAAAGGGGGCCTCGGCGCACGTCAAAAACACACAGACGCCATCGCAGACCCCCCCCCCTCTTGCCGCAGCTTCATAAAAGGGGGCCCTATGTATCTAGATACAGACATATATAGATATAGACATGTTCATTTTTATAACACATAGAACTGACTTAACATGACGGAGACATGTAAAACAGTCATGCTAATTATTTTTAATTTATTTGGCAGTTGCCTGCAACATATGTGTGTGTATTTATTTCCAGTAAAAATTATTTGCCTCATAAGTTGCTCAGGTCTTTTAATGTGATTTTAAGGAAATGCTAACATTTCAAAAAGTATCTGAAATCCTATCTTAAATCTTAATTTGTAAAAACATGCACATTCAAGTCTCACAGAAATAAATGTGCTATTGCAAAGCGATGCTATAAAAAAAACCCAGGAGAAATGCTACAAAATCTGTTTTTCTTTCAGGAGTATTTTGTAGCATTTGTCCTGTTTTTTTTTTTATAGCATTATTGGAATAATAACCAGTGATTTGGGGATTTTTTTGTTTTTGTTCTTCTAGTTGCAAAGCCACTTGCATCCTGAATCCCGCCCATAGGGGTCAGCATTGTGCCATAGTTAGATTTCCTTCCCTTCTGCTAAGTAGTAAGGATTGTAAATGCTACTTGCATAGCATTCTCAGACCCTGCCAGCACAAAGAACAAAAGCCAGGTCTCCTATGTGTCTGTATTACCAGTAGCCTTTAGGCAATAAGGCCACAATCTTATTTCACATTACAACACTAGGCCCTTTGTTTTATGAACAAATGAGGTATAGAACCCCATACAAAAAAAAAACCACCCAACTCCTATAATAACTTTGATGTAGAACAGCTAGAATGAAGCCACCAAAACCATGTTATCCACAGTTCTGATCATAAGTCACATGAACAGAAGAAATTTGCAATATTTTGAACCTGAACTTTAAATGTATGAAAGTAACACTTTTTTAAAATTAATATCGTGGAGATCACGTGATGCAGTGAGGGGAAGAAGACGTGAGTTTCTCCTCTCTGGGGGTCCCACTCTCTCTACCTAAATTATCGCCCGAAGGAGACCGTCAAGGAGATATTTTTTGAGCTTCAAGGCTACAATAACCTGCATGGACAGATATATTCAAACTTTAAGTGGGGAGATGACAGGAAAGTCCCAGAAAAAGCGCGACTGGCGGAGACAAAGATGGTGGACGGGCAGCAAGAGACTGCGGAGTTAACTGAACAGCAATTAGCACAGCTCACAAAGGCAATAGGGCAAGCACTAGAACAGAAGTTTCAACAGCTTTCGAATCAGATGACCAGTATGGAAACATTGTTGGCTGAAACGAGAAGAGCAGGAGAATTAGAACATCGAGTGTCAGCCTTGGAGGACTCAGCCCCGGGAACGGCAACGATCATAGAGAAGCTTACCCAGCAATTGCGACATCAAGCCCAGAAGCTGGAGGATCTAGAGAATAGATCAAGGTGCAGTAATCTTCGCCTTATAGGACTGCCGGAGACAATAGCAGAGGGCTTATTATCAACGGAATTTGAACACTGGTTGTCCACAGAATTGGCACTATCGGTCAGTAAAGGACGACTACGCCTAGAAAGAGCGCATAGAGTGGGACGACCACATGAAAATAAACAGAAGTCACGTATGGTGGTGATAAAGGTTCATAATTATATTCATAAATTGGAAATCCTGAGAGGCTACCGGCAGAAAAAAGGATCCCTAACATATGATGGAATACAAATAAAAAATTTTCAAGATTACTCGGCATCTGTCCAGGAAAAGAGACGGAGATTTTCTCCCTTGTGTACTAAGCTGGTGTCGCAGGGAGCGAGGTTCGTCTTACAATAACCTGGCCACTCTGAAAATTATGAGGGAAGGGGCATGGCGCACCTTTGAAACCCTGGAGCAAGCAGAAGCAGATATGGTGGGAAAAGAACACTTGGACAAGCTGCCATCTTGACCTTGTCTCCCCCCAGTATTTTCCTTACTAAGAAATTAATCAATATATCATTGGCATAAAAATAATACATTAGATTATATGATTCTAAGACCTAGCCTAAGAGCGAGATTGAATAAAATAAAAGATAATTTGGAGCCTTGGGGCACTCCAGCTTATATAGGCCAATCTTGTGATTTGTTATTTGAAGCTGCATATTCTGAAATCCTATAAACCAATTCAACATCTCTCCTATTGTTCGATATTACCCATTCAATCCAATAATATTCCGTGTCCTGCTAATTCAAATACTTCAGACAAGGCTGATTGCATGACAAGTGAAAGGAGAAACAGGGGTGATATGATACAGACGTTCAAATATTTGAAAGGTATTAATCCGCAAATGAACCTTTTCCGGAGATACGAAGGCGGTAAAACGAGAGGACATAAAATGAGATTAAAGGGGGGCAGACTCAAGAAAAATGTCAGGAAGTATTTCTTCACGGAGAGAGTGGTGGATGCTTGGAATGCCCTCCCGCGGGAGGTGGTGGAGATGAAAACGGTAACGGAATTCAAACATGCGTGGGATAAACATAAAGGAATCCTGTTCAGAAGGACAGGATCGTCAGGAGCTTAACCGAGATTGGATAGCAGAGCCGGTAGTGGGAGGCGGGGCTGGAGGTTGGAAGGCGGGGATAGTGCGGGCCAGACTTATATGGTCTGTGCCAGAGCCAGTGGTGGGAGGCGGGACTGGAGGTTGGGAGGCAGAGATAGCGCTGGGCAGACTTATATGGTCTGTGCCAGAGCTGGTGGTGGGAGCCAGGGATAGTGCTGGGCAGACTTATACGGTCTGTGCCAGAGCCGGTGGTGGGAGGCGGGGATAGTGCTGGGCAGACTTATACAGTCTGTGCCAGAGCCAGTGGTGGGAGGCGGGACTGGAGGTTGGGAGGCAGAGATAGTGCTGGGCAGACTTATACGGTCTGTGCCAGAGCCGGTGGTGGGAGGCGGGGATAGTGCTGGGCAGACTTATACAGTCTGTGCCAGAGCCAGTGGTGTGAGGCGGGACTGGAGGTTGGGAGGCAGAGATAGTGCTGGGCAGACTTATACGGTCTGTGCCAGAGCCGGTGGTGGGAGGCGGGGATAGTGCTGGGCAGACTTATACAGTCTGTGCCAGAGCCAGTGGTGTGAGGCGGGACTGGAGGTTGGGAGGCAGAGATAGTGCTGGGCAGACTTATACGGTCTGTGCCAGAGCCGGTGGTTGGGAGGCGGGGCTGGTGGTTGGGAGGCGAGGATAGTGCTGGGCAGACTTATACGGTCTGTGCCAGAGCCGGTGGTGGGAAGCAGGACTGGTGGTTGGGAGGCAGGGATAGTGCTGGGCAGACTTATATGGTCTGTGCCAGAGCCGGTGGTGGGAGGCGGGGCTGGTGGTTGGGAGGCAGGGATAGTGCTGGGCAGACTTATACGGTCTGTGCCCTGAAGAGCACAGGTACAAATCAAAGTAGGGTATACACAAAAGTAGCACACATGAGTTGTCTTGTTGGGCAGACTGGATGGACCGTGCAGGTCTTTTTCTGCCATCATCTACTATGTTACTATGTATAAGTGCTTGTATTCCCCTATCCATTAACATTGTTAATTCAGTTAATATTGCAGTCAAAACTGTTTCTGTGCTGAATGCTTGTCTAAAACTTGCTTGTCTTTGATCCAATATATCATATTTATTTAAATATTCTTGTAATTGTGTTGCTGTTATTCCTTCAATTATTTTTGGAAGTGTAGGCAGATTGGCAAGTGGTCAGTAATTAATGCAGTCTGTGACATCCAAGCTACTTCTTACATCTTTGCTTAGAGGGACTATCCTACCCATTTCTATTGGGTAGTCACCTTGATTGATTCACAAATCTTGTTACCCAATTACAGAGGGTTTCTGACTTTTCTGTTAGGGAAATAGCAGGACAGGGATCCAAACTAAAAATTCCTTTTCATAAACTTCAATAGAGGAGTGTGGTAGCCGTCTTAGTCCACTCTTAAGGTTATCAATAGAAATCAAACAAAATAAAACATGGAAAAGAAAATAAGATGATACCTTTTTTATTGGACATAACTTAATACATTTCTTGATTAGCTTTCGAAGGTTGCCCTTCTTCCTCAGATCGGAAATAAGCAAATGTGCTAGCTGACAGTGTATATAAGTGAAAACATTCAAGCATTACTATGACAGTCTGACAGGGTGGGAGGATGGGGGTGGGTAGGAGGTATGCATGGAGACATCAAAGCATATCATTGATATTCTAACAGGATGGGTGTGGATAGGTGAGGGGAGGGTGATCAACAGAGACATACAGCTTTATGGTTTATAATGGGCTAGGAACCCCAGATCCTTGTTAAGCCCTTTCTGTTGGGTGTTAAAATATTCAATCATTCTGACTTCAACAAAGTCCTCACCTCTTGTCCAGTCACTGGAAAAGGAATTCCATGTATTATCTGCAATTTCCAGAGATAGATTCAGTAAATGGCACCCAAAATAAAGCGCTGGAATACTGTGTGCTAAGTGCAAATTCTATAAAAGCAGTTCCACACGGAACTGCCATTTGTAGAATACTAGCTTAAGTTGCGGGCTTAACTCTAGGCGTGAACACTTACGCCAGCCTAACTACTAGAGTTTAGGTGTTTAAATGCAAGTATTTTATACAACCACAATCTAATTAAGGGAAAGAAAGACTAAAACAAAACAAAAAAATCAAAATATCCTCAACTTCCAAATAATGAAGACTCTGCTGAAAGGAAACCTTTATTCCAGGGAGGAAAAAGCCTCAGAACTAGTCATAGGCATCTTATTCTATTACTAGTAAAATAGGCCCGTTTCTGACACAAATGAAACGGGCGCTAGCAAGGTTTTCCTCGGAGTGTGTATGTTTGAGAGAGTGTATGTGAGAGTGACTGTGTGTGAGAGAGAGAGTGAATGTGCAAGTGTGTGTGTGAGAGAGAGAGAGTGTGGGTGCGAGTGTGTCTGTGAGAGAGAGAGTGTGTGTGTGTGAGAATGAGAGTGTGTGCAAGTGCATATGTGAGACACAGTGTGATAGAGAGAGAGTGTGTTTCGAACAGATACAGTGTGTGCAAGAGAGAGAGTGTGTGTGAGTCACAGACTCTCTGTGAGACTGAGTGTATGAGACCAAGAGAGTGTGTGAGTGACTGTGTGACACATAAGAGTGAATGTGATACAGTGTGAGACATAGAGTGTGTGAGAGACAGTGTGTGAGAGTGAGAGAGAGAAAGACATTGTGAGAGAGAGTGTGTGTGTGACAGAGATACCTCCCCCCCCCTCTGGTGTCAGGCCCCCCTCTCTCCCTCTCTCTGGTGTCAGGCCCCCCCTCTCTCTCTGGTGTCTGAGCGTTACTGTGCAGGACGCTGAGCTCTGGCTGTGCTTCAAGGAACTGACCAATCCTATTTAATAGAATGCACCTCCAACATTCTGAAGCCGAGAAACCTCATGTGATTGGTCACTTCTGCTTGTGACGAACCCAGAAGTACGTGATGTCAATTCAGGAGATGGATACAGAGAGCAGGAATGCCTCAGCTGTGCAGTCAGCTTCAGAATGTTGGTGGTGCGTTTTATTATATAGGATGCCTCTATGTTCAATCATTGGCATAAAAAAAATCTCCTTAGGAATCGAGCAGATACAGTGAATATCTCATGTAAACTATTTTTTAACATTTTTTCATGCAACTTGTTATTACACTTTAAAAAAAAAAAAAAACTTTTTGAGATTATTTAATGCAAAGGAACTTAGCTGCTACAGTATATCAGGTCCACTCAACAATGCCAATGATTGGATATTGAGGCAGAATAGAATAAGATGTGTACGGCTAGTTCTGAGGATTTTTCATAATGGCAAGTGTTGTAAGTAAGTTGGACAGTAGCAGTGGCGTAGCCACAGGTGAGCCTGGGTGGGCCGGGGCCCACACAACAGTAGCACACGTTTAGCGGTAGCTTGTGGGGATCCCAAGCTCTGCCAGCTGAAGACTTCCCCCTGATGGTAATGAAAACACTATTCTCCACGATACTGGCACCTGCACATGCTCAGTTTTCAGCGCATGCCTGCTGTAGACTACTAAGGTGGAAAGAAGCGTTTTCCCACCAGCTGAGATTTTTTTTTGTGGTGGGTGAAGGGGAGAACACTTGATGCCTACCCACCACCTAGGCCTATATTTTATATACCCTTTTTAATGTTTTTCCTTTGAGTGCAGATCTGTATGTTTATTCATAGTAACATAGTAGATGACGGCAGAAAAAGACCTGCACGGTCCATCCAGTCTGCCCAACAAGATAACTCATATGTGCTAATTTTGTGTATACCCTACTTTGATTTGTACCTGTGTTCTTCAGGGCACAGGCCGTATAAGTCTGCCCAGCACTATCCCCACCTCCCAACCACCAGCCCCTCCTCCCGATATTGACTAAGCTCCTGAGGATTCATTCCTTCTGCACAGGATTCAGCTCTCATATGCACACTGCTTCCACTGGCTTCCCTAATTCAGACATACTGCACTTTCCTTTTAAAGTTTTTTTTTTTTATTTGTATGCCATTTATTATTGCTCATTTATTGCTCAACATGTTTGTCTCATGCAATAGATGTAGTATTATTTGTTTACTGGACATTGTGCTCAGCATTTCTGGACTCATAACATTCATTGGTATGTCATCTATTTTATTAGTTCATATTTACATATTTTATTTGTACAAATGTATACATTTATTTCTCATGTTAATGTTTGTGTGTACACTCATTTGTTTTATGTTCTTGCAATGGTCTTATTTATTTACTTATTCATTCATTTACTCACTTATTTATTGTTTAAGTATTATTTATTATTACCAAGATGTTTTGATGTTTTTGTTATTTTACAGAAATTGTTTTGACTCCTGATGCAGGATCCCTGTGGTGCTGAAATGCAGACTGCGTTGTCTTTCTTATTTTACTGTATCTTTTAATAAATATCCTTTGTTGGAACCACTGGTCTACCCACTTCTTTTTGGTTGTATTTTGATTTTGCTTTTTCGACTAGGGGGTTGTTTTCTCTTTTCTTTGGAAGTCCCAACACCACCACATCAGAATGTGGTGCTTCTGGGACCTCCCCCCCCCCCCCCCCCCCCAATCAATATCCTGAATTAAGATAGTTTGACCACAGCTTTTGCAGTATCCTTGTAAGACACTTTCTAAATCCTGCATCATCTAGCAGCCAAGTAAAACAAAACGTCTTTGTATATTCAAAATTATTCAGAAATGTGTATTTGATATTTTCAGGACAGTGACATTTTTGTTTTTGTTTTTTTTTTTGCTTCTATCAGAGAAGTGGCAGCAGAGACTTGACTTGCTACCATGATCAATAGAGCATCTGTGAAGCCACTTCTGGGAGCCTAAGGCAAATATGTTGTGCCAGACCATTGCAGAAGGAAGAGGATTTGAGGGAACAATGTATTCTAAGTGTTTAGCGATATTAATTTTATGTTGAAATCTTTTTTATTGATGACAACCAAATTCAAAATGCAATACAAACAAATGGTAATGTTTATCATCATCATACATTTTCAGCCATCCCCTCCCCAACATCCTATCTAACTCCCCCTAACCCTCCCTACCTTCTACCTTCCTCCCTCCCCTCCTTCCCATATACAAACAGCAATGAGCTGGAGGACCTGGGTTTATTGGTTCAGGATACAGCTCCGTGCCATCGGAGTCAGTGTGGCCCAAAACCGTTCCCAAACCCTCTGGAAGCGAATTCCTTTTTCTGAAGTTATGTTTTTCATTGCCATTCGTTCCATTGTCAAGAATGTTATCATCTGTGCTCTCCAGAGCAATGGGGGAACCACTGCTGAATCTAACCAGCTGAGGAGGATTGTTTTCTTTCCCATCAGGACAGTTCCTTTCAAAAATCCAATCAGGCCTGGTGCTAGGGGCTTTGTTATTTGAAAACTATCCAACAACAATAACGGTGCTGGGATGATCTTGCATGCCCACATGGACGACACTCGGGCAAACACCCGAAGCCAGAAATCAGCGATTATAGGGCAATGCCAGAACATGTGGCCCAGCGTCGCCCTGGGTCTGCCAAATTTGGCACATTCATCCGAGGCCCTACATTTTGCCTTAAATGCCCATGTCGGTGCCCTTTATAACCACAATAAAAATTTAAACTGCAGTTCCCATAGTTGCACATCTTGTGCCCATGACTGGGTATCCAATAAGCATGTCTTTAGCTGTGCCCCGGATACCTGCACCACCAGATCTTCCAACCAACTGGATACATAAAGTTCGTAGTTGAGATCTTCCGTGGTCTCTTTAAAAAACTTATGATGAGAATTTTGGGGAAGAAATTGGGGGGGGGGGGGGCACGCCGAGTACGTCAGAACTGTTGACCATAAGAGGGAATCCCATGTTCACGCCCAGGATGGAAAACCCGGTTTTTAGGCAATGGGCAAGAAAGGGGCTCACATGTCTGAAGACAATTTTAGATACTGAAGGGTTATCAATAGAAATCAAACAAAATAAAACATGGAAAAGAAAATAAGATGATACCTTTTTTTATTGGACATAACTTAATACATTTCTTGATTAGCTTTCGAAGGTTGCCCTTCTTCGTCAGATCGGAAATAAGCAAATGTGCTAGCTGACAGTGTATATAAGTGAAAACATTCAAGCATTACTATGACAGTCTGACAGGGTGGGAGGATGGGGGTGGGTATACTGAAGGGAAAATTAAGCCTCTAAGACAGCTCCAATGTAGAAGGTGATTTGGGGGATATTTTTGGTTATGGCCAGATAAAGCATTATGTTCAATCCTTGGATGGAGAGGCACTTAAATTCCAATTAGGGGAGAAAATCAAACAATTTTTTGACTTCATTAATATCACGTAAAATAGTGGGTACTCCCCTACAATTGATACTGGTCCGCCCAGGGGCATTTCGGGGACTAACCACAGATGAAACATTGCTATGTTGTAAGCTTCGCTTAGTAGCGAAAAAATGTATTCTACAATCCAGGACATTGGATAAGCCCCCTGAATATTGGCATTGGCGTAATCAGATACACCTGCTAATGACATGGGAAGCAAGAGAAGCAAAGGGTTCATGCCGCCGCAAAAAAACGTTTTCTTAAGCTGTTGGGGGTCTATGTTGGACACATTATCTGAGAGAGGACGGAGCCTTATACTTAATACATTATGAATAGAGTAATAAATAAAGGTACATACTTCTGGATTAATAACTAAATACACACACTTGCTGGGAAGTAAGGGGAATGCAGGTAGGGGAGACACTGGGAAGGGAGAGAGGGGGTATGGATAAGGATCACAGGGTAGGTTCACTTAACACTATACCATATAATGTTCTGTTGAGTGGTGGTTGAAAGGGAAAGGCAATAGGCCTATACTGGGTTATGGTTCTACATTTGTTTTGCACTTGGTAAGGCTGAAATTGTTGCCTGAATAAGGTTATGATAAATTAGCTGCAATAAATACATAATACATTATAAGAGGTCAGATAGAAGATAAATGATAGGTCACAGTAAATGGTTTAAATTTGAAAAAGCTTTATTGGGTAAGGCCTGTTATTTTTCAAAAGTTGAACATTTAGTTTTTAAAGGCCGGGTAGTTCAAATGTTACCTATGAGATAAGGGGAGGAGGGAGTATAGAATTGAAAAGATTGATGATGGTGTGAAGTACTATATACGTGTTGTAGACAACCTTTTCTAACTGAATGTTATAACATTGAAATTATATGTGTGTATTCTTTATGCAGTCATTAATAAAAAATTGTTGACAATTAAAAAACTCATGATGATATTTCAGAGGTACGTGTGCTTGTGCTTCCAGAATAAGTGCCTCTTGGAGAGTCTCCTGTACATCCTCGCTTAAGTTCTCCCAACCCAGGCTCCTCACATAATGATGCGATTGCAAATAAGCAAAGTAGTCCGTCTGTGGCAAACCAAATTTTTTCCCGTAGGTCTACAAACTTGTGCAGCTGTCCATCTTCCTTTAATATATGATACAAGTAGCTCAGTCCTTTTGTACGCCAACGCGCAAACCCTGCTGAATCCGTACCCGGTGGGAAGTCTGGGTTATGTTGCAGGGCCAAATATGGTGTGCTTGCTGCGGAGAATTTATGACGTTTAAATAGCCACCGCCGGGCTGCCCTCACTGTTTTGAGGAACTGGGAGGTTCCAAGCCCCCCCCCCCCCCAGGACTACGTTTTGGTATGGAGTGGATCTGCCAACTGAAATGACTGGGTCCCAGACATGCAAGTTCTAGCGTTGTCGCCGAAAAGTCAGTTGCTCCTCTGTACCAGTCATTAATGTCTCTCATAGCGCATGCGACCGTCAGATATCGCACATTTTAAGCAAACCCAGGCCTCCATGTGCTCTCGGCTTCTGAAGGACAGCAACTGTCACCCTGGGCTGCCCTCCTCCTCCACAAAAAGGACTGCGCTGCTCTGTAAAGTGCTCTCTCATCTCTGGTTCTCAAAAACAGAGGAAGCATTTGAAAAAGATATATCCATTTGGGAACGAGCATCATATTAAGCAGATGTATTCTGCCGAGCAGTGATAGGGGTTGCGCAGTCCAGAGCCGCAACATTCTAATCGTGTCCTGCAGGAGCGGGGTCACATTACAATCATACAACATTTTTAGATTCTTTTGGATCTTCACCCCCAAATATTTAATGGGACCCTCAGTCCAAGACACCTGACCTCCCAAATCCCCACTGCTACCGCCCCCCCCCCCCCCCTCTTCTACTGGAAGTACCTGAGATTTCCTCATGTTCAATGTAAACCCCAACACCTGCCCATAGGTCTGAAGTGCCTCTGTCAATGACCCCCAAGATGTTCGCGGTGCTGTCAGGCCTAATAACAGGTCGTCTGCGTAAGCTAATACTTATCCCTGGGGTGAAATATCATGGAATCTTGCTACTCTACTGGGTACTTTTGACCTAGACTGGCCTCTGTTAGAAACAGAATACTGGGCTAGATGGACCCTTGGAACCTAGGACAACTCTTAGGTTCATTGATACAGAACAAGGGATTACAAATTAGAAATAGAAACGTGAAGACAAAAACTGAAGTGGCATTTCTTTTGTGTTCATGCCTGCTGAGGTCTCTGTTTCCTGCTACCGTAATGCCCCATACCAAGAGGAAGGCGGTGGTCAGAATCACTACCTCAATGGTAAGGAATTACTGGAAGCGAGGCCTTGCTCGGGGGGGCGAAGTTACCATTTCTCAGGGTCCAGCAAGTAATAGGAGTGGAGGTTCTCCTGTAGTTCAGAGTGGCAAGCCTGTGGTGGTGACTCTCTTGAGGGTATTTGGAATGCTCTTCAGAAGTTGGACATAACAGTTGCTAAATCAACTCAAGAAATATCTATGCTTGTAAGTCTGCAAATGGATGAAGGCGGAATTTACTACGTAAATCTCTGGAGTTAAGGAAGAGGTGAAATCATTACAGAACTTGACAACTACCACTGTTAAAGGCAAAATGTTACATAGAAAGCTAGAGCAAATAGAAAACTGCAATTGCAGGCTTAATCTTCATCTGTTGAATTTTCCTAAGGCCCTTGGCATATCCCCTTTGGATGCTTTTTAAAAAGACCTTGTTGAAATATTAAAATTAACCCCTGAGACAATTCCTCCTTTGAATCAGACTTATTGTATTCCTGTTAAAACAATTGTTAGAAGAAATTCTAGGTACAGGGCTTTGAGAGCCAAAAATCATCTATTAAGTAACATAGTAGATGATGGCAGAAAAAGACCTGCACGGTCCATTCAGTCTGCCCAAGAAGATAAATTCATATGTGCTACTTTTTTTATTTGTACTGTCCTCTTCAGTGCACAGACCGTATAAGTCTGGCCAGCCCTATCCCCGCCTCCCAACCACCAACCCCGCCTCCCACCACCAGCTCTGGCACAGACCCTATAAGTCTGCCCAGCACTATCCCTGCCTCCCACCACCGGCTCTGGCACAGACCGTATAAGTCTGCCCAGCACTATCCCCGCCTCCCAACCACCAACCCCGCCTCCCAACCACCAGCTCTGGCACAGACCCTATAAGTCTACACAGCACTATCCCCGCCGCCCAACCACCAGCCCCGGCACAAACCGTATAAGTCTGCCCAGCACTAGTCCCGCCTCCCACCACGAGCTCTGGCACAGACCGTATATGTCTGCCCAGCACTATCCCTGCCTCCCACCACCGGCTCTGGCACAGACCGTATAAGTCTTCCCAGCACTATCCCCGCCGCCCAACCACCAGCCCCGGCACAGACCGTATAAGTCTGCCCATCACTAGCCCCGCCTCCCAACCACCAGCTCTGCCACCCATTCTAGGCTAAGTATATCTGAAATCCTGGCATAATCTTTTGAGAAAACTTCTGAACAGGCTACATTGTTAGTCTTGTTTGTTTTCGAGTTAAGATTTAAATGCTGTGATGAAGTTATTCTTTCGTAATGCCCAAGTTTCATTTTTGGGAAAAAGATATACACTTACCCAGATGTAACAAGACAAACTGAAGAGCGAAGACAAACTTTTTTTAGCCATGTCACAAAATGCCTAGCCACCCACAGTGTGGAACAGAGAACGGAAAAGAATGCCATTAAAATATAGGAAAGCAATACAGACACATCAGAGGATGAAGAGAAAAAACTCAAATAGAACATAGAGGAGATAATATCCTTAAAAACAAAGAGGCAATTACAAAAGGAGGAGTAGAAATGGGCATAGAAGGGCAGGCAAAAGTAGGGAAGAAAAGATAGTGTCGCAGGGGATTCTCAAGTTAGCTACTCTCACCGAAAGCTTGTGGGAAAAGCCAGGTTTTAATTCCACTTTAAAGCTCTGAAAAGAACTGTTGCTGGGTAAAGAGAAGGGTAAACTGTTCCAAGTGTGTGGAGAAAGAAATAAAAAATGCCCTGCACAGTGTAAATTCTAGGTAAGCTAATCTTGGAAAGATAATACCAACCTATGGTCATTTATTGAATGGAGGGACCTAGTGGGACAGTAAGGAATGGTAAGGCAAGAAAGATAAAAACACCAGTACGAAAAGCCTTGAAAGTTAAGTAATGCAACTTTATAAGTAACCCATTGTTCAACAGGAAGCCTTTGATATTTTTTAAACAATGGGGAAAGTATGGTCTAACCGGTGAGCCTTACATAATAACCTAATAGCCGTGTTTTGTAATGATCGCAATTTCTGCAGTGTGGGGTTTGGAAGACCAGTATAAATAATGTTGCAATAATGAAGGCACAATGTGAAAAAGACAAGGATTAGTGCATGGAAGTTCGAAGTATCAAAGAGATGTTGGATAGACCTAAGTTGACGAAAAACCAGAAAACTAATTTTTGTGAGATGTGAAATGTGAGGTAGAAAAGAGAGAAAGGAGTCAAGAATGACCCCCTAAA
This sequence comes from Microcaecilia unicolor, assembly GCF_901765095.1. Taxonomy (NCBI): domain Eukaryota; kingdom Metazoa; phylum Chordata; class Amphibia; order Gymnophiona; family Siphonopidae; genus Microcaecilia; species Microcaecilia unicolor. Next base: position 628,601,626 of record NC_044032.1, read on the forward strand.
TATCGGAAACTAGGTACTGGGGTGATAGCTGTACCAAAAAGAGTGACAGGGGATGAAGGTGGCAGAGGGGCACCAGAGAACCAGCATGCAACTGTTTTATCAGTATTTAACACCAACTGATGTTCCCTGATCCAATTGGCAACTGACGCAAGGCAAACCTGAAGTGGAGCCAAAGAAGAGGACGGAGAGGTAGGATATAGGAGGAGGACAGCATCTGCATAGAAATACACTGAAATATCAAAAGAATGAATGAATGAATGAGAGCAGCAAGATGACTCAAAAAGAGGTTAAAAAGAAGAAAGGATAGAATGGAACCCTGGGAGGGGGGAGGGAGAACCCTGGGGCGGCGCTCCCCCCTCCCCCCGCTTGAAATCCTTTTTTTCAGAAGAAGTATTATCTATCATGACTTGATAAGAGTGGTGAGTTAAAAAAGAAGTTTCCCAAGAGAGAACTGTACCCAAGACACCTAGAGAGGACAGATGGGCGAGCAAAAGAGAGTGATTAACCAGGTTGAAAGTTGCAGAGAAATCTACCGAGAGCTAGAACAGTGTTATTGTTGAAGTAAGTGAGAATGTAGTTCGCTGATGAGTGCAGTCATAACTATTTCCGTGCTATAGTTGGATCAAAATCCAGATTGAAGGGGATGAAAAGCTAGTATTTTTTTTCAAAGAAGGGTGTAAGTTGATTAATTTTTTTATAGTACTTTTGGACATAAAACAGAGGTTGAAGACAGGGCAGTAATGACTGAGTATAGTCGGATCAAGGGTGGGCTTCTTCAGAATGGGCCGAACTATAGTACGTGTCCATAAATCAGGGATTTCTATGGACTTTGGCCTTTTATCTGAAGTGGACCAAAGTGTGCAACACACTTTCACCTTTGTTAGTATGAGATCTGGAAAAAAAATAGTGGCATGACCACTGAGTAGCTGAGAAGGAACTTTGGATGGGTACACAGAACCACTATTGTTGAAAAAGTATGTACAGTGGATAAGGCCTGGGAATTAACTTTTACTCTGTGACCTGAAGTAACTATCACTATGAATAAAATAATTTTCCAGATAAGGTACATCTATTAGCCTACATACAACTCAACATGGTTTCCGTCTGTTTTGTAATAGAGAAACCTTTAGTGACAAGAGGTAAGGAAATCATTAGCAACAAGGAGCATCACTTTATTACAATTTGACATCTCAGTGACATTTGATGCCATGGCCCACTCTGTGCTGCTTTATCAGTTGAATGAAATGGGTATTACGGGCAGGGTTTTTGACTGGTTTGCTGCTTTTTTGAAAAAAATCATACATATAGTGCAATTAAAAGTAGAAAAGAATCAAAGAGTTGGTTATCTTCCTGTGGGGTGCCACAGGGTTCTCCTCTTGTCCCCACAACTTTTTAATGTTTTTATGAGCCTGCAAATAAGTGGGGAAATGTGGGATACAAATGTAACAAATAAATATCTGGCAGAGATATTTTTTTCACTTACTTATGCAGATGATATAGTTGTTCCACGCCCCGAACATAACACTTTACAAGAGACTCTTCTCAAAGTGAGGAATTGTATAGATACGGTGGAAAATTGGACAAAGTCTAATTTCCTTAAATTAAATAAGCAGGAGGGGCTGTGGGGTTAAGGGCACTATGGGGCATATATGGTGGGCGTGTGCAAAGATACGGGCATTCTGGAAATCCATCCAGAGTTGGTTACAGAAATGGCTGGGATGCCCTATCCCTTGGAGCCCTGCCTTTTTCTTGTTCTCGGTTAAAGAGGCAAGCCTTTCACATGATCAGCAGATATTGACGAGGTATGCAACAAGTGCAGCTAGGATTGTAATTGCCACCTGTTGGAAAGTGTCTAAGACTCCTCCAATAGCGAGATGGCTTTCTAAATTAAGGTATGTTTGTGAGATGGAGCGGCTCCTAGCAGAGCGGCGTAACCAAACTTGCAGGTGGCATGCGATCTGGGAGCCTTTCCTAAATCATATTTAGTACAACTGAGGACAGTGACTGGAACCTTGGAGGTTGGGTGGTCGGAATAGGCTGGGGGGAAGATGGGAGGAGGGATTCTGGGGGAAATCTGAAAAGTTTATAAAACAATGAAGTTCTATTATGCTGTTCTTTGCAGTTTGGAATACTATTTTCTGGCCTCTCTTTTAGCGCTTTAGATTATGTACTTGTGTATAATGCTTTCCTATTTCACTCTGTACTGATTCTTTAATTTGACAATAAAGACTTCATGCAAATTAAAAATTAAATAAGCAGAAAACTAAATTAGCTTGGTGGCATACAGAAGGTTGCATCAGTTATTATTACTCTGTCCTCTGGAGAGATTCTTGAGTTTGAGGACAGACCTAAAGATTTGGGGGTAATTTTAGACTCCAGACTGTCTTTTGAGTTACATAATGAGCTTGTATGAAAATTCTTTTTTAACTTTATGTAAATTGAGAGTTATAAGATCATCTTTGAGTCCTGAGAATATTCAGGCTGTTGCTCAGGCAGATTTTAACCCCACATCTTGATTACTGCAATTCTTTGTATAGTACCATTAATGTGAACTTAAAAAAAAAATAATGCCCTTTTTATAGAATACATCAGCTAGGCTGATTTTTAAGTTGGATAAATTTCAGGAAGCTTCTCCACTTTTATGTAAGTTGCATTGGGTGAAGATTTATTTATTTAGGCATGCATCATTGTATCCCACTATTATCCAAAAACAAGTTTCAGTTCAAAGTGGTTTACAATTTACATTCTGATCTTAGATTACAATAAGTGTTTACAATTGTCTTCTGGTAGAAAACTAAATACTGTTTGTTTTTTTTTTGTTACATTTGTACCCCACGCTTTCCCACTCATGGCAGGCTCAATGCGGCTTACATGGGGCAATGGAGGGTTAAGTGACTTGCCCAGAGTCACAAGGAGCTGCCTGTGTCTGAAGTGGGAATCGAACTCAGTTCCTCAGTTCCCCAGAACCAAAGTCCACCACCCTAACCACTAGGCCACTCATCCACTTTTACAGTTAGAAAGTGATTAACAATTAAAAGACAACTAGAAGTGGGGGTTTATAGATAGGAAGCGGAAAGTTCTTTGACGGTTGGTTCTTTAGTTGTAGAATTTTTTGAAGAGGTGAGTTTTCAGTTCTTTTCTGACCTGGAGATACTTGGTGATGCTACTTGTGATCCTTGGTATTGAGTTCCACCATTTAGAACCAAGTTAACTAAATTCAGCTATACATATAGATTTGTATATTATGTTTTTGCAGTTGAGTAGGTGAAGTAGGTAGCCTCTAGTTTCTGGGCCTGTGTTTCTTGGGGATAGTTCGATCATATCTAGCATAAATTCTAGCGTCATGCCAATTAGAATTTTGTAGATGATAATGCTAGCTTTGAAGATTAGTCTAGCCTTGATTGGCAGCCACTGAGTAGCTGGGAAGGAACTTTGGATGGGTACACAGAACCACTATTGTTGAAAACGTATGTACAGTGGATAAGGCATGGGAGCTCACTTACACATATAACAAACAAATCCTTACAATCATCTTCTATGTTAACGTTGCAGGTGTTTCCGGCCCAGAATCTTAGAATTGCTGCTGTCTTAAGTGCCACAACCCTTCAAGCAGGGTGTCCTTAGAGAATAGAACATTCCTCAGTGACCAAGGAGTGGGAACACTGGAGAAGGAACAAGTGGCATCTAACATAGCAAGCTCTGAGCTAACATTGCTCATTGTTGGTAAAGAACAAGAGCACCAGGGCAGGAGAAATAGCACCCAGCAAAGCAGGCTGAGCTAGGAGGAACAGTATGGCAGGAGACATAATGACCACAATTTAGCAGGGAGGAGGAGGGAGCAGTGTGACCAACAAGACACGTCCAAGAACCACAGAAGGGCGAAGTATGTTCAATCAATGAAAACTTTTATTCCATGTAAGACTCGACATGGTACTATGTTTCGGCAAGATGCCTGCCTCAAGAGTTTAAATATGGGTAATACAATATAGAAAACCCAAAAGGTCTATATTCAATAGGGCCATAGGGTCAGCAGTGAGCAAGTCAGCTAGGCCTAGGTGGGTGGTTGGACAGAAGTAGCAGCTAACACAATAGAACCCAAGCCAGAACAAATTTTGCCCAGGGTGCAATTTGTCCTAGAGCTAGTCATGAAATATGGGTTGCTTCTATGATAAATAATCTCTACTGGGCTGCTGTTTCTCCAATCATGACAGCCAATTCCTGTCAGCAGCATTCAGGTTAGAATTAAAAACACAAGCTAGGAGACTTGAATGAGCATGGAAAAAAATAGAAGATGTACATACACTCAATGCATGGAAACAAATGCAAAGAAAATACAAATATGCAATAAGACAAACCAAAAGGTCCTACTACAAAACCAAAATAGGGCCAGACTACAAAGACACGAACAAACTATATCAACTCGTAAACAAATTACTAGATACCACATTGGTTACCACAAACAACACAGACACCCCATCTGCAGACAAACTTGATAAATACTTCAACGAGAAAATAATAAACCTAAGCAACACATTACCACAGAACTCCACTGACATCGAAAAATTCATTGACTGTCTCGATCCAACCCTCGGTGAATACCCAGCAGACCGAATGTGGGCAAACTTCGCTCTACTTACCGATGAAATCGTCACTCAAGCAATTAACAGGTTCGCCAAGACCCACTGTAAACTGGACACATGCCCCAACTACCTAATAAAATCTGCCCCTCAACGCTTTATAGCAGACCTCACACTACACCTAAACTACATGTTACAACATGAACTCTTTCCTAAGGACAAAGGCAACATACTACTCACCCCAATACCCAAAGATACAAAGAAAAAAAGCAAATGAAATCACCAATTACCGCCCGGTAGCATCTATCCCTCTGGTAGTCAAACTGATGGAAAGCATGGTAACCAAACAACTTACCAACTACTTAAACAAATACTCAATATTACATGAATCACAATCAGGATTTAGCTCCAACCACAAAACCGAAACAGTACTCATTACCCTCCTAACTAAATTCAAACAAGAAATTGCAACTGGCAAAAGCATACGTCTCCTACAATTCGACATGCCTAGTGTGTTCGACATGGTAAACCATAAAATACTACAAAACATCCTAGAATACTTCGGGATCGGTGGAAGTGTACTTAGTTGGATCAACGGATTCCTAACCACAAGAACATACCAAGTGATATCAAATTCGAACATATCACCATGGAAACCAGAATGTGGAGCACCCCAAGGATCACCGTTATCACCGACCCTGTGATGACCTACCTAATGATGACCCTACTGCCAAATCCCAATCCAATCAGAGCCTTAACCCATACATCTACGCAGATGATGTCACGATATACATCCCATTCAAACATGATCTAACAGAAATAAATGAAATCAAACTCAGCTTGCAAATCATGAACTCATGGGCAGATGCATTTCAACTAAAACTCAACACCGAAAAAACACACTGCCGCATCCTATCATCCCAATACAATACAAAGAAACCCACCAATATAAACACCCCAGACTACACCCTGTTTCAGAAAGCCTGAAAATTCTCGGAGTCACAATCGACCGAAACCTCACGCTAGAAAGTCAAGCGAAAACTACAACAAAGAAAATGTTCCAATCAATGTGGAAACTCAAATATTCCGCAGCTTGGTGCAATCAATGGTACTAAGTCACCTGACTACTGTAATGCAAATCATAAAGAAACTCCAAACTGCCCAAGACACTGCAGCCAGACTCATATTTGGTAAAATGAGATTCGAAAGCGCCAAACCCTACGAGAAAAATTGCACTGGCTCCCAATCAAAGAATGAATAGCGTTCAAAATATGCACCCTAGTCCATAAAATTATTAATGGGGAGACCCCGGTATACATGGCAGACCTCATAGACTTACCAACCAGAAACACAAAAAGGACAACATGCACATACCTAAATCTTCACTACCCAAGCTGCAAAGGACTAAATTATAAATCAACCTACGCATCCATCACGGTACTATGTAAGCCACATTGAGCCTGCAAATAGGTGGGAAAATGTGGGATAAAAATGCAACAAATATATAAATAAATAAGTTGCCATCATCTCAAGGGAGTAATCATCAACTATCCCATAAAGAATCCCAAAGAATATTGGGACTACACTTTGAGAATCCTCTAGGTCTGACGTTACCCATTGTTTTTTTTGTTATTTATGAACCATTTGGGATAAGGGTATTCACTACAGTGCTTTTGAGTGCCATAACCAGGACTGCTTTTCAAAGATAATCAATATGCAAACGAAACAGATTCTCAGCAAAAAAGGAAGAGAACCCCGAAGGCAGTGTTAGGCCCAAAGAGGCAAATATCAATCTGCAGGATTTGAGAGCACTTCAAGATTCGGCTCCTGTGGATGAATCGGTGGTGACTCTGGATAATATATGGAAGATTCTACAGATGCTATCTATCACCATGGCTAAATCTGCTCAACATACAGCACTGTTGGTATGCAAGGTGGATGTGCTTTCTACTACTTTAGGGTCAAACAAGCAGGAGTATTTAAGATCTATTCAACAGACTGAAGGGGAAATGTTTATCTTTCTGCCCTCTCCCAGGTATAAAGGTACTAGTTACCTGTAACTTCAAGGAATATGGTCCTAACACCACCAGGTGGAAAGACAGAAAGACATAGAAGGCTATTGTAATATGAGAATAATCAGTAATTTGTTTATTACACTTACCAATCAGGCATACAATTAGAATACATAATATAATTCTCATATGAGACAGCAACCGGGACACAAACGTGACCTCTGACATTAGCTCTCTGGTTGCCTCTCTCCATAACTCTCCTTTTATACTCTTTTCTCTCATAGGCTAGTATTGGAAGTACAAAGTCAGCATTTCTCTCATATTCCAGCCCATTCTAGCAAATTCTATCTTTACAGAAGCAAAGTTCTTCATAACATATTTGTTTATAATAAGGTCATTAAGGTTATCCTACTTTGCAAAAACCACCTTCACAGCAACTAAAGTTATGTCTCCTTCATTATCTGCTTCCATGGTCAACAGCAAAATTTCCCTCTTACACTACATTATTTTCTTGCCACACATATCTTTGTTATGACTCCATATCTGCCTGTGTCTCCAACAGAAGGAGCAAGCTGACATGAGACTCACGTTCTGTATAATTTCTTATGATTTAGCTTCTCAGTGATTCTTAACCTGTTCATAGCCTGTTCACAGAGGCATAGCTGTGCTCATAATTCTCAGTTACTGTTGCAAAGTTATTTTATGGTTCATAACCTGCATGTCCAATATAAACAGTTATTAAGGAGTTAAAGGGATCAGTTGGTTTAATTGTTAAAGATAACACCCTTATATAATCAGAAGCTTAAGTGGAAAATTAACAAGGATTAAATCTTCTGAGTTCTGAATTTTCCCAGGTTCACTGGTTTATCCCCTGTGGAATTCTTAGTGTCTTATGGAAATATTGATACCCCTCTTCATCTATTCCACCTTTGAATAAGGTTTATTATATACCTGTTGCCTCAAGATTATCAGGGGAAGTTCCTGCTGATGCTGGTCAGGTTCGGCAAGATGGAGAAGATCTAAACAATTTATCAGCTATTCTGAAAAATTCTTTACCTGAAGTGACTGACTGAGGGACATTTTTGGTATCTTTTGTCTTTGAACAGGACCTAAATGTTGTACTTAGAACGTGTGTGTGTGTGGGGGGGGGGGGGGGGGGGGGGGGGGTTGTAATTCACTGGTTTTGTTCTGTGAGCGAAAAGTTTAGTTCTACCCTGACGTAGCTAAATCCACACTAGATAGAAGGAAACTTTTTCTGGTGATGAGGATAGACACTAACATTGGGTGCCTCATTCCTGCTGGCATACCCATGTAAATGTCTAGTTTGCTATCTTTGGGAACAAATGGAGGGCATTCCTAGATGTTAAGATCTCCAGCAGAACTCTACAGAGTGATGGTTTATACCTATTTAAGGGCTGTTAGTTCAGTCTAAGCCCTTTACTTATTATTTTAATTGGTTCATGTATTCTATTGATGTAGGTCAGACGTCTCGAAAATTAACAATCCGTTTAACTGAGCACAAGAGTGCCATACATCTGGACAAAATTGGACTACCGCTAGTAGCACACTGCAAATTGAAGCAACATAATTTTGAAGACTTGAGATGTGCCATTTTGCAAGCGGTGCGATGTTCTCTTAGAGGAGAGGATGCACGTTGGACTCTGTTACAGTTTGAACAGAAATGGATTTTTTGATTACATTCTTTAGAACCGAATGGCCTTAATTCACGCATAGAATGGTGCCACTTCTTTTGATATTCACATGTCTACATAGCAGATTTGATTCCCTTTAAACAGACCGGTCATTCTTTCGACTGATTAGTTGTATTGAACACTGGCGTCTGACGTCACCCATTACATAAAATGAGAGCCGTTTTGTAGCATTCCAGCGCTGAGCACCGGCAAGATACGATAGGACTAGAGACCGTTTCCAGTACAGTGATTTTGAGACTCATATTAGTAAAGCACTATGGATATTTAGACTGCATGAATACAGTTCTTCTTTTTGTGCTTACAGAAACAATCCCACTACCAAGACCCTGAAGCAGCTTGACGAAACGCTGGCCATAGTTGGCTTGGTGCGATAGAGAGAAACAAATTGAAGAACCTCCTAGTGCTGGCAGCTGGCGGTTTGAAAGGTAAGTGTTCTTTCAATACCATATTTTGCATTACCCTGTAGATTAACGCAGCAGTAACGCTTAACCATGAGTGAAATTTAGCATTACATATATATTAATGTGTGATAGATATAATTAAACATCACACAATATATAGAAGGTTTTTTGGCCAACGATGAACAGAGGATCTTTTTAGACCCGTTTAAGCTCCGATAGTTATAATCTAGGGGATCTGTGAGGCCGTTTTCCTTCTAAACTACAGAACGGTATCATCTTTTGAGACTTTAATCATTTTCATTAAATGGAAATTATTGTGCTTGGGTATTCTCTTGATGTGCTGCATCCACTCCCCCTTTATATAGTGGTCTAAGAAAGAGTTTGATTATTTGTAGTCATTAATATTAATTTCAAGTTTATTAATTCTGCCATGTTTCTTAAGCAAGTGTTGGACTTGTGAATAATTGTTTTAAATTAATAATAATAAAATATTTGATGACTACTCATTGTGGACAATCTGAACTATACCAGTTTGTTACCCTTAAGGATTAGTAGTAAATACCACCAATTTAAACATACAATTGCTTTTGCGTATTAACATTTTAAAACGCAAACAAACCTTATCTTTACTATAGGCCTAATCCTGACAAATTTAGAAGTCCAAGAAAAATCATTTTCAAGGATACCATGGATTGTCACATATACAAAGTAACATTTTAAAAGGGAAGAGACAGCAAAGCCAATTTACAGAGAGAGTACAAAAACATGAGACAGCAGCCAGGCTGTGACACATTCATAGGTAGTTTAATAGATAAAATCTGAGGAAGTTTCCCAGCACTGGATATAGGCTGGCTTAGCATCAATTTCTTAGTGATTTCCTACAGGTAGTCAAGCTTGTACGGTTAACTTGCAAATTACATAAGCAATAGAAACAAATTCAACAGCAGGGACAGTAACTACTCAAAATTAATATCAAACATATAAACGGCGAGTGACCGTACTCACTCGCAAATGCGCAGTAGAGACCTTCTCTGCCCCGCCCCCGCGTCAATACGTGATGACGGGGGGCGGAACACAGAGGGTCTGTACTGCGCATTTCTGAGGGAGGGACACCGCCGTCTAACGCTCCCCCCACCCGAGTCGCCGCCGCTCCGCCACCCACCTTCTACCCGGTCAGGCCCTTGCTCCACTATTAAAACAGCGAGGGTCCGGGAACGCAGCACTGAGCTCTGCTGAGCTGCCGACATCGCCCTTCGTTCTTCTTCTCTACCTCTGTCCCACCCTCGACGACGTTACGTCACACGAGGGCGGGACAGGCAGAGAAGAAGAACGAAGGCCGACGTCGGCAGCTCAGCAGAGCTCAGTGCTGCGTTCCCGGACCCTCGCTGTTTCAATAGCGGAGCGAGGGCCCGGCCGGGTGGAAGGTGGGTGGTGACGGATCGGTGTGGGGGGGGGGCAGCGGCGAACTCGGCGGCGGGGGCGGGCCTTTCAACCCCTCTTCCTATAATAGCCCGTTTTTACGGGCTCAAAGGCTAGTAAAGACAGATACCAAACAAGTCAACAAACACTTATTAGCATAGGTAGGGTCAACCAAGCAGAGCAACAGACAAATGGTGCTCTGCCAAGATCTACTATAGTTAGCATACTGCATTTCAGAACAATTTCACACAACTGCTCGTAAGGCGCTCCCACCCCCTCCCTGTTTGAACCATATGTTCTCTCTCCTCCCTTCTAAGTAAATTCCACTTTTTCTCGTCACAAAGCTGAGCTGAAGAATGAGACAATAAGAACTTTTAGGCAAAGAGAGCTTGCTGCTGAAGAAAAATCAGCAATCCCTGATTCCCTATTAAGGGGCCCTTTCATTAAGGTGCGGTAGGCCTACCGCATGGTAAAAAGACACTACCCACAGGACACGCAGAGGCGTCCCACAGTAGTTCGGACAACAGTGCGCGCTACTCCTGCGCTAAAAAAGATTTTTTTGCCGTGGAAGGCATGCCTGGGGCCGGAGAGTAGGAGTGCCTGTGCTAATCGGGTAGCACAAGCACATTACCATGTGCTACCCAATTAGCGCAGGAGTAGTTCAGAAGCCCTTGCTGCCTCCTAAACAGGTGACAGTAAGGGCTTCCACTGGTAATGGCCATGCATTAATGGGGAAACTAGTGGGTGGCCATTAAAAAATATATACTAACTGTGGCCATTTTTCAGCCACGCAAGAAATTGGTTAGAGCGCATGCAAATCGCAGCGCCTTAGTAAAAGGACCCCTAAGATTCACTAAATAGAAACATTCTTCCAAACAAGATGAGGACTTGAACACTTTGTGCTCTGATTTGTTTCTCTCCATATGGCAATCTTACTGATTTTTTTTTTTTTAAACAGTCAGGATTTCAAATGGCTTACAGCAACCATCCGTTAAGACTATGGAAAGCATTTTCAATTGCATTTGAGATTCCTTTGGATGTATATGTTTAAAAAAAAAACAAACAAAAAAAAAACAAGATTGTAAATATAGAAAAACCAAGGGGCCCTTTTACAAAGCTGCTTACCACAGCAAAAAATGGTGAGGCATCCTGGGGTAATTTTGCCAAGTATGCATACTAAGTACATGCTAAACAATATATATTTTTCTGTGCAAGGGGCATGTCTGGGGGGGTGGAGAGAGGGCATGTTCTGTGCTAACCGGTTACTACAGCTACAGAACCGAACACTAACCGATTAGCGCGTATGCCCTTACCGCCTACATAATGGGTGGCTGAAAGCAGGGGCGTAGCCAGACAACAGATTTTGGGTGGGCCTAGGCAAGAAGTGGGTGGGTACCAAGTGTTCTCCCCCCCCCCCTCCCCACCCCTCAAAATATATCTCAGCTGGCAGGAAAATGCTTCTTTCCACCTTGGCAGTCTGCAGCAGGCACGCGCTGAAAACTGAGCATGCACAGGTGCCAGTATCATGGAGAGTAGCATTTTCGTTACCATCAGGGGGAAGTCTTCAGCTGGCGGAGCTTGAGATCCCCACCAGCTACCGCTAAACGTGTGCTACTGTTGGGTGGGCCCCGGCCCACTCAGGCCCACCGTACGCCACTGGCTGAAAGGGCTCACACACTAATCTGTTTTAAAGGCCATGTGCCAACGGTGAAATTAGCATATGACCATTAATAACAAAATTAGGAATTTCAGTCATTTTACCCCAGCGGTAAAAATGGCCTTAGCATGTGGGAATGACCCACTTAAGGGCATGCGAAGGCTACTTTTTACCGCTGTTTGGTTAAAGGGTCCCCAAGATTGGCGAAAAAAAAAATCCCTCTTCCATTGCCAGCAGTACACCTCAAGCCTGAAATGCTTAAACTCTGGCACCAAGGAAATAAATGAAAAATGGAGAACACTTTCACACCTAAAAAAATCTAAAACATGAAAATATTACAATTTCCCCAATTTTTAAAAGAAAGGACAATCCCTCTTTAATCCTTTTGACCAACACTCAACACACAAGCTAATCAAAACAGACTAGGAAGAGACTGGCCTGCAATTAATGCTCATTAACTTTCAAGGAAAGGTTTGTTTAAAAAACTTTTTCCAATTTTTTTTTTTGTTTTAACTTAAAAAGAAAAACAACTTTTCAAGAACTCTTGTACACTATACTTTAGGTATTCAGATCTGCTGAGGTTTTAATGAGTAAGTAATCAGCATAGTAAATTTGCTTTCAATGACTCCTTGACATAAAAAAAGATATTTAGTTATACCTAGGGAGCACAATGGACTGAAATTTAACTTTATGCAGTATGACCGCATTTTAGCACTTGAAAATTGACGTGACCCCAGATGATGACTAATCAAAACAGAGAGCTACTCCCCTCTCACTCATCCTAAGCAGGAAGGCAGCAGAAGTAGTGGCAACAATAGCAGCAGAACATCTTGTTGTCTGGGGGAACCTAAGCTCCGCCCCCAACCTCAGTATTTTCTCTTCCTTTACCTACCATCCCTCACATACATGGTATCCATCGTTTCTTTCCTTCCCTACCTTTTAACCCCCCCTCTCCCCACTTGGTATCCAGCATTTCTCTCCTCTACCTCTCAATCCCCCCTCCCCCATGGTGTCCAGCATTTCTCCCCTTCTTCCCTCTTCAGTATCTCTCTCCTCACCCCCCCAACCCATGATGTCCAGCATCTTTCTTCTTCCTTCCCCCCCTCCCTGTGGAGCTGTCGATTTTATTACCTTCCTCCCCCTGGGCAGTGAGGTTGCAATGTGCATTAAAAAATAGGCATTGCGGCTAGCTGGTGTGGGGCTCTGAGCATCTGCACATGCTCAAAGCTTGCTTGCTCCTGCCCCCTCCCCCCTCTGAACGTCATGTTTTGGAGAGGGAAGAAACCAGCAGGCCTTGAACATGCACAGATGCTTGGGGTCCTATGTCGGCTGACTGCAATGCTACTGCAGTTATGCAGATTGTTGCACCACTATTCTGGGGGAGGGTTAGGTAAGTAAATCAACTGTTCACGAAGGAAGGGGAGGAAGATAGATAGATGCCGATACTGGAGACCACTGGGTGGGGGGAAAGGAGTACCATGGTACCTGTGGTTCCCCTGTTCCAATGCCTATGGCAGTCAGCACAGGGTCCTGTTGTCAGGGTGCAATCACTGACTCCAGTACCTAACAGGATAAAGGGAATGGGATGACTTCCCTATGAGAATAGGCTAAAGCGGCTAGGGCTCTTCAGCTTGGAGAAAAGGCAGCTGAGGGGAGATAAGATAGAGGTCTATAAAATAATGAGTGGAGTTGAATGGGTAGATGTGAAGCGTCTGTTTACGCTTTCCAAAAATACTAGGACTAGGGGGCATGTGATGAAGCTACAATGTAGTAAATTTTTCTTCACTCAACGTGTAATTAAACTCTGGAATTCGTTGCCAGAGAATGTGGTAAAGGCAGTTAGCTTAGTGGAGTTTAAAAAAAGGTTTGGACGGCTTCTAAAAAAAAAGTGTATAGACCATTATTAAATGTACTTGGGGAAAATCCACTATTTCTGGGATAAGCAGTTTAGAATGTTTTGTACTTTTTTGGGATCTTGCCAGGTATTTGTGACCTGGATTGGCCACTGTTGGAAACAGAATGCTGGGCTTGATGGACCTTTGGTCTTTCCCAGTATGGCAATACTTATGTAGAAGGAGGATGATGCTGGGCCTATAAATATTCACTGACTCCAGGCCTAACACTAACTGGTATAGGTCACAGTAGAGGTCCAAAGGGAGGAGGAAGAACCCTTTTTCTGTGAACCCATCCACTGATATGATCCTCTTTGGGGTGCCAATCCATATGGGACCACCGCCTTATGCTTTAGTCTGAATAACTACAATCAGATGTCTTCTGATCAAATGCATTGCATTATGCTCTGCTAAAGATACCAAAGCAAAACTTTGGAATTCTGTAGGTGAATCAATGCTCACAAAGCTTTCACACCCTGCAAAAGCAAATGACAAACAGTAGGAGCCACAAAACAGTCAGGGACACACACTCCAGTTAACCATCATGCTCTTCAAAAATGGACTAAAATGGGATAAAAATCAAAGGCACTAAAGACAATGAAAGTATAATGCATAAAGTTTATGAAACTAATGCTAGGCACTAGTTTTCAACATCTACCCAGACTAGAAATGTGTCAAAGAACGAAATGCTACAGTCAAAACAAAAACAAAGGACTTGCGTGTTCTGAGACTCTTTACACTGAGGTAAAGAACACTTTAGATTGTCTAATAAAAATATTTTTGTTAAAAAAGGGATAGCCCTTTCCAAGCAGAAAACTCTCAGCTCTAATAGTGCTACCCTGTAAACAGTTGGACTTTCTTTTGATGATTGTGGATCACAATTAATTAGAGAATGCAATAGTGGAAGCCTTGCTAACAGTACCTCAGAAAGCTCACCTAACTGCGTATATTTTGAAAACACTGGCCTGTCGACCATCTTTGCTCTTTCTGGTGCTGGCAGCAGCAGGTTTCTTAAATATTATTTCACTTAAGTTTTTAAAAATTAAGTAAAAATTCATAGCTGCCGGTTTTCTTGATCCTAAAGCATTTTCTGTATCCCTTTTGATTTGGTGTTTCTCACCATCAGTCATGAGAGATACACAGCTGAAGAAACCAACTAGCAACTGAGATTTCAGGCAGTAAACGCACGAGCCTACCGAATAATTACAAGAGAAGCAAACACTGATTGTCCACGAGCCTTCTTAAAACATAAGCTTTTCAAAAAAAAAACCAGAAACATAATTACATTAAAGCTTTTTTTTTTTGATTAAACACGTGTGAAAATTCTGTCACAAGGCTAAACGCGAGCAAGTGTGCAAAGTGGTGCAGGATTCAGAAGCCGTCAGTTTGCTTTTTTTAAGGTAAGAACTACATTCTGGTCACTTAAAAGTCCTTTGATGCGGTTGTGAAACTTCTCCCGGTATTGGTTGAACAGCATAATGCTTTCCGGCTCTTCTTGGAACCAAAACTTGTCAAACTCGTACATCAGATAACCTGTCAGAAGAAACAAGATGTAAGATACGAGCCCTTTCCCCACATTTCATTTCTCTTTTCAAATCATTTTGACATACGCATACCTCTCAACCAGCTAAGTGGTAGATTTTTCAGATACAATAAACATCCATCTTAAATACTAAATAATAACACTGTACACGATCTATACAAAACCGAAATCTTACCACATGATTGTTTAACCTCTTTGCTATTAATGATCTAGCACCATAGGCGTAGACTGGGGGGGCGAGGGGGGGCAATGCCCCCACAAACGACGACGCATTAGTTTAAAAAAAACAAACACATGCAGGCACGCGCTCCTCTCCATCCGCTTGGCTTCCCTGCCCTCTCTGTCTGCGTCCCGCCTTCCTCTGACGTCAGAGGAAGGCGGGACGCAGACAGAGAGGGCAGGGAAGCCAAGCGGACGGAGAGGAGCGTGTCCATCTACCCCTCTCTCTTCCTCCCTCCCTCCGGCGCAGGCAGCAGTCTTTTCCAGCGTTCCTGGCAGCGGTAGCGTTGTACACGCTGCCTTTGGCTCTGCCCCGAAGCCTTCTCTTCAAGTTCCTGTTCCCGCATAGGTGGGAACAGGAACTTGAAGAGAAGGCTTCCGGGGCAGACCGAAGGCAGCGTGTACATCGCTACCGCTGCCAGGAACGCTGAAAAAGCTGAAGACTGTTGTCTGCGCCGGAGGGAGGGAGGAAGAGAGGGGGTAAACGGAGTCACCATCTTGGACCTCGCGGGGGGGGGGGGGGGGGAGCAGAGGGAAGATGGATGGTACTGGGAGGGGTGGGGAGCAGAGGGAAGGAGCAAGAGATGGATGGGACTGGGAGGGGTGGGGAGCAGAGGGATGGACCAGGAGATGGATGGGATTGGGAGAGGTCAGGCACAGCAGAGGGAAGGAGCAGAAGATGGATGGGACGGAGGGATGGTGAGCAGAGGGAAGGAACAGAAGATGGATGGGACTGGGAGGGGTGGGGAGCAGAGGGAAGGAGCAAGAGATGGATGGGACTGGGAGGGTGGGGAGCAGAGGGAAGCCTACTGGAAAGATGACACTGGGACCAAAGCGAATAGAAAAACTAAATGATCAGACAACAAAGGTAGATAAAAGTATTTTATTCATAATTTATTAATTGAAATGTGTCAGCTTTTTGAAATGTGCAACTGTGATATTTTGCCTGTAAATTTCAATTCCTTCCTCCATATTAGCATATTCATTTTCATATGTATATATGCAAATGATATGCTAATATGCTCCGCCCATTCTTTGCCCCCCCCAAATGAAACAGTCAAACTACGCCTATGTCTAGCACTACCACCTTAAACCTTATGTCGAATAGGGTCTCTCTATAGTCAATGACCTAATTTATGTTAGAATCCAATTTATTACTCAGGAACCTTCATGTAATACCATAATGTATTCTGCTTTACCATGTATGTATGCACATGGTATATATATATATATATATATATATATATACACACACACACACATACACACCATGATCTGTTCCATATATGTTATGTTACCATGTATGTCTGCACCTAACGCAATACCATTTGTAATTCTGTTCCATATATGTTACCATGTATGTAGTGGAGGAGTGGCCTAGTGGTTAGGGTGGTGGACTTTGGTCCTGGGGAACTGAGGAACTGAGTTCGATTCCCGGCACAGGCAGCTCCTTGTGACTCTGGGCAAGTCACTTAACCCTCCATTGCCTGCCGCATTGAGCCTGCCATGAGTGGGAAAGCGCGGGGTACAAATGTAACTAAAATAAAATAGGTCTGCACCTAACGCAATACCATTTGTATTTCTGTTACCCGGAAATGGCAACCGCCATTACGGCAAATGTAAGCCACATTGAGCCTGCAAATCGGTGGGAAAATGTGGGATACAAATGCTACAAATAAATAAAATAAAAATATTGAGGGGTTAATTTTTAGATTTAAGAGGTTACAGTCTATTTTACGATCTGTACGTACAGTTGCTAAAACTGAAAACAGCATTTTACTTTAGTAAGATGTTGTAAGCAAATCGTTTTGGGGCAGGACCCCAATAATAATACTTGCCTGCACCAGGGGTTGATTTTCCCATGAGTTCTGGTCCAGTGTAAAAAGTCCCACCTCAGAGAACTGAAACAGTCTATCCGTAGTACACACCATGCAGGGAAGCATTTTCCATCACCCCCCCCCCCCCCCCCCAGGTTCCTGACAGTTGAAATTAGCTGTTCCTGCTGTTTTTAACACCACCACAGCCCAATTTCCTGGTTCACCACCATCCCCTGTTTGCATGCAGAATGGCAGCAAACAAAAAAAGTCAGGCTGCAGCAATAGTAATATAGCAAGTGTTGGCAGATTTGGGGGGTGGGGGAGGGGAGTTAGATTCCTTCCTTTTGTCAACAACCTCCACTATTCGTGTATAGTGATGTGCTCAAACAAAATTTAAGTCTTAACTCCAACCAAAAATGGCTAGCTATACTAAAGAGAGTTATGCCCCAATTTGACTGTTCCAGTCTGCAGACCCAACTATCAGACTGACTGTTCACGTGTCCTTTAGATTGTAAGCTCTTTGAGCAGGGACTGCCCTTCTATGTTAAATTGTACAGCGCTGCGTAACCCTAGTAGCGCTTTAGAAATGTTAAGTAGTAGTAGTAGATGTAAGTCACAAAAAAAGAACTTATCTTAAGAGCCCCGAATCCTGAACTACCGAATGCCCAGTGCTTCATTAAATGTTTTCACGGAGGTAATAAAAAGGATTGCTCTCCCCTGGAGCATTGGTTTGGTGTTACCAGTGACATTCTTGTTTAGCTCTATTCAAGATAGCACATTATCAGACTTGGACACTATTTGCAAGCTCCACTGGCAAATATACTTTCCTCTATCTCAGATTCCACTTTTTTGCATGACTCATTCTCTGTTTCTTCTGAATATTGTATTTCCTTTCACTTGTTTCTTTTGGTATTGTAAACCGCCTAGGGACACCTTGTTTGTGTTTGGCAGTACATGGTAAGGTCACAGGGACTGACATGGCCCCTAGAGTGGCCAATCTCTATATTTTTGACTTTGAGGGTACCTTTTTGTATCCATCTGAGTGATTTAACAAAGTATTACTGTGGTGCAGATATATACACTATGGGCTCGATATTTAAAGGACTTATGTTCTGAACTTTGAGAGTTATGTTCCTAAATTGGCCTCTCTGAAAATTTACTAGGGCTTATAAAATTTTACTCAAAAATTTCACTGTAGTCTTAAATTTAAAAGCATAAAAAGTGGGTGGCAAGAGGGTTGTGATGTTCCAGCATTCATCAGCATTCCGGTATGTTCCGGCATTCATCAGTACTATGCTCATAAATGTAGGCCCTCCATTTGTTTACCTAGATCTAGGAGCCTAATTTATGATCATAACTTTTAAGCTCCTAAATTAAGATGAGTTTTCACCTAAAACGTTTGGCTGCAAATAGGGAAGAAGGTGTGCTAAATGATAAGCCCACAGGAATACAACGGGCTTTTCATTTAGCGCACGCTAACCATTAGTGGTCCTTAATAAAAGGACCCCACAAAAGGCTAACCTGGGAACATAAACTTAGGAGCTCGACATTTTCTGAATATTGGGCCCTACCAGTTTATGACTTAGAAAGTCACAGATGATCATTTGTTTTTGGTTTGTTTTTTTTTTGTCGGTTGGTTGGTTTAATTCTTTGGACTCCAATATGAAGTTGTCAGCTACAAGCGACCAGATGAGACAGACAAAGCCCATCAAGCCCAGCATCATGTTTACAACAGTGGCCAAACCAGGTCACAAGTACCTGGCAAGATCCCAAAAGAGTAAAAACAGATTTTATGCTGTTTATCCCAGGAATAAGCAGTGGATTTTCCCAAGTCCATCTAATAATGGCTTATGGACTTTTCTTCTAGGAACTTGTCCAAACCTTTTTTTAAACCTTGCTAAGCTAACTGTTCTTACCAAATTCTCTGGCTACAAATTCCAGAGTTTAACTACACAAAGAGTGAAGAAATATTTTCTCCAATTTGTTTTAAATTTACTACTTAGTAGCTTCAATGCGTCTCCTCTAGTCCTTGTATTTTGTGGATCCCTATCATATCTTCCCTCAGCTGTCTCTTCTCCAAGTTGATGAGCCCTAGCTTCCTTAGCCTTTCCTCATGGGGAAATCATCCCAAACCCTTTCTCATTTTCATTGTCCTTCTCTGTACCTCTTCGTTTTTGTTTTTAACAATATACCGCAACTTTATTTCAGCAATAGAAATAGTAGAAATCCCAAAATTCAGCTTCAACTTCTCCAAAACAAAAAGAAAGAAAAATGAAAATAAAATAGAAGTCCTTGCTTTTGAGGTTTACATCGTCAACTCCATAATTGCATTCACTATGTCATTACCTCTTCTAATTCCGTGACCAAAACTGTAAAAATATCCAAAGTGCAGTCACATCATGGAGCGACAGAAAGGCATTACAATATTCTCAGTTTTGTTCTCCATTCCTTTTTTTATAATTCCTAACAAACGTTCTTTTTCAGACACTTCAGTTTATAAAGAAGGTTATGGATTATGTGCCACAGTATATAGGAAATCATTGCTAAGTTTTGAGAGCTTTCATCCGCAGATGTTATGAATGTTATTGCCTGTCAGTCAATTCATTTGTATATGACATATAGAGGCATATTTTTAAAGCACTTTGGGAGGCTAAGTTCCATAGGTTTCTATGGAACTTTGGGAGGCTAAGTGCTTTGAAAATGAGCTTGATAGTCTACGGAGCAGAAATTAAAAACAACAAGAGAAAGAACGGACCGATTTCTCACTAGAGTATATTTCTCACTAGAATACATATATACTGGAGTCTGGGGCCTTGTACCCCGAAATACATAGAAGAGTGTAAAGCCACACATCTGGACCGATGTGGGCAGCAAAAGGAGAATAAATTAATGTCAAGCAAAATCAATCATGTTGGTTAATATCTCCAACATATTTGAAGATTGAGAAAAAGGGTCCAACTTAGATAGATAAATCTTGTTTGTTGCAAATTCATATAAAACATAATACTCACAGTAAAACTGGTGGAAATGTTCCAACTGTGGGACTCCAGGTACCAGGTTATACAAATGAGATTTCAGAGTGCCACTCTTGAGTAAGCTGTAGGCCATCTCTGTCAAGTTGATTCCAACTATAGCATAAGAATATCTGTGAAACCAAAGCATCATTCACTTAGTTTTTCCTTTCTTTTCGCAGAAGACTGTATTCTCTTAATGAGATTCTGCAAAGACTTGTCATTCACTGCCGGGCTTTCTTCATTCTAATCTACAATACAGAATAGCATGCTTGATAACAATGCTTCCCTATCACCCACAATTCGAACTGAACTTTCTAATCTACCTAAATGTCAGCCTGGACTACCTACTCAAACTAAAGAAACAAATGACCACACAATATGTACAAGAGAAATTCCTGATGCCAGCAAACAAATTTTTGAAAGGGAACTCATGGGTAAAATTCAGGGTGAAAGAACCCCCTTGGGCTGGGCAGGATGTTTTAGACTCCAGCACACCAAGCAGCTTACATTGAACAGAGCCTCCCTGCTACCCAGAAACACCCACCTTGTGACAATAGCAGCACAGCACTCTGAAATCAGGAGGTCTCCACATTTCCACAACAGGCCGAACTTGTTCCCATCATGGCTCTGTGGCCGATTCAGCACAAAATGGATACTCCCAGCAGCAGAGAGAAAGCCTGCACAAGATAAGCTGACTCACCATTCACTTTAGTGTAGTCAAGGGTGTTTTTTCTGTCTGGACAGCAAGCGTAACCCCTTCAAGCAGCCATTCCCAAATCATTAACTTTCCATACCTTGGCGGGGGGAGGGGGGGAGTTGATTTCTTCCTTTATTGATCTTATTCTAAGTACTCAACCATTTTCTAAGCAGAGATGCTCTCTTACTTGGTCTTGAATTTAGAATAAAACTATTAATAGAATTTAAAAAAGAATAATACTGCCATAGTTTTTTTGCTAGCTTTCAAGAGCCAGAACCTTCCTTTTTCAGGTCAGAACAGTTTGAGCAAAAGAGGACAACAGCATTTAAGTGAAACAGAAAAGGCTTCCAGGTATAGATGTGAAACAGAGAGAGATGGATTGACGACAGGGTTGCCAGGTGGAAAATTTTTTTCCCACCCAATCCAGCCTAAAAACAGCCCAAAACCCGCCCAAACTCAAACCCCGCCCCTGACACCCCCACTCCCGCGTCATCACCCCCGCCCCCGCCGTCATCGGCCCCGCCTTCCCCGTCACCGGCCCCGCCTCCCCCATCATCGGCCCCGCCTCCCCGTCACTAACCCCGCCCAGAACGTCACTAATCCCACCCAAAACGTCACTAACCCCGCCCCCCGCGGCCGAAAAAACCGCCCGAAAACTGCGGAAAAGAAAAAAAAAGAAGCCCAAAAAACCGCGACCCGCCACGGGCAAAAATTTCCCGCGGCGGGTTGCAGAAAACCGCCCAATTGGGCGGTAAAACCGCCCACCTGGCAACACTGATTGACAATAAGAAGGTGACAAAGCAGTACAGGGTTTATATTGCAACAGAAAACTAAGATCGTTTTAAAGTCCTTTCTTGGTGGCATTGAAATATTTTATCTTAACTTCAAACGTCTTACGTACCTGGATTGTTTTAACACTTCCTCTTAGTATTCTGACCATAAGATGAATGATGCAATGCACGGTTAAGGACCAGTGCTCACCCACAGAGATGTCGCCTTGCTTTGTCTCAGGGCAATTTCTCCAAATGGGTTAGTTTTGTGCATACTGTGACAGGAATGAACCTCACTCCTAAGCCAGGGTATGAAGGCATATGATCTCATCCTCTCTAGTTTACTGCTTTGTGGTGTTTGATGTGGTGCCTGTGTGAGTTGATTCTTGTCTAACATCTGGCCTGTCTTGCAAACACAGCACACTTCTTCCCATGAAATAATGTATTCTACATTTGAGTAACAGCATGCATGAGACCCCCTTATGTTAAATGGTTTTCTCTGAAGGTAACCGAGGGGTCTTGTGATACCTACTCGAACAATTTGCATATATTGGTATATTGTAGACTCGTGCCATTTTCTTCATTTTAAGCTTCTGTTAGGAGACTGCTTTTCACTAATTTTTGCTTCAGAGTTGGTGGTTGCTGGAAGGTCAGCACTGGTGGAGATGAGAATCTCTCTGTTACTCCAAAAAAGCGAAAAATACTCATCTGCAGCACATGTTCTCCGAAGACAACGGGACACATTCCCACATATGGGTGACATCATCTGACAGAGCCCGGTGTGGAGATGCTCCCCAGCATTCTTTTTTGTGAAGCTTTTGGAAACCTGCCCCGCGCATGCGTGCACCTTCCTGCCCACCGTCACCGCATGAGTCCAGGGTTGGACACAGCTGATAGAATTCAACTCCTAGGGGAGATGGGTGGGTATGTGAGAATGTGTGCCCTGCTGTTTGAAAAACAAGGCCTGCAACAGACTAAAGCCAAACCAAAAAAGAAAATAAAAAATAAAAAAATCTCTATGTTAACATTTTAGATTTTTTTTTTTAAAGAACAATCTGACTGGAACTGAAGAAAAAAAGGACAGGGTGAGGGGGGATTGGATTCTAGACCCTAAACAAATTCTGAAAGACTGACTGACCAAACCAACTGTCGTGTCAGGAATCTGGATCTAGACCAGGGGTGTATCTGCGTGGGGCCACAGGGGCCTGGGCCCCCGCAGATTTCACCCTGGACCCCCCTACTGCCGTTAACCCTCCCCAGCCTGCCGCCGTCACCTACCCCCGAGGTCCGCTTCCTTCTGCCGGTTTTTTAAAATATTGCTTCAGCTGGCGGGGGACCCCAACCCCCGCAAGCCCAGCCGAGGTCTTGTTTAAGTTCTTCATCCTCGTGCTGGGAAAGCTGCATCCTTCCAGTTGGACGGAGTCTGACGTCGCAGCACACTGTACATGCAGGACGTCAACGTGCTGCGACGTCAGACTCCGTCCAACTGGAAGGATGCAGCTTTCCCAGCACGAGGATGAAGAACTTAAACAAGACCTCGGCTGGGCTGGCGGGGGTTGGGGTCCCCCACCAGCTGAAGCAATATTTTAAAAAACCGGCAGAAGGAAGCGGACCTCGGGGGTAGGTGACGGCGGTAGGCGGGGAAAATGTTGACGGCGGTAGGAGGGGGAGGGTTGACGGCGGTAGGGGGGGCGGCGGCCGGCGGGGCTATAATGTGCCCCCTCACTCTAGCCCCTGCCCCCCTACCGCCGAACCTCAGATACGCCCCTGACACAATAGCGAGATGTGAATGTGTGGACTGATATCCTCAATGCAGCTTTGCCTATCTCCTCAGTGGAGGCTGATCTTAGGTGGGCTACCAACTCATGCCCTGGCTGGGCTGACCCTGGAGGGTCATGTCAGAGCCATGACTAAGTAAAAGAGATACAGTCTGCTAGCCAATTAAATAAGGTGTATTTACTGACGGCTGTCCCCATCCTGTTACGGCAAAAGAAACAAAAAGCTGGGTGGACTTTCTATTAGCTCTAGGATGTTATAATGCATTAGTATTGCTCCATACACCTTGAATTCTATGTGCAATTTTGGTCACTAAATCTCAAAAAAGATATAGTGAAATTAGAAGAGGTACAGAGAAGGGTGACAAAAATGATAAAGGGAATGGGATAACTTCCCTATGAGGAAAAGCTGAAGCGGCTAGGCCTCTTCAGCTTGGAGAAAAGATGGCAGAAGGGGAATATGATAGAGGTCTATAAAATAATGAGTGGGGTAGAACGGGTAGATATAAATCGTTGTTTACTCTTTCCAAAATTACTAGGACTAGGGGGCAAGCTACAAAGTAGTAAATTTAAAACAAATCAGAGAAAATATTTCTTTACTCAACATGTGATTAAACTCTGGAATTCATTGCCATAGAATGTGGTAAAAGCAGTTGGCTTCGCGGGGTTTTAAAAAGGTTTGGATATCTTCCTAAAAGAAAAGTTCATAAGCCATTAATAAGATGGACGTGGGAAAATCCACTGCTTATTTCTAGGATAAGCAGCATAAAATGTATTGTACTGTTTTGGGATCTTGCCAAGCACTTGTGACCTGGATTGGCCACTATTGCAAAGAGGATACTGGGTTTGATGGACCTTTGGTCTGTTCAAGTATGGCAACACTTATGTTCTTATGTAAATAGATCCACAGAACAGGTGTTCAAACTCTCAAAGATCTCATGGGCTATGCCCATGCTGAGAAACCACATGTGTGGTTACATTACCCTGCTCAATCTTTCCACCAGTCTGTTGCTCTTTCCCGCCAGGTAGGTGGCACTGAGTACCATGCCATGGTTGGATGCCCAACTCCACCTCCTAATTGTTTCCCAACACAGGAGGAATGATCCCATGCCTCGTTTGTTGACATAATACATTGCAACCTAATTATCCATTTGAATACGCTGGTGCATCTGCATCGAATCCCTGGAGGGGCAGAATCCCTTTTGGGGCCAACACTTCGAGTACTGACAATGTCGATGCCCCGGTGCTCCCGGCATTGTGCTTCAATAGGGATTGATGCCAATGCTCTGCATTGGGCAGAGGCCAAGAAGCTTTGATGACCCTCAGCACCAACAAGGGCGACATTGAATCCTTGTGTGTCCTTGTGTAGGGGGCAAATTAAGCACTATGAGGTACTATGTACAGACTTGGCCATTGTTAGCTCTTGTGCAGAAGCTTGGCATGGTGAGAGGCCTCTAGGACAATGCAGAGAAATCCAGTCTGATAAAGGCAAAACAACTACTTTTGTTTACTGTACTTGGGACAGAACGCTGTGGACAAGGTTCCCAATGTTTCAGGATCAAAAGTGGTATCAGAATTGACGTCACTGCCAAGAAAGAAAGTAACACAGCAGTACAGCTACAGCTTCTGATTTCCCTTTAAAAGGGGGTTTTTATCAGAGATAGAGGCTGCTAAGTCAAGATCCCATCCTAAAGAGCAGACCTGTGTTGGACCGCCTGACATCTGAGGGACACACCAACATCTGAAGGACTTCATTAGGTTGTATGTACCTTTGTAGTCCTCTGTGGATCAGAGTGACTCTTTGCATGTCAGAGTCTAGTTAGGGATTTAAGTGCATTTACTATAAGTTTATTTCTGTAATGAAATTGCCTTTGTCTTCGCCTTCATTTCTGTCTTTCTTTGCTGCTATTGTAAATAGGTTAAATTATTGCGCACAGTTAAGATGTGGATGCAAGCCAATTGTTTGTCTCTGAATTTATTAAAGACAAGAGGTAATGGTTTACAATCCTGATGTGTTTGAGGGGATGTTGATCCACGTTAAATATCAGATTACTAGTCTGAGTATCATCTTTGACTCACAGTTGTCTATGCAAGTTTAAGTTTCGAAGTTGGTACAGACATATCTTTTTCAGTTGAAAGTTCTGAGTAAGCTGAAACCGTTTCTACCAAAGCATGATTTTCAGATTGTGGTTCAGAGTTTAGTGCTTACAAAACTAGATTATTTTAACAGTCTCTTTTTGGGCATTTCAGGGGCTAGACTCCATGCACTGCAAGTAGTTCAGCATGCTGTGGTACGTATGATTTTTGGTTTGGGATGTTACAAGTCAGTTATGGGTGCGATAAAAGCTCTTCGTTGGTTGCCTGTTGCCTAAAGAATTTGTTTTAAATTATCACTGGTTTAGGACTTTGCATGATTCAGCACCAGAATATTTTAGGAAGGTATTGCATAGACCTATGCAAGTATTGCGTTCTGAAAACACACAGCGCTTGATTGTTCCATCATTTAAACGTATGCGCTCTTCTGCTGCAGCAAAGACAGCATTATCTTATGCTGGTCCCAGTGAGTGGAATGAATTGCCATTAAGAATACGTGTGCTGCAAAGATTGACATGTTTAAGAAACAGTTCAAAGCATTGTTATTTAAATAGGCATACTTAGGGTTTTAATTTCACGTTCCTGTATTTTATGGTGATGTGACAGTTATGCGATTATTAGACCATAAGAAGATAAGTATTGCTATACTAAGACAGACCGAAGGCCCATCAAGCCCAGTATCTTGTTTCCAACAGTGGACAATACAGGTTACAAGTACCTGGGCAAGTATTCGAGGTACTACTCCTCTCCCTCCACTCTCTATTTCAGTCGACAACACCCTCATCCTCCCCGTCTCATCTGCCCGCAACCTCGGAGCGCTTTAGAAATGTTAAGTAGTAGTA
The DNA here is from genome assembly GCF_901765095.1 of Microcaecilia unicolor. Taxonomy (NCBI): domain Eukaryota; kingdom Metazoa; phylum Chordata; class Amphibia; order Gymnophiona; family Siphonopidae; genus Microcaecilia; species Microcaecilia unicolor. Next base: position 628,628,067 of record NC_044032.1, read on the forward strand.
GTGGTCGAATATTGTATACAATTCTAGATTATTGTTTGTTTTTTGTAACCCACCTAGTTAATAGGTGGCCTATAAGTATTTTAAATAAATAAATAATACTTGGGTGTGGAGTTAGTTGTAATATATATTCCCCTTATCCTTAGATCCAAGCCCACTGCGCCAAAATAGTAGAAGAAACAGACACTTCACTCACTAATGTTGGTCTTGTCGGGTATCTGTTTCTTTCAGAATTTATACTAAGTGTCACATACTCCAATAGCACCCCAAAATGTGTTATCTGTATTGCATCTCACTTGGGAGTGGGATCTGCAAATGCTTGGTCCTGATGGGAGCTATCGACACTCAATGACAAGACAGGTGGAGACCTCCTCGATGTCAATGCATCTCCAGCATCCAATGCAGCTCTGGGAGTCACGGAAAATGCTGAAAAACTAAGGAAAATTAAAAGAAAGGGGGGAAAACTGGTCTTCTGCAGCACCTGCACACAAGAAACAAAAAAGAAGCTGCAAAGGCAACAAAACACCAAAGTCAGACACGAGCTGAGGAGAGATCACATCCTCACTGCTCCACAGATGAAAGACAACTGCCCTGGTTCCACACGGTGATGGCAGGCAGGAAGGTGTGCGCGTGCGTGGTGCGTGTTTCCAAAAGGTTCTTGAAAAAGAAAGCTACGGAGTGTCTCTATACTGGGCTCCACTAGATGCCATCACCCATATATGAAAATTTGATATCCTGCTTGTCCTAGCAGTTTAAAAAAAAAGTTTACTATTTTTCTTTTTTTGTTTTGTATTTATAAACCTTTAAAGTGGACTAACACAGCAACCCCACTACTTTATTCAAAAATAAAACTGGTTTCTTTTGCCTGGCTGTATTCTCTTGGGAAGATAAAAATCCTATTCTAATTTAATTCCTTGGGAGGAATTTTAATTAATTGGTAAAATACTGCTAGTGTAGAGAGTTAGGTTTCAGGATTTATTCTCTTTGAGGAAAATTACTGGCTTGATTGTTAGCTTACAGAAAAGTACATGTTTCATGCTTTTTCTGAGAATTGCTAAAGACATGGCAACCCAGACAGAAAAGCACAGAGAAAAAGAAAAGAAAAAAAAAACATGACACGGCTCACTGCGATAGGACCAAATCAGCAAGAACAATCACAAGAGGTCCTACGTCTTGCCCCATCCTTGGCCACCTTTAAATCTAGACTGAAAGCCCACCTCTTTAACATTGCTTTTGACTCGTAACCACTTGTAACCACTCGCCTCCACCTACCCTCCTCTCCTCCTTCCTGTACACAATAATTGATTTGATTACTTTATTTTTTGTCTATTAGATTGTAAGCTCTTTGAGCAGGGACTGTCTTTCTTCTATGTTTGTGCAGCGCTGCGTATGCCTTGTAGCGCTATAGAAATGCTAAATAGTAGTAGTAGTAGTAGGTCCTGCCCAAGGGTAATCTGGGGAGCTAAGTCCCAAAAATGGAAGAGACTCTCTCTCTGTTCACACGGCTAAGGTTTACATGCCTGTACAGACAGGGCTGGAAAAAAACCTGCATAAATGTTAATGTACAGTGAATAATATAAAATGGGTCAGAGCAGAAGAAATAATTGGGGGGGGGGGGGGCGCGGACTGGAGACTAACCAGCAGAGCTGGTGATCTGTGTGTGGCTGTACACATGGACTGAAAGCCTGGGACTGACTAGCAGACCCTGTTCAGACCCTCAGATGTCTCTTTTCCAAGAGCAGAAAGATAGCCACCAACTTCCCTCCACCCCTTCTCCTGAAGCCCAAAGCCAAATTGGACTTTGAAAACACATACAGGTTGTGTGTTCTGGCAAGGTTTTATAGGCAGATTTGAAACCCAAAAGCGGCTAGAATTTCCTCATCTAAAAAAGTGGGAAGGCTGTGTATTTAGAGGGTAACTGTAAAAGTCAGAGAACAGAGCACAGCATTCACTGCTAAAACCTGTCATTTCTTTCTATATAATATCAGCAAAATTCGCCCTTTCCTTTCTGAGCACACTACCAGAACCCTCATCCACGCTCTTATCACCTCTCGCTTAGACTATTGCAACTTGCTTCACAGGTCTCCCACTTAGCCATCTCTCTCCTCTTCAATCTGTTCACAATTCTGCTGCACGACTAATATTCCGCCAGTGTCGTTATGCTCATATTAGCTCATATTGCTTGTGATAAAAGTTACAGAGTGGATTTATTGTGAATAAGAGGTATTCATTTGCTTAGTGGTGAGCATCTCTGTAGCAGAATGCATGCTCCATTTCCTACCAACCCCCACTTGTCATTGCTACTTCAGAATGAGCTATAGTGTCTAGCTGGTAAGAAGAAAAGCTTAAATATCAAACAAAAAAGGAGCTGAATGTTTACTAACCCTAAATTAACAAAAATACATTCATATATAACATAAGAACAACATAGGAATAGATATACTAGGTCAGACCAATGATCCATCTAGCCCAGTATCCTGCTTTTAAAAGTGGCCAAAATCCAGGTCACAACTACCTGGCAGAAACCCAATTAGTAGCAACATTCCACGCTACCAATCCCAAGTCAAGCAGTGGCTTCCCCCATGTCCATCTCAATAACAGACTATGGACTTTACCTCCAGGAACTTGTCCAAACCTTTTTTAAACCCTTATAAGCTAACTGCTGTTACCACATCCTCCAGCAGCTAGTTCCAGAGCTTAACTATTCTTTGAGTGAAAAAATATTTTCTCCTATTTGTTTTAAAAGAATTTCCATGTAATTTAAATCGAGTGCCCCCTGGTCTTTGTACTTTTTGAAAGAGTGAAAAATTGATTCACTTCTACACCACTCAGGATTTTAAAGATCTGACTCATAACCTCCCTCGGCTGTCTCTTTTCCAAGCTGAAGAGCCCTAGCCTCTTTACCCTTTCCTCATATACAAGAGGCAGGAAAAGATGGAGAAAAGACCTCTGTCTACCTTGAAGGTAAAGCCCACACCACTATGGACCGTGGCAAAAGCGAAGGCTACTCAAGGGAAACATCAGCGATCAGAAAAACTCCACTCATCACATTAAATTTATCATTTTATTTTAAATATGTAAACTTATTTCTTCTTAAGCAATAATGTACCATTTAATAGCGAAAAAAGCAAAAATCCAATACTTAGCTTTTCTCAAAGTAGCGCTCTCTTTTAAAATCTATCTCCTTCAGCAGTGTTTCAAAGAAAGAGAAAAGACTCAAGAGGAGCCGGGTCCTCTGGCCTGACTCAACAATGTCACAGGGGACCTTTCTATAAAGTTTTCGATAGCGGCCATGTTTCACTAATGCTGGTTCAGGAGAATCTCTAAGTAAATATAAATACATAAAAAATTAACAACTCAAAAAGTTACAGGTGAAACTAACTTACATCGCAGCCAACCACTAAACACTCCTCAGCTCTTAATTTTCAGAGGCCGCTCTGTAGTGACCTGGGTTTCTTATTGGATGTCTAAAAAATAAAAAAAAATCACAACCATAATAAAACTAACTTTATTCTTCCAAAAAGATGGCCATTCAAAAAAAAGGCTTGCCGTTCTATAGCAGAATTCAAGCCATGAAGATCACAGGATTATAACACATATAACCAACGCTGTTCCTTCTGTCTTAAAAAGTAACAGAATTCACCTCATCCCATGGAAGTTATAAACTGCTCTATTATCCAGCAATGTAAATCCCAAAACATATATGTTGTTTTTGTATACAATACCGCACCACTGGTGCTTCCACTTTACCATATACCAAACAACTTTTATGTTCACTCATACAAGTTTTAAATGGTTTAGATGTTTGACCCACATACAATTTGTTGAAGGGACAATGAATAGTATTTACTGTAGTGTTCCCTTGTAGCGAAAAGGAATTATTTTACTGGATTAACAAAAAACCCTGTAATAATGGCACAAATAATACAGTATCCACATTTGAAGTTAGAACATGTAAATATTTATGTAGAGCAGCATCTACATCCTTTGGGGCCCTTTTACTAAGTTGCGTAAGCGCCTACGCATACCCAATGCATGCCAAAATGGAGTTACCGCACGGCTCTTGAGTTAATTTCATTTTTGGCGCATGTCCAAAAAATAATTTTCAGATACTCGTAGGTCATTACTGCCCAGTTACCACATGAGTCTTTACTGCTAGGTCAATGGCTGGCATTAAGGTTTCAGACCCAAAATGGACATGCGGCAATTTTGATTTCACCATCACGACATTCTTTTTCTATCAAAGGTCTTTCTCAATTCGATACTTTAAGGGATGTCACCTCATGTGTACAGATAATTCTGTTTAGAACCACATCAGGGCATTGGATGCTGTTCTATCCTTGCAGGCCTAGCAGCCGAAACACAACGTTTGTGTCAAGTCCTTTTTTAATGAACACTTTTTAATAAATGTTTTTCTGTTTTTAAGTCCATTTTTTCCAGTCTTTGGTATCCGTGGTCAACCTCCCACCCTTTTCTTTTACATTTTTGTGGTTTCCCGTGGGACGTTCAAGTTCTCGTCTTGGCGGATTCTCTTGTAAAGTGGAAGCACCAATGGTGCAGCACTGTATACAACATACATTTTTGGATATATGCATCACAATCCTGTGACCCTTAGGCTTGAAATCTGCTATAGAATGGCAAGCCTTTTTTTGAATGACTATCTCTTCAGAATAATAAAGTTATGGTTATGTGAGTTTTGAGACAACCAATAAGAAAACCAGGTCACTACAGAGCAGCAGTCTTTGAAAATTAAGAGCTGAGCAGCGTTTTGTGGTTGCGATGTTTCACCTATAACTTTTTGATTAAATATTTCTGAGTTGTTAAATTTGTTATGTATTTATATTTACAGATTTTCCTGAAGTAGCATTAGCTAAACAGGGCCATTGTCGAGATCAGGTGTTCAGCGCTGCGTGCGTCTGGTAGCGCTATACAAATGCTAATAATAATAACTTTATAGAAAGGCCTCTCATAGCAGTTCTGAGTCATGCCGGAGGACCCGTCTCCTCCTGCGCTTCACTGGTGTCTCTTCTCCTTTGAAACACTGCTGAGGGTGATGGAATTTAAAAGAAAGCACTAATTTTGAAAAAAGCTAAGTATCAGATTTTTGGTTTTTTCACTATTAAATGGGATATTATTTAAGAAGAAATAAGTTTACATAGTTTCAAAAAAGTGATAAAATTGTGATAAGTGTAGTTTTTCTGACCACCAATGTTCCCCTTGCGTAGCCCTTGTTTTTGCCACAGTCCATAGTGGTGTGGACTTTACACCTTCAAGGTAGACTGAGGTCTTGTCTCCATCTTTTCCTGCCTCTTGCATGCGTATGAATATATTTTTAGTAATTTAAAAGAAAAGCTTGCCAGGCAGTCTTGTCATAACACTCTTGCTCCTTTTGTTTTCCAATACAATCAGAACCAGCCTCTATGAAGTCTACAATACTGTAAGGCAATTTGCAAATATCAAGGGTTAGTTCCCTTACCCATGTAACCCAATCAATGCATTGGCAGCCTTCAGCTAGAACTCAGGCTCCAATCTGTTAAGGCACCAGTACATATGTACATAGAATATGTCCAAATAATGGCCATTAAGTGATGGTTGAGACTCTCCCGCGGAACAATTACTCCGTTCTAGCCCCATATGCATTTCAACCAACCTAAAGGCATATAATACTGAAATACTAAAAATAATTCAGTCATCAATTATTTGGGTAATAAGGCTGCTTTACAGAGTCACTTTAATAGTCTGATTAAGTAAGGTCCAAGTTAAACAAAATCAAAAAAGTAACATTTCACATTGCTACTCAACGTACGAAAAGCAGCATATATAAAATATTACATGCATTTGCATTACTAAGGACTTCTCATTAATGTAGCATAAGGCGCAGGTGTCAGGTTACTCTGCTGTCATGGCAACAAGGCTGAGGCCTACTGTGGAGGGAGCTCTCCAATGACACAAACTACCAAGAGAATACTCTCAGGAAGACAATGGAAATAGTCATACGTTATGCCCAGAAATCACCCCTCACTGCCAAAACCAAAGATCCACATTAAAGAACAACTGACTTACCCCATTTTTGGATGATTTGAGCGAGAAAGAATCTGACGTGATTCTTCTGTGTAATGTTTGCTGAAGTACCTATCAATGTCAAAAGGAATATTTTAGTTTTGATATGTACTGCAGTATTAGGAGGGGAAAGGATAGGGAAATATGCTTGCCTTGTGCCATTTTTAATCTTTATAAAAGATAATTAAGGAATCAGCAATTAGAATCAAGGTTCCTCCATATCTCAGAATAAATGAATCGACACTAGCGTTTTTAAAAAAAATTGCAAGTAAGAAAAAAACATGGAGAAAAAAAAAATCACACTTAAGAGCTAGCAAAGTTTTTTTTTTTTTTATATTTATCCATTTCTTTATGAGCTGTTTTATATAGTTTAGCTTTGTTCAGGCAGCCTCTTACCTATCCTTTCTATCCCATTTGGAACCTTTCCCAGGCCCATTTGTTACCATGTAAGAAAATGAATTTGTCTCTTCATTTACAGTTTCTAAGCTGGCTTCCCCTCCTTTGGTTATTGCATTCCTCTATCACAACAACAGATGGGGAGATCATGATAAGGTCATGCATGTCTGTCTCTAAGGTCTGGACCAATTATAAAGTGTCAATAAGGCACTGCATCTACTTTCACCTGTCTACAGCCTATGACCGCAAAGACGTTACTGCCTACGGACACAAACCCCATATAATAAGGGAGTCTCCTGACACCAGCCAATTGCAGGAGAAACTCTCCAGCCTCCAGCAAAAAAATGATCAGAAAGACGTGGTGCCATAGAGGAAAGATCCCGGCCAAGAGGCGGAACAGGATCTCCCTCTGGGACATGGCGAGAGGCTTCCATTCAGAGATGGTAGGAAGACAGCCATTTTTACTAGGAAAAGATAAATACATTCATTATGTGTTAAGTGTAGGAATACTGAAATTGTGTGCTGTGAAATAGATTTGTCATTTTGTACGCCATACATTAGCTAACACAGTGACACAGTATTGGGCATTAATAGTGTTATCATTAGAATTGTGAAATAAAGAAAATTTATGGCACACATCTATCTCTACACATATAAAAGTTCAGCTTACCAGTGCCGTAACATTCATATAGTGCCCCTAAAAATAATTTCTGTAACAAGGGGAAATGCTGGACACAGACGGAGGATGGATGGACAGAGAAACAAATAATGTCAACTGAACAAGAGATCCTGACAAAAGAATTAGGACAGCAGAAACCAGAACCTGGCACTAGCATAATTAGAAATATAAAATGACCAGACAACAAAGAAAGAAAAAAAATAGTTATGTTCTATTTAATAACTAGAATATGTCAATTGTTGGAATGAACATCTGCCAGAAATGGTGTTAGATATGGCTGGGGCCAAAGGCAGAAATTTTGCAGGAGGCCTCAAAGCCCACCACCAAACAACTGTACCTTCTTCAGCTTCATGTAGACTTGGGACCTCCTCTAGCCAGGGGGCCAAGGGCAATTGTCCTGGTTGCAGCCCCCCCACCCCACCCCAGACATTTATCTTTTTATTTCGCACAGTACAGGAGGAAATGTATCCCTTTCTATCTCTCTGGTGTTGTACTAAGTAGGTCTGGCTTCTTGGGGTTTCAGTTTAATTTATGTCTATGTATTTCTAATTTGTAGTCCCTTGTACTAACTGTGTATGAGTATAGTGATCTGCAATAATTTGGTTTGTCCAATTTACCCAAATAGATGTACTGATGTTCTAGACTCCCCTATATTTAGGGCACTACCTTTTCATACGTAGGATCCTTGTTTTGGACATTCATTCTGGCAAGGTAGATTTGCTCTAAGTTCTGAGAACCCTTTTTTTTTTTTTTTGGGGGGGGGGGGGGGGGGGGTAAATTTTGGTATTACTTCACAATATGCCTGGTACTAAGAAGGTTTATGTTGCTTATACCGAGACTACACTAAGAATCAAATGTCTTTGTACCAGGGGTGTATCTGTGTGGGGCCTCAGGGGCCTGGGCCCCCGCAGATTTTGCCCTGGACCCCCCTACCGCCATCAACCCTCCCCGCTGCCGTTGCTTACTTTTGCTGGTGGGGGACCCCAACCCCCGCCAGCCGAGGTCCACTTCCACCTGCCGCTGCCTTAAAAACTACTTCTTCAGCTGGCGGGGGACCCCAAACCCCCGCCAGCCGCCCCGAGGTGTTTAAAGTTCATCTTCGGCCTCCGTGGCTGTGCTGCTGTTGATAGGAGCTGTTGAATCCACTTCGGAGTCTGACGTCGTTGTACGTTGTACGTGCTGCGACGTCAGACTCCGAAGTGGATTCAACAGCAGTCTAAAAGCTTATTTTACTAGTGCGAATGCTTTTGAAAATTACTCTCCCTCATTGCCTGAGGAACCAACTTAAGTGTAAGCTCTCTAGAAGCCAGAATTAATTTTTGTTTCCTTGAGCTGTTTATCTGCTGCCATGACTATGCTATGCTACTTGCATTGTTTTATTATAAATTTAATTGCGTGTTGCATTAAGCAGATTTTCTAGCTTTGATTCAGTTTATGAACCTGAAAAAAACTTTCAGCTGCACCTAATTTGTATTTAATGTGCCTTTATAGCAAAATAATAAACTATACAGATTAAAACAGTAAAAAGGTTAAGTGGATAACAGGCAGTATCAGGACACAAAACATATTTTTAAACATTCTAGAATATATCCAGAAACTGAATTTTATTTTATTCATGTCCTCAATGCTAAGGCCAATAAAGACAGGAGGAAAGGGTTAAAAAGGTATTTTTAAAAAGGCTCACCTTGTATTTCAAATCTCTTTTAAAGATACATTTCTCTTGTAGTCCTAGTGAAATGGTTACAAACCAATAAAAAAAACCAATTCATGCTAAATTTTTAAAAAATATACATCTCACACACACATCTTCTAAAAATCAACAACTATCATGGTCTGACAGTGGTTGACAGGGAATGTCATTGGAAGAATCACAGAAGTAAGATGCCAGAATAATGATCAAAAAAAGTTGCAGAAAACAAAATACAAGCCAAGAAACTTACAGAAGATTGACCAGTCCCAACATGCCCATGCCTCGAAAGTCAGTCTTGGGATCATCACCTTGGAAACCAATGTCTCCCCACTGCTTAGTGATTCGTGACACCAGTTCTTGATTAGGCATTAGTAGACTCCAAAGCTGCAAAGACATCACCATACATCATGTTACCAAGAGCTTTTTTGCTCAGTTTCTTCAAAGCTGGACAATCCCATATTGCTCAAACTCTCTCACTGCATTTACAACCAAATTTACAGAAATGTTTTGGGCCTTTATGTGTGTTGCAGCCTGAAAAGTCTGCACAGGAGATCTATGTGGAAAACAGGACATGCATATTTCCCTGAGTATTTTACAAAAAGTTCTGCTAAATATGATCCCAAGGCACTGACCCCAAATTGTCATCCATCCAGCAGCTGAGCAATAAACACAACTCAGGAATATAGTTGCAAGATCCGAGACAACATGGTTTTACCAGAGGAAAATCATGCCAAACGAATCTCATTGAATTCTTTGATTGGGTAACTGGAGAACTGAATCATCGACGTGCTATAGACGTAATCTACTTAGATTTTAGCAAAGCTTTTGACACGGTTCCCCACAGGAGGCTCTTAAATAAACTAGATGGGCTGAAGATAGGTCCCGAAGTGGTGAACTGGATTAGGAACTGGTTGACGAACAGACGACAGAGGGTGGTGGTAAATGAAGTTCGCTCGGAGGAGGGAAAGGTGAGTAGTAGAGTGCCTCAGGGATCGGTGCTGGGGCCGATTCTGTTCAATATATTTGTGAGTGACATTGCCGAAGGGTTAGAAGGTAAAGATGCCTATTTGCGGATGATACTAAGATTTGCAACAGAGTGGACACCCAGGAGGGAGTGGAAAGCATGAAAAGGGATCTGAGGAAGCTAGAAGAATGGTCTAAGGTTTGGCAATTAAAATTCAATGCGAAGAAATGCAAAGTGATGCATTTAGGGAGTAGAAATCCACGAGAGACTTATGTGTTAGGCGGGGAGAGTCTGATAGGTACTGAGGGGGAAAGGGATCTTGGGGTGATAGTATCTGAGGATCTGAAGGCGACAAAACAGTGTGACAAGGCGGTGGCCGTAGCGAGAAGGTTGCTAGGCTGTATAGAGAGAGGTGTGATCAGCAGAAGAAAGGAAGTGTTGATGCCCCTGTACAAGTCATTGGTGAGGCCCCACCTGGAGTATTGTGTTCAGTTTTGGAGGCCATACCTTGCGAAGGATGTTAAAAAAATGGAAGCGGTGCAAAGAAAAGCTACGAGAATGGTATGGGATTTGCGTTCCAAAACGTATGAGCAGAGACTTGCTGACCTGAACATGTATACCCTGGAGGAAAGGAGGAACAGGGGTGATATGATACAGACGTTCAAATACTTGAAAGGTATTAATCCGCAAAAAAATCTTTTACGGAGATGGGAAGGCGGTAGAACGAGAGGACATGAAATGAGATTGAAGGGGGGCAGACTAAAAAAAAATGTCAGGAAGTATTTTTTCACGGAGAGGGTGGTGGATGCTTGGAATGCCCTCCCGCGGGAGGTGGTGGAGATGAAAACGGTAACGGAATTCAAACATGCGTGGGATATGCATAAAGGGATCCTGTGCAGTAGGAATGGATCCTCAGAAGCTTAGCCAAAATTGGGTGGCGGAGCAGGTGGGGGAAGAGAGGTTGGTGGTTGAGAGGTGAGGATAGTGCAGGGCAGACTTTATACGGTCTGTGCCCGAGCCGGTGATGGGAGGCGGGACTGGTGGTTGGGAGGCGGGAAATACTGCTGGGCAGACTTGTACGGTCTGTGCCCTGAAAAAGGCAGGTACCAATCAAGGTAAGGTATACACACATGAGTTTATCTTGTTGGGCAGACTGGATGGACCATGCAGGTCTTTTTCTGCCGTCATCTACTATGTTACTATGTTATTATGGGCATTTACATGATTAGCGCACACTAATGCTCAGCATGCGCTAAAAACGCTAGCACTTCTCTAGCACAGCTCAGTAAACAGGGTCCTGACTGACGAATCAATAACTGAAGATTGAACCACTAATATATTCTGTTGGGATGATCTCAAAGTGTGTGAAGGAGAGTGTGGTATTAAGTAGCAAAACCAGAAGAGATGTTCACCAGAATGCTGTATATTTTATGAACCTTCGCGTATTTTGAAATGATTTCTAATTCCTTTTTTATTTTTATTTTTTTAATTTAAGCAAGAAGTCTTTATTGAAACATTCAAGGCAACATAACACTCAAGCAGTGGCATACCAAGGGCGGGGTGGTGGGGGCGGTCTGCCCCAGGTGTAGGCACGACAGGGGGTGCTCCGCTGGTGCTGCAGTCCCCACCTGCCTACCCTCAGCTCCCTCAACAGCTCTCTTCGCTTCCACCCAGCCCCCTGCATTTAAAAAAAATCTCTTAATGGGCGGTGCAGCGCCTCGCGTCTGCCTGTAATGGAAGTGGATCGCCGTAGGGCCTTTCTTCACTGTGTCCCGCCCCCCCCCCCCCTCTGATGTAACTTCCTATTTCCACGAGGGCGGGACACAGAGAGAGGGAAGGCCCAACGAGGCAATCTGATTCTTTCACAGGCAGATGTGAGGCGCTGCACCGCCGATTCTGAGATTTTAAAATGCAGGGGGCCGGGTGGCAGAGAGAAGGGGGTTGTTGAGGGATCTGAGGGTAGGCAGGTGGGGACTGGGTTGGGTGGGGGGCTCAGATGGAAGAAGGGGGCAGGAGGGAGAATGAGTCTGGACATGAAAAGGAGGGCAGGTGAGAGAATGGGGCTGGAGCTGAAAAGGGGGGCCCTAATGCAAGGAAGGTGGATGAAGGGGACTGAAAATGGGGGCTGAAAAAGGGACAAGGAGAAGTGGCTGAGGCTGAAACTGGGGACTAGTGGGATAGTGGGGCCGGAAAGAGCAGACAGACAGAGAGAGGGGACAGATCCCAGATGGAAGGGGGAAGAGAGGGAGGGTAGACACTGGATGGATGGATGGATGGGAGAGGGAGGGCAAATGGTGGAATGAAGGGGCAGAGAGAAAGGGCAGACAGTGGATGGAAGGGGGAGAGAGAGAGAGGGCAGACAGGGGCAGATGGAAGGGAGAGAGAAGGCAGATGGTGGATAGAGGGGACAGGAGAGAGAGCAGACACTGGATGGCAGGAGCAGAGACATTGGATGGAAGGGATACAGTGAAAAGAAGATGAGGAAAGCAGAAACCAGAGACAACAAACTGTAAATAAAATATTTCTTTTCTTTGCTTTAAGATAAAATAGTATTGTAGCTATGTTAATAAATGTTTATAAATATAACATGGAAATAAGGTAATCTTTTTATTGGACTAATTTTAATACATTTTGACTAACTTTCAGAGAAGAAAACCCCCTTCCTCAGGTCAGGATAGGATACTGTAACAGTACTATACTCTATTGACCTGAGGAAGGATGTTTTGGCCTCTGAAAGCTAAATGTATTAGTCCAATAAAATGGTATTATTTTATTTTCTATATTTGTTTTATTTCTATTTGTTAATTTGTAAAGTGGTGATTGGTATTTGTTAGGTTTTTTTTTTCAAATTTACATCTGTTGTCTTTATATTTTGCACAGTACTAGGGGACGTTTTCTGTTTCTGTGGTGTTGCATTGTATGCAGAGTCTGGCATCTTGGGGGTTCAGTTTAATTTTTGTCTAAATAGAAAGTTTAAATATTACTACTTATTCTGTAGTGGATTAGGGTGTATCTGTGTTTGTGAAAAAGACATGGCTTTCAGTTGGCATTGATTGTGCAGGATTGACGATCTGTACTATCTGTCTGGTTTCGTTTTACAATAGGAGAATTGATGTTCTAGTGCTCACTGTAGTGTTTAAGATACTTTCCTTTTCCTTATGTGACTCGTAGAAATTACTGCTTATAGTATGGTAGAATTGCTCTATAGTTCCTGAGTGTTTTGTATTCTCGGTATGCCTAGTACTGGATTTTGGAGGTGGGTGTTAAAAAATGACTGGCTAGAGACACTTATATAGAAATGCCAATAAAAAAAAAAAAACATAAATTGTTGCCCTCATTTTACAAAAAAGAACCAAAAAAGAGAAAAAATTTTAAAAGGGGGGGAGGAAAGAAAGGAAAAAAAAAAGGGTAAAAGGTAAGAGCACGTCAGCCACAAAATAAGATACTATAATATCTAAGAATACATCTGTAAGGAAACAAGAAAAAAAAAGAAAAGACTCAGTCACCCACTAAACTCAAATTATGAGCTGAATCCCAGATCCTCTGCCATACTGACATTGTTTTACATCCAACAGCTGCACACATAACATCTAAGTCCCCCACTTACGAAAAGATGGAACAAGTCAAGTTTAGCTGCACGGAGCAAATGACGAACGAGCAAAACCTGGTGCTTATGAAGTTCAGGAATGTCCTTATTCAAAAGAAAAAATAACAGGATCCCAGGGAATCCTCACTACTATAATCCACTGAATTTGAAAGCGAATACCTTTCCAAAAGGCTTTAGCTTTCGGGCAAGTCTACCAAATATGTCCCAAAGTGCCTCTTGCTCCACAATTTCTCCAACATTGTGCAGAAACATGAGGGTACCAGCAATGATCAGGAGTTAAGTACCAACGATAAAGAAGTCCCACTGTTCTGTCGTATACCTTATTCCCAATACATGTTCCCATTTCTGCATGCACTGATCACAGCAATACCGCAGGATGCTTCAGTGCACTCCGAAGTGCTGTTTTGGCACATGCTACCCGCACAGTAGCCCTACCACCCTTTAGTAAAAGGCCCCCAAAGCGCTGTAGTGCCATCATTAACCACATAAGCTGTTCTTTTGCCATCCACCCATTCTCAATATCAAAGATTACTCTCCCTGAAGGACTGTTATTACTTCAGTAGTGCTTCCATCATTTGTAAGCCCTGAGTTCTGGTTCAAGTTTGGGAAATATCAGTTTTTGTATCTGGCAATACAAAGTGCTAAAAATTTCAAATATGCTCCAGACTGTTGAAATACAAAACTCTTTATTAAACACATGCGCTTCAAAACCTGCTCATGTGCATTTTAAAATCTGTAAATACACACACAACTCTCTTCTGTCTTTCATACCCATTCACTCCTGTATCGTGTCTGCTTGGTGACTCTATAAGCATTAAAAGTTATATACAACTTGCTGTTTTAAATATTATTGCACTGCACATTATATTTCACATTTTACATTCCTCAAATAAATATCACAGTGTTACACAGAATTAAAGGCAAACATCCTTTTGTAATTCTGCTGTCTTTGATCTTCCAGTTTCCCTTTCTTACAATGTCTATTTTGAGGGTTTGTAAAAAGTCTCCAGTGCTTTCCTCAATCAATAAATGAGTCTGCTTTCAATACTCTTCAGGCACTACGTTGGAGGAATGAGTTACTCATGATAAAGTTTGCTGTGGTCCTTAACCAAACGTCGGCTCCTCTATGCAGGACCGCATTTCGTTTTCTTCCTCAGGAGGAACCACCATATCATCTACAATAATACAATTGCATTATCTCTCTCTCAATTCTGGTTTCCAAATCTACTTATTATACTTTAACTATTATATACTATACATAACTCTTCACTTACTTAAGCTGATCTGCTTGGCAGCCTGCCAGCATGAACCCTTCTCAGGTCAGAAATCAACTGCCGTGGCTCTGAATGTGCTGTGAGAAGTAAAAACGCCCTGACTTATATTCTCCCAGAATGCCTAGCCTCACCTCCTTAGCTTAAAGAGACAGGCTCTTATATCCACTCTACTTCCTGATTTAACCCCTTAGGAGTCACTGTTTGCCACATATAAATATATCTCTGTTCTATAGCTAACAATCGGGAACTGATATTTCCTTCCCCCCTAAATCGATCAGGGGGAATGTGTATCAGTATCACACATCTTAGTTGTTCAATAGTGTGATTATGATCATACCAATGGGCAACTAAAGGACACATTATTTTTTTCAATCGAATATTACTTATGTGCTCTGCTAACCTATGTTTTAAAGGGCGTTTGGTGTGACCTATATAATATAATCCGCAAGGGCACATGATACAGTATACTACTTGGGAGCTATTACAGTTAGTGTTGTGTTTTAATATGAAATCCTTATTACAGTGAGGTATAGCTATCTTCCCAGTATTTAAAGAGTAACGGCAATACACACATCTTCCACACGGGGAATGTTTGCCCTGCTCCTCTCTCTTTCTTGATCTTTTTAATAATTCTCCCACATTAGCTTGTCGCCTATAAGCTATTTTCGGGCGTTCCCTGAACTCTGGGTGTATTGACAGAACATGCCAATGTTTGTATATAATACTGCTGATTATGG
This sequence comes from Microcaecilia unicolor, assembly GCF_901765095.1. NCBI lineage: Eukaryota > Metazoa > Chordata > Amphibia > Gymnophiona > Siphonopidae > Microcaecilia > Microcaecilia unicolor. The sequence continues at coordinate 628,643,471 of NC_044032.1, forward strand.
GTGCTTTCTGAGAAAACGGAATGACACATGCCAGCACTTTTGAAGGAGATTTTGATTTTAATTTTGGTAACATTAACCAGGGGCGGTGAGCATATAGTGCTCTCTTATAAGCATTTTTAAGAATCTTCATAGGGTAACCTCGAGTTCTAAATCTTTCTATCATTTCTCCCGCTTGTATTTTGAATTCTGAAGTGGTAGAACATAACCGTCTTAAACGCAATAGTTGGCCCACCGGTATCCCTTTTTTTAACCCCTGATGATGAAAGCTCTGATAATGTAGCAGAGCATTACAATCCGTGGGTTTGCGAAAGATAGTAGTCGCAAACCCTCCTTCCAGGGTTCTGCTTATTTTAATATCAAGAAATTCTATTTCATCCTGGGCTATGCGAGAAGTAAATTTTATATTGGGATCCACATTATTTAAATATTCCAGAAATAGTTTCAAATCTGCCATGGGGCCATAAGTACATAAGTACATAAGTAGTGCCATACTGGGAAAGACCAAAGGTCCATCTAGCCCAGCATCCTGTCACCGACAGTGGCCAATCCAGGTCAAGGGCACCTGGCACGCTCCCCAAACGTAAAAACATTCCAGACAAGTTGTACCTAAAAATGAGGAATTTTTCCAGTCCATTTAATAGCGGTCTATGGACTTGTCCTTTAGGAATCTATCTAACCCCTTTTTAAACTCCGTCAAGCTAACCGCCCGTACCACGTTCTCCGGCAATGAATTCCAGAGTCTAATTACACGTTGGGTGAAGAAAAATTTTCTCCGATTCGTTTTAAATTTACCACACTGTAGCTTCAACTCATGCCCTCTAGTCCTAGTATTTTTGGATAGCGTGAACAGTCGCTTCACATCCACCCGATCCATTCCACTCATTATTTTATACACTTCTATCATATCTCCCCTCAGCCGTCTCTTCTCCAAGCTGAAAAGCCCTAGCCTTCTCAGCCTCTCTTCATAGGAAAGTCGTCCCATCCCCACTATCATTATGACGTCGTCTATATATCGTTTCCAAGAAGCAATATTTCTAAACCATCTAGACTCATACACATATTTTTTCTCAAATTGAGTCATATAAAGACATGCCAATGAGGGAGCCACACTTGCCCCCATAGCGACCCCCTTCACTTGTTTATAAAATTGTCCTTCAAATCTGAAATAATTGCAACACACAACCCATTTTAATAGTTGTGTCAATGCTTCAATTTTAGAACTCGGGATATGAAGAGCTTCAAAGTGCTCACAAGCCTTTAAGAACAGTGGAAAAATATATGCATGATACAAACCATTTAAAGCAAAGCTTAAAACTGGATTGCGATACCTAAAGCTTTAGATTAGATTTTATTTTACACAAGTAAAAATATAATGTATTCAAATATTAGTTCTAAAGTAATTACCACAAGCCAAGATCAAACAACTGAAATGTTTAGATTGAATTTATTCCACTATTGTTTAAATATACAGAATTCCAAAATACTGAAAACTTATTTTCACCTCCATTAACTGTTCCTCATGCTCGTCATTATTGCTGTCATAGGGCTGCTTTCGAAGATTTTCCACACGTAGGTAGAGCTGTTTATAACCAGATATCTGTAGCAAGCATACCCTCAGACTGACCTGAAACCTAAACACATACAAACATATGTTTTATACATCAATTTCACTGTTTATATTAAAATCTGCTATACCGCTTCTATCATACAAACATTAAATTGGTTCGCTGAATATTTAAACTAGTAACATAGTAAATGACGGCAGAAAAAGACCTGCACAGTCCATCCAGTCTGCCCAACAAGATAAACTCATATGTGCTACTTCTTGTGCATAGCTTACCTTGATTTGTATCTGCCATTTTCAGGGCACAGACCGAAGTCTTGCCCAGCACTAGCCCCGCCTCCCAACCACCAGCCCCGTCTCCCCTCACCAGCTCTGCCACCCAATCTCGGCTAAGCTTCTGAGGATCCATTCCTTCCGGACAGAATTCCTTTATGTTTATCCCACGCATAAAGGAATCCTAGAATCCTAGAAACCAAAACAAAATTCTTTATGCTGTAGACTTCTGTTTAGCTCAACACTCCAGCTATTAGAGAACAGAGTAAACCAGCAAACTACAAACCATGCAAAAACAGTTTTTACAAAATTCTTTCTTGTTGGCTTTAAAGACAATTCTACATGCTTGGATACAATCAGAGGCATCCTCCCTGCACACCTGGTGCTTACTCTTTTACACCAGGAGTGGCTCGCCAACAGGATTTTCAGTCACCTGAGGGGCAGTTATTTCAAAACACCTGGGACAGATTCTGGACTAGAGAGTTGCATGGGAACAGAAATCTAAACTGTCCCCGTGGGGAATCTAACCCACCCCTCCTTCCCAGCCCATCCAGCTCCTGCCACACAGCAGTCACCTTGCCCCCACCCCTCCCAAGAAATATACATAAGTATTGCATACTGGGGAAGACCAAAGGTCCATCAAGCCCAAAATACTTGGCAAGATCCCAAAAAGTACAAAACATTATATAACGCTTATCCTAGAAATAGTGGATTTTCCCCAAGTCCATTTAATAATGGTCTATGGACTTCTCCTTTAGGAAGCCGTCCAAGCCTTTTAAAATTCCGCTAAGCTAACCGGCTTTACCACATTCTCTGACAAAGAATTCCAGAGTTTAAATACACATTGAGTGAAAAACTTTTTCTCCGATTCGTTTTAAATTGTAGCTTCATCGCATGCCCCCTAGTCCTAGTATTTTGGAAAGCGTAAACAGACACTTCACATCTACCCCGTTCAACTCCACTCATTATTTTATAGACCTCTATCATATCTCCTCTCAGCCGCCTTTTCTCCAAGCTGAAGAGCCCTAGCCGCTTTAGCCCTTCCTTATAGGGAAGTCGACCCATCCCCTTTATCATTTTGGTCGCCCTTCTCTGTACCTTTTCTAATTCCGAGATGCGGCAACCAGAACTGAACACAATATTCGAGGTGCAGTCACAGCATGGAGCAATACAAAGGCATTATAACATCCTCATTTTTGTTTTCCGTTCCTTTCTTAATAATACCTAACATTCGATTTGCTTTCTTAGCTGCAGCAGCACACTGAGCAGAAGGTTTCAACATATCATTCATATATATATAGATAGATAGATAGATAGAGATAGATATGTGTGTGTGTGTGTGTGTACACACACAAAACTTCTCCAATTCGTTTTAAATTTACTACATTTACACATACTAAATTTACTAATTTACACATACATATATATATATATACATGCACACATACACATATATTTATTTATTTTGTCCTCCACCTTTTAAGGCACTGCCTATCCAACTGGAACAGCTTTCGACTCTTTACAGATGGACCGCGCTCAGGCAGTTCATTATTTCTCATAATCTTTTGCTATTGTTTTCAATAGCGTTTGCTATCATCTTGGGTGAACAAATGTTGCGGGAATTTCTTCCTACTGGCTTCATCCCATATAATGGGCTAGATAGCCTCGTACCATCTCCTGTTCTCAATCTAACCTCCTTGCCCCTTACCAATCTTTTTTCCCTTTTCCCTGCATCCACACTCCCGCCCTTTTTACAGCCCCCTCCCTCCCACCCAGATACGCACAAACGACAGCATCCATCCACCTCCCCTCCAGCCCTGAGAGCCCTCCGCGCAATGCCTCGGAAGCCATTTTAAAGAAGCGGCGGCAGCGGTCAGGAAAGAGTGGGGATCTTTCCTGCCCCGAACCACCCTCTAGACCACCAGGATCCCTTTAGGTATGTGTGTGGAGGGCACCCTGCAGCTCAGGGGAGGGAAAGAAAAGCTCGGTTCGTCTTACAGTTCCATGGGAACCCTGCAGGACCTGGGTCCATCCCCACGGGATCCCAGCAGACCTGGAGAGGATACCTGCATGATTCCTGCTATCCCCGTTCCCGTGCAGCTCTCTATTCTGGACCACACTCACACCATGAGCTGGTAGCCATTTGCTTAATTTATAGGGTCATGTTTCACCATCCATTTTTGCTTTGAGATTGGGGAGAGGTTGTGGGGAATACTGTCTTAGGGGATAAAACTGAAAATCTTTTTTTTTCCTGTTTTATTGCATTGTGTGCACTAGTTTTGTACTTTTATAGTCCACCTTTGCATAGAGATTGATCATTTGTGCTGTTATTAAATAAACAGATTTCCACATTAAAATATATTTGTGCTGGTGGGACTTTCAGCTCTGATATTAGATTGTAAGCTCTTTGAGCAGGGACTGTCTTTCTTCTATGTTTGTGCAGCGCTGCGTATGCCTTGTAGCGCTATAGAAATGCTAAATAGTAGTAGTAGTAGTAGTGATATCTATCAATAAGTTCATACAATGATGCAAATATAAATAAATCTATATTTTTGTAGCTTTAAACTTTTTTTTTTTAACTTATTAGCACCACTCCTAATTTGTGGGTTCATGGAATATAATGTGGCGTGTTATGTTTTTTTTTTATCCTGTTTGGTTTTCTTTATTTAAACAAAATTGTGTATAGCCTAGAGTAACCTGTACAGGTTTGGTTCTATGCCAAAATTTTATACAAGAGAAAAAAAATAAGTTATGCATGTATGTTTCTTTACTCCTACCCCCCCCCCCCCCCCAAAAAAAAAATGGCATGGTTGTAGAACAGAATTACCCACCTACGGTTTCTGAACACTGGAAAAAAAAAAAACAAGAGTTACTTACCTGTAGCAGGTATTCTCTGAGAATAGCAGGCCAATTATTCTCATGTGTGGGTGATGTCATTTAGAGAGTCCAGTGCGGAAACATTGCCCAGCCGTACTACTTCTCTAAGAGCTTGAGGCAGCGCTCCCACAGCGCATGCATGGGTGCTTTCCCGCCCAAGCACAGAACCAGCAGTACAATAACATAACTAACAACTAAATGCCACTCCTAGCAGGAAGTGGGAGGGTATGCAAGAATAAGTGGCCTGCTGTCCTCGGAGAACACCTGCTACAGGTAAATAACTTCACTTTCTCAGATGACAAGCAGGCCATATAATTCTCACATGTGGGAATCCCTAGCTATCAGGCTCACCAAAATCATTAGAACAATAGGTTCTCACAACGGCAAGTCCAAAAGGATCAATTAATCTGAAAATATATGTACACTGTTGTGAAGGTGCAGCCTGGAACACAATACATAGTAACATAGTAGATGACGGCAGAAAAAGACCTGCACGGTCCATCCAGTCTGCCCAACAAAATAAACTCATGTGTGCTACTTTTTGTGTATACCCTACTTTAAAACAGGCCTAGGAGGGTGGAATTGGATTCTAGACTCCAAACAAATTCACCAGGACAGTCTGACCAAACCGACTGTCGCGTAAGGTGTTCTGCTCAAGGCAGTAGTGGGACGTGAATGTGTGGACTGAAGATCACACTGCAGCTTTGCAAATCTCCTCAATGGAGACTGAGCTCAAGTGGGCTACCAACACAACCATAGATCTGAAATTGTGGGCCCCAACATGACCCTCTAGAGTCAGCCCAGCCTGGGCTTATGTAAAAGAAATGCAGTCTCCCAGCACACTGAAAAGACTGCATTTACGAATGTCAATCCCCATCTTTTGGGATCAAAAAGAAAGAAAAAGACTGTCTATATTCTGTTGTCTTTTATTATACAGTTTGTGTGGTGTGTTTACATATGCTTCACCTATTGTGGTTCACTTTTTGGAGTTAGCATTCTACCGTTCTCACTGCGGTTCATCCATTACATAATTATACAATTTTGTAGACTATAAATTTTACAGTCTGTGCGGGATGTCTACAAATGTTTTATCTATATTTGCCTGCATGCCATTTATAGATGTACTCATCATCTATTCATTTTTTTCTATGCAAGCTAATGGATATTGTAGAAATGACTCAGTGGTTTTCTTTTCACCACTGTAGTTCATTATTAAGGGGATTAGTTCATCCGTCTGATGTTGAGTAGGGGGGCAGACTCAAGAAAAATGTCAGGAAGTATTTCTTCACGGACAGAGTGGTGGATGCTTGGAATGCCCTCCCGCAGGAGGTGGTGGAGAGGAAAACGGTAACGGAATTTAAACATGCGTGGGATAAACATAAAGTAATCCTGTTTAAAAGGAAAGGATCCTCAGGAGCTTAACCGAGATTGGATAGCAGAGCCAGTAGTGGGAGGCGGGGCTGGAGGTTGGGAGGCGGGGATAGTGCGGGGCAGACTTATACGGTCTGTGCCAGAGCCAGTGGTGGGAGGCGGGACTGGAGGTTGGGAGGCAGGGATAGTGCTGGCCAGACTTATACGGTCTGTGCCAGAGCCGGTGGTTGGGAGGCAGGGCTGGTGCTAGGCAGACTTATATGGTCTGTGCCCTGAAGAGCACAGGTACAAATCAAAGTAGGGTATACACAAAAGTAGCACACATAAGTTGTCTTGTTGGGCAGACTGGATGGACCTTGCAGGTCTTTTTCTGCCATCATCTACTATGTTACTATGTTACTATGAGTACGGTCAGTGAGCCGGATTACATTTCAATTAGTGCCTTAGTGCTCATGGTTAGATTGTACCCTTCTGTCTCTTTTTCTCTCTTTTTTCTTTGGAATTTTGTTTGCTCTTTTTCTGTACATATTTGTTTTTTCCTTCAATTTTTTTTGTTGTATTAGTTAATAGACAATGCACAGTAGTTCATTAGGTTTTACATAAGTACATAAGTAATGCCACACTGGGAAAAGACCAAGGGTCCATTGAGCCCAGCATCCTGTCCACGACAGCGGCCAATCCAGGCCAAGGGCACCTTGCCAGCTTCCCAAACGTACAAACATTCTATACATAGGACAGCTGAACCATTTGAGGCGTGTTTGTGTGTCTGTGTGAGAGAGTGTGTATATGTGTGTGGGTGCCTGTGTGGGTGAGATACAGTGTAAGTGTGTGAAAGTGAGTGTGAAAGGGTAGGGTCAAAATGAAGAGACAGCATTATAATTGTACACAGCACAGCACAAACAATTGAGGCAGTTTTTGCCTTATCTCCCCTGCAGCCCCCTCCATACCCAACGATTCGTTCCTTGTCTTCCATTCCCTCTGTGTCCCATGTGTATGTGTATGTGAGAGAGAGAGAGAGAGCGAGAGAGAGAGAGGTGCTAGCAGTCCCTGTGATAGTGGCAGGTCAGTTGCTCATTATAGCCAGTTAAGAGTGAGAGTGTGTGTGTATGTGCTGGTTTTTTTTCCTTCCCTCCTATGCCCTCCGTGTCCATTGTTTGTGTGGAGAGCAGAGATCTATATGGTCCTTTTAGCATTGCTGTTGACGTCGCATAGCAACTGTTGCTGCTGGTTTTCATTGTTCCGCGATGTGTCTTATGTCACGTTCCGTCACTTAGTAACGGGTTTGCGATGCGATTGGTTGAGTGTCATTGGTCCGCCCTCGACGTCATGACGTTATACGTGGGGGGCGGGGCCAACACTCATGGGCGAATTCCTGGTTTCACCACCATGCATTTAGAACGTTGGGACTTGTGGAGGCTTCAGAACGTTGGTGGTGTGTTTTATATAGAGATAATTTAGTTTTTAATATGTTTTTCCCACATAATAGTTGTTGGGTTTTCCCTTTTGTTTCATTTTGTTAAGTGAGCCTGTTATATTGTCTTTTTTTAGTGTCACTCCTTTAATTCATTTTCGCCTTGGTTTGGCACTTTTTGGATCGCTCTCGTTTTAATACATACATATAAACTGATGATAAAAATTATTTTATTTATACATTTTTCAACATTAACTTTTTCTTTAGGTTGTGTAACGATTCACAACTGTAGCACCATTACATTTGACTTGGTTTATTCTCTGATATTCTTTAACTACTACTACTACTTATCACTTCTATAGCGCTACAAGGCATATGCAGCGCTGTACACCAAACATGAAAAAATACAGTCCCTGCTCAAAGAGCTCACAATCTAAATAAACTACAGTACATTGTAACTACAGGTTAGTTCTGGGTTGGTTTATTCTGTTCAAGTTTAGCATTTCATAATCTTTTTTTTTTTAATCATTCTTTATTTTCATATGTAAGGCCCTGTTTACAAAGGTGCACACTAGCCACATAGATGCCTATAATATTCCTATGGATATCTATACAGTTAGGGTGTGCTAATTGTTAGTGTGCACTAAAAACGCTAGTGCACCTTTGTAAACAGGGCCCTTGGTTTTTTTCTATTATACTATGTGTGTGTAGAGAGAGAGAGATTTATATATGTACATTTTTCACAATGTTTTATATATCTTTAAAGTTTTAAACGTTACAAAGGCCATAACTATCATTTTATTTTATGGTATCCGTATCCATGTTTCACTATGTAATTTGTGTGTACTTCCTACATCCCTCTCCTTACACATATGAAAATTCAAAGGGACATTTATCCAGAGCATCTGTGTTTCTTTTATATTTTGTATGTATATGTATTTTTAAGATGTATTAATGTATACATATTTTATATAGCGAAGTTACTTACCTGTAGCAGGTATTCTCAGAGGACAACAGGGTTTATATTCTCACAAGTGGGTGACACTGAGGCATATTTTCAAAGCACTTAGCCTTCCAAAGTTCCATAGGTTTCTATGGAATCTTGGAAGGCTATGTGCTTTGAAAATGAGCCCCACTGACTAATGTAGCCCGGTCCAGGACTTATGATTACCTCACTAGTTACTCCCATCGCAAGATCATTTACTAATATGTTATAAAGCAACAGTCCCAGAACAGACCCCTGGGGGAACCCCACTATCTACCCTTCTCCATTGAGAATACTGACCATTTAAACCTTACCCTCTGTTTTCTATCTTTTAACCAGTTTTTAATCCACAATAGAACACTACCTCCTGTCCCATGACTCTCCAATTTCCTCTGGAGTCTTTCATGAGGTACTTTGTCAAACGCCTTTTGAAAATCCAGATATACTATATCAACCAGCTCACCTTTATCCACATGTTTGTTCACCCCTTCAAAGAAATGTAATAGATTGGTGGGGCAAGATTTCCCTTCACTAAATCCATGTTGACTCTGTTGATATTGTGTATCTGGATTTTCAAAAGTCATTTGACAAAGTGCCTCATGAAAGACTCCAGAAGAAATTGGAGAGTCATGGGATATTAGGTAGTGTCCTATTGTGGATTAAAAACTGGTTAAAAGATAGAAAACAGAGACTAGGGAAAATCCGCTACTTATTTCTAGGATAAGCAGCATAAATTGTATTGTACTTTTTTTGGGATCTTGCCAGGTACTTGTGACCTGGATTGGCCACTGTTGGAAACAGGATGCTGGGCTTAATGGACCTTCGGTCTGTCCCAGTATGGCAACACTTACATACTTATGTACTTTGGATTCTTGATGGAATCTTGCTACTCTTTGGGGTTCTACATGGAATGTTGCTACACTTTGAAATTCTGCATGGAATCTTGTTATTCTTCAGAATTCTAGAATCTTGCTACTCTTTGGGGTTCTACATAGAATGTTGCTACTATTTAGGTTTCTGCCAGGTACTTGTGACCTGGATTGGCCACTGTTGGAAACAGGATGCTGGGCTTTAATGGACCTTCGGTCTGTCCCAGTATGGCAGTACTTATGTAACCATGAGTCCTAAAGAGAGCAGGTGGTGCTGAAGAGAGTGGTGGCAGCAAAAGAGGAAAAACATTATTTTATCTATTGGACTATGGGAAATCTCTCTCTCTGATATCTTTCATTTCTGTTTCTCAAGTATTGCTGGGGGCGGGGGAGTGCGAACTGGGTGTCCGTGCTACTGGAGGGACGGGAGAGGAAGCAAAAACTGGTGTCAGTGTGCTGGGGTACAGGAGCTGGGGAGGTATATGTAGGTGGAGAAGATAAAAAGCTGGAGAGAAATATTGAGAATTCAGTTGGAGGGGAAGATAGAGCTATGGGTGTATGTATATGTGTGCATGTGTGTGCTGGCTCGTTACAAGTCTGGCTCCGAGATTTTTGAGCTGGCTCCAAAATGCTAAGAAACTTTGACGAGCCCTGCTTTAAAAGAGATTAAAAAAAAACTTTATGAAAATTGTGAACAGCCCTTTATTAATCCAACACTCACAGTCACTCCACACTCACTGTTCCAGAAATACACCAATACATTCTCTTCTGAACTCTCATCCCCCGTAATTTTATCACACTTAAACCTTTACTCACAGAAAATGTTATACCGGATGTTCTTTTGCTAAGGTTCTATTACCCTATTAATTTCCCGTTGTCTCTTTCCATTGTTCCATTGTTCTTTTCCTTGTCCTATTCCCTAACGATGCCTTGACTTTGTCTTCGCTTAACTTCTCACAATGTAATCCATAACTGATTTGTAACAAATCATATTTCCATTATTTACAATGTATTGTAAGCCACACTGAGCCCGCAAATAGGTGGGAAAATGTGGGATACAAATGCAATAAAATAAATAAAATAAACAATAACCAGAGTCTCTCCAGCAGGCTCGAGCTCCCACAGAAAGATGAAGTGAATAATCTCACACAAACACTTTTTGAAAAAAATGTTGAATCAGCTCCAAACTGCCATAACAATTTTGTACTCTTTGCTCCAACTGTTCTTGCCCTCCACAGGCTTCTTCAGGGAGCAGACGGAAATCCCAAGACTGCATCACCTCCCACCCCACATACTGGGACAATATGACATATTAAAAAAAACGCTTAACGCATGGCATTTAAAATAGGAAAATTACAATTCTTGAAGAAGAAAGGTGACTTTAAAATCATGCTGTATACTCTAGCTCATTAAGCAATGAGCTCTAACTAAGGTTACAAAAAACCCTTAACACACTAGCAAATACATCATTGTGTAAATGATTTATAGGGGTGAAAAGAAAACATTCCATACAACAAACCTTGGATCCTTTTGCTTGTGAATCTTCTTTGCTTTCATTATGTCCATTAAACACTTGTCCAGGTCATCCATATCAACATTTACTGCCCTTCTTAGAACCTGGTTAACACAATAAATCATACACAAATCAGTCACAAATGCATTAAACTTCAAAACCAGAAAGATTTGGTCAGCTGAAACTACTAAGGGCACTAACTTGTATTTGCTAATTGTATTGTGTATTTATAGTCATGGGTCACGTAATCTGTCAGATGCTGCTCCAAAGAATTTTCTAGACTTAAACACTAGAGGTTAGAGACAGGTTTCAAACCAGGGGCATCGCTGCTATGGGGCCACGGGGGCCAGGGCTCCCGTAGATTTGGCCCTGGACCCCCCTACTGATAACCCTCTCAACCCCTCCCCCCCCGCTCGCCGTCGCCTACCTGTGCTGGCGGGGACCCCATCCCCCGCCAGCCGAAGTCTTCTTCCTTCCTTTCAGGTTTCTGACGTCCTGCACGTACAACATGCAGAACGTCAGACTCCTTTCAGGTTTCTGAAACCTGAAAGGAAGGAAGAAGACTTCGGCTGGCGGGGGATGGGGTCCCCGCCAGCACAGGTAGGTGACGGCGAGCGGGGTTGTGGGCGATGATGGCGGCGGCGGTGGGGGTGTGTGGGCAATGATGATGGCGGCGCTGGGGGAGGGGGCTAAAATGTGCCCCCTCACCTCGGCTCTGGCCCCCCCCCCTACTGCTGAAGGTCAGATACGCCCCTGTTTCAAACCACCTTTCCGTAGGTTTTTTTTTTCCCTCAGGTCCCAAGTGAACAGACTATGCCACTAACAAGGGATGCACTAACCCACAAAAATCACTAAATCAGAGGACAGCTGTTATGAGTAACTAACTACCTGCCCCTGTATAAGACGTTGGTGAGGCCCCACCTGGAGTATTGTGTTCAATTTTGGAGGCCGTACCTTGCGAAGGATGTTAAAAAAATGGAAGCGGTGCAAAGAAAAGCTACGAGGATGGTATGGGATTTACGTTCCAAGACGTATGAAGAGAGGCTTGCTGACCTGAACATGTACACCCTGGAGGAAAGGAGGAACAGGGGTGATATGATACAGACGTTCAAATATTTGAATGGTATTAATCCGCAAACAAACCTTTTCCGGAGATGGGAAGGCGGTAGAACGAGAGGACATGAAATGAGATTGAAGGGGGGCAGATTCAGGAAAGATGTCAGGAAGTATTTTTTCACGGAGAGGGTGGTGGACGCTTGGAATGCCCTCCCGCGGGAGGTGGTGGAGATGAAAACGGTAACGGAGTTCAAACATGCGTGGGATATGCATAGAGGAATCCTGTGCAGAAGGAATGGATCCTCAGAAGCTTAGCTGAAATTGGGTGGCGGAGCAGGTGGGGGGAAGAGGGGGTGGTGATTGGGAGGAGAGGATAGGGGAGGGCAGACTTGTACGGTCTGTACCAGAGCCGGTGATGGGAGGCGGGACTGGTGGTTGGGAGGCGGGAAATACTGCTGGGCAGACTTATATGGTCTGTGCCCTGAAAAGGACAGGTACAAATTCAAGGTAAGGTATACACATATGAGTTTGTCTTGGGCAGACTGGATGGACCATGCAGGTCTTTTTCTGCCGTCATCTACTGTGTTACTGTGTTACCTTCTCTCAAAAACTCAAGTATGGGATCACAGACATGGAGATTAGCAAGCTTCTAGAATAGGTTGTTTACCTCAAACCAAAATGGGTTTTCGTGTGAATGGGATGTGTGTAGAGAAGGCATGGAGCTCCTGAAAACAGAGACTGAAAAAGTACAGGAAGCAATCTCCTGAGAGGAGGACTAAAGTCCTGTATAATTTCACTTTGTAATAGAAGAAATGTTATCAAAATCAAAGCAAAATACCAAAGAGAAACAGCTACTTGTATAAACTCTAGGTTAGGAAATGCAACACATACTTAATCCTTTCTCAAGAAAGAGGTTGCCTGGACATATGTTACTTCACGAGTGGGTTGAATCCCAGCTCACAAAGCCAAGCTGAAATAAGACAAGGACAAAGATGCTCTGTTCTGTTTAGGGACTTATAACCTGCTTAATCCCTCTTTACAGGTTCAGAGTAGGGTAGAGATACTGATACAATAATCAGGACTGTATAATATAATTACATAGTAACATAGTAGCACAGTACATGACAGCAGATAAAGACCTATATTGTCCATCCAGTCTGCCCAACAAGATAAACTCATTGTATGAGAATTTATATGTATACCCGACCTTGATTTGTCCTTGCCATTTTCAGGGCACAGACTGTAGAAGTCTGCTCAGAACTAGCTTTGCTTCCCAATTACCAGTGTTGCCACCCAATCTCTGCTAAGTTTCTGTGGATTCGTTCTTTCTGAACAGGATTCTCTTGAACTTATCCCATGCATTTTTGAATTCTGTTACCATTTTCATCTCCACCACCTCCAGTGGGAGGGCAGTCCAAGTATCCGCCACCCTCTCCATGAAAAAATACTTCCTGACATTATTCCTGAGTCTGCCCCCCTTCAAACTCAATTCATGTCCTCTAGTTCTACCGCCTTCCCATCTCGGTAAAAGGTTTGTTTGTGGATTAATACCTTTCAAATATTTGAACATCTGTATATCACCCATGTTTCTCCTTTCCTCCAGGGTACAGATGTTCAGGTCAGGAAGTCTCTCCTTATACACCTTGTAACGCAAATCCCATACCATTGTTGTAGCTCTTCTTTACACCAGTTCAAGTCTTTTTACATTCTTTGAAAGATACGGCCTCCAAAACTGAAGACTTGTACAGAGGCATCGACACCTCCTTTCTTCTGCTGGTTACACTTCTCTATATAAAGCCTAGCATCTTAAAAATATTTTGAAAGCAGATATTGTGACAAAACCGTGGGTTTTTAAGCCTGTAAAACTGTATTATTTCTTGAAGTGTATTTCTCTTGCTTGGCCAGCAGGTAGTGCATGTTTATATGTTTAAAGCTGTTACAGAGAACTGACTGTTCCTTCTTTAGTTAACACAGATAAGAGGTAACCTGCAGTGATGTGGCCAACTATTTTAAAACGTGTTGTTCTGGGCTCCGATTGGCCCAAGAGCTCAAAATTCAGCTAGGATGTACTGGTTTCATCTCCAATCTCAGCTTAGAAGCAGAGAGAAATACCACTTTACTGAGACCCTGTGAGCAGCTACATTTCCTGTACTTCCCAGGCACTATTCAGGTAGTGAACAAATGTTTAGTTTTATAATTGATCCATATTTGGTCCATATTTAATTATCTGTTACTGTTTGCACCTTTTCTGTTCATTGTTCTAATTTTTTCATGACAATAAACATTTTTAGTTTATTGCCTCTTTTTGTCTGGACTGACTAAGAATCCTAGTGATTTGTTTGTTGGGTCTGAGAGTGCTTCCTAGGAGCTGTGGAACCACTGGGAGTGTGGCCCCAATAATCTAGAAATCATTGGGGATAATTTGAGAGTGGGAGACTCATGCAGAGGCGGTTGGCACCCAGTCAGTGGGAGAAGAGTGCCAGTGTAGAGCACAAGTGTCGGTGCAAGTAGTCCTGAGCTGTGCTGGGGAGAGATCCTCTAAGTGGCCGTGGGATAGTCCCAGGCGGGTGGCTAGGCGTTTCGTGACAGATGATTTCAGTAACCTACAAAAACAACATGAACACCAACAAATCTCCTGGGGTAGTTCATTCCAAAATTTCCAAGATTGATGCATTAAGACTTTTTTTAAAATGTTAAATTAAAAGAATTTGTAACAGACAGAAAACCTACGTTCAGATAATACATTTGTGGTGATCAATATTAGAACCTAACTAATCAGAGTAGATAATTCTTCAGGACACTGACCTTCTAAGATTAACGTATACCAAAAAAAAAAAAATCTCAGGAACAGAAACGAAACATCAACCTAAACAACTGCACAAAGACAGGGTGTTAAATCTATAAAAAAAAAATGCACAGAGAACTGCCCCCTCCACAAAAATGCTTCTGACATTGGCCCGGACGAAATTTGCGGGGGCCCAGGCCCCGGCCCCCAGTAGCTACACCCCTGGTCAGAAGGAATTCTAGGCTCACTGATGGCTAAAGCTGAAGCCGAGTGGTATTAAAGGCTGGATGATCCGTATGGTCTTTATTTGCCATCATGTTCTATGCTTCTAAACATTATTTGAATTACTTACAGTACAAGCAAAAAATGAAACGGGCCCTAGAAAGGCTATCGTCTAATCGCCATTATGTTTTAAATTCTCTGCCTTGCCAAATCGGCGTTTCTTTTTCTATTGTTTTCTCTTTGCTCATCAATCATATTTGCCACCTTGGACCTTTTTCTTGCAGCGACTTGTTCCCTTTCAAGGGCCTTTTGGTCTTCGCTCATAGCTGCACGAGTGTTTCTTTGCATCTCCTTCTTGTCTTCTCTCTCCTCCATCCATGTCCTGCATTTCTCCTGGCCTCCCCTCCATTGATCCATGTCCAGCAACTCTTCTCTCTTCCCTGCCTTCTCCTCCATCCATATCTAGCAATTCTCCTCTCTCCCCTGCCCTGCCCTCCCCTCCATCCATATCTAGCAATTCTCCTCTCTCCCCTGCATGTCCTTAACCCTCCCACCTATGTCCAGCGATTCTCCTCTGCCCTCCCTGCCCATTGATGTCCAGCAATTTCTTGTCTCCCCTCCCATCTCATCCAATCCATGTCCAGCCATTATCCCCTGCCCTCCCCTCCCCTGTCCAGCGATTTCTCCTCTCTCCTCTATCCTTCCCTCTATGTCCAGCGATTCTCCTCTGCCTTCCCCTCCCATCCATGTCCAGCAATTCTCCTCTACCCTCCCATCCCTTCCCTGTCCAGTGACTTGCCCCAAACAGCCCTCCTTTCCTTCCTGCTGCCCTGCCTTTAAAACTTTTATTTTACCTGAAATTAGAGAAGCGGCAGTGAAAGTGGCAGGCTCAGTTCGCCTCCAGCCTTCCCTTCCCTCTCAGTGTCCCGCCCTCCTGTGATGTAATTTCCTCTTTCCACGAGGGCAGGACACTGAGAGGGAAGGGAAGGCGAGCCGATTACATAGTACTTCATTTGCATATGGTTACGAACCCAGCCAGCCAGTCATCCAGGGACGCAGACTGACAAATTATTATATTGGAGATCTGGCTATTTTTATAATCCAGAAAAGCAAAAAACACAAAACAAAACAAAAAACCCTCGCCAGGTGCCCTTGGCCTGGATTGGCTGCTATCGTGGACAGGATGCTGGGCTCGATGGACCCTTGGTCTTTTCCCAGTGTGGCATTACTTATGTACTTACTTACATACTTATATTATAGTCAAAGCTTTCTGCAGACTCGAATTTAAAAAACCTGAATACATTAATGACAACACTAGAGCAGTTTCTAGACAAAAACAGCTTTTGACATACACGAGGCGCTTTATGTAGGAAACAGTTTGATCTTACCTTACTCTTTGAACATCCCAATGAGTACTCTGCAAGAAAAGGGAAAATTAAATAGCAAAAACACAGATAGGTGTTGCTGCAGGCTAGTACATTTGCTTCTGTTACCATGCCATAGAAATCCAGAGAAAGAGAAGGGGATTTCACTGGCACCAAGATCGGAACAGACTTGTTCAGGTGTTGAGAGAACTGCTATACTTTTAAACAAAGGAAATAAAACTGAGAAACCTAGAGATAGCCCCAAAAAGTTTAATGACAACTAAACAAAATGCCTCCTGGCTTCCGTTTCCATTTGAATGGAGCATTTGCTAATGTGGTATTACTATAATATTGCTATTGCTCCAAATGATGCTCAAGCCTTACACCATTATTGAGATTCAGATACAGTAACAACCTCATCCAAGTGTGTACCTAGTGCAACAGAAGATAAAAGTGAAGTGCTCAAGGCAGGGGCATAGCCAGACTTCGGCGGGAGGGGGGTCCAGAACCTGAGGTGAGGGGGCACATTTTAGCCCCCCCCCCCCCCCCCCCGCCGTCGCCTACCTTTGCTAGCGGGGGACCCCAACTCCTGCCAGCCGAGGTCCTCTTCTTCCTTCGTTCTGTTTCTGAATCTGACGTCCTGCACGTTGTACGTGCCCCCGTGGCCCCATGTAGCTATGTCCCTGGCTCAAGGTCACAGGAAATGTCAATGGAGGAACTGGAATTTGAGGGGGTCTTTTACTAAAGCATAGCTTGACTTACCTGCAGAAGGGCTCATTTTATTCCTATGGGCCCTGCTGCAGATAACTTGAGCTAAGCTTTAGTAAAA
Source organism: Microcaecilia unicolor (assembly GCF_901765095.1). Classification (NCBI taxonomy): domain Eukaryota; kingdom Metazoa; phylum Chordata; class Amphibia; order Gymnophiona; family Siphonopidae; genus Microcaecilia; species Microcaecilia unicolor. The sequence goes on from NC_044032.1 coordinate 628,660,590, forward strand.
GATCCCCCCGAATAATGGTTTTTCTGGTTCTCACCCATTCCTCTAACCCCATGATTCTCAAACCTCTTTCTGTTGTAACATACCTGAAACAGTGCTCATGTACGCAACACACTGAATGCTACAATATGCAGCTTAACAAAAAGAAAGCTCAAATTTATTGTAGTTATAAATGATGAAAGAGAAACAAAATATTCTTAATGGAATTTATTTTTCTAAAATAAATTGTTAGTGAAATCAAAGTTAGATAATTTTTTTGTTCTCGAAAATGTTAATCTTTGAGAAATCAGGGACTGATGTGCTGCAGAAAGTTTGTGTGTGGTTGAACGGTAGACAAAACTCAAACTGAACTTACTGTCAACCTCAATTTTTTAAAAATCTATTCTGAAGTCTATAAAAAGAGTAGAGCTAGGATGATTCCTCTTACAGATTGAATATCCAAAAACATATATATTCAAATTCTGGCATCACCTCAGTACAACCACCACAAAATCCCTTCATCAAATAAGCTACTCAGAACCTATGTAGCAATCCTTCCATACAATAACAGCACAAACTCTTAGGTCACAAATTGGAGGCCTCAAGGAAAGAAAATTAACAGGTAAAATCTAATTTCTCCTTCTAACAGTCCAGACAAGTGGGAAGTGATAACAGGCAATTTCAATATACCAGATTTATTTTTATTTAAAAATTTTATATTCTGTGCTATCTTACAATTCTAACAGTCATTCAATACTGTCCCAACTATCACAATACTTATCATATACACAGTCAAAAAGCAAACGGTTATGCTGTCAGTTACTCTGAAGATCCCCATTAGGAAAGAAATTAAGTCAATGTGAAGATTTATAAGTTATCTGCTTTTGGACTGTGTATATGATAAGTATTGTGATAGTTGGGACAGTATTGAATGACTGTTAGATTTAAGTCCCCACATCAGGAAGAGACGGTCCCTCTAAACAGATTGACCCTATAATTCTAGACAGATTACAATATCACATACATAATAATTAAAAAAAAAATACCAACATACGGATTCCAATCAGATCTTAATGCAGTGGTGAAACAGTTGACGCTGGCAGCATTTAACTAGACAAATATCTAAACAGCAGTAAAAGCTTGATTTAAAGAGTATGCTTTTAAATGCTTACAAAACTGAAGCAGCGAGGTAATGTTCCTAAGTCAAATTGAAAGGTGCTCCATAGTCTAGCCCCTTCAACATAAAATATGGAGGAACGGTATTCTATTAGTTTAACACGATGGAAAGAAGGAACATCAAGCAGCAATTTATCTTTACAACAAAATATCAGTTCTAAAATTAACATGAGATAAGTATTTTAATCTTCTAATCAGCTTCAATTTGAAGAAAACTTTCCAGACAATAGACCTAACCTGAATGGCTAGAGATAAGCTAGTATTCATCCAGATGCCAAGTTATTTCAAATTGGAAACAATTGGTGTTTTCAAGGGATCTATACAAAAGGTTTCCGGAACCTCTGAAGGAGAACCTCACCAAACAAAAATAAAATCTGATTTGGAGATATTCAGTTTAAAGCAATAAGCAGTGGCGTTCCTAAGGTGGCTGACACCCGGGGCGGATCACCGATGCGCCCCCACCCCTGGGTGCAGCGCGACCCCCCCCTCACCACCGGCGAAAGGACACCCCCCTCCCCCCGGGTGCATTTTTACCTGCTTGGGGGAGGCGGGTGCTGCGCGCCTCTCGGCTTCGCTCGTTCCATGCTCCCTCTGCCCCGAAACAGGAAGTAACCTGTTCCGGGGCAGAGGGAGCACGGAACGAGCGGAGCCGACAGGCGCGCGCGGCACCCCCCCCCCCCCCCCAGCAGCATGCACCCGGGGCAGACCGCCCCCACCTTGGTACGCCACTGGCAATAAGCACTCAACCAGGCCCTCACTGCTTGAAAACAAATAGTCAAAAATTGCAAGCTCTTTTCAAAGGATTTGGAGAGACAGGAAAAAAAAAAATAAAACCCCATAGTACATCATGTACATAGAGAGCAGTGGTTCCCAAGCTGTGTGCCGCAGTGAACTCTCAGGGGTGCTGCAACACATTCCGACCTCCTTCCCGCTGTCACATGAACTGCTACTGCCTCCCCCCCACCAATCTAGCATCTGCTTCCTCTCTCTCCTTGCTCCCCCCACACCCCTGCCACTGCTGCCTCTCTAAATGAGCAGCAGCAAAACAAGCTGCCATGCGGCACCAGACTCTTCATACATGCGGCTGACAATTCTGCCCCCCTCGAACATCACTTCCTGTTCCAGGTCACAGCCAGCAGCCACGTGTATGGAGAGTCTGGTCCCGTGTAGCTGTAACTTGTTTTGCTGCTGCTGCTCGTCTAGAAAAACAGCAGCGGCAGGGATGGGTGTAGGAGGGAGCAGGGACAGAGAGGAGACTTAGACTGGATGAAAGCGGGGAGTGCGAGGGAGGACAGACACTGGATGGAAGGAAGGGAGGACAGAAGGAGGGCAGACGCTGGATGGAAGGAAGGGAGGACAGAAGGAGGGCAGACGCTGGATGGAAGGAAGGGAGGACAGAAGGAGGGCAGACGCTGGATGGAAGGAAGGGAGGACAGAAGGAGGGCAGACGCTGGATGGAAGGAAGGGAGGACAGAAGGAGGGCAGACGCTGGATGGAAGGAAGGGAGGACAGAAGGAGGGCAGACGCTGGATGGAAGGAAGGGAGGACAGAAGGAGGGCAGACGCTGGATGGAAGGAAGGGAGGACAGAAGGAGGGCAGACGCTGGATGGAAGGAAGGGAGGACAGAAGGAGGGCAGACGCTGGATGGAAGGAAGGGAGGACAGAAGGAGGGCAGACGCTGGATGGAAGGAAGGGAGGACAGAAGGAGGGCAGACGCTGGATGGAAGGAAGGGAGGACAGAAGGAGGGCAGACGCAGGATGGAGGAAGGGAGGACAGAAGGAGGGCAGACGCTGGATGGAAGGAAGGGAGGACAGAAGGAGGGCAGACGCTGGATGGAAGGAAGGGAGGACAGAAGGAGGGCAGACGCTGGATGGAAGGAAGGGAGGACAGAAGGAGGGCAGACGCTGGATGGAAGGAAGGGAGGACAGAAGGAGGGCAGACGCTGGATGGAAGGAAGGGAGGACAGAAGGAGGGCAGACGCTGGATGGAAGGAAGGGAGGACAGAAGGAGGGCAGACGCTGGATGGAAGGAAGGGAGGACAGAAGGAGGGCAGACGCTGGATGGAAGGAAGGGAGGACAGAAGGAGGGCAGACGCAGGATGGAAGGAAGGGAGGACAGAAGGAGGGCAGACGCAGGATGGAAGGAAGGGAGGACAGAAGGAGGGCAGACGCTGGATGGAAGGAAGGGAGGACAGAAGGAGGGCAGACGCTGGATGGAAGGAAGGGAGGACAGAAGGAGGGCAGACGCTGGATGGAAGGAAGGGAGGACAGAAGGAGGGCAGACGCTGGATGGAAGGAAGGGAGGACAGAAGGAGGGCAGACGCTGGATGGAAGGAAGGGAGGACAGAAGGAGGGCAGACGCTGGATGGAAGGAAGGGAGGACAGAAGGAGGGCAGACGCTGGATGGAAGGAAGGGAGGACAGAAGGAGGGCAGACGCTGGATGGAAGGAAGGGAGGACAGAAGGAGGGCAGACGCTGGATGGAAGGAAGGGAGGACAGAAGGAGGGCAGACGCTGGATGGAAGGAAGGGAGGACAGAAGGAGGGCAGACGCAGGATGGAAGGAAGGGAGGACAGAAGGAGGGCAGACGCTGGATGGAAGGAAGGGAGGACAGAAGGAGGGCAGACGCTGGATGGAAGGAAGGGAGGACAGAAGGAGGGCAGACGCTGGATGGAAGGAAGGGAGGACAGAAGGAGGGCAGACGCTGGATGGAAGGAAGGGAGGACAGAAGGAGGGCAGACGCTGGATGGAAGGAAGGGAGGACAGAAGGAGGGCAGACGCTGGATGGAAGGAAGGGAGGACAGAAGGAGGGCAGACGCTGGATGGAAGGAAGGGAGGACAGAAGGAGGGCAGACGCTGGATGGAAGGAAGGGAGGACAGAAGGAGGGCAGACGCTGGATGGAAGGAAGGGAGGACAGAAGGAGGGCAGACGCTGGATGGAAGGAAGGGAGGACAGAAGGAGGGCAGACGCAGGATGGAAGGAAGGGAGGACAGAAGGAGGGCAGACGCAGGATGGAAGGAAGGGAGGACAGAAGGAGGGCAGACGCTGGATGGAAGGAAGGGAGGACAGAAGGAGGGCAGACGCTGGATGGAAGGAAGGGAGGACAGAAGGAGGGCAGACGCTGGATGGAAGGAAGGGAGGACAGAAGGAGGGCAGACGCTGGATGGAAGGAAGGGAGGACAGAAGGAGGGCAGACGCTGGATGGAAGGAAGGGAGGACAGAAGGAGGGCAGACGCTGGATGGAAGGAAGGGAGGACAGAAGGAGGGCAGACGCTGGATGGAAGGAAGGGAGGACAGAAGGAGGGCAGACGCTGGATGGAAGGAAGGGAGGACAGAAGGAGGGCAGACGCTGGATGGAAGGAAGGGAGGACAGAAGGAGGGCAGACGCTGGATGGAAGGAAGGGAGGACAGAAGGAGGGCAGACGCTGGATGGAAGGAAGGGAGGACAGAAGGAGGGCAGACGCTGGATGGAAGGAAGGGAGACAGAAGGAGGGCAGACGCTGGATGGAAGGAAGGAGGACAGAAGGAGGGCAGACGCTGGATGGAAGGAAGGGAGGACAGAAGGAGGGCAGACGCTGGATGGAAGGAAGGGAGGACAGAAGGAGGGCAGACGCTGGATGGAAGGAAGGGAGGACAGAAGGAGGGCAGACGCTGGATGGAAGGAAGGGAGGACAGAAGGAGGGCAGACGCTGGATGGAAGGAAGGGAGGACAGAAGGAGGGCAGACGCTGGATGGAAGGAAGGGAGGACAGAAGGAGGGCAGACGCTGGATGGAAGGAAGGGAGGACAGAAGGAGGGCAGACGCTGGATGGAAGGAAGGGAGGACAGAAGGAGGGCAGACGCTGGATGGAAGGAAGGGAGGACAGAAGGAGGGCAGACGCTGGATGGAAGGAAGGGAGGACAGAAGGAGGGCAGACGCTGGATGGAAGGAAGGGAGGACAGAAGGAGGGCAGACGCTGGATGGAAGGAAGGGAGGACAGAAGGAGGGCAGACGCTGGATGGAAGGAAGGGAGGACAGAAGGAGGGCAGACGCTGGATGGAAGGAAGGGAGGACAGAAGGAGGGCAGACGCTGGATGGAAGGAAGGGAGGACAGAAGGAGGGCAGACGCTGGATGGAAGGAAGGGAGGACAGAAGGAGGGCAGACGCTGGATGGAAGGAAGGGAGGACAGAAGGAGGGCAGACGCTGGATGGAAGGAAGGGAGGACAGAAGGAGGGCAGACGCTGGATGGAAGGAAGGGAGGACAGAAGGAGGGCAGACGCTGGATGGAAGGAAGGGAGGACAGAAGGAGGGCAGACGCTGGATGGAAGGAAGGGAGGACAGAAGGAGGGCAGACGCTGGATGGAAGGAAGGGAGGACAGAAGGAGGGCAGACGCTGGATGGAAGGAAGGGAGGACAGAAGGAGGGCAGACGCTGGATGGAAGGAAGGGAGGACAGAAGGAGGGCAGACGCTGGATGGAAGGAAGGGAGGACAGAAGGAGGGCAGACGCTGGATGGAAGGAAGGGAGGACAGAAGGAGGGCAGACATTTTTGGGGGTTATAAACTGAGCACATACGCCAGCGTTTTTTGCTCTCTTGCGACACTAAGTGCCTCTTTTACTAAACCGTGCTAATGATTCCCGGCATGGAAAATGCGCCAAAACCCATTCATTTTCAATGGGCTGCGTTGCATTTGCCATGTGGGAATTACTAGCACAGTTTAATAAAAGAGGCCTTAACTTTTAATTTGTTTTTAACTGTGTGTGTTTTGTTTTCATTTCTTGTGGGTTGTGGCGATTGGTTTATTTTTGTTTTATTTTAGCTGAAAGGAGGGTGGTACTGGTCAGAGCAGCAGCTATGGCAAATTGATCATATAAGCAGTTATCAATGGTTTTGTGAGTCTTTATAGCATACCACAATGTTTGATGGTTGGAATGGACTGCCTATAATGCAGGGAGTCTGTGACCTTGTTTGAACATCCCTGACATTTGGAATTGAGGAAATAGATTAACAAAGTTTGTTTTTGTTTTTTAATTTTTTTTTATGATAAGATACCACCTTTTGCTTGGTATTTTGACACTCTTACTAAAAAAAATATATATATATATATATATTTCCCCATTCTGGGGTTCTGAAAAAACCTTCATTGAAGTCCAAAATAGCAGGAAATCAGCAACACAGCTGAGACTTGAAAGGCTGCTCTTGTAGCAACACAATAGCTGTAACATGAAACTATTCCTCATGGCCATAAAACCCCAGGACGTGTGCAGGATGTCAGACTCACAGAAGCAAAAGCCTGCGCGGCCACATTGGTGATCTGCAAGGGCTGACTTCTACGTGGAATGTTGCTAGTGGAATAGCAACATTCCATTTAGAATCTCCAATAGTAGCAACATTCCATGTAGAATCTCCAATAATAGCAACATTCCATGTAGAATCTCAAATAGTAGCAATAGTGGAGGAGTGACCTAGTGGTTAGGGTGGTGGACTTTGGTCCTGGGGAACTGAGTTCAATTCACACTTCAGGCACAGGCAGCTCCTTGTGACTCTGGGCAAGTCACTTAACCCTCCATTGCCCCATGTAAGCCGCATTGAGCCTGCCATGAGTGGGAAAGCGCAGGGTACAAAGGTAACAAAAATAAAATAGATATTATTGGAGATTCTACATGGAATGTTGCTACTATTGGAGATTCTGGAATGTTGCTACTATTGGAGATTCTACATGGAATGTTGCTATTCCACTAGCAACATTCCATGTAGAAGGCTGCGCAGGCTTCTGTTTCTGTGAGTCTGACGTCCTGCACGTACGTGCAGGACGTCAGACTCACAGAAGCAGAAGCCTGCGCGGCCACATTGGTGATCTGCAAGGGCCGACTTCTACATGGAATGTTGGAATAGCAACATTCCATGTAGAATCTCAAATAGTAGCAACAATGGAGGAGTGGCCTAGTGGTTAGGGTGGTGGACTTTGGTCCTGGGGAACTGAGTTCAATTCACACTTCAGGCACAGGCAGCTCCTTGTGACTCTGGGCAAGTCACTTAACCCTCCATTGCCCCATGTAAGCCGCATTGAGCCTGCCATGAGTGGGAAAGTGCGGGGTACAAATGTAACAAAAATAAAATAGATACTATTGGAGGTTCTACATGGAATGTTGCTACTATTGGAGATTCTACATGGAATGTTGCTATTCCACTAGCAACATTCCATGTAGAAGGCTGCGCAGGCTTCTGTTTCTGTGAGTCTGACGTCCTGCACGTACGTGCAGGACGTCAGACTCACAGAAGCAGAAGCCTGCGCGGCCACATTGGTGATCTGCAAGGGCCGACTTCTACATGGAATGTTGCTAGTGGGACTCTGGGAAAGTCACTTAACCCTCCATTGCCCCATGTAAGCCGCATTGAGCCTGCCATGAGTGGGAAAGTGCGGGGTACAAATTTAACAAAAATAAAATAGATACTATTGGAGGTTCTACATGGAATGTTGCTACTATTGGAGATTCTACATGGAATGTTGCTATTCCACTAGCAACATTCCATGTAGAAGGCTGCGCAGGCTTCTGTTTCTGTGAGTCTGACGTCCTGTTAACATGTACTTTCTAAGTTCCCCACTGTCAATACTTATTTTTGCTTGCTTATCATCTAAAAGTAGTTTACTGGCAGTGCAAATGGGGAAAAAAAAAAAAAAAAACCAAACCTGAATTTAGAGTTTCATTCCTTCTATTTACAAATTACTATACTTGAACATTAAGAGGATCACCTATGCTGCGGAGGCATATAGATACATATATTTTGCCTATCCTAAATAATAATTTGTACCTCAGGGTTTTCTGGCTGGCTGGGTTCGTAACATCCTGACGTCACCTCGCCTCCAGCGTTCCCTTCCCTCTCAGTGTCCCGCCCTCGCGTAAAGACAAAATGACATCAGAGGAGAGTGGGACACAGAGGGAAGGCAACGGAACGCTGGAGGCGACGTGAGCCCAGCCTGCCTGCCGCCGCTGCCACCTCAGGTAAGATGGATGGATTAAAGGGAAGGAAGGACAGAGTCAGTGGCCATGGAGGGGAGGGGAGAATTGTGGGACATCGATTGGATGGGAGGCGAGGGGAGAATCGCTGGACATGGAGGGGAGGCCAGGGCAGAGGAGAATCGCTGGACATAGATGGGATGGGAGGGGATGGGAGAATCGCTGGACATGGAGGGGCCTTGCTAGCGCCCATTTCATTTTTTCGCAAAACGGGCTTTTTACCTCACTAGTTTTATAAAAGATAACGTATGTGCCTATATGCACTACCTCACCAGAAAAAGAAATATGTAGACATTCACACCTGTTCTGAGGCAGGTGCAAATAACCCATCTAATTCCACCCCCAGGAATATCCATATCTGGAGTGGAGGCGTGGCCTAAGGAGTGCAGTGGCTTGAGAACTAAGGGAACTGGATTCAATTGCTACTGCGGCTCCTTGTGACCCTAAACAAGTCACTTAATCCTCCACTGCTCCAAGTACAAAAAGTACCAGTATATAATATGTAAAGCACTTTGATTGTACCACAGAAAAGCAATATACCACATACCTTCCCTTCCCATATACCACATAAAAGTAGGAGCTATGCTTAGTGTATAGTTTTACTTATGTAAATCCCCCTCCCTCAGGCAAGATATTTTTGCATTTTAATAAAAAACTGTTTAGCAACAAGAAGGCTTATAATATCACAACCGAGGATATTTATCAAAAGCAGATCAGAAGGTAAACCAGTACTTTAGTGCAGAAATTGGATTCTATAAAATTGTGCATGTAAACCTATGCACGATGAGGACAGAGTGCACCTTAATTTAGATGCCTTGAGGGCATCTGCTGTGTGGCACCTACTTTTGTTATAGAATTAATAAAACAGGTTAGATACGTGCCTATAATTTAGGAATGAAAATTACACCACCCACAGAGCTGTAAGTGCTCACACTTAAATGACAGAGATATACGAATAAAATAATATTCTATCAGATTCACGCCTAAGGAGCCCTTTTATTAAAACTTAGTGTGTGCTAATGGACTTAAGTGTGCATTAAGTGCCACATGGCCCATAAGTATAAAATAGGAGGCAAAAAAATTAGCACATGCTAAACGTTAGCAAAAGGACCCTTAAGTGCAAGTTATACTAATGCTCCACCCAGACTTCTCACATGTCAAATACATACTATGTAATATATGTGTGTATTTACAGAATAACGCTTAGGCAGAAGTTTTGCATTTTTATGTGTGTACATGCCAGTATTCTAACATTTACACGCATAACTGGCACACAAATATTAGCACGTTCTTTATAGAATTGCCCCACAGAACTTACACACATGCATTTACCTGACTTGAGTGGAGGTTTTCTAAGGAGTGTGGCTGGGAAGATGTTTGTATTTATGCATACTCTTTGGATGTATGTGCATATCAGTGGTGTAGTTACGTGGGGCCAGGGGGCCTGGGCCCTTGTAAATTTGGCCCTGGACCCCACTGCCAATGATCCTCTTGACCCCCCCTCCCGCCGCCGTCGTCACTGTGGGCTACCTTTGCTGACAGGGGGGCCCCAATCCCCGTCAGCCGAGGTCCTCTTCTTCCCGTGAAGGTTTCGTTCTGTTTCTGCGAGTCTGACATCCTGAACGTGCAGGACGTCAGAAACAGAACGAAACCTTCGCGGGAAGAAGAGGACCTCGGCTGGCAGGGATTGGGGTCCTCCGCCATCAAAGGTAGCCCATGGCAACGACGGCAGGGGAGGGTCATCGGCAGGAGGGGGGGTCGAGAGGGTCATCGGCACCGGGGGGGGGGGCTAAAATGTGCCCCCTCACCTAGGGCTCTGGACCCCCCCTCCCGCAGAAGTCTGGCTACGCCCCTGGTGCATATGCATTAAATTTTATACAGATAAAACAGCAGGTAGAGAAAGAAGGGCCAAATTCCTTGAGGTAATTTTTTTCTATTGAAGCAGGCGCATATTTGTTTTTGAAAATTTGCTGATGTACACAATGGGAAAAGTCTGAACCTAATTTTTATGCAGGTGCACAGTGATAAAATCTTATGAGATAATTCATTTTTCCTTACCTACTCCGTGTGTTCTGGAAGCACCAGGCTCTAAACCATCAAAAATTCGCTGTAATTCACATTTTCTGGTCACCTGTCTCAAAATCCATTTCATCAAAAACCTAAAGTAGTTGTTGTAAAGGTACTGCCACAGGTGGAGAAGCATCTTCTGCATAAGAAAATAAAATTGAAATATTCTTCCATCAAACATACCAGCAATGTAATTTCAGTACTGATCATTGTACACTGTAAGTCACTTGAATATTAACAACTGAATTTCTGACTTGATTAAAAGTAATAAATAGAAAAAACAAAACAAAGGAAAATACGGCAATAGCCTATTTCTTCAACTGACATTTTTTGACTAGCTTTCGAATCTAGAACCTTCTTCCTCAGGTCAGGAATGAGCAAAAGATAACAATATCAAAATATGTAAAGTGAAACATGAAAGCATTCCATTGACAGTTAATGGGAAAAGATAAAGATGAGGTGTGGGGTTGGAGTGAGAAACAAGAAGATGATCTGTAGGTGAGAGCAGCATATTTTTATGATTTATAAGCTGATAGGACTTGACTTAGGATCTAGATTTCCTGTTAGGTGGGTGTCAAATATTTCATCATCTTAATATCAAAGGTTTACGTCCCTGGATAGTTTTAAAAGTTTCCTCTTAGTATTCTGACCATAAGATCACTGATGCAGCATCCAGGTCCTGAAAAATGCTCATCTACCAAGGTGTCACCTTGGTTTGTCTCCGGGTCTCTGTCTATTAGAGATATATATAGACCAGGGCTTGACAAAGTTTCTTCGGATCTAGAAGTCAGATTTGGAACAAAAGGAATTTTTATTTATATCTACTATAATAAAAAGCACCCTCAATGTTCTGAAGCTGACTCCGTGGCTTCAGGGTTCGTAAGTCTGTAAGGGTGTCACATCTCTCTATGCCCCGCCCTCGCGTCAAAGAGTGATGACGTCGAGGGTGGGCCCCGCCCCCGCATCAAAACATGACGTCGTCGAGGGCGGGTAATCAGCAGTGTGTAAGGCAGCCTGGCAGGACTCAGGGAATGAACCTCCAACGTTCTGAAGCTGACTCACTCCGTGTCGTGGCTTCAGTGAAGGGTTCAGACGGCGACAGAGCTAATCAGGGCAGGGACACAGGAGAATCGCTGGGTGGCTGGAGGAGGGGGGCAAGGGACACAGGATAATCGCAGGGTGGCTGGAGGGGGGGCAGGGGACACAGCATAATCGCTGGGTGGCTGGAGGGGGGGCAGGGGAGAGAGGACAATCGCTGGATGGCTCGAGGGGGGCAGGGGATAGAGGACAATCACTGGGTTGCTGCGGGGGACCAGGGGACAGAGGACAATCGCTGGGTGGCTGCAGGGGGACCAGGGGACAGAGGACAATCGCAGGGTCACTGGGGGGGGGGGCAAGGGAAAAAGCATAATCGCTGGGTGGCTGAAGGGGGGCAGGGGAGAGAGGAGAATCGTTGGATGGCTCGAGGGGGGAAGGATAGAGGACAATCACTGGGTGGCTTGAGGGGGGGCAGGGGACACAGGAGAATAGCTCAGTGGCTGGAGGGGGGGCAGGGGAGAGAGGACAATCACACACACTCTCTCTCACAGACACACTCACACCCAGTCTCACTCTCTCTCTGTCACACACACTCGCATGGTGCTGCCAACCACGCGGGGGGGGGGGGGGGGGGGAAGAGCACCTCCAACGTTCAGAAGCTGACTCCGTGGCTTCAGTGAAGGGTTTGTAAGTTTATCAGTGTGTAACCATCTCTCTGCCCCAACCTCGCGTCAAAACGTGCTGACATCGAGGGCATCTGTCCCACCCTCGTGTCAAAATGTGCTGACGTTGAAGGCGGGTAATCAGAATGCAGGACTGAGAGAACGAACTCAACTCCAACATTCTGAAGCTGACTCCGTGGCTTCACTGAACGGTTCAGACAGCCAGGGCTTTCAATAACGCCACCGCTTTGATGGAGCTAATCAGGGGACACAGGACAATCGCTGGGTGGCTAGAGGGGGGGGGGCAGGCCACAGAGGAGAATCACAGGGTGGCTGGAGGGGGGGGGACAGGGGAGAGAGCATAATCGCTGGGTGGCTGGAGGGGGGGCAGGGGAGAGAGGAGAATTGCTGGGTGGCTGGAGAGGGGAAGGGAAAGAGAGGACAATCACACACACTCTCTCTCTCACAGACACACTTGCACCCAGTCTCACTCTCTCTATAAACTGCATATTCATAATGTGCTCAAGGAGATGCACAAGTTATTAAAGTAGCAAGGAAGGAAGGAATAAAAGGCTACTGCTTTTCCCATTGCCCACCCACATACACAGTGTATCTGGTGATGGAGAGGCGCTTTAGGCTGCGGTTTCTGGGGAAATGGGGGGAAAAGCTAAAGCAGGTAAAGGTGGGTGAGTGGGGTGGTGGCACTCTACCCACCTACCCTCAGAAGCCGCAGCCTTAACCTTTCTGCATTGCCCACCTGGCCCCAGCAGCTACAGTTACCTCTTCTCTCCAACTAGCCCACCCACAGCTAGCAACCACAACCTAAAGCCACTTTTCATCACCTACCCAGCCACCCCTTCAGCAACCATGTCATCACATCCCTGCCCCAGCAGTAGCCTCTCTGAATCTTTGTCTCCCCCCCCCCCCCCCACCCCATAAAAAAAGAGAACCAGATTCTATAAAAAAATTTTAATTGATACTACCAAGAGAACTGCTGGAGAATCTCCTTCCTAGTAACAATGTCCACTATCCATCTCTCTTGTGTGTCCCTGTTTTTATCCTCCCATGTTTAGCATCTCACCTTTGTGACCCTGCTCGTACTCTTCCCCATGTACAGAATCTTCCGTATTCCTACCCTGGCGCCTGAGTTTTGTTGAGCCCTAATATAGGTCATTAAGTGTCTCACCCCAAGTACAATGGGGTCTATAAATATAAATCAGCACCCTCATGTCGATCTTGCATCTCTGCAATATAGCACCCTTCTTCACATTTTCTGCATTGAATAGTATATACAATATTTCAGGAAGAGAATGAGTAGGATCCCTTTGTGCCAAATGTTTTTTTTTTCCACTTGGGTAACCTTGGAGTCCTGTGACATGTGAAGGCAAAAATTCATAGCTTAGCATACTGCAAATATTTGTGCCATTCCTTTTGAGATTCAAGTGAGGGTTTGTTAGTATATCTTGGCAGAAAAAGACCTGCGTTACTAATTTTGCTTTAAAATTGGTAGTTGTTAAAAGATGGAGCTGGTAATAACTCTTTCAGTAATTCATTTTCCTTGAGTAGTAGCTGAAGGTCTTTTATGATTTTCCTCAGTTTTTCCAGCTCTGGACTGTATGTCACTACAAGGGGGACTTGTAGGGGGTAAGAGCCCCTGCCCAAATAATAAGTGTATTACCGAGGCTGCCATGCTAGAACTGTTGGACTCTGATCCCTAAACCAGCAATACAGAAACCTTTCGCTACACTTGTTCTACAGACCTCATCAGAAGTCTCTGCTCCGCTTGAGTATGGAGATTTGGGCTGTGATTGGAAAACATGTCTAGGCATGCTTGTCTGAAAAGGACCCGTGACCTTGTTATCTGGCTGTTGTGAGGCAAAAGAATGTGAGCAATGCGGGTCATGTTGACCTCCACAGTGCTGGAGCCCAGATAGCATCCAGAACATCATCTACATTCCTGTGGTTTCTCAAGAGAAATCACCTTCTGAGGTCTTATTAGATCATCAGACATTGCTGATAACAGAATGATACAAAAAAACAAGCATCAGCATAGAAGGACTCATCTTCAACGCAATCTTTAACTTCATCTGATATTGGCTCATCTCATTGAACACCTGAGCACATCGGAGCAAGCACCGTCATCTGTTACTTCAGTCATCTCGGAGAAAGATTGGTGATCCATGAAGATCGTATAGTCAAAAATTTGTAATCAATTTGGGATTACAAGCAGAGGACACATATTGTGTCTAGGGAGTTGCGTGTTTGTTCCAAATAATATCTGCTCAGTGTTTATTATAGCAGTTATAAAACTGACATTTGACGTTTTATTCTGTGATATTCTGGATGTTCACAAATTACATTTATATTCTAATTATTTCTACCTTTTTCTTTTGTGAATAAATCTTATTTTTGAAGTAAATAAAGTTTTTATTATTGTAATCAGTTTCATGGTTTCAGGTTAGTAGTATAAACAAACAAGGAGGAGTTAGAAGTCAGGCTTGCTCATTAGGAGGCGTGAACAATTATTATTTAGAGATTTCCAGCATGCATAACACAGCCATTCCCAACCTAGTCCTCGGGGCACACCTAGTCTCATCGGGTTTTCAGAATATCCACAATGAATATGCATGAAACAGATTTGCATACACTGCCTCAATTGCATGCAAATCTAACTCATGAATGCACAATTCTCCCGCACTTCTACCCCGTGATCAGAGATAATTGCGTGCTTAAATTTGCATGCAATTATCTCCGATCATCGGTGCGGTAAAGCCCCGTGCTGTTCCAGCGCTGTTTGGAACAGTGCGGGGCTTTTGATCATCTGCTTGTGAGAGAACTCCAGAGCAAAAAAAACACCAAAAGCTCTTACCTAATAGACAAATCCTCTCAACACAAAGCAGAACTTTCTCACAGTAGGAAAGATAACGATGTCTGGGGTACAGCGCTGCGTAACCGTAGTAGCACTTTAGAAATGTCAAGTAATAGTAGTAGTACACCAAAGAGGTCAGATAGTTTCCTTTATTCAATAGGTTAGCAGTGGGGGGGGGGGGGGGGGAAAGAGACTTTGACCATTAGCCAAAACAGATGGGTTTCAGGACAGAAAAACATGTCTTAGGTAATGTTTTCTCAACCATTGATAACAGAAAGAGGACAATTATTTATTACTGATTTATTCTTATCTAATCATTCTTTAAGCAGCATTTGAATTGGAAAGAATACAATTGTCACTAACAACTTTGCCTTGAGAAGTTTACTTTTCTTCAAAGGGCCCCTTAACTACAAATAAACAGCTCAGTTCACATTAATTTGGCCTTCTGGTACCATTAGTGGAAAAAAGTTGAGAGCTGCAAGCTAGTCTCATGTAACCTAAAAACAACTTCTACTATTTTTCAGACTGGAATAGAAATTAACCCTAAGTGTTCCAGTTCTAGTTGCTTAGACTGAGTGTTTGTGGTCATTGCTTAACAGCTACATTTCAGTGGCAGTCTCATCTGTAGAGTTTTTTTGTTTACTTTCACCTTCTATAGTACTGCTAAGAAGTGAATTGCTATGATTGTTTTCATTGCTTTCTTTACTACTGCCACAGCTTGTCTTTTGCTGGGAGTGACTACCTAACTTGACCTGCTTCCACCAACAGCTAAGGCATGGATACCTGAATGTGGAGTACCACAAGGATCACCTCTCTCACCAACCATTTTTAACTTAATGATGATCCCTTTGGCAAAACGCCTATCAAACCATAACCTTAACCCATATATCTACGCTGATGATGTGACAATATACATCCCCTTCAAACAGGACATAAACAAAATCTTCAGCGAAATTGATCAAAGCCTACACATCATGAACACATGGGCGGATGCATTTCGACTGAAATTAAATGCAGAAAAAACTCAATGCCTGATTCTCGCCTCTCAATACAACACAAAAGAATTCACAACCATTAACACTCCAAACCTGAACCTTCAAGTCTCAGAAACGCTAAAAATCCTTGGAATCACCATCGACCGCCACCTTACGCTTGAAACTCATGCTAACAACACAACAAAAAAGATGTTTTACAGCATGTGGAAACTAAAAAGGATAAGACCATACTTCCCAAGATCCGTCTTTCGCAGCCTAGTGCAATCCCTTGTGCTCAGCCATTTGGATTATTGCAACTCACTATACGCAGGCTGCAAAGAACAAATACTGAGGAAACTTCAAACAGCCCAGAATACGGCAGCCAGACTCATCTTTGGAAAGCCAAAATATGAAAGTGCAAAACCATTAAGAGAAAAACTGCACTGGCTTCCACTCAAGGAACGCGTCACTTTTAAAGTATGCACATTAGTCCACAAAATCGTTCACGGTGAAGCCCCATCCTACATGTCTGAGTTGATAGACTTACCACCCAGAAATGCCAAAAGATCATCCCGAACCTTCCTTAACCTCCACTTCCCCAATAGCAAAGGCGTGAAATACAAAACGTTACACGCGTCAACCTTTTCTCACATGAGCACGCAGTTTTGGAATACACTGCCGCGCAACCTAAGAACAACCAACGAGCAATCTTCCTTCCGCAGATTATTGAAGACTCATCTTTTCGAACAAGTCTACGGAAAGAAACAAAACACATAAAGTCCACACTTACTGTTCACTAATGCATCGTACATTCACCTCGGAACTCCCATTCCCGTATTATCACATCACTCATACCTTTTCTCACAGAAAGTTATATACCATATGACTTCGTGCCTTTCTATCGCCCCTAAGCTCCCATTGTTTCCTTCCAAAGTTGCAATGCCTATGTTCCATTATTACATTCCTTAACGACACCTCAATTGTTTCGCATAACCCTGCATAATATAATACATAACTATCTGTAACAATTGTATTTCCAACATTCAACTCATATTGTAAGCCACACTGAACCCGCAAAAAGGTGGGAAAATGTGGGATACAAATGCAATAAATAAATAAATAGACTCATATTGTCAATCTCTCAACAAGGATTCTTTTACCTGTCACAGTGAGATGCAGCCCGTTATTACAGCATAGCTTTTTTTTCCCCCATGTATTGCCAATCCTCCAATGTACCTAAAACCTTTCTGGTGACACAAAGCTTTAATCCACTTATTTGAAGTTCTCAGTATTTTGTAATCTTTCCTCTCCTTTTCTATAAGTAGGTAGTGTGGTAGCCGTGTTAGTCCACTTTTAAAGGTAATCAATAGAAATCAAACAAAATAAAACATGGAAAAGAAAATAAGATGATACCTTTTTTATTGGACATAACTTAATACATTTCTTGATTAGCTTTCGAAGGTTGCCCTTCTTCGTCAGATCGAAAATAAGCAAATGTGGTAGATGACAGTATATATAAGTGAAACATCCAAGCATTTCATTGAGAGTCTAACAGGGTGGGGGTGGGTAGGAGGTATGCATGGTAACATCAAAGCATTTCAGTGACAGTCTAACAGGATGGGGGTGGATAGGTGAGAGGAGGTTGATAAACAGAGCAATACAACTTTATGGTTTATAATGGGCTAGAAAACCCAGATCCTTGTTAAGTCCTGTCTGTTGGGTGTCAAAATATTCAATCATTCTGACTTCAAAGGTCTTATATTCCTGTATTGTTTTAAAGTTACCTTTCAGGATTCTTACTATGAAGTCACTGGTACAGTGATCTGGTTTTGTAAAGTGTTGGCCCACAGGAGTGGGAACCCGGCTGGCACCAGTATTGTTCATGTGATGTCTACACTGGTGCCAGCCGGGTTCCCACCCCTGTCGGCCAACACTTTACAAAACCAAATCACTGTACCAGTGACTTCATAGTAAGAAACCTGAAAGGTAACTTTAAAACAATACAGAAACGTAAGACCTTTGACGTCAGAATGATTGAATATTTTGACACCCAACAGACAGGACTTAACAAGGATCTGGGTTTTCCAGCCCATTAAAAACCATAAAGTTGTATTGCTCTGTTTATCAACCTCCTCTCACCTATCCACCCCCATCCTGTTAGACTGTCACTGAAATGCTTTGATGTTCCCATGCATACCTCCTACCCACCCCCACCCTTAGACTGTCAATGAAATGCTTGGATGTTTTACTTATATATACTGTCATCTACTACATTTGCTTATTTCCGATCTGACGAAGAAGGGCAACCTTCGAAACCTAATCAAGAAATGTATTAAGTTATGTTCAATAAAAAACAACGTCTCATCTTATTTTCTTTTCCATGTTTTATTTTGTTTGATTTCTATTGATTACCTATAAGTAGGTAGAACTTTACAAAAACCTACTGTCTGAAGCAAAGGTTTTACCCCTTCACCAACTCCTGTAAAGCTCTCTGGGCTACAGATGGGATATTACTGGCTAGATCATTTGTTCCCAGGTGGATAACAACATCAGTGTTGGAACCCTTATTCTCTTCTCTGATTATTGTCAGTATTTGCCTGGTATGCCTGCTAGCTGAGGATCCTGGAAGGCATCCCAGTGGCATGATTGATAGCTGCGGTGGGTAAGCTTGCTTGTGTTTCACAATTTCTTAAGAACTTGTACTGGTTACCAGTTGTTCAACAGATACATTATAAGGTCCAGACACTAATCCATCGAACTTTGTATGCAGTTGCTCCTGCCTACTTTTGAGAAGTCTTGAAGGTATATCATCCTACCAGATCTTTGAGATTGGACAAAACAATGCAATTGTCACTGGATCCAATTATGCAATCACACTATGCAGAAACAAGGTCTTCCATCGTTTACAGTGGCTGGTATACAGCTATGGAATGCACTTAAAGGTCACTTACATTTATGCAGTGATATGTCTCTTAAGAAGCAGCTTAACACACAGCTTTCCGTGGCAGCATTCTATTGAGTAGTGACTATTATACTGTTTATTTGGTTTAATTTAGTGGGTAATAATTGGATTTTTTTTGTATCTTTTGTATCTTGTTTTTTGGGTTTTTTTTTTTTTATTATGTATGTAATTTTGGAAATCACCTAGGTTTTAAGGTGGTATGTAAGTTTTAAAATAAATTGGGTCCCTTGAACTGTGTTCCAAAGTTAATGCCTCCGATAATGGAATCCCCTACCAGCAACAATTTTTTGGTTCGAGTTTTATTTGTGCTTTGAGTGTCTTTTCTCTTGAGCTACCTTCATTGGTTCTGGTTCCATCTTAGTTGTTTTTCTTGTGTATCACAATGCTCTAATGCAGTGAACGAGTTATGTAGGGGTAGCAGTTGTGGGAGCGGATGCTTCTGTGTCACATGTCGTAATATGCCTGAGCCTACTATGACCCATCAATTCCTGGGTTATTTTATTCTTTGAGGCAGTGGTGATAAATTGGTATGCTTCTGTATAGTGATGGAAGCTGCTTTAATTGCATCCAATTCCTGCGTAAGTTTGCTGAGCTCCTCTTTTATGCTAGCAAGCTGAAGACCGATGGGGCAAGATCTAAGCTGTCTGATGGTGTGTCTTGGAACTAAAGCACCACAATTATTACATTGAATAAATATCATTTTGATTGACTGGAGATGGTATGAGCAGGTGTACTATGATAGGGTTAATAATATGTAAGAATACCTGTATGTAGCGGAGGATTATTATTGATGATTGTTGGGTTGTCTATATATGACTAGAAAACCAAGGAGCGGGTGGGCTGTGGGAATGGAGGGTGAGACTATAAGTCTCAGTTATTCAGCCAAGTACCACAATTAGAAATGTTCTCTAGGAGGGGCAAGTAACAAGACAATTTGAAACAAAAACCAGGTTTTGCTAGAATCTAACTTTTCTCCTTTAAAACCAAACATTCCCAATAAATATTGCAGTTCCTTTAATGCCAATGTGCAGGATCCCAGTAAATATTGGGGGTTCTTTAATGTAATCTGCAACTACAAATCAGACCAGCTACAATACTAAAACTACTCTTTACCTAGGATTGGCAATGGAAAATAAACCTTGCAGAGTCAAAGTTAGGAAACTTCAGCAAGAGTAAATAAAAGTGATAGACCAGAGACAGTCTTGTTGCTCTATCAGTTTCCCATTGTTTCTTTCCAATGTTCCATTTCTCTCTTCCATTGTTTTGTTCCCTTAATGATACTTTGACTCTGTCTTCGCACAACTTATCACAATGTAATCCATAACCGAATTGTAACAAATTGTACTCCCATCATTTACAATGTATTGTAAGCCACACTGAGCCCGCAAATAGGTGGGAAAATGTGGGATACAAATGCAATAAAAATAAATAAATAAAATGAAAAGCCTATCCTCTCTATCAGAGTTAGGCAGAGAGCGAGAGAAAGATTTTTCTTTTTTTGTCTAGATTAGAAGACAGAGCAGTACATCACAATAGAGATTCACAGTCAGCACAATTTAACTAACCAATTGAAGTCCAGAGAATACACAGGTAGCTAAACCTATAGCCAGACAGTTGAGATATTAAGAATTAAAGAAAAATCAGAAAGCACTTAGCAGTACTGTTCAGGTCCTTGAAGGAGAGCACAAGTTTGTTCGGTTCACTATGTTGTGTTCTCTTGCTGGAATGTAGCAGTGGTCTGCTGGAGCCGGCTCGCACGTTGTTCATTTTTGTGACATTTTGCAAGCCAGTTGTTAAGATAAACTAGCTCGCTCTATCTCTCCTCCCCCCCCCTCCCGAGCAGCAGGGTCCCAGCACATACCTAAAGGCAGCCAACCTGCTCAGTGGTGTGCTGGTAAATTTTTAACAACAGGCTCTCTCCCCAGGTATAGCCAGCCCTGCAATTTTTTTTTTTTTTGGGGGGGGGAGGAAAGACAGTCCCTGCTCAAAGAGCTTACAATCTAATTTATTACTCAGGAACCTTCTTGCACTACCTTAACGTATTCTTTACCATGTATGTATTCACATGGCATATATATATATATATACCACGATCGGTTCCATATACACTATGTTCCATATATGTTACTATGTATGTATGCTCCTTAATGCAATACCATTTGTAATTCTGTTACCCGGAACTTGCAACCGCCAGTACGGCAAATGTAAGCCACATTGAGCCTGCAAATAGGTGGGAAAATGTGGGATACAAATGCTACAAACAAATAACTAAATAAATTATGTGGCCAGTAACATGTATATACCACCACCCTCCCCCCCCCCCAAACCGTGCGCTTCAGCTCACAATAGGTTTTTACATCTGCCCCTTGGTGACCAACCAAGTTAATTTTTTGGTCTGCTCTCTACATCTTTTGAAATTTGAAAAGTATGCAAGTATTTGAAGTCAGTAAAAAAATATTCACTCGGGTCTGAGTATAAAAGCAGGTGAGCATTTTTCCTGGGACAATTTTGAAAGTGAAAGTACACATGTGCTTTCCATCCGTTAACAGATTAAAAATGTATAAAAACACCTCTGAAGGGAAAGAACACTTTCCTAGGAATAGCATTTTATTGCTCAAGGAAAATATATAGGTCTTTCTTCCTAGCAAGCACTGCAAAGATTTTACTTATTAAAAAATGCAAAGATGTTATTATAAAAGCTGGTCCTTTAAAGCTTCATTTCGTCTAAAAAAAAAAAAAAAAAAAGTGGAACAGCACATCACTCTAACTTAAGAAGCATGAACTTTATGTGCAAGATGCTTGTTTTCCTAAAGTTTTTTGGGTCTCTACTTCAGACTCCACTAAAAAAGCATGGGTGGGTATTTTATTTGCAAGGGATCCAACACTAGAGGTCCTTTGGATTAAACAGGATCTGCAGGGTCGCTTCTGTTTTAAATTTACTGCTTTGTAGCTTCACTGCATGACTCCTAGGCCTAATATTTTTGGAAACGAGTAAGCGATTCTTGGCTACCCGTTCCACTCCACTCAGTATTTTATAGACCTCTATCATATGTCCCCTCAGGCATCTTTTCTCCAAACTGAAGAGCCCTTGCCACTTTAGGCTTTCCTCAAAGGGAAGTCATCGCATTCCCTTTATCTTTTTCGTCGCTCTTCTCTGCACCTTTTTTAATTCCACTACATCTTTTTTGAGATGTGGCGACTAGAATTGAACACAATATTCAAGGTGCGGTCGCACCATGGAGCGATACAAAGGCTTTGTAACGTCCTCATTTTTGTTTTCCATTCCTTTCCTAGTAATACCTAACATTCTATTTGCTTTCTTAGCTGCAGCAGCACACTGAGCAGAAGGTTTCAACGTATCATCAACGATGACACCCAGATCCCTTTCTTGGTCCGTAACTCCTAACGTGGAACCTTGCATGACGTAGCTATAATTCGGGTTCCTCTTTCCCACATGCATCACTTTGCACTTGTTCACATTAAACGCCATCTGTCATTTAGACGCCCAGTCTCGTAAGGTCCTCTTGTAACATAGTAGATGACGGCAGAAAAAGACCTGCACGGTCCATCCAGTCTGCCCAACAAGATAACTCATATTTGCTGCTTTTTGTGTATACCCTACTTTGATTTGTACCTGTGCTCTTCAGGGCACAGACCGTATAAGTCTGCCCAGCACTATCCCCGCCTCCCAACCACCGGCTCTGGCACAGACCGTATAAGTCTGCCCAGCACTATCCCCGCCTCCCAACCACCAGCCCCGCCTCCCGATCTTGACTAAGCTCCTGAAGATCCATTCCTTCAGCACAGGATTCCTTTATGCTTATCCCACGCATGTTTGAATTCCGTTACCGTTTTCATTTCCACCACCTCCTGCGGGAGGGCATTCCAAGCATCCACCACTCACTCCGTGAAAAAATACTTCCTGACATTTTTCTTGAGTCTGCTATGTTATCCATGTTTGTTCAACCCTTCAGAGAAATGTAATAGATTGGTGAGGCAAGATTTCCCTTCACTAAATCCATGTTGGCTGTCTCATTAATCCATGCTTTTGAACATGCTCTGTAATTTTGTTCTTTATAATAATCTTTACCATTTTGCCCGGCACCGACGTCAGAGGCCCTCTTTTACCACAGCAGGTAAAAACATTTTTTTTTTAATGGAACAGAGCACCAAGTGTAACACTCATCACACAGCCATTTCCAGGAGGAGCCCTTACCGCCTCCATATTTATACAGCTCCCAGTGCTAAAAAATTTAAAATAATAATTTTGGCGCTGGAAATGCCACATGGCGTGAGTCAGCACTACCACAAGGTTCCCACAGTAGCCCAGCTGTAGGGCCGAATCATCGTGCGTCAAACCCACAGTAGCCCTAAAGTGGCTTGGTTAAAGGGCCCCTTACTATCTACACTCGTCATGGTTTTGATCTTAGTGTTTTTCCTAGTGATAATGTAGCATTTAAAGTGTCCCTGCACCTATATTTTCCTGCAATTCACCTCTAAATGCTGAGCCATGAAATTAAGCCACACACCAAAAGGATGAAAATGTTTATTGTCCGATAGAGAATAGCACAACTCATCAGTGTAAAACGACCAGGGACAGAACCCGAAATCTATGTTCCACACAGTATTTTCATGGTGGGAACAGTTGGATTTTTGCCACACTCATCCTACCCTGCACCATTCCAGTGACCCAGATTTGCCCAACAAGAATATCGTAAAATTACAAGCAAAGCCATTCAACTTAAAAACCAAACAGGTAACTTTAAACATTATGGGGTAATTTAACAGAATTAGCAAACGCTAAATGCAAAGAAGCCCATTTTATATCTATGGGCTTCTTAGCACTTAGCGCATGCTACGCTTTAGTAAAACCTATATATGTGCCTGAATAAGCAGCCAATGCAGTCAGATCAGCAAAGGAGAAACCCTATCATATTTATGAGAATTAACTTACATAAGTATTGCCATACTGGGAAAGACCAAAGGTCCATCAAGCCCAGCATCCTGTTTCCAACAGTGGCCAATCTAGATCACAAATACCTGGCAAGATCCCAAAAAAGTACAAGACATTTTATACTGCTTAACTCAGAAATAGTGGATTTTCCCCAAGTCCATTTAATAACGGTCTATGGACTTTTCCTTTAGGAACCCGCCCAAACCTTTTTTTTAAACTCCACTAAGCTAACCGCCTTTATCACATTCTCTGGCAACGAATTCCAGACTTTAATTACACGTTGAGTGAAGAAAAAATTTTTCTGATTTGTTTTAAATTTACTACTTTGTAGCTTCGTTGCATGCCCCCTAGTCCTAGTATTTTTGGAAAGTGTGAACAGACGCTTCACATCTACCCGTTCAACTCCACTCATTATTTTATAGACCTCTATCATATCTCCCCTCAGCTGCCTTTTCTCCGAGCTGAAGAGCCCTAGCCGCAATAGCCTTTCCTCATAGGGAAGTCGTCCCATCCCCTTTATCATTTTCATCGCCCTTCTCTGCACCTTTTCTAATTCCACTATATCTTTCTTGAGATGCAGCGACCAAAATTGAACACAATATTCAAGGTGCGGTCGCACCATGGAGCGATACAAAGGCATTATAGCATCCTAACATTCTTTTTCCTTTCTTAGCCACAGCAGCACACTGAGCAGAAGGTTTCAACGTATCATCAACGACGACACCTAGATCCCTTTCTTGGTCTGTGACTCCCAACGTGGAACCTTGCATGACATAGCTATAATTTGGGTTCCGCTTTCCCACATGCATCACTTTGCACTTGCTCACATTAAACGTCATCTGCCATTTAGACGCCCAGTCTCGTAAGGTCCGCTTGTAATTTTTCACAATCCTCCCGCGACTTAATGACTTTGAATAACTTTGTGTCATCATCAAATTTAATTACCTAACCAGTTACTCCCATTTATAAATATGTTAAAAAGCAGCAGTCCCAGCACAGACCCCTGGGGAACCCCACTAACTGCCCTTCTCCATTGAGAAGTATTTTGTAACAACTGGAATTTTTGATAGAATTTAGTACAAACCACCGATTATTCAGCTATGCAAACTTATGCAGCCTGGATGCACCATGCAGGTCTTTTTCTGCCGTCATCTACAATGTTACAATGTTACTATGAATTAAGCAACAAAAAAAAACCTTTTCTGCACATAAAACATTTTACAATGTAAAGCCTTTATAATGGTACCCCCCCCTCCTTCAAGTGCCACGAGAGAAGTAAAACAATATGGAAATCTCAAGAACAGTATCCTGGAGTAAGTGGTGCTCAATGGGGTCAAAACAACAGATAAATTCAAAGAGAACGAGGACTGAACACTCTCCCCTTTAATATATCTTCTCAAGGGAACGCGAGGTCAATTAAATGAAAAAGGAAACAAAGAAAAAAAAGTTACAATGTAAAAGTACTTACAGTGTTGCCTTTGTGCTATTCTACAGGGTTAAACCTTGTAGCAGTACTTTTTTTTCCTTTTTTTCTTTCTTTTAAGTCTATCAGCATACAATTGAGCCAGCTTCCTCACTTTAGACTGAGAATATGGAGCTCGGCGAGCTTAAAACTATTAACTAGACCAGGGAGGGAAGCTGGGCTACACCTCCACTACCACCAAGAGTGTCTGCTGAGACTGAGAAGAAGAACCCAGCAGCAACAATTTAACAAGCCACATTTCAACTAACTGCTGCAGAGCGAAACGCTGTCGCTGACTGGCTGCAAACCCGGAAATATCGGCCACTGGTGCTGCTGATGGTGTAACTGTAAAAGTAGCCCGTACGTAAACAGAGCCCGGCAAAGAGGGTGATCATTAAAGGGCGTCGTGACTCAAAGCGCGCGCGCACCGGCCGCCCTCGGGCAAAAAGGTAAAAGACAGATACAGCGGGATCCTCCGGAATTCAATTACAAAACTTTACAAGTTCACTTTTTCTTTGCGCGGTCGTTTAGATATGGACATTTTACGAATATCCTCCCCCCCCCCCCCCCCCACACACACACACACACACACACATTTTTTTTTTTTAAAGAAGACTGTTGATCTATTCAACGCTGGGGATTATTCTCCTGAGCCCTCCCATTTGCCTACCGATCTCGTCCTCCTTAAAAGTGGCCAGCCCTCGTGCAAAGGTGACTTTACGTCACAGGGGGCGTGACTTAGCGGGATCTGGCGTTTTATGACAGAAGGACCGCTTCTTTGTTTTGACGGCCGCCGATCACCAGCCATAACACAGCGAATCTTGGAGGAAGTTAAACAAGGAGGTGTAATAGACTGCAGTGGAAGTGAGCCTTTCTAGTCCACTGTAAGCAAGGAAGCCAATTTGATTCTCTGTTTCCACTCCCCCGCGCAGCCGTCATTGCCGTTCACTCAAAACAAAGCAAGCAAACCTATGAGCTGCTGCATCTGCGCTGTTGGTCCATCTGTAACGAGTCTAAAGCTGTTTCAGTTGGCTAGGCAGTGTCTTAAAAGGTGGAATAGAAAATAAATAACAATTGAATATCTCTAAAACAGTTTCAAAAAGTATTGTAGCTAGTACTTAAGTACACAAGTATTGCCATACTGTGACAGACCAAAGGTCCATCAAGCCCAGCATCCTGTTTCCAACAGTGGCCAATCCAGGTCACAAATACCTGACAAGATCCCCCAAAAAAGTACAAAACATTTAATACTGCTTATCCTAGAAATAATGAATGTCTTCAATCAACTGTCTATAGCACTATGGTGCTTTAAGGGGAAGTCTCATATGGTCACCGGGGTACTTTGATCCTCCAATAAAGGTAAACCCCTATCTTGTGACAGTTGTAATCATCAACTGACCCCCTTCCTACCTATGTTAGTAAGTTTTATGTTGTTCACCTTTTTTTTTTTTTTTACTTTTTTTATATAGAGTTGTTTGTTTTAATTGATTAACTTCTATATTTCAAATGTAATATAATTGCCTCGTGGTTTCTGTTGCTCATCTGAACCATCGATAGACTCGCTTATATATATAATCCTGTGCCAGATGGCTTGTACCATACCACGGCTATGCTCGATATTTTATTACTACAAAGTAATTTAAGTTATCACTTATCTGTGTGTCCAGGTGCTGTGCTTGCCCCGACAGGTGTCTGTTTCGCACAATGTGGCTTTTTCAAGGGATAAACGCACTCAGGACCTGTAACATCAATTACACCTCCGTTAGTGTGTCGTCTGGTGCCATATTCCAGCACAAATGCACTTCGTAGTTTCATGGCTCACAGTCTTACAGCCTTTTCAACAGCTCATAGGCCTATGGAATGTAATCACGACAGCGTTTTTGTAGGCCAGAGGTTTGTTCAATAAGGAGATGGGTAAACTTTTCCTCACTCCCATTGCAAGAAAACCCAAACTTCCATTATCTGATGTCACAAACTATAATCCAATAGCTTCTATACTGTTATTAACCAAGATGACAGAATGCATTGTAGCTAAACAATTGACGGAATATCTGGAAAGTCATTCCATTCTTCTAGTGTTCAAATCAGGCTTTAGAAACCTTTTTAGGACCAAGATGGTAGTCACTTCATTGTTAGCAGATGCAAGGGAAATAAGTAGAGGCAATAGAATTCTGGTAATGTAATTTGATACGTCAGCCGTTTTTTTACTTTTAGTGGCTCATGAGATCCTACTATCTTTACTTAATATTTATAGACTAGGTGGAGCTGTCCTTCAGTGGATGGGTGGGTTTTGTCAGTGTCGTTATGCTCATATTAGCCCTCTCCTCAAGTCACTTCACTGGCTTCCTATCCATGTCTGCATACAGTTCAAACTCCTCTTATTGATCTATAAGTGCATTCACTCTGCAGCTCCTCAGTACCTGTCCACTCTCATCTCTCCCTACATTCCTCCCCGGGAACTCCGTTCACTGGGTAAATCTCTCTTATCTGCACTCTTCTCCTCCACTACTAACTCCAGACTCCATTCCTTTTATCTTGCTGCACCATATGCCTGGAATAGACTTCCTGAGCCAGTACATCAAGCTCCATCTCTGGCCATCTTCAAATCTAAGCTAAAAGCCCACCTTTTTGATGCTGCTTTTAACTCCTAACCCTTATTCACTTGTTCAGAACCCTTATTTTATCATCCTCACTTTAATATTCTCTTATCTCTTGTTTGTCCTGTTTGTCTGTCCTAATTAGATTGTAAGCTCTGTTGAGCAGGGAGTGTCTCTTTATGTTCAAGTGTACAGCGCTGCGTACGTCTAGTAGCACTTTAGAAATGATAAGTAGTAGTAGTAGTTCTTAAGAATCGATCGTACCAAGTCAAAAGAGCTGACAATAATTTTTCCTCTCGGATCTCAAGAGTGTGGAGTCCCTCAGGGATCACCTCTCTCTCCAATATTATTTAACGTTTTAATGTCTCAGTTAGCCATTCTTCTTGCTAAAGATGGGTTTCATTCCTATGTTTATACAGACAATGTTACAGTACTTATTCCATTTACAAAAAAATTTTCTGAAATAACGCATAGGATTGACCACGGTTTTAGAATGCTGAATGAACAGACTTCTGTATTCAAGCTAAGGCTAATTAATGAAAAAGCAAATGCCACTGTTTACTAAGTTTGAATGGGCTATGTCGGCTTAGTAAACAGGGGAGTAAGTTTATAGTTCTGGATAATTCGTTTAAATCGTTTGAAGTTTCTACTTTGTGAATAACATTTATTTCCAGTTGGAAAAACAATTCAAAATACTAGGGTGGTTTTTGAAAAATATTTATCCTTTGAAAACCACGTTAGTCAAGTGATAAAGAAAGGCTTTTATATCATGAAAAGGCTTAGAAGAATAAGATCTAACTTGAGTTTTAATGCTTTCAGACTTCTTGCCCAAGCAGTCACATAGATTATTGTAGTTCTGTATTGGTGGGAATATCTGAGAGGCTCTATAAGAGATTGCAAAACTTATTAGAATTAGGCGGCCAGACTGATTTGTCCAGTCTCAAAATATGAGTCTGCCTCGCCATTAGTGCGAAAACTTCACTGGTTGCCTGTCAGGGCTCAGGTTATACTTAAATTGTGCACACTTTTTCATTTTTAAGTGGATTAGCTCCTGAGTATTTATCTGATTAGGTAGTCCCTTCTCAGAAAAATGGTGCTTCTTCTAATAGACTGGCATTACTATTACAATACCCCCGTCCTAAGGGAGTAATTTATAGATCAGTTTTTAATGGTTTCTTTTCATTCCAATCTGCCAAGCACTGGAATGCTTTACCTTTAAAGATTCGAGTGTTGACTCAATTTAAAAGTTTTAAGAAAGCTCTTAAAACGTACCTTTTAACCAATTTAATGAGAAATTAAATGTACTTTATTAGACTGAATGTATTCTACTTGTAGCTCTCTGGGAATGCCCAGTGTGTGAGTCAGAAATCTAGCTGGGGGTCCCGCTCCCAAGGACACCCCACCTTACTTCACACACCCAATCCCTACAGCACTCATAGTAACATAGTAGATGACGGCAGAAAAAGACCTGCATGGTCCATCTAGTCTGCCCAAGATAAACTCATATCTTGAATTTGTACCTGTCTTTTTCAGGGCACAGACCATATAAGTCTGCCCAGCAGTATTTCCCGCCTCCCAACCACCAGTCCCGTCTCCCATCACCGGCTCTGGTACAGACCTTATAAGTCTGCCCTCCCCTATCCTAGCCTCCCAACCACCAACCCCTCTTCCCCCCACCTGCTCTGCCACCCAATTTCAGCTAAGCTTCTGAGGATCCATTCCTGCTGCACAGGATTCCTTTATGCATATCCCACGCATGTTTGAATTCCGTTACCGTTTTCATCTCCACCACCTCCCGCGGGAGGGCATTCCAAGCATCCACCACCCTCTCCGTGAAAAAATACTTCCTGACATCTTTTTTGAGTCTATCCCCCTTCTCATTTCCCTTTTCTCACACAATCACTCACGTTATCCCTTCAGAGACTGAAGACTCACTTATCCAGTATCTTTTATTCAGTAATCTTACTTACCACACACATACAAAATTAAAGGCAGAAGTTCTTTCTCAGTGCCAGATGCACAAAGGTCCTGTTAAGAATCCGTCTGCATTTCCAAATCGGTAAAAATGTAGTGATTTAGAAACACAGAGGGATTCACAAAGAGAATCGCATGCAAATGAGCTGCTCGTTGCTTTTGCGACCCAGCTCATTTGCATGCGATATGGGGGAGAAAGCCAGTCGGTGAGCTGAGCATGTGCAGAACAGTCGATCGCTATGCATGGCTGCTCTGCACATGCTACAGACAAGCTGCGCGTATGAAAGCAGTAGATATAGTTCTTTTTTTTAACACAAAAGCACTTTTTTTTTTTGGATGGACAGACCTGTGTTAGGGCTCCCTGCCTCTCTGCTGCTGGGAAAAAGTGGAAAAAGCCTAGAATATGCTTGCTGCTGCTCTGGGCTCTGAGGAATCAGCTTCAGGGCTTGGTTCCACCCCCAGCTGTTCCTGCTGCTTCCTTCTATTGGCATCCTAAACATGGACTCTCATTGGCTGGCTGCTGTCCCAACTCCTCCTCCTGCAGGGCTTCCCTGATGACATCACTCTAGAGCTGTAAGCTGATTGGATCCGAACTTCCTTGTGTCCCCCTCCAGTAGTGAATGGGCGGGACATCCCAGGCTGACACAATTGGTTTAGCCCCTCTCTGTTGTGCTTCTAGCATGGGGGATGCTGTTTCCTAGCAGAGGCTGTTTGACCTTTGTCTTCCTTGCATTTTTGGTAAGTCACCATTACTTTATGCTTTACATTTACTGCCCCCCCCCCCCCCCCAATTTCTTGCCAGTAAAATGTCATTTGAGAAAAGAATCACGGCACAGCTTTCTTACATGCAAAGGAGCTGCGTATAAGCCGGTGTACTTTTTTTTTTGTGCTCCATCTTCCCTGCCTTGTTTCTCCCCTTCTCCTACTTGCGATAATGAAGAACCAGCAGGTCCAGACCTCTCGTTAAAATTTCCACGGTAAAGGTAGGGACTGCTTTTGTGCATGGGGTCGGAAACGCCTTGCATGCACATTATAATAATAATTAGCTAATTATAATAGCTTTGCATTCCGTTTTCGTTAGCTGCTACCTTGACAGGAAAATGGCTCGGAGAACCCTTTTGCAGTGGCGATCCTAGCGGGCATGACACCCGGGGCGGAGCACCCATGCGCCCCCCCCCCCCCGGGTGCAGTGCGGCCCCCCCCCCGGTGAAATGACACCCCCCCCGGGTGCAGTGCGGCCCCCCCCCGGCGAAATGACACCCCCCCCCCGGTGCACGCCGCTGGGGGGGGGGTGTGCTGTGGCGTGCGCCTGTCAGCTGAGTTCGCTGACTTCGCTAACTTCACTGCAGCTCCATCTGCCCCGGCTGGAACAGGAAGTAACGCCGCGGCACCCCCCCCAGCGGCGTGCACCCGGGGCGGACCGCCTCACCGCCCCCCCTTGGTACGCCACTGCCCTTTTGTGCATGTCCCGGTTTACTACTTGCGTGCTAAACCAGCTGGAAGTAGTTTAAAAACCACGTTGCTGGCTCGTTAAGTTTAGTGCATCTGGCCCTCAGTACAGAACAAAGGAAACTGCTGCAGAAAAGATAACACAGTTACAGAGACATGCAATCACTACTACTACTACTTATCATTTCTATAGCGCTACTAGACATACGCAGCACTGTACACTTGAACATGAAGAGACAGTATATAACTGAATTATAAACAGCATACTTGTTTCATCTGCTATATAGTTGATTTTATACCTCTAAACCTGACACTTGCTACAGTATCTAACCCACATCTGTTTTCTTGAACTTTGTTCCTCTACCTGTGGTGGGCTCCATGAGTCACTTGGTTTACAAACATGTTTTACAACCTATATTGTCTATCAATCCTCTTGTCAATCCCTGCTCCCACCTCCTGCTTGTTCATACTCTGCACCTACAACTCAGCTCAAGGCTGTGCACCAAACTGCTGACACAGAGTTCAAGGAAGAGTCATCTCCAGGCATAGTAGCTGGAACATAACATGTGTCACAGCAGCCATTTTACTTTGGTTCATTAGGGATCTGACAGTCCTAGGTCAGCAACCCTAGGCCCAGGTGAGCTACAGACACCTGAACCCGAAACCATGTGGCACACACCAGTGACACAATCTTTTATAAACCACAAGGAGCGCCTCTGGGATTTTGCAGGGTATGTGTCTCATGTAAATGTAAATATTTGCTTTATCCAGTTCAGGTCTTGCAGCCTCTTCAGTAAAGACTAATTTTGGAAGCCTTGAGTTTCTCAGTGATCAGCCTTTGACAAAAAATTCAATTGTTAAGCATTTCATTAAAAGTCTTATGAGTGTAAAACCTCCAGTTATGTCACCAACTCCTGCTTGGGATTTAAATTTAGTCTTAAATCAGCTAACTTTGCCTCCCTTTGAACCTCTAGAAAACGTGTCTGAAAAGCATCATTCCTGGGAAACTATAAGGTATGTTTACTAAGGCACGTTAGCATTTTTAACACGCCTTTAAAGTTAAGGCACGTTAAACACTAACGCACCAATACATTCCTATGGGCGCATTAGCGTTTAACGTGTGTCAGCCATTAACGCATGTTAAAAACACTAATGCACCTCTAGCTCACCTTAGTAAACATACCCCTATATTCTTGATCACCATTATTTCTGCATGGTGCATCAGCGAAATCCAAGCACTTGTTTTTTTGTTCTTTGTACACTCAAACCTTAGAAAACAAAAGTTCTATTAAGAGCACATCCTAAATTTCTGCCTAAAGTGGTCACTCCTTTTTATTTAAACCAGCCACTAGTCCTACCAGTTTATCTCCCACCTCCTCGCCAATCATTAGGAGAAATTGCACACTTCAGACCAGCGTTTCCCAAACTGTGCACCGCAGCACCCCAGTGCGCCATAGCAGACTTACAGGGCTGCCTCAGGGTAGGTGGGAGGTTGACAGCCAAGCGCTGGGATATGGCTCAATTTCAACATATTTAACAATATTTAACATATTTCAACATATGAACAATACTGGTGCCAGCAGGGTTCCCACGCCTGTTGGTCAACATTTTACAGGACCAGGACACCGTACCAGTGACTTCAAAGTGAGAATCCTGAAAGGTAACTTTAAAACCATACAAGAACGTAAGACCTTTGAAGTCAGAATGATTGAATATTTTAACACCCAACAGAAAGGACTTAACAAGGATCTGTGGTTCCTAGCCCATTATAAACCATAAAGCTGTATGTCTCTGTTGATCACCCTCCCCTCACCTATCCACACCCATCCTGTTAGAATATCAATGATATGCTTTGATGTCCCCATGCATACCTCCTACCCACCCCATCCTCCCACCCTGTCAGACTGTCATAGTAATGCTTGAATGTTTTCACTTCTATACACTGTCAGCTAGCACATTTGCTTATTTCCGATCTGAGGAAGAAGGGCAACCTTCGAAAGCTAATCAAGAAATGTATTAAGTTATGTCCAATAAAAAAGGTATCATCTTATTTTCTTTTCCATGTTTTATTTTGTTTGATTTCTATTGATAACATATTTAAACAAAGTTGTATAGAGTTCCAGGAAACCTACATACATCATGGTTGGGGCAAGCTACCGATTACAGCTCAGCTGTGATTGGTCACAGAGCATGTCTGCCTCCTAAAAGGGCAATCCTGATGGGGAAGCTGAGCTGTGATTGGTAGGTTGCCCCAGCCATGCATTGTAGGAAAACAATGGTCCTCCGTCGGCTGAGAGAGAGATTTTGTACACAGCTGGCAGAAAGGAAGAGATAAAGGTATGCACAATTAATCCTGACCCTTTAAGAACAGCAAGTTAAAAAAATCATGAAACCAAGGGGAGGCTTCTGGGTTAACAACAGGCACCATGTGGAATTCGCTGTACTGCCAAGGACCTGTTCAAGCAGAGGGAGAATTGTGGTTGGGGCGGGGTAGGGAAGGAGAGATGCTGCAAGAGGATTGAGGGGCATAAATGTTGGACATGAGTTGGAGGAGGAGGAAGAGGTGAAATCTTGTATATGGGAGTCAAGGAGAGGGGAAGATGCTTCATGGAGAGGGGAGAGGGGCCAGAGAGGAAGAAATGTTGGACATAGGGGTGGAGGGAAGGGAGAGATGGTGCATGAGGGAGAGAGGCAGAAATATTGGACATGATGTGTAGCGGGGGGGGGGGGGGGGCAATAGAGACCTGTGTGAACGGGGGTGAGTTGGTAGAGAACTGTGTGGCTGAGGGGGGTGCCACAAAAGAATTCTTGGACACTTAAGGGTGCCGTGAACTGAAAAAGTTTGGGAACCACTGCTTTAGACTGTAAGAGAGCTTTGCAAATCTGTTTACAGAGAACTCAATCTGTAGATTATCCTTCTCAATTGTTTCTTTCTTTAGACTCTTATCTTCATGGATTGTGGACTGCATCTCCTTTTAAGCACAAAGGCAGACGGTCTGCAAACTCCAAGATAGAAAACAAAAAAAGCAGATCGTGTAGAAGTAAAATATAATTTATTTAAACAGTATATTAATACTCATGTAAATACAAACAGCCCAGATAACATATATACTATATATATATACATATACATATACATGTATATACACACACAACAATTATATCGTACATATATACATTAGAAATGAATTAAAAATAATACATCATCTAAAATTATATTAAATGTTAATCAAACAGAGATCAAAAAGAATAAAAGGAACAGCTAGCGTTTAAAATTGAAAATTGTGGATTAAAATGTCTCATATACACATAAAAAGACGGACAAACATAAACTAAGACACCCACCTATACAAGAGTCCTTTATTGCCAAATACTAGGCAGACGGAGCAAGTCCTGTCAATAGCTATAAAAATAAAAATAGAAATGAATATGGATGAAAGAGTTCCTATTAATTAAAAGAGCTAAAATCAAAAAGATGATCTGAACTCACATATATGGAGAATTGTTGGAAAAAACAGCTCGATCAGAGATTCCAATATATAATAATCCGCTGACCTAATAGAAAAAGGAATAATAGTGTGATATATAATGGGTACTGCTTATTGGAGAATCAATGGTGGCATCTTATCTTGCTTACCATCAAGACAATGCTAGAGCAGAAGTGCCAATATCACGGTTATATTTCTTTTACTTGGTTCTGCTCGCCATTGAAGAAAGATTGCTTTTTAAAAAAGCCAGTATTATGTTTATGTATCATGTTTGCCATTAGAGAACGCGCGAAAATAAAAATGCTACTTGTATACAAAGAACTAAAATAGAAGTGCAGCTTATATAAAGCCAGTGCTGTCGTCACGTTTCTGAAGAAAGACTACTTCCAAAAAGCCTGCTTCCAAAAGGCCAGTATTAAGTTTACATATCGTGTAGTTTATATAAGGCCAGTGCTGTCGTCACGTTTCTTTAAATTTATATCTGTCGTGCTTGCCATTAAAAACGGATGAGAGCAAAATGCTGCTTGTGTTAAACCAGTATTAAGGACACTTTCCTTTAAACTTATATTCGTCAAGCAAAAATAAAAATGCTACTTGTATACAGAAATATAAAACAGAAGTGCAGCTTATGTAAGGCCAGTGCTAAGTTTATATATCGTGTTTATCATAGAAAAACGCGCGAGAAAAGGTGCTGTCGTCACGTTTCTGTCATACTTGCCATTAAAAAGGATAAGAACAAAATACTGCTTGTATTAAGCCAATACAACGGACGCTTTCCTTTAAATTTATATTCGTCAAGCATCCTATATATTTCTTAAAAAAACATTTCATGCTCGCCATTGAAACCGCTAGAATAAAAAAGTGTTTACTTACATAGAGCCAGTACCACAGTCACGTATCTCTGAAATCGCTGAAAAAAGCCGGCAGTGAACAGAGGAAGTTTTAAACAGGAAATGGGGGTTCAAAGGTCAAGCTTCAAAACATGAAAATCTCACTTTCTTTGTTAATAATTTGTTAACACCAGTACTATGCCGGTTCAAACAAAGAAGAGAGGGGAACCATATAAAATGAGGAGTTTGGTAAAAAAGGTTATTAAAAATAGATAGATTTTATAGCTGATGACGTCACTATTATCGTACTTCAGACTACTAAAACAAACTTAGTAATGCCCAAATGGTGACTTCAGCAGATCTTTCGTGAATCTACCTTTCCTATATTTATTATGGAGGGATAGAGGGTCAAATAGTTCAAAAATCGAAACAGAAAAAGGGGGGTCAAGGGTCAAATGACGTCATTGGTATGAACGGGATACTTAAATATATAAATAAATCAATCAGTGAAAAAATTATATAATAAAAAGTGGGTAATAAAAAAACAGATTAAAAGAATGATTAATGAAAAAAAGTGGGATAAATGAATTGTATGTATGGTGGATGTCTTAGATGTCTGTCTTATTATTCATTAAGAATATTGCAAAAAAACACTTGTTAACATATATTAGAGACATACAGAAAAATTACAACGTTAATTATGAAATTTTTTTTTAAAGAAAAACGGACAGATCCGTATCAGCATTTAAACCATGTGGATGGAGGGTATTTAGATTATAGTAACATAGTAACATAGTAGATGACGGCAGAAAAAGACCTGCATGGTCCATCCAGTCTGCCCATGACAAACTCATATGTGTATACCTTACCTTGAATTTGTACCTGTCCTTTTCAGGGCACAGACCATATAAGTCTGCCCAGCAGTATTTCCCGCCTCCCAACCACCAGTCCCGCCTCCCATCACCGGCTCTGTTACAGACCGTATAAGTCTGCCCTCCCCTATCCTCGCCTCCCAACCACCACCCCTCTTCCCCCAACTGCTCCGCCACCCAATTTCAGCTAAGCTTCTGAGGATCCATTCCTTCTGCACAGGATTCCTCTATGCATATCCCACGCATGTTTGAACTCCGTTACCGTTTTCATCTCCACCACCTCCCGCGGGAGGGCATTCCAAGCGTCCACCACCCTCTCTGTGAAAAAAATACTTCCTGACATCTTTCCTGAGTCTGCCCCCCCTTCAATCTCATTTCATGTCCTCTCGTTCTACCGCCTTCCCATCTCCGGAAAAGATTCGTTTGCGGATTAATACCTTTCAAATATTTGAACGTCTGTATCATATCACCCCTGTTCCTCCTTTCCTCCAGGGTGTACATGTTCAGGTCAGCAAGCCTCTCTTCATACGTCTTGGAACGTAAATCCCATACCATCCTCGTAGCTTTTCTTTGCACCGCTTCCATTTTTTTAACATCCTTCGTAAGATACGGCCTCCAAAACTGAACACAATACTCCAGGTGGGGCCTCACCAACGTCTTATACAGGGGCATTAAAACCTCCTTTTTTCTGCTGGTCACTCCTCTCTCTATACAGCCTAGCAATCTTCTAGCTACTGCCACCGCCTTGTCGCACTGTTTCGTCGCCTTCAGGTCCTCAGATACTATCACCCCAAGATCCCTCTCCCCGTCCGTGCCTATCAGACTCTCCCCGCCTAACACATACATCTCCCTTGGATTTCTACTCCCCAAGTGCATCACTTTGCATTTCTTCGCATTGAATTTTAATTGCCAAACGTTAGACCATTCTTCTAGCTTCTTCAGATCTTTTTTCATGTTTTCCACACCCTCCGGGGTGTCCACTCTGTTGGAAATCTTGGTGTCATCCGCAAAAAGGCAAACCTTACCTTGTAACCCTTCGGCAATGTCACTCACAAATATATTGAACAGAATCGGCCCCAGCACCGATCCCTGAGGCACTCCACTACTCACCTTTCCCTCCTCCGAGTGAACTCCATTCACCACCACCCTCTGGCGTCTGTCCGTCAACCAGTTCCTAATCCAGTTCACCACTTCAGGTCCTATTTTCAGGCCGTCTAGTTTATTTAAGAGCTTCCTGTGGGGAACCATGTCGAACGCCTTGCTGAAATCTAAGTAGATGACGTCCATAGCACGTCCTTGATTTAATTCTCCCGTCACCCAGTCAAAGAATTCAATGAGATTCGTTTGGCACGATTTCCCTTTGGTGAAACCATGTTGTCTCGGATCTTGCAACTTATTGGCTTCCAGGAAATTGACTATCCTTTCCTTCAGCATGGTTTCCATTACTTTTCCAATAACCGAAGTGAGGCTTACCGGTGTCACGTCCCTTACCTGCGCCGCCCTGCCCGCTGGGATGCCTCGCTCCGCGAGCAGGAGAGAGCGGGGTATCGCTGGCTATGGGCGGCGTGTGCGGGGAGTTGTGCCCGCCTCCTGGACGGTGCCGGTTCGCCGCTATAGCGCTGTGGCGGCCGGAGAGCGCCGGCGCTGCCAAAATGGCCGGCGCTCACAAACTGGAAAGTCTCTTCCGGGTGCGGGACCTGGGAGCATAGAGAACGCCCCTTCTGGGCTCGGATTGGCTGGTCGCGGCTGGACTCCGCCTTCTCTCTGTGACCAGCCTATCCAGAGCCCTGGGGCTGGTTGTTGGCTCCACCTCCCGGACAGCTGATGAGTATCTCCCTGATGGAGGGGGTTATTTAAGTGCAGACGCTGGCAGAACTCTTTGCTTCGGCTTCTGCTTGCGGATCCCTGAGTTCTGTGTTTTGGATTGCTTTCCGGCTGTTTGGACCTGGACTTTGCCTTTGCCTGCCGCCTGCCTTGAACCTCTGTTTGGACCTGGACTTTGCTTTTGCCTGCCGCCTGCCTTGAACCTCTGTTTGGCCCTGGACTTTGCTTTTGCCTGCCGCCTGCCTTGAACCTCTGCTTGGACCTGGACTTTGCTTTTGCCTGCCGCCTGCCTTGAACCTCTGTTTGGACCTGGACTTTACTTTTGCCTGACGCCGGCCTTGAACCTCTGTTTGGACCTGGACTTTACTTTTGCCTGCCGCCGGCCTTGAACCTCTGTTTGGACCTGGCCTTTGCTTTTGCCTGCCGCCTGCCTTGAACCTCTGCTTGGACCTGGACTTTGCTTTTGCCTGCCGCCTGCCTTGAACCTCTGTTTGGACCTGGACTTTACTTTTGCCTGCCGCCGGCCTTGAACCTCTGTTTGGACCTGGACTTTGCTTTTGCCTGCCGCCTGCCTTGAACCTCTGTTTGGACCTGGACTGTGCCATTTCCGGCTTCGTACCTTTGGTTGGACCTGGACCTTGTCTTTGGTCATCTGTCTACTTGCCATCCTGTGTTCCGTCCTGCCCTCCTTTGGAGGTTCCTGTCCTGACTCTCCAGGTAAGATCAGAACTGTCTGGCTGCCAGACGTTGTTTGGCACAGGGGCTCACTTATCGTGGTATAGGCCTGACAGAAAGCCGAAGCCATGAGCTCGCCAGATAAGCCTGATCTGACCGACTTGGCTCAAGCTCTTCAACAACAACAGGCCCAGCTCAACAGATTGCCTGGAGTACTGCAAGATGTGTGTTCTCAGATGTCAGCGCAGCGAGCACCGGCTCCCGGAGCAAGTAGGACATCTCCACCTCAGCCTGCCTTTCGTCTGCCTGAACCTCCCCGGTTTGACGGCACACCCTCCGCATGCCGCGGATTCTTGAACCAATGTCAAATGCTCTTTGACATGCAACCTGCTTCTTTTCCTACGGACAAACAAAAGATTACCTACATCATTTCATTACTCTCCGGTTCGGCCCTGGCATGGGCTTCACCTCTCTGGGAGCAACAGGATCCTCTCCTTTCGGAACTAGGAGAGTTCCTGCGTCGGTTCCGCATGGTCTTCGATGTTCCAGGGCGCCCCTCTTCTGCTGCAGGAGAGCTACTACGGATTCAGCAAGGGAGCAGTACGGTAGGAGCCTATGCTATTCGATTCCGTACCCTGGCGGCGGAACTTAAATGGAATCAAGAGGCTCTTACGGCCATTTTCTGGCAAGGCTTGAGTGGGCGCATTAAGGACGAGTTAGCCGGCCGTGAAATCCCTAGTACTCTGGACGCTCTAATCTCCCTAAGTACTCGGATTGATGTCCGCTTCCAGGAACGGGCACGAGAACAGGTTGCCTCTCGTCCGTCTCGCAGGTTTTCCCCTCAAAGACAACGAACTGTCTCTCCTCAGGAAGTTGCGGTCCCGACTGCGGAGGGATCGGAAGTGCCTATGGTGATTGGAAGGCACCGACTGACAGCTGTTGAACGGGCCCACCGGAGGGAGAATAAACTATGTATGTACTGTGGGAAACCTGGTCATTTTGTGAAAGGGTGTCCCAACAAGCCGGGAAATGCTTAGACCCTAGCCTTGTGGAGGGGGTGGTTTTGGGTCGATCAGGAACCCTTCCGGATAACTTAATGACAGTACCAATTATCTTACTCTGGCAAGAATACAGAATAAACACTCTAGCCTTGCTGGATTCGGGAGCAGGAGGCAACTTTATTGATGCTAGTCTACTTCAGGGCCTAGGAAGGCCGGTTATTCCCTGTAAACCAGCTCTTCAAGTAACGTCCATTCACGGCTCTACTCTGCCCCAGCCTATTACTCATCTCACTCTTCCGCTTCGGATGCAGGTGGGCCTTCTTCATCATGAGGAGATACAGTTTCTGATTTTACCTCAAGCCATTCATCCTGTAATTCTAGGTATGCCCTGGCTGCGGCTGCACGCGCCTTGCATAGACTGGCCTTCGGGAGAGATCAGCCAATGGAGTGTTCGTTGTTTTGAGACTTGTCTGACACCAGTGCACCCTCATCCTACTAATGTGCCAGCGCTACCTGGAGTCCTCCACCCCTGTGAGGCTTATCTTCCGAGGGAATATAATGAGTTTTCTGATGTCTTTGATGCCCGGGAGGCAGATTCCCTCCCACCCCATCGCCCGTTTGATTGTCCCATTGATTTGTTGCCCGGCACGATGCCTCCTAGAGGAAGATTATATGCTTTGTCCCGGGATGAATCTGCTGCCATGTGGGACTACATTCAGGACAATCTTCGTAAAGGATTCATCCGACCATCTTCTTCTCCTGCCGGGGCGGGGTTCTTTTTTGTCTCCAAAAAGGATGGGTCCTTGCGGCCCTGCATTGACTATCGAGGGCTTAACAACATCACAGTCAAGAACCGTTATCCCTTTCCGCTTATCCCGGAGCTTTTTGATCGACTTCAGGGGGCAGTTATTTTTACTAAGTTGGATCTCCGAGGGGCCTACAACTTGATTCGTATCCGCCAGGGGGACGAGTGGAAAACTGCGTTTAATACTCACGAAGGCCATTTTGAGTATCGTGTCATGCCTTTTGGTCTTTGTAATGCTCCGGCTGTGTTTCAAGATTTCATCAACTTCATTTTCCGGGACCTCCTTTATTCTTCAGTCATTGTTTACTTGGACGATATTCTGATCTTCTCTGCTTCTCCCCAGGATCATCCCAGGCATGTCCGCACAGTACTTCAACGACTCCGGGATCATCGTCTGTTTGCCAAGTTGGAGAAATGTGCGTTTCATCAATCCACTATTCCTTTTTTGGGGCATATTATCTCTGCTGT
This sequence comes from Microcaecilia unicolor, assembly GCF_901765095.1. Lineage (NCBI taxonomy): Eukaryota > Metazoa > Chordata > Amphibia > Gymnophiona > Siphonopidae > Microcaecilia > Microcaecilia unicolor. Next base: position 628,701,712 of record NC_044032.1, read on the forward strand.
TGGATTACAAATGGATCCTGCTAAACTGCAGGCTATCCGGGACTGGCCTCTTCCCCAAGGTCTCCGGGCCTTGCAGCGTTTCCTTGGCTTTGCTAACTACTACAGACAATTCATTCCCCATTATTCGCTCCTCACGGCTCCTTTGACAGCCCTTACTCGGAAGGGGGCGGATGTTCGGCATTGGTCTCCTGCTGCCCTGGAGGCTTTTTCTGCCTTGAAGACGGCCTTCTTGTCTGCATCTGTGCTCCGTAGTCCTGATGTCACGAAACCTTTCATCGTGGAGGTCGATGCCTCTGCTTTGGGGGTGGGGGCGGTGCTGTCCCAGACAACTTCTTCTGGTAAGAGACATCCTTGTTTTTTTTTTTTCTAAGAAGTTTTCGCCAGCTGAACGTAATTATACCATCGGGGACAGAGAGCTGCTGGCTCTGAAGCTCGCCTTTCAGGAGTGGCGATACCTGCTGGAGGGTGCTACTCACCCTATTACAGTCATTACTGATCACAAAAACCTGCTTTATTTGCAAGATGCCAAACGCTTGAATCCCCGGCAGGCCCGTTGGTCACTGTTTTTTGCACGTTTTACCTTTCACTTGGTGTTTCGTCCCGCGGAGAAGAATATACAGGCGGATGCCCTCTCCCGAGCTTTTGATGTACCTGAGGAACCTGAGGAGCTCTATCCTATGCTCAATCCTGCTTGCCTTTCCCCTACGGTGGGGGCATCCGCCTGCCTCAAGACTTCTGTTCCTGCCCGGTCTCGTCGCAAGGTCCTTCAGTGGGGTCATTCTGCTGCTTTTTCGGGACATTTTGGGTTTCGTAAAACCTATCATCTTATTTCCCGTTATTTTTGGTGGCCCCACATGGCTCAGGAGATTCGGCAGTTTGTCTCTACCTGTCCTACTTGTGCCCGTACCAAGTCCTTGCCAGGCAAGCCGTGGGGGCTTCTTCAACCCTTGCCAGTACCCCACCTACCGTGGCAGGAGGTCTCGATGGACTTTATAACTGATCTTCCTTGTTCCAAGGGCAACACGATCATCTGGGTGGTGGTGGATCGTTTTTCTCGCATGGCCCACTTCGTACCCATGCGGTCCCTGCCATCCGCGAAGGCTCTTGCGTCCCATTTTATCCAGCACATTTTTCGGTTGCATGGACTGCCGCACCGTATCATCAGTGATAGAGGGTCTCAATTCACCTCTAAATTTTGGAGATCTTTATGCTCAGCCTTTGGGGTTACCACGCATTTCTCTTCAGCTTACCATCCTCAGACCAACGGCATGGCAGAGCGTACTAACCAGACCCTTAAAGCTTTTCTTCGGGCCTTCACTAATGCTCGTCAAGATAATTGGACTGATCTCCTGGCCTGGGCTGAATTTGCCTACAACAATAGTTTCCATTCTGCTTCCCGGGCATCACCCTTCTTTACTGTTTTTGGACGTCATCCTCGTCTTCCGCCTCCGATTCCTTTGACTGAGGCCTCTCCACTGATCCAGTCTACTCTCACCACCATTCATGCAACTTGGAGGGCGGTTCGCCAGCAGTTGGGGAGGGCGGCCGCACGGTACAAGCAGTTTGCTGATTGGCGTCGCTGTGCCGCTCCCGTATTCCAGCCAGGACAGAGAGTATGGCTCAGCACCAAGTACCTCAAACTTCGTCTTCCCTCCCTTAAGTTTGCTCCTCGCTTCATCGGGCCATTTTCTGTGAGATCTAGAGTGGGGACGGTGGTCTATCGTCTTCACTTACCTGGTAATCTTCGCATTCACAATGCTTTCCATGTGTCTCTGCTTAAACCTTTTAGGACTTCCCACTGGCATCCTGCTCCAAAGAAGATTCTGGTTCCAGACTCTGACCCTGATCCGGAGTTCGAGGTAAAGGAGATTCTTGACTCTAAAATTCAGCGAGGTCGATTGTTTTACTTGATCTCGTGGAAGAACTTTGGTCCTGAAGATAACTCCTGGGAGCCAGTTGATAATATTCTTGCTCCTGATTTGTTGCACGAGTTCCACTCTCGCTACCCTACTAAACCAGGACCAAGACGGAGGAGGGGGGCTTAGGGGGGGTACTGTCACGTCCCTTACCTGCGCCGCCCTGCCCGCTGGGATGCCTCGCTCCGCGAGCAGGAGAGAGCGGGGTATCGCTGGCTATGGGCGGCGTGTGCGGGGAGTTGTGCCCGCCTCCTGGACGGTGCCGGTTCGCCGCTATAGCGCTGTGGCGGCCGGAGAGCGCCGGCGCTGCCAAAATGGCCGGCGCTCACAAACTGGAAAGTCTCTTCCGGGTGCGGGACCTGGGAGCATAGAGAACGCCCCTTCTGGGCTCGGATTGGCTGGTCGCGGCTGGACTCCGCCTTCTCTCTGTGACCAGCCTATCCAGAGCCCTGGGGCTGGTTGTTGGCTCCACCTCCCGGACAGCTGATGAGTATCTCCCTGATGGAGGGGGTTATTTAAGTGCAGACGCTGGCAGAACTCTTTGCTTCGGCTTCTGCTTGCGGATCCCTGAGTTCTGTGTTTTGGATTGCTTTCCGGCTGTTTGGACCTGGACTTTGCCTTTGCCTGCCGCCTGCCTTGAACCTCTGTTTGGACCTGGACTTTGCTTTTGCCTGCCGCCTGCCTTGAACCTCTGTTTGGCCCTGGACTTTGCTTTTGCCTGCCGCCTGCCTTGAACCTCTGTTTGGCCCTGGACTTTGCTTTTGCCTGCCGCCTGCCTTGAACCTCTGTTTGGACCTGGACTTTGCTTTTGCCTGCCGCCTGCCTTGAACCTCTGTTTGGACCTGGACTTTACTTTTGCCTGCCGCCGGCCTTGAACCTCTGTTTGGACCTGGACTTTGCTTTTGCCTGCCGCCTGCCTTGAACCTCTGTTTGGACCTGGCCTTTGCTTTTGCCTGCCGCCTGCCTTGAACCTCTGCTTGGACCTGGACTTTGCTTTTGCCTGCCGCCTGCCTTGAACCTCTGTTTGGACCTGGACTTTACTTTTGCCTGCCGCCGGCCTTGAACCTCTGTTTGGACCTGGACTTTGCTTTTGCCTGCCGCCTGCCTTGAACCTCTGTTTGGACCTGGACTGTGCCATTTCCGGCTTCGTACCTTTGGTTGGACCTGGACCTTGTCTTTGGTCATCTGTCTACTTGCCATCCTGTGTTCCGTCCTGCCCTCCTTTGGAGGTTCCTGTCCTGACTCTCCAGGTAAGATCAGAACTGTCTGGCTGCCAGACGTTGTTTGGCACAGGGGCTCACTTATCGTGGTATAGGCCTGACAACCGGCCTGTAGTTTCCAGCTTCTTCCCTATCCCCACTTTTGTGAAGAGGGACCACCTCCGCCGTTCTCCAATCCCTCGGAACCTCTCCCGTCTCCAAGGATTTATTAAACAAGTCTTTAAGAGGACCCGCCAGAACCTCTCTGAGCTCCCTCAGTATTCTGGGGGTGGATCCCGTCCGGCCCCATGGCTTTGTCCACCTTTAGCTTTCCAAGTTGTTGATACACACTCTCTTCCGTGAACGGCGCTCTATCCACCTCATTTTCAGGTGTACTTTTGCCAGTCTCTCTGTCCTTCCCCAGGGTTTTCTTCAGTGAAAACAGAACAAAAGTATCTATTTAGCAAATTGGCTTTTTCTTCATCATTTTCTACATAGCGTTTTGTTGTATCTTTTAGTCTCACAATTCCCTTTATAGTCTTTCTCCTTTCACTAATATACCTGAAGAAGTTTTTGTCTCCCCTCCTTACATTTCTAGCCATTTGTTCTTCCGCTTGCGCCTTCGCCAGACGTACCTCTCTCTTGGCTTCTTTCAGTTTCATCCGGTATTTCTCCCCGTGTTCCTCCTCTTGAGATTTTCTATATTTCTGGAACGCTAACTCTTTAATCTTTATTTTTTCAGCCACTTGCTTTGAGAACCATATCGGTTTCCTTTTTCTCCTGCTTTTATTTACTTTCCTTACATAAAGGTCTGTGGCCCTGTTTATTACTTCTTTTAGCCTTGACCACTGTCCTTCCACTTCTCGTATGTCCTCCCAGCCCATCAACTCCTTCCTCAGGTATTCTCCCATTTTGTTAAAGTCAGCTCGCTTGAAATCGAGGACTTTGAGTTTAGAGTGGCCGCCGTCCACATGAGCCGTTACATCAAAACAAACCGTTTGATGGTCACTGTTTCCAAGGTGCGCAGCTACTCGGACATTTGACACACTATCCCCATTCGTGAGCACCAGATCCAACGTGGCTGCCTCCCTCGTGGGTTCGTTCACCATTTGTCTGAGCAGAGCACTTTGGAAAGCATCCACAATCTCTCTACTTCTTTCCGATTTTGCAGACGGAACCCTCCAATCTACATCTGGCAGATTGAAATCTCCCAACAACAGCACCTCTCTTTTCTTCCCCAACTTTTGAATATCAGCGATCAGATCTTTATCTAGTTCTTCCAATTGTGTCGGGGGTCTATAGACAACACCCACGTGGATCAAGGTTCTATCCTCTCTTTTTAAGGTGATCCATATCGCTTCTTCCTTTCCCCAGTTCCCTGTCATTTCAGTCGCTGGGATATCATTTCTCACATACAGAGCTACTCCTCCACCTGTACGTCCCTCTCTATCCTTCCTAAAAAGATTATAGCCTGGTATGTTTACATCCCATTCATGGGAACCATTGAGCCATGTCTCTGTGACTGCAACTATGTCCAAGTCAGCCTCCAAAATCAGGGCTTGAAGGTCAGGAATTTTATTGCTTAGACTGCGAGCATTTGTGGTCATCGCTTTCCATGTACATTTCCTAGTATGTGTTTTGGTTTTAGTGATTTGTGAGGGTGTTTTTTCTTTGGGTACCTTCTCATATTTTTGTTCCCCCTTCCTGCTCTTTCCGTAATAGATATGTGTCTGCTGAGCCTCCTCTCCACTTATTCTTGTATACATAGATCGCACAAAATTTATACTCATCAAACTTATGACCTAAGGCTAGTGAGTGCGCTACTAAAGGTTTCTCTAAAATTTTATTTTTAAGGGCGCTCCTATGTTCTATAATTCTAATGTTAAATTTCCTCTTTGTTTTGCCTATATAGGCTAAATTACAGGGACATATAGCAACATATATCACCTTGCTTGTCTGACAGTTAGAAAAATGGTGTAAGTGGATCTCTTTGTTTGCAGATTGTATAAATAAACTCTTGGTCTTAATGTTCACATTGCATACAGAACATTTTCCACACCGAAAATGTCCTTTAGGAAGGTTTCTTAGTGATACATCTGTATTCGGTAGTGTAGATGGAACTAGAAGATCTCTCAAATTTTTCTCTCGTTTGTAAGCAACAATGAGTTTCTTTTGGTCGAATGTTTCTAAATTTTCCAATAAGTGCCAATGTTTTTTAATTATACTAACAATGGAATAAGACATATTAGTGAAAGGTAATGTGCACACAATCTTATCTGTATTGGTTTTATGACTTGGTCTAAGTAATGTTTCCCTTGTAAATTTCGAGGCTTTCTGAAAGCCTTCTCTTACACATTTCTGCGGATAGCCCTTTTCTATGAAACGTTTGGACATATCTTTAGATCTGTCTACATATGTTCTCGAGTCTGAGCAGAGTCGTCTCAATCTCAAAAATTGACTGTAAGGTAAGTTGGTTTTCAAACTTTTGCTGTGGCAACTTTCATAATGTAAATATTTATTAACGTCTGTGGGTTTACGATAGATATCCGTAATGAATTTATTTTGTTGAATACATATATTGATGTCCAAGAAGGGAATAGTTTTTTTATTATAGTTCATTTGGAATTTCAGGTTAGTATCCAAAGTGTTTATCCAATTATGAAAATCTTTCAGGTCACTTTCTGTTCCCTTCCAAATCATGAGGATATCATCAATATATCTCTTCCACAGAAATACATTACCCATATATTTATTTCCTGGCAAAAATTTCTTCTCGAAACCTGCTACATATAGATTTGCGATAGACGGTGCGAACGTTGCACCCATTGCTGTTCCCTTGATCTGATGGTAAAATTTACCCTTAAATGAAAAAAAGTTTTTGGTGAGTGCTATCGTAGCTAATTCAATAATGAATTGCACTGGAAATCTAGATGATGTATTTTGTTCAAGTAATTGTTCTTTGATAATTTCAATGGATTCTTCCTGTGGAATATTGGTATAGAGACTCTCTACATCAAGAGTCACTAAGAGCATGTCTTCACTTGGTAAAATTGTTTCAAGTGTATTGATCATATCTGTTGAGTCTCGTATGTATGAAGGAATCTTATGAACCAAAGGACGTAAGAATTTGTCAGTGAAAATAGATAATGGTTCTAAGAGTGAGCCACATGCAGATACAATAGGTCTGCCTGGGGGTTTAGACAGGGATTTGTGTATCTTGGGCAAAATGTATATTGTCGGTATTACAGGTTCTTTCACTATTAGAAAATTAGCTTCTTTTTCTGTTAAATATTGTGCTGCTCTGCCTATTTGGACTAATGTGGAAATTTCTTTCTGAATACTTTCTGTAGGATTTCTTGTTAGAACTTTATAGAAGGTGGTGTCATTTAGTTGTCTATGTACCTCATGGACATAGTCTTCCCTATTCATAATAACTATGGCTCCTCCTTTATCTGCTGGTTTGATAACAATACTTTGATCTTTTTGTAAAACCTTAATTGCAGCATTCTCTTCTTTGGTCAAATTGTAGAATGCTCTTTTCTTACCCTGTTTTTCTAGTGCTAATATCTCTTTGAGTACCACTGTTTCATAAGTTTCAATCAGATGGTGAGTGTTGCCAGGTGGGAGCCACTTGCTATTGTTTTTGACAATTGAGAGGTCATTGTATTCCGATGGTTTTTTTGAGAAAAATTCCATTATTTTCAATTTGCGTATGAATTTGAAAAATTCTACTCTAGTTTTAAATGCGTCGTATTTTGGTGTTGGTATAAATGACAGACCTTTACTAAGAACCTTTTTTTCGGTGTTAGTCAATTCTCTGTTGTAATTTTTCTGTATGTCTCTAATATATGTTAACAAGTGTTTTTTTTGCAATATTCTTAATGAATAATAAGACAGACATCTAAGACATCCACCATACATACAATTCATTTATCCCACTTTTTTTCATTAATCATTCTTTTAATCTGTTTTTTTATTACCCACTTTTTATTATATAATTTTTTCACTGATTGATTTATTTATATATTTAAGTATCCCGTTCATACCAATGACGTCATTTGACGGACAGATCCGTATCAGCATGAAATGTTTTTTTAAGAAATATATAGGATGCTTGACGAATATAAATTTAAAGGAAAGCGTCCGTTGTATTGGCTTAATACAAGCAGTATTTTGTTCTTATCCTTTTTAATGGCAAGTATGACAGAAACGTGACGACAGCACCTTTTCTCGCGCGTTTTTCTATGATAAACACGATATATAAACTTAGCACTGGCCTTACATAAGCTGCACTTCTGCATCTCCTTTTGTCACAAGCAAGCAAATATCCAGCCTGCTCCTCACATGACTGCTCATAACCTGTGAGCCAATGCAGCAATTAGAGCATATCTCAGAAGAGCTTCTGCGTAGGACACTTGTAAAGTGGCCACATGGTCCACAATTCATCCATTCACAAAACAATATTTTTTAGATTATCCAGTTTTTTTCGGATGCTGTATGTGCTCATTCTGTATTAAATTCTGTTGTCTGATGCTTCAAGTCATCACCTCCTCCTCCTTTATTGGCTAGGTTGTTCTCTTTCACTGAAATTGCACCCATGCTAAATTTTACATTATCCAATATTCACAACCTAGAACTTGGGAGGCACCACTTGTGTAACTGAAATATCCACACTATCCATGGAGAAAATAAAGTTGCATACCTGTAACGGTTGTTCTCCGTAGATAGTTGGATATTTCAGCCACACAATCCCACCCAACCAGCCCTGAGTTGAAGTTAGCTCAGGTATGAACTAAGGGAAATTGTATTGTGATATTGTGTCTATTTACTGTAGATTGGCACGAATTCCCATTCATGCGTTTTAGTCTCTTCTAGAGACTTCTTCTCTTGAAATTCTATTCCGCACAGCTCTGTCACACTGGTGACAAGACCGCTTGTGTGGCTGAAATATCCAGCTATCCACAGAGAACAACCATTAGAGGTATGCAACTTTATTTTTTTTTGTCTGCTTATATTAGTGTAACACTGGGCTCAGCTCCACCTCACCCGGGACCACAGTTCCCACTGGCAGGATCACTTGAGTTGGGCACAGGCCGGAGCAGGAATAAATCCGGTAGGTGGAGGGTACTCTTTCTCTAGGCAATCTCTCTCAAAAATTAGTCAGCAGTCTCAGTGTTGAACTTCAACAATGCTTTACTAACAGTAACTTGAAAAAGAACAGCTCGTGAACTTGGTCTGTACAATTCAGGGTGTTTTTCTTCAGATGGTCATCACAGCGCAAAGCATAGTCTCCACATGATATCAGGGCTTTCAAAACATTTATCTTAAAGCTCCCCTCAGGGCCGTGCCTAGGGTCTGTGGCGCCCCCCCTGCAGCCCCCCCCCCCCCCCCCCCCCCCCCCCCCCCCCCCCCCCGTGAAAATGATCGCTCACCACTTGCCACACTGACAGGAATTGTCAGCAATATTCTTAGAAACAAATTGCTATACATTGCAAAATAAGATAGCAGATGTAAATTCTCAAAGTGGACATATTCCAAACACTAAAATGAAAATAAAATGATTTTTTTTCTACCTTTGTTGTCTGGTGACTTTCTTTTTCTGATCATGCTGGCCCAGTATCTGATTCTGCTGCTATCTGTCCTCTTAACTCCGTTTCCAGGGCTTCCTTTCCATTTATTTCTTTCCTTTCCTCCTTTCTTCTTCATTTCTGGTCCTCAGCTTCTGCCTATTTTCTTCATCCATGTGCAGTTTTTCTCCTCTCTTCCTTTTCCCTCATTTCATCTCCTTCATCTCTCTTCCCTCCACTCTATGTCCAGCAATTTCTCCTCTCTCCCTGAGCCCTGCCCTCCCAATCCATGCCCATCCATGCTCCTCTGTCCCCTGCCCCCTCCATTCATCCCTTTCCAGCAATTTCCCTCTCTCCCTGAGCCCTGCCCTCCCAATCCATGCCCATCCATGCTCCTCTGTCCCCTGTCCCCTCCATTAATCCCTATTCAGCAATTCCCCTCTCTCCCTTCCATGACCCCCCCTCGCATCCATGCTCCTCTCTCTCCTCTCGCTCCCATGTCCAAGCCTGGCCCGCCCTCTTCTCCCCCCCCTTCGCATCCATGCCCCCCCCTTGCATCCATGCTCTCGTTTCTCCCCTGCCCTCCCGCTCCCATTGTTCAACTGCCCGCCCTCTTCTCTCCCCCCAACATCCCTTTTCTTTTTTTTTTCTTTTTAAATTTACCTCTGTGGCGGTTCCGGCAGCGCAGCATCAGGGAAGGAGGCGGCGCTCCCGACGTCTAGCCTTCCCTTCGCTGTGTTCCGCCTTCTTCTGACATCATCCTTGACGTCAGAAGAAGGCGGAACATAGCAAAGGGAAGGCTAGACGTCGGGAGCGCCGCCTCCTTCCCTGACGCTGCGCTGCCGGAACCGCCACCACGGAGGTAAATTTAAAAAGAAAAAAAAAAGAAAAGAAAAGGGATGTTGCGGGAGGGCGAGCGAGGTGAGCATGGTGCGGCGGCGCCCCCCAGAGGAAAGCGCCCCCCTGCCATGCTTACCTTGCTTACCGTGTTAGCACGGCCCTGGCTCCCCTATTCACAAACCAGAGCAAGTTCTTATCTCCTCTGTTTGCAACAGAGTATCAGCACGCAGAGATGCCAAGGGTGGCCCATCCCAATGCTGGAAATTTTCCACTGCAGTGCTGGAGATTGAAGACCAATGAGTGAGATTTTTTTTTTTGCAGGCCCCATCCATGTCTAACACTAGTTCTGACAGATGCACATTCCAAAAGCTGACATATTCCAATCAATATGTGTTGGTCCTAGTCTCTGGGTTCTGCTTTTCGCTTTCTTCTATTAACTGTCTTGCCAGAGTCTCCTCATCCATTTGGCGCTTCTTTTCTCTGAATCCCTATCTATCTGACCCAGTATCACCCCTGTCTTCCCACCATATTGAGCATCTCCCATTGCTGTGTCCCTGTTCTTGCCCTATCCAAGATAACTCTTCTGTGTCTCTATTCACCCCCCCCCCCCACATGCCAGCATCTCTCCCTCTCAGTGGCGTACCAAGGGGGGGCGGTGAGGGCGGTCCGCCCCGGGTGCACGCCGCTAGGGGGTGCCATGGCGCGTGCCTGCTGCGAGAGTTCACTAACTTCTCTCGTTCGCTGCAGCTCCCTCTGCCCCGGAACAGGTGGAGCAGAGGGGATCAGGGATGGTGGGAAGGGAGAGAGGACAGAGGCCATAGGTAGAGGGGGAAAGAACTGGGAATGAGGGGTGAGCAAGAAAAGATATTGGATTTGGTATGGGGAAAGGAATCCTGAGAAATAATAAATAAACAAATGAAGACTGGAGGTGAGAGAGAGTGTAAAATAAAGGGGATAAGGAATGTTGAAAGAGACCTAAAGAAAAAAAAACAAGAACAGAAGCAGGAAAAGAAAACAAATGGGGAAAAAAGTGCTAAAATATTCAATGAGAGAGAGAGAACTGAAACAAAGAACAGGACACCAGAAAGAATGAGGCAAGCAACAACAACGAAAAAAGATACAAGTAGAGATAAGAGAATAGAAATCAAACTGGAGATACACAAGTGGAAAACCTGTTTTATTTTTGCAAGAATTTCCCACCTTTGTTTTTCCTTTGCTAGGCTGCTACACCAAGGCAAGAAGGGCTGTTGTGGTCTTATCTGTTCATATAATTATTCAACCCTGTAGTCATCAGTGCAAATAAGGTATGTTAAGGGAACTGTGTGCACAGAAAAGGATATGTTGCTTTTAATGGTCACAAGATGGCAGCATTGGAAATGGCATCTTAATATTTTGCAATAACATAACAGTAATATAATAGGTAACAGCTGAAAAGGGCCAATTGACTCATCCAATCTGCCTAGCTATTCCTCTGTTTGCTTGGAAGAAATCTCAGTTGCCAGTGAAGTATGACAGGTGGAGGGGCATTTCGATATGACATCTAAATCGGACTTTGGACGTTTTGCGCTATACCTCTCAAATCTGACTAGCAACTGTAACCATTTTCAAAAAAGCAAAATGTCTACCTTAAAAAAAAAATACCGTTTGCAGCAAGGTTTTGTGCTCTGTGCATTTATCATGTCAATCCATTTATGACAAATAAAAATGCACAAGTGAAAAACATAGAAAATCATGCCATTGGGATGTAGGAGGGGCCAGCATTTTTAGCAGACTGGCCCCCCTCCCCCAGACATCCCAGGAGAGGAATGGGACACCCTAGGAGGCACTGCTGTGGACTTCATATAAATGCTCTCAGGTACATATCTCATCTGCTGAGCCCACCAAAACCCACTACCCCCAATTGTACACCAATACAATAGCTCTTTTGAGGGAAGAGGGCACCTATATATGGGTACAATGTACTTCTGGTGAGTTTTGGAGGCCTCACAGTCAGAAGCGTAGCCAGGTTCAGTGCACTGGGGAGTGGAGAGTGGACTGCCAATAGCACCGGTGCTTAATTTAAACATGACGGATTGCGTCAAAAATAGGTGCCGGCACCATCGGAAGTCTGTTTGGGGGAGTGGCCGCTCCCCTAGTGACCCATCTAGCTACGCCTCTGCTCACAGTATCCACAAGTGTATCAGGTAGAGGGAGGTTTGGGCCTGGATCCAGCTGTCGACAGTGCTCTTCACCCACCACTAGACTACTCCAGGGTTGCAAAAGCCTTGCCAAGTGCTCTTGGAGCATGACCCAGATCCGTTCATCGAAGGCTGACATCGGCAAAGGCTGGGACATCGGTTCAGAGACAGCCTGCAGAGTTGTCGATGTTGTCTCAGGTACCAGGTTCCAGCCAAATGGAGACCTGCGCGAAGGTACCTCCACAATAGAGGGGGAGCGCTCCTGGGGCACTGATGCTTCTTGGGTACCGATCTGCATTGAAGCCCCGGAGCTCCCGGCACTGTGCGTTGAGGGGGACCGATGTTTGTTTCTTGGCATTTGCCCGATGTCGAGCGCTGAGACCCTCGGTGCCGATGAGGATGACGTGGAACCTATATGCCTCCTCAGTGTCAGATCTGATGCAGACCGGTCCCAGGGGCCCTGCTCAGAAGCCGGCTTCAGTGGGTGGAGACCCACTTGATGCTCGACCACTCCCAGTGTCAGATACAGGTCTGGTAGCCATAGGGACCGATGTTTCCGACGTCAGCGCAGACGCCGAGGTTGAAACCGATGCTGACTTCAACGATTCGGACCCAGCTGTAAAATCTTCTCTTTCTGAGTTTCTCTGTACTTGTGTTCTTTTCTGCATATGCAAAACAAGTTTAGACGGTTATGGTCTGGCTCCAAACACCGGATACACCAGGAATGGGTGTCAGCCCCAGAGATGGTTCGATTGCATCGAACACAGGGCTTGAAGCCACTGGGAACCTTTGATGACATGGAAGGGAAAACACTATAAAAAGCTAGCAAGTAACAATAAAGTTGCTGAAAGATATAAAAATGTAAGGACTCCGCCCCTTCTGCCTCGCCTCACCTTATGCCTGGAACAGACTTCCTGAGCCCATACGCCGTGCGCCCTCCCTGCCCATTTTCAAGTCCTTACTCAAGGCCCATCTCTTCTCCCTTGCTTTTGGCGCCTAACCACCTTCCCCATTCCAGATACCTACACTGACTACATAGCTTATTACCTTTAGATTGTAAGCTCTCTTGAGCAGGGACTGTCCTTCCCCTTGTCTAAACTTGTACAGCGCTGCGTAACCCTGGCAGCGCTATAGAAATGCTAAGTAGTAGTAGTAGTAGAAAAGGACTTCAGTGGCTAAGGTCACGTCTCGAGTCAAGCTCGGACTAATGGCCTGCTATACTTCTTCATGAGACCAGAAAAAATCTCCCGAGGACTGAATACCAGCTATAACAGGGGTACCGATAATGCTGTATAAATCAAAAATGCTCCTGATGAAGCTGTTGAGCATACCTGATCCGCTTCAAATAAGTGCAAGGGAGATTTCTATTTTTTGAATGATTTAACTTATAAGTGTTACAAATTAAAAAATACAAATGTTCTTGTAAAAAAAAAAAAAGATAAAATGTTGAAGTAACGGGAGGTTTTTCTGGACTCATGAAGAAGTATGGCAGGCTATTAGTCTGAGCTTGACTTTAGACGTGACCTTAGCCACTGAAGTCCTTTTGCTCCTTACATGTATATATACTTTCTGTCTTGTCCACAAGGAAGGTGAGCCCTTAGGTCCCGCAAGGCCCAAAAGGACCTCAAAGGACAGCCGCGCAACCCCAAGTCTTCACCCGCGGCGACCGCCATTCACCAAGGGTTGAGCCCCCAGCTGCAGGCGGTCAACGGGACTTCAGGAACCGCGGGGTTACCGGACTGGCCTGGGCTGGAACCGGGAGAGAAGCGGGCAGGTGGAAAGAAGAGTCCAAAGACTGGCAGCAGATCAGGACCGGCAGCAAAAGCGTAGTTGGGGTCAGGCAAGAGGTCAAGGCCGGCGGCTAGTAGAGAAGTCAAAGTCAGGCTGGAGGTCGAGGCAGGCAGCTAGGCAGAGATACCAGGAAACAGTCCAAATTCCAAAGTCCGCAAAACCAGGAAGACAACCAAACACAGGAACCACGGAGATAGGCTTCGGGAACAGAACCTGAAGCAAAGTGCTAGCTCAGTTCCCTTCTTTAAATACAGACCACATCAGCCGCCCCGCTCCCGTAGGAGCAGCCCACCAATCCGGCCCTGGGTATCGGCAGAGCCCCTCTGATTGGCTCTGTCCGATTTCCCAGGCGGGACCACCAACTTGGCCTCCCAATCCGGTGCCTCAGAGGCGGAGCTCCGGACCCTCCTGCCCAGGAGGGAGGAAGACGCCGACCATCGCGTTCTGGCGCCGCCTCCTTCGGCGGCGCGAACATCACCTCCACAACCGGCGACCGAGAGACCAGCGGCCGCAGTCGCCGGCCTCCGGTCCCGACCGGAACAACCATCACTGCGGCGGAGCCCGACTCCACGCCGAGGCCTTCGGGCCGCTACCCCTCGCCGCGGCAGAAGAGCAGGTAGGGGCGCGGGATGCGACACTTTCATATCTTTCAACTTTATTGTTACTTGCTAGCTTTTTATAGTGACTTAGTGGGAACAGCAAGTAAAGCCAATCAGCAGAGTTATGGAAGGGAAAACAGCCATGGCTAAATCAAATTACTCTATATGGTGAGTGAAAAAAGGAGAAAGCTTTTGAAGGCGGGATTAGGGCTGGCTTAGGGCATGCCTCTTGGATGTTTTACAGCCATAATGGGGCAAAACCAAAACGTCTAGGGTAAAATTTTAACGTTTTGGTCTAGACCTGTTTTTTTTTTTAAACGAACAAGACACAAAAAGGGATGAGGGACCCCACCCTTATTTCCCCAGTGGTCACTGACCCCCTCCCACCCCCAAAAAAAGGTGAATAAAAATAGTACTCGCCAGCCTCTGGCAGCCTCAGATGATATAGATAAGTCCATTAGAGCACCATGCAGGTCCCTGATTAATTGGCACAGAAGATGCTTGCACCATCCATGACTATCACAGTCTGCCTCGCAAGGCCCCCAGCCTGTGGTTCAGTCACTGACACTGGTGCTGCATGGTATCGGTTTTGAAACCAGCCTATGTGGGTACTCCCTCGACATTGATGGAGGAAGCTTCACCGGATTCTAGAGGAGAGCCTGCATTTCGGTGCCATTCCAGGGGTTAAAAGTGGGAAGTTGATGTCTCACTTGTTTGGGCAGACTGGATGAACCGTACAGGTCTTTATCTGACGCCACTTACTACTACTATGTTAAAAACACAAAAGGGTGTTGCAGCTGCAGAGAGATGATGGTTCCAAAACCTCCTCTGTCACAGATATTCTGAACATCTTTAAAAACTTCCTTGGACAGCATTATACAGCATAGACCGAAAATTAATTTGATGGTCAAGGCTGGCGGAATGCAGTAAGCAGGTATGCATGGCAGGGG
This sequence comes from Microcaecilia unicolor, assembly GCF_901765095.1. Classification (NCBI taxonomy): domain Eukaryota; kingdom Metazoa; phylum Chordata; class Amphibia; order Gymnophiona; family Siphonopidae; genus Microcaecilia; species Microcaecilia unicolor. The sequence continues at coordinate 628,716,751 of NC_044032.1, forward strand.
GCGTCAACATTTTGAGAGGCAACAGAAACTGCCATGCTTACCCTGCGCTACTCTACAGCCCTCCCAAGAAGACCTACCTTGATCTTTGAAAGCCGCCCTAGTGGTTTAGTGGCCTCTGTGGCTGCGGGGGCAGGAAAGAATCTCCGTCTTTCCTTGCCATCAGTAAAGAGGATATCCTCATTGAAATTTGGCCATATATTACTGTATTGTATAGAACAGTGTAGAAAAAGGAGCACAAAATACAACCTTTATTAGTATTGTTTCCACCAGCTACAATAATTTTTAGTGATATTCAATTTTAGTTCATGATATTTATATCTACATATGGGAAGCTTTCAAATAAATTAAAAAGCTGTCAAGTAAATAAAAAAATTCTTGCTCTCCACCTTTTAAGGCACTGGCCTGAAAATGGGGGTGAGGTGGGAGAAGGGGGAGGGAGAAGAGAGAAAGAGATGCTGGACAGTGGGGAGAGGGCACCAACTGATAGTTTACAGGGGGGCTTCAGAGACCCTAGCACCAGCCCTGTTGAGGGTACACTATATCTTGACAATATTCAACTTCCGCATGTGTCACCATCACAGGAAGCAATGCTCAATGCCCCCTTTACGGATGGTGAACTGGTATTGGCCCTTCAGGGAAGCGCATTAAACAAAGCACTGGGACCAGATGGCTTACGGACCGAATTTTACAAAATATTGATTAATCATATCACACCTACTCTATTATCTTACTTCTCACATATAATCACTCACAAAATACATCCAGACTCCATTCGTACAGCACAAATGATTGTCCTTTTAAAACCTGACAAAGACCCTTGCTCACCACACTCATACAGACCAATCTCCTTACTCAACTTTGAAGCTAAACTGATTGCTAAGATCCTGGTTAACCGTCTGGCCAAAATACTACCTGCTTTGGTACATGAAGCCCAGGTAGGGTTTGTTAAAGGACGAATGGTCATTAAAATATTCGCCTCATTTTGGCCTCTTTAGCAATTGTTCAATTACACAAGCTATCTTCACTTTTTATCAGTTTTGATGCCAAAAAGGCATTTGATTATGTTTCTTGACATTTTCTTTTTCACACTTTACAGGCCTATGGAATCACAGGGACCTTCCTTGAGGCAGTGAGAGTTTTGTACTTGACTCCAGAGGCAACGATGTGGGTTAATGGTCAAAATTCTCAGTCCTTTTCAATCAACAGGGTACAAGGCAGGGTTGTCCTCTCTCATCACTCCTTTTTGTCTTGGTTTTGGATCCATTGGTAAGGGATGTTTTATCAAATCCAGAGATTCAAGGCATATATTTTGGATCCTTGACCATAAAGATCTTGGTTTTGCGGATGACATTTTAATGCACCTAACAAACCCCCAACATTCTCTAGATACCCTGATGACAATCTTCCAAGAGTATTGAGACTTCTGGGATTCCAACTTAATCGGCAGAAATCTCTAGCTTTGGCTTCTTTGGGATGGGAGTGGGTGGGTTATTTTCCTCTACTTTGGGCCCAACACTTTTTTTTTTGTTATCTTGGAATCCAACTGTTGATGTCTCTGTCTGAATATTATATCACCTTAATATTACCTGATTTTTAGACTCGACTCAACATCATTAAATAATTGGCAAACACTACCTTTGGGCCTACACGGTAGAATACATTTATTTTGGATGATAGAATTCCCTAAATGGCTCTATACTTCCAAAAGCTTCTCCTATTTCTTTTGAACAAAGATCATCGTATCTTAACCCTCCGCCTCTCTCGTTTCCTCTGGAGAGGAAAAAACCCAATGCTTGCAATGAGGATGCTATTTGGTACTTGGAAAACAGGTGGTATGGGGATGCCAGATATCATGAAATATAACCTGGCATGTTTGGTCGGACATGTAGGGGATTGGTTCTTAAATACAGAGGATTACACCCCAATTAGGGTAGAAGCCGATATTTTTGCCCCTTGGTGGCTGGGTTATCTTCTGCAGTTGCCAGGGAGACAGTTTTCAAACTTGGCATGTGGTCATATTTTACTGACTCCTTTGCAACATCTCTGGAAATTCCTCACCTCCTCGTGGCAGATTTCTCCCCACACTTCCGCTTTAATGCCCATCCAGGGCAATGCTGTATTTACTCCAGGTATATAGGGCATCCATCATCTTTTTCAGGTACTATATGCTGATGGATCTCTCCTGCTATTTCAGAATTTGGGGAATGGAAATCTCACACAAATCTAATACATCTTCGCCTACCATCAATTACGCCATTATATGCTATCTTTAGACAGAACAGCGCTGACAGCACTCAAAGGAATACTCAATGGTGTGCCACCCAGCACACAAGGATAAAGGGAAGCCACTCATAGGGATAAAGGGAAACCACTCATAGGGACAACCTTGGCTGCACCATATAGCACTCAGGGAAAAGGGAAGCCACTCAAAGGAATACTCAATGCCACCCAGCATACAAGGATAAAGGGAAGCCACTCATAGGGACATCCAAGGCTGTACCATACAGCCCTTAGGGAAGAGGGAACCACTCAAAGGAATACTCAAGGGTGTACCACCAGGCACTCAAGGATAAAGGGAAGCCACTTAAAGGAATACACAAGGCTGTGCCATACAGCACTCAAGGATAAAAGGAAGCCACTCATAGGAATACACAAGGCTGTGCCACAGGGCACTCAAGGATAAAGGCAAGCCACTCAAAGGAATACTACACAAGGGTGTGCCACCAGGCACTCAAGGATAAAGGAAGTCACTCAAAGGAATACACAAGGGTGTGCCACCAGGCACTCAAGGATAAAGGGAAGTCACTCAAAGGAATACACAAGGCTGTGCCACACAGCATTCAAGGATAAAGGGAAGCCACTCAAAGGAATACACAAGGCTGTGCCACAGGGCACTCAATGATAAAGGGAAGCCACAAGGCTGTGCCACATGGCACTCAAGGATAAAGGGAAGCCACTCAAAGGAATACACAAAGCTGTGCCACACAGCACTCAAATAACAGACATAGAGACAAAGGGAAAAGCAAGCAAAAAAGGGAAAACTGCCTTTACACACACAAGTCAGATAAGGAGCAATGATCAAAAGAACCGGGAAACAAACACAGCAGACAAAGAGTTAAAGCAGGCTAAATGGAAGGGCTGCTTCTAATACACAAGTCAGAAAGAAGTAGGGTTTACAAGAACCAAATAACAAACACTGCAATCAAAGGTTTAAAGCAAACAAAAGGAAAAACAAACAAATAATGTTGTTACTAGAACTCAGCCTGCACACACAGCCGGGTAAGGAAAGAGAAGGCAGGTAGAGAGAGAACAGACACAGCTGCATGGAAGCAAAGTAATCAGAGAAAGAAGCTGGCAACAACCGACTCTCTGAACAATGAAAGCTAACAAGGGAAACCACACAGGAAAACAAAACAGGGCTTTGCTTGGAAGCAAAGATAACTGGCAAGTAATCCATAAAGGTTCAAACCAAAACCACACACACAGGGCTCAGGGCTGTGCCCAGAGGCACAGCTAACAAGAAAGCCAGTTCCCTCAGAATCAAACAACACCAGTACAACAAGAAAAGAGAAAATAGACCTGTTGCAAAGGCAACACAGGAAAGTTCCCCGGGTCCTTATAAAGGAGTAGTCTGATGAGGTCACGAGTAGGAAATGAAGCAGAAGCAGGGAAACTAAAGCGAGGCTTGGCTTCAGGGACACCAAAGCAAGTCTTGGCTAACAGGAACAACAGCAGGAAAAAGGCAGACTGGAGAGGTCACAGAGCTAGATACAGAGAAACAGTAGGTTTGGACATAAGAGCACGGCCACAACCGTGACATTCCCTAACCTTAGTAAGGGTATTTGAGATACATGCTGGGGAGGGAACATGAATAAAGTTGAAAGTCTGCTATGTATGTGATGCAGGAAGAAAATCAGATGTAGTGGTCAGGAGGCTGAAACTCTGGGTCTGAGAGTTTGAGTGTTGAATGAAGTGAAAGGATCTTTGTAGAAAAATAGGTGGCCATGGAATCCACTGACGGTGTGAACCTAGGAGATAGGGATGATTCTGAAGGACTTGTTCAGGAGCACAGGATGCCATAAAATCTTGCTGAGTATGAGACTCTGAAAATCTGCTTGGAATAATGTTCCTTCTTTGACTTTTGAATAGACTTTTTATATGAATCAGCAGCTGTTTTATAAGAATTTACAGTGGTAGAAGCTGGGTTCCTTCCATTGATGTTTAAGGTGTCTAAGTTGACATTTCTGCAGCAGCAAAGTATACCAAGATTCAGAACTTTGGCGAGTCTTGATAGATGAGACAGAGTGTAAAGGCGCTAGAATATCAAATGTGTCAGAAATTGACAAATTCTACATCAAGGACTGGTCTTCCAATGATAATGTAGTAAAAGTGGAAAAATCAAGGGAAAACAACAATTAAACATTTTTTTTTACATTCAACAATTTTTATCAAACCAAGAAAAACAATACAGCCATCTGATAATTTAAGAACAAATTCCAGTGCCAAGGCATTGGGCAACACTGTGACAATACAAGTAGTCATCTAATTTTACTAATAGAAATCCCACCTTTACTCCCTCCCTCCCCCTACCCACTTGCTTAAAAAATATATATATGGAGGGGGGACCATCATGAAGTGCAAAATAACAATCTCTAGACAGGTGAAATTGCAAAACATAGCCTCACAATACAGCTGATATTAAATATGTCTTTCTTTGGAATGACTGACACTATAACACTGGGTTTCCAAGGAAGGATTTGCAGTTATGGCAGGCGGTCTGGGCTCTTATGGCCACCCCATCTAATGAGTGCTCTGGAGACATACAAAATCTGTGTACCTCACTCCCCCCGAGGAAAGAAAGAAAAATACATCGAAAGAGAGATGCTGACCAAGTCTCTCCTACACCTCATAAAGTGTTCAAGATCCCACTGCAGGCCCGCGGTGACAAAGATTGAATATATGGGTTCCGTATTGCTAAAAAAAGACCTGAATATGTATACTCTCAAGGAGAGGAGGGACAGGGGAGATATGATACAGACATTTATATACTTAAAAGGTATTAACATATAAAGAAATATATTCCAGAGAAGGGAAAATGGTAAAACTAGAAGACGTGAATTGAGGTTGCATAGTGTTAGAAATTGGAGAAATGTCAGGAAATGCATTTACATGGAGAGGGTTGCTGATACCCAGAATGCCCTCCCCAAGGGAGACTGAGGAGAAAAAAATGGTGACGAATTCAAAAAGGTGTGGGATGAACACAGAAAATGAATGGTGTAAAAAAAAAAACCTTGTGTTTGCATGTCGAGTGGCGCTTTAGATGGCAACTCTGGCTGTGAAGAATTAAGGCCGGTGCTGGGAAGGCTTGTACAGTCTGAGTCCTGCATATGGCAATCCAATTTAGCTTGGGCTGGAGAGGGCTTTGACAGAAATTCCAGTAATTTGGAACGTGAGGGCAGTGCCAGGCAGACTTTTACGGTCTGTGTCCCACAATTGACAAGATGGATTTAGATAGGCTGGAGTGGGCATCGACGGCAACTTCAGTATTAGGAAACTAAGGACAAGGCTGGGCAGACTTCAACAATGTTCCAGAAATGCCAAAGAGAGACAATGATCACTTATTATTATATTTGATAATGAGTGTGACTGTTGCGCAGACTGGATGGCCTGTTCAGGTCTTTATCTGCCATCATTTACTATGCTACTATGTGAAATGCTTATTTTGTTTGACTGAATTCCCTCTTTAACATACTGCCCAACCCTCTCCCCCCCCAATTTGATTCACTCTATCAGCATTATGATATAATTTGTACCCTGATAACACAATGTCACATTGATTGTCCTCCTTGCACCAGGTCTCTAAGATGACTATTATACCTACCCAGTGTTTTTTTTGTAGAAAAAAAAGGTGCTGGTACTCATTATGGGTGGAGTCACCACACCCACATTAGCCACACCCTTTATACCAGCCATTGTGTATATAAACAGACATCACTGAAAATACCAGCCATGGTGTATATAAACAGACATCATTGAAAATATCTCCACCACCGCCAACTCCAGGCTCCGCTCATTCTGCCTCGCCTCACCCTATGCTTGGAACAACCTTCCTGAGCCCTTACGCCAAGCCCCCTCCCTGCCCGTCTTCAAGTCTTTGCTTAAAGCCCACCTCTTCAATGCTGCGTTCGGCACCTAACCCTTACCGTTCAGTGAATCCAGACTGCCCCAATTTGACTGCCCCTATTGGACCGACCGTTCACTTGTCTATTAGATTGTAAGCTCTTTGAGCAGGGACTGTCTCTCTTTGTTAAATTGTACAGCGCTGCGTAACCCTAGTAGCGCTCTAGAAATGTTAAGTAGTAGTAGTTGTAGTATAGGAGAAAAAAATAACATGATTTTTTTTTCATTGTAAATAATTTCTGTAAGCTGTTACAGCTCCAGTATACCCAGTGCAAAATAAGAAAGCAGATGTAAATTCTCAAATTGGACATATTCCAAACACTAAAATGAAAATAAAATGATTTTTTTCTACCTTTGTTGTCTGGTGACTTTCTTTTTCTATCCATATTGGTCCCAGTCTCTGATTCTGCTGCTCTCTATCTGTTCTCTTAACTCCGTTTCCAGGGCTTCCTTTCCATTTATTTCTTTATTTTCCTCCTTTCTTCTTCATTTCTTGCCCTAAATCCATAAGTAAAAGCTGGGTTCTCCTCCGTGGAATTGACCGGAGGAGGTATAACGTGGATCCAGCTTTTGCCTATTTTCTCCATCCATGTGCAGTTTTTCTCCTCTCTTCCCTTTCCCTCATCTCCATCCATGTGCATCTTCTTCTTTTTTCTTTCCTCCATCCATGTCCAGCACTTCTCCTCTCTTCTCCCCTCCATCGTCCAGCACTTTTCCTCTCCCTCCCCTCCATGAATGTCCAGCACTTCTCCTCTCCCTCCCCTCCATGAATGTCCAGCATTTCTCCTCTCTTCTCTCCCCTGTATCCATATAAAGCAATAATTCTCTCCCCGCCAACTCCTCCATTCATCCATGTCCAGCAATTCTCCTATATCTCCTGCTCTCCTCTCCATCCATTTCCAGCATTTCTCCTCTCTCCCCTGCCCTCCCCTCTATGTCCAGCATGTCTCTTCTCTCCCCTGCCCTCCCCTCCCATGTCCAGTGATTCTCCTCTCCCCTGCCCTCCCCTCCATGTCCAGCATGTCTCCTCTCCCCTCATCCATGACCACCAATTCTCTCTTCCCTGCCCTCCCCTCTCATCCATGTCCAGGGATTCTCCTCTTCTCCCTGTCCTCCCCTCCCATCCATGTCCAGCAATTCTCTCTTCCCTGCCCTCCCATCCATGTCCAGCATGTCTCCTCTATCCCCTGCCCTCCACTCCCATTCATGTCCAGCGATTCTCTTCTCCCCTGCCCTCCCCTCCATGTCCAGCAATTCTCCTCTATCTCCTCCCATCCATGTCCAGCAATTCTCTCTTCCCCCTGCCCTCCCCACCCACCCATGTCCAGCAATTCTCTTCTCCCCTGCCCTCCCATCCATGTTCAGCATTTTTCCTCTCTCCCCTGCCCTCCCCTCCCTGTCCAGCAATTCTCTCTTCCCTGCCCTCCCCTCCCATCCATGTCCAGCATCTCCTCTGCCCTCCCCTCCATGTCCAGTGATTCTCCTCTCTCCCCTGCCCTCCCCCCCATCCATGTCCAGCAATTCTCTCTTCTTTGCCTCAGAGCAGGTGGGGGGAAGAGGGGTTGGTGGTTGGGAGGCGAGGATTGGGGAGGGCAGACTTTTATACGGTCTGTGCCACAGCCGGTGATGGAAGGCGGGACAGGTGGTTGGGAGGCAGGAAAAACTGCTGGGCAGACTTATACGGTCTGTGCCCTGAGAAAGACAGGTGCAAATCAAGGGAAGGTATACACATGAGTTTATCTTGGGCAGACTGGATGGACCGTGCAGGTCTTTTTCTGCCGTCATCTACTATGTTACTATGTTACTATGTTCCCCTCAAATCCATGTCCAGCGATTCTCCTCTCTCCCCTGCCCTCTCCTCCCCTCCATGTACAGCAATTCTCCTCTCCCCTGCCCTCCCCTCCTCTCCATGTCCAGCAATTCTCCTCCCCTCCCCTCCATGTCCAGCGATTCGTTCAAACCCTAGCCCCCCCCCCCCCCCCCGCCCGCAGCTCCCTGACTTTCCGTTCATGCACTCGTGCTCCCTGCCTTGAAATTATTAGTTTACCCGAAGTCGCGACGAACTGGCAGTAAAAGCAGCAGGAGAAGGGCACTGGCAGGCAGCCTCACCTCCTCGTTCCTTCCCTTCCCTCTCAGCGTGTCCCGCCCTTGCGGAAAGGAAATTACATCAGAGGAAGGCAGGACCCGCTGAGAGGGAAGGGAAGCGACGAGGTGAGGCTGCCTGCCAGTTGCTTTTACTGCTGGTTCGCCGCGACTTCGGGTAAAGATTTCAAAGCAGGGAGCACGGGTGCATGAATGGAAGGTAGCGGGCTGGTGAGCTGGACCTCACAAAAAAGGTGCCGGTATGCTGTACCGGCGCTTACCGGCACAAAAAAAGCACTGTATCTACCTCTTTATTTAGTGCTATATACTCTCTCTCATCTTATTTTTTAGGCTTCTAGCATTTGTATATAGACACTTTAAATTGTGTTTTTTTCCTTGCATCTACAAGCTGCTTAGAAGTTGTGAGGGGGCAGATGGTAGGGGATCAAGGAGGTCACGGGAACAGGGGTTGCAAAGAGCAGGGGAACCCAGACAGGGAAGGTTTTGATGCCAAGGCCCCAGTATTCCGAAAGCTAGGCTCCTTGGGAATAATGAAGGGTAGGAACTACCATTCCCAGCACCCCCCCCTCTTCCCCACCAAACTATGCAGACGCCAGGAGAGGGAATAGAGGATTGGGAGATGGTTTCTGAGGAAGGTACTGAGGAACAGCTGGGGAGAGTGAGGGGAGGAGGAAGCCGGTGATGAGGATAAAATGAAGATAGCTGAGGGACTGGAGGAGGAGAGGATGGAAATTGCTGCTCTGGCTCAAAACAGGAAAAGATACTGTAGGTGGGTGGCTGGCAGCTCCTTTGAGAAGGTGGTGGAAGGCTGGAGGAGAAAGGCTGAGGCATTGGGGAAGGTCTCTGTTAAAGAGGGGACAGGTGCTGGCCTCAGGAAAGAGACAGGAATGCGGCCTGGTTTAAACCACAGGACAGGGAAGGTGAAAAGAAAGGTAAAATTATGTATCATACCTGATAATTTTCTTTCCATTAATCATAGCTGATCAATCCATAGACTGGTGGGTTGTGTCCATCTACCAGCAGGTGGAGATAGAGAGCAATCCTTTTGCCTCCCTATATGTGGTCATGTGCTGCCGGAAACTCCTCAGTATGTCGATATCCAAGCTCCATCCGCAGGACTCAGCACTTAGAGAATTACACCCACAAAGGGACACTCTGCCCAGCTCACCACCGCCGAAACGGGGGAGGGGAATTAACCCAGCTCATCCCCACACAAGTGGGGGAGGGGAATCCGTCCAGCTCATCCCCGCGGAGAGGGGGAGGGACACCACACCCGCCGATGCGGGGGGATCTGGCTTATCCTGCAACCGCAATCGCGGGAGGAGCTGACTGACCCTAACACCGCCGAAGCGGGAGGGGTACAAAGCTGCCCTACTGCCGCACGAAGCGGGAGGGAGCGCCGGCAGAATTTATGTCTCAATCCAGCCCCGTAAAACGGAGGGGAGAGGAATGCAGCAGCTCACTGTAACACAAATTCGTCTCAACTCTTGAAGAATCCATTGAAAAACTTGAACACGAAGTCCTCCTGAACAGGAACTGAAGACTAAACTTGAACCTGAAATGCAACCAGAATATAAACAATACAGATATCTGGGAGGGGCTATGGATTGATCAGCTATGATTAATGGAAAGAAAATTATCAGGTATGATACATAATTTTACCTTCCATATCATCATGCTGATCAATCCATAGACTGGTGGGATGTACCGAAGCAGTACTCACCCAGGGCGGGACATTGAAATCCCTGACCGCAACACTGAAGCTCCAAACCGGGCCTCCGCCCGAGCAGCCACAGCCAAGCGGTAATGCCTGGAGAAGGTATGGGCCGATGCCCAAGTTGCCGCCTTGCAAATCTCTACGAAGGAGACGGACCCGGCCTCTGCCATCGAGGCCGCCTGAGCTCTAGTGGAGTGAGCCTTCAGCTGGATAGGCGGCACCTTCCCCGCGGCCACATAAGCCGCTGCAATGGCTTCCTTGACCCATCTTGCCACTGTAGGCTTAGAAGCCTGCAGACCCTTACGAGGACCTGCAAACAGGACAAACAGATGATCCGATTTCCGGAAATCATTGGTCACTTCCAAGTATCTGATGATGACTCGTCTCACATCCAGATATTTGAGAGCAGAGTATTCCTCTGGGTAGTCCTCCCTACGAAAGGAAGGGAGACAGAGCTGCTGATTCACATGGAAGCGAGAAACAATCTTGGGCAGGAAGGAAGGCACTGTGCGAATAGTCACTCCTGCCTCAGTGAACTGCAGAAAAGGCTCTCGACATGAGAGTGCCTGGAGCTCGGAAACTCTTCTGGCTGAAGTGATAGCCACAAAAAAGACTGCTTTCAACGTCAGGTCTTTCAGAGATGCCCTAGACAAGGGTTCAAAAGGTGGCTTCTGCAAGGCTCTTAGCACCAGGTTGAGATTCCACGCAGGCACCACTGAGTGCAGAGGAGGGCGCAGGTGATTAACTCCCTTGAGAAAGCGCACCACATCTGGCTGCGAAGCCAGGGAAGCACCCTTCAGGCGGCCCCTGAAGCAAGCCAGAGCCGCTACCTGGACTTTAAGGGAACTGAGCGACAGGCCTTTCTCCAGACCTTCTTGCAGGAACGCCAACACTGAAGAAATTGGAGCAGTGAAGGGAGAAAGTGAGCCTGCTTCACACCACGCTGCAAAGGTACGCCAAACCCTGGCGTAAGCAGTAGAAGTAGAGCGCTTCCTCGCTCTCAGCATAGTGGCGATGACCTTGTCTGAGAAGCCCTTCTTTCTCAGACGCTGCTGCTCAATAGCCAGGCCGTAAGACCAAAGGGGGAGGGATCCTCCATCACCACGGGACCCTGATGTAACAGGCCCTGCTCCACTGGCAGCCGCAGAGGATCGTCGACTGAGAGCCTGATCAAGTCCGCATACCAGGGACGTGTGGGCCAGTCCGGACCCACCAGGAATATCCGGCCCGGATGCTTTGCCACCCGGTCTAGCACCCTGCCCAACATGGGCCAGGGCGGGAACACATAGAGAAGCTCTTGTGTCGGCCACTGTTGGAGAAGAGCATCTACTCCCAGGGATCGAGGGTCCCGTCCTCTGCTGAAAAAGCGCGGCACTTGGCAATTGGCCGATGACGCCATCAGATCTAGGCTCGGCTGGCCCCAGCGCTTCGTGATGTCCAAGAACGCCTGAGCAGATAGCTGCCACTCTCCGGGCTCCAAGGTATGGCGACTGAGAAAGTCCGCCTTGACATTCATGACTCCGGCAATGTGGGCCGCTGACAGCTGTTCCAGGTTCGCTTCCGCACACTGGCATAGATTCATGGCCTCCTTGGCTAGAGGGGCGCTCTTGGTACCTCCCTGGCGGTTGACATAGGCCACAGCCGTGGCATTGTCCGACAGGACCCGTACTGGCTTCAACGCCAGTACCGGGATGAACTCCAAAAGCGCCAACCGAATGGCTCTGAGTTCCAGGAGGTTGATAGACCACTTTGCCTCTGCAGGAGACCAGAGCCCCTGCGCTGTCCTTCCCAAGCAGTGGGCTCCCCAGCCTGACAAAGAGGCATCCGTCGTGACGACAATCCACTCTGGGGTCACCAGAGGCATTCCTGCAGACAACTTGTCTGTCTGCATCCACCAGCTCAGCGCCTTGCGCACTGCTGGGTCCAAGGGAAGGCGCACAGCATAATCCTCCGACATCGGAGTCCAGCGCTGCAGCAGAGAGAGTTGTAGTGGTCTCATATGAGCCCTGGCCCAGGGCACTACTTCCATCGTGGCCGTCATAGAGCCCAACAGCTGCACATAGTCCCAAGCCCGAAGAGGAGAGGCTACTAGGAACTGGTCCACCTGAGCCTGAAGTTTGACAATCCGATTGTCTGGCAGGAACACTCTGGCCACTTGGGTGTCGAATCGAACTCCCAGATACTCCAGGGACTGAGTCGGGTGCAGCTGGCTCTTCTCCCAGTTGATGATCCACCCCAGGGAGCTCAAAAGAGCAACCACCCGGTCCACAGCTTTGCCGCACTCTGCATAAGAGGGGGCTCGGATCAACCAGTCGTCCAGATAAGGATGTACTCCTTCCTTTCGCAGGAAGGCCGCGATGACCACCATTACTTTGGAGAAGGTCCTCGGAGCAGTAGCTAACCCGAAAGGGAGGGCTCTGAACTGGAAGTGTCGGCCCAGGACTGCAAAACGCAGAAAGCATTGATGAGGAGGCCAGATGGGAATATGCAGGTACGCTTCCTTGATGTCCAAGGAAGCCAAGAACTCTCCTGCCTTCACTGCCGCTATAACAGAGCGGAGAGTCTCCATGCGAAAGTGCCGCACTTTCAAGGCCCGATTGACCCCTTTGAGGTCGAGGATAGGCCGGACAGAACCTCCTTTCTTTGGTACCACAAAGTAAATGGAGTAACGTCCCTTGCCAATCTGATTTTCTGGCACCGGAACGACCGCACCCAGGCGTATCAGGTTGTCCAAGGTCTGCTGCACTGCCACAGCTTTGACCGGAGACTTGCAGGGAGAGAGTACAAACCCGTCTCTTAAGGGTTGGCAGAACTCTAACTTGTAGCCATCTCTGATGACTTCCAGCACCCAAGCGTCTGAAGTTACTCTGGTCCACTCGCCCAAAAACGAGGACAGGCGTCCTCCAATCTGCACTGGGCCATGGACCAGGACCCCGTCATTGGGTACGAGACCCTGGGGGAGGACCGGAGGGCGTACCTCCGGGACGGCGGTCTCTGCGAAAGGAATGCTGCCTGGGGGAGAAGTTCCTTTTGAAGGAAGAGGGGGCAGAGGAGCCCGACTTGCCCGGGCGGTACCGACGGGCTTCCTGAAACCGTCCTCTGGAGATACCGGGGCGAGCACTAGCCCGAGCCCTGACCTCTGGTAACCTCTTGCCCTTAGACGTGCCGAGATCGGTCACGATTTTGTCCAGCTCGACCCCAAAGAGCAGCTTGCCTTTAAAAGGCAACTTAGCCAGGCGGGACTTAGAGGCGTGGTCCGCAGACTAATGTTTCAGCCAAAGCCAGCGCCGCGCAGAGACTGTCTGAGCCATGCCTTTAGCCGAGGCTCTCAAGACATCATACAGTAAGTCTGCCAAATAAGCCAAGCCCGATTCCAGGGCCGGCCAGTCAGCCCTCAAGGAAGGATCCGAGGGGGAAGCCCGCTGCACCATCGTCAGGCACGCCCTGGCCACATAGGAGCCGCAAACTGAGGCCTGCAAACTTAAGGCAGCCGCCTCGAAGGACAACCTTAAAGCCGCTTCCAATCTTCTTTCTTGGGCGTCCTTTAGTGCCGTGCCACCTTCCACCGGCAACACCGTTTTCTTAGTCACCGCAGTGATTAAAGAATCCACGGTAGGCCAAATAAAGGCCTAACGTTCACTTTCAGGCAAAGGATAGAGGCGGTACATAGCCCTAGCCACTTTGAGGCTCGCTTCCGGGACATCCCATTGAGCCGAAATTAAGGTGTGCATGGCATCATGCACGTGGAAGGTTCTAGGCGGGCGCTTCGTCCCCAGCATAATGGCAGAGCCAACAGGGGCTGAGGGAGAGACGTCCTCTGGCGAGGAAATCTTCAAAATGCTCATGGCCTGCAGTAACAGGTTGGGCAAATCCTCTGAGCGAAAGATCCGCGCTGCAGAGGGGTCATCCGCTCCATCCGAGCGGGAATCCGTTAACCTCCAAGGAATCCCCAAAGGACCGTTGGGAGAACTCAGATACGCTGCCCTCATCTACATCAGAGGAAACAGCGTCCTCTAAGGCCTGGGAATCCACCCGAGGGCGTTTACTTCCGGGGGCCTCAACCCCGTTATCGGACAAGGGAGAAGGGGCAGCGTTTTGCATAAGGAAGGCCTGATGCAGCAGCAAAATAAACTCTGGGGAGAAACCCCCCAGACTGTGAATTTCAGCAGCCTGGGCCACAGCCCTAGACGCACCCTCAACCGGCGCTCCCAAGAGCGGGGGAGCAACATGCTGCGCATCCAAGATGGCGTCCGGCGCGACACTCCGCGAAGGAGCCGCGCGGGAAGAACGGCGCTTAACTTTAGCCGCTTTTTTGCCGTCGCCCAAATCAAGGGCGGCCATGGCATGAACGTCTCCCAGCTCAAGGGCGGCCCAAGAAGAAGCCGTCCGAGCAGAGTGGCCGGCCAAGATGGCGGAGGCGAGCAGCGGGGGATGGGCGTTTATGGCGGGAAAAACCGCCGCGCCGGAGGAAGACCCGGGACACTGACCGGCCTCCAAACTGACACCCACCAAGTGCGAATCAGACTTTAAAACCCCCGCATCCTCGCTAGAAGCGCACACGCGGTCCGGGGAGCGATTCTTCGCGCCCTCACCCTCCGACGCCATAGGCCACGTGGAGATCAATCGGGGAACCCCCTGCCCGCTATAAAAAGGTAAAAATTACCTGCTTCTCGCTCCGAGCTGTAACGACCTGGTGTCCCAGTGAGTAGCTGCAATAAACGTTTAAATAAATGTCGAAATAAACGCCCTTAAGGACGTCCAAAATTTTTTTTTTTTTTTTTAACAGAGCCAGCGGGAGGGGGGAGAAAAGGAGGGACCTGGCGCCACCAGGTTTGCACTTGTTCAAGAAGAGCCCTCAACCCCAGGCACTCAACAAAACCTAAAAATTAGGCTTGGAGGCCTAGCCAGAGCTGCTGCTGTGTGTGACCACCACCTGCTGAGATAGAGAACATACTGGGGAGTTTCCGGCAGCACATGACCACATATAGGGAGGCAAAAGGATTGCTCTCTATCTCCACCTGCTGGTAGATGGACACAACCCACCAGTCTATGGATTGATCAGCATGATGATATGGAACTGTTTCTTTGTGCTGTAAGATTAAGGAAGGAAAGCTGTATGAACTGTCTGAACCTGGAAAGTGCTTTGACTGCAAAACACAGAACTACTGTGTCTTCCCTTTGGTTGTGTTCTGATTAGCAGAGGAAGTGGAGGAGTGGCCTAGTGGTTAGGGTGGTGGACTTTGGTCCTGGGGAACTGAGGAACTGAGTTCGATTCCCGGCACAGGCAGCTCCTTGTGACTCTGGGCAAGTCACTTAACCCTCTATTGCCTGCTGCATTGAGCCTGCCATGAGTGGGAAAGCACGGGGTACAAATGTAACAAAAAAAAAAAAAAAAATTTTGGTGTTAAAAGAAGGAAAGTTATATGAACTGTTTGAGCCTGGAAAGTGCTTTGACTGCAAACCCCAAACCAATATGTTATGTTCTGATTAAAAGAGGACTAAGCAAGAAGCATTATTTTGTGTTAACCAAGGAAAGCTGTAGGAACTGTTTGGGCCTGGAAAGGGCTTTGCCTGCAAGACACAGAACTAATGTGTTTCCCCTTTTTGGTTATGCTGAGATAAAGCAAGAAAATAAAACCTTTTTTTACTTATAAGCAGTTTGCCTTTGTCAAGCCTCTGTGAAAAGAACAGAAGGAGGAGGGAGTCCTAGGAGCTCTCAGGGGTCTGAGACCAAATCTAAGACCAGCCCCAGGAGGTGTGGAGCGGAACAATAGCTGGGCTGGGTCCTGGAAGGACAACCCGGCTACAAAGTTGACAGGGATAAGCTGCATCCCTTACTCTCTTCTCCCATTAAACACTCCTGGCTTTCTTTCACCATTATTGAAATCTATCAGGATTCCCTAAAAATCCTGTTTCAATTGTATCCTTCAAGGATACTCCACACTGAACCATGTGCTCCTATGTGACTGTCAGCTCCCCTCCCCCCCCCCCCCCCATTTTAGTTTAAAAGCTGTTCTGTCTACTTATGATGTTCAAGTCCCTGCTTCGGCCATGATATGTCCTCTATAGCTGCTGACTGCCACATTGCTGCCTTGGAGGAAGGAAGGTAAGGCCTGAGCACCTCATGAAGTGGGGGAAGAAAGGAATGAGAGAGATTAAGGAGACCAAAGAGTGAGGTTGGGGGATGACAGGTAATGCTGGAGACCATGGAGCGGCAGAAGAGAGATACTGGAGACCGGGGGGGGGGGGGGGGGGGGGGGAAGAAAATTGGGAAAGAGAGAGATGATGGATACCGTGTAGGGGAAGGACCTTGAGCTGCAAGTTGTCAGGTGGTGGTGGAGCACACAACTGAAGGCTACAGCATCAGGTGCTCTTGGAACAGCCCTGCTTTCCAGTCCAGCATCTCCAATTGTCTCCCTTCTCCTCTTTCCAGTCCAGTATCTCCACCTGTCTCTCTACTCACCTTTCCCCTTTGAGCTTCCAGTGCTCCAAGGGCTCTACTCCCCTAGTCTCTCCACAGTTACAAGAGCTACCACACTCTCCTCCTTCGGTCTCTCAGAGCAGCACCCAGCTGATGTCTATCTCTTATGCTCTCTTTTTCTCTTCCAGCACACTCTCCTTTCCACCCTAAAACAGCTCTCAGGGTGAGACAGTTCTGCTGGAAAATCTGAATGGGTGTCTAGCTCCATCTATTCTTCTTCTACTCCTAGCTTCAGGACCTCACTCTCCACTTGCCTCCTTCTTTATTAACCATGGGAAATGTATTATGCAGGTATCTCCAATGAGGCGCATGCAGTACATATTCTCAGATCACAATGGTAAGTGTCAGTGACCTAATTTAGGATAGGCAGATATTGGCAAGGCAGATCTGTGGATCCCCTTATGTTCGGACAACACCATAATTTCCAGTATTAAGTCACTCATTCAAAGAAATTAAAATTCCTGAGAATCAAATTATGTGTAACAGGAAGCAAGAAGAAGAATGAGAAAATAGATAACCATCTACCAAGGAGTTTCACTTGGCTATAAATAAATTTTGAGTAAAACTGAACTACTGTTTTAAGAACAGTAAATTTCCTGTTGATGGCAAAATCAGTTTCTGGTTAGCTATTCAAAAGAAGTCAGGAAAAAAAGAAAAATAGGGTAGAATAACTTAGTTTAATAAATTATAATGACAAGCCCCTTCTAGTATGATAGCAAGGAAAAATGTAATTAGATACATTTGTCCTTGATATCATACTAGAAGGGGCTTGTCATTATAATTTAGATACAGTTGAAGGTGAGTTCCAAAACCTATTATGTACAAAAAGCTGTTTGGGATAAAAGCAAGTTTTTATTTTAAAGAATTCTAGTCTATATAAGAAAATGTTTTTCACAGAATATCATATACCTGACCAATAAATGCCTTTTAGTGCAAAATTCAATAAAGGCAGTCAGTTTCATGAACTCATTTTTGGAAAAATAAAAGGAGCTTAATAGGTTTTGGATCTCACCTCTTTAATTCCAGATAAGGTTCTCTATTGATAGAGCAGAAGATTATAGGTCTTTCCTTTGAGTGAATTAATACTTTCTGTATTAACAACAGATAAGAAAATTGCTTAGAGAAGGAATTTCAAATTTAGGAAACTTTATTAGCAAGATAATTTGAGCAAGTGTTGCTAAAGTAATATTTAAGCAAGCTGTTGGGGTAAGTATGTACATGCACGTGCCACCGAGTGTCCTTTTAATGCTTATCTGGGTCATGGTGGCACAATATGGTGGCTGACAACATTATTGGGTGGAATGTTTGGTTCCCCTCTAAAGGGTATAGACAGGGGTGTGCTGGTAAATTGTTAACAGGGAGCTCTCTCTCGCCAGCAAAGTAAAAGAGAATTCAGGAGGGGCCCAAGTCCACATTTTGGGATCCATTTGTTAAAGTAGCCATGGAGAACCGGCTCCCAAAATTCTTAAAAACTTAACAAACGGCTCTCGAGAGCCTGTGAGAGCCTGCTCCAGCACACCACTGGGTATAGACAAAGATGGGTTCCCTACCACAGCTGCATAGACCCATCTCTCTACTGTGTCTGTTAAAGAATGAGAAAACCCACACAATTTATGGAGTTCCTGCAGATTGGGAAGACAGACAGAGATGCAATTAAAAAAAAAAAAAGGAAAGAAAACAGGCTGTGCTGCTCCAAGTAGATTGGTTGATATGTGATATGAACCAGTTATCTGTAACATACCAGTGTCAAATAAATTAAGGATTTTATTTCATTCTCCTTCCAGGTGCAATAACAGGCAGTGGAGTTTTGTCCATGAAACAGGTTAAATCAAGATAACTTATTTTATTTTGTAATAAGTCAACATGAGCATGGAAATGTACTAATACTATCCTTTGTGCAGCATATAAAGGGGTTAATTTTTAAAAGAAAAAAAAACGTGCAAAAAATGGTACAAAGGGCAGTTGGATATGTTTCTCACATGAAAACGTTCAAACCATATAATCAAACCAAAGGGAAAAAAGTATAAGTCTAATATTTGCCCAGAGAAAAGCATTTTGAGTGGGCATTTCGGGGGCATGTTGTAGGCATGAGATGTTTGGGTTTTTTTTTTTTGCAATTAGCGGATAGCAAAATAATTTTCTTGTGCTGGAAAGAAAAATGTCATGAATTAGACCTGTTTTAAAAGTGACTAGCACAAGACCAAACTTTGTCTTTGGGCCCATTTGTGATTTTGCTGAGTTAGAGAGTGGAGAGGTGAGATTTTTGGTTTGTGAAAAAGAGTGGAGAGTTGCTGAGTGGTCTGTTACCTTTGCTCCTGACCAGGGGTTCTCAACCCAGTCCTTGGGACACACCTAGCCAGTCAGGTCTTCAGGATACCTACAATGAATATGCATGAGGTAAATTTGCATACACTATCTCCATTGTATGCAAATCTATCTGATGCATATTCATTATGGATATCCTGAAAACCTGACTGGCTAAGTTTCCCAAGTGCAGAGTGACACGGTAATGATTACTGTAGCAATACCACGGTTATTGCAGTAATTACTGTGGTAATGGGGAATTTGTTAAAAATATTATGCAGTACTACTGCAACAATGGTATGATCTTATGTGGTAGTACCACAGGATCAGGGAACACCATTTCTTTATCCCCGTGGTAATGGTGATGCCCCACCCCTCCTCTCCCCCACTCAAGCCTAGCTTAAAGTGCCCAGGTGATCTACTACTACTACTCATTTCTATAGTGTTACTAGATGTACACAGCACTGTACACATTATATGTGGGTACTTTCTGTCCCTAGAGGGCTCACAATCTAAGTTTTTGTACCTGGGGCAAAGGAGGGTTAAGTGACTTGCCCAAGGTCACAAGGAGCTGCAGTGGGAATTGAACCCAGGTTGTCAGGATCAAAACTCCCTGCACTAACCATTAGGCTACTCCTTCACTGGGCAGGAAAGAAGCCCACTCGTTCCTGCCCGCTGCCACTGATCTGCCCGATACAGTTACCTCTTCAAAATGGCTGCCGAGACTTCAAGTAGAAGTCTCGTGAGGCCACAGCTTGAAGTCTCAGGAGCCATTTTGAAGAAGCAGCGGTATTGGGCAAGCAGCAGCAGCAGGCAGGAAAAAGTGGGCTTCTTTCTTGCCTGAAAAAGGCCACTAGACCGGGTGGTACCAGATAGGAAGGGAGTTACTGTGGATGGAGAGTGGGGAGAGTGGGCTAGTGTTAGGGATACAAAAAGACTTTGGCATAGAGTATTTCTAGGGGAAATCGTTGGGCTTAGTGAATTGAGGATTTGGCCTGGTGGGCAGTGGGTTGTTTCCAATTGGAAGAGTGTAAGAAATGGGTAGAGCTGTGACAAGCAATGGAAGTGGGATAGTTTGGACAGAAAGAGGCACTTTTGTGGGAGCTGGTTGGAGGGTCGGCAGGTGTGGAAGCAGTATGTCCTGCCCGCCTTTTCCCTCTCTTTGGGCTTGGGGTATGGTTTCCTTTTTTATATGTACGGCTAGGAGTTCTGGGTGGCATGGGAGGATCTATTGTTGCATCTGAGGGCCAAAGTGGGCCTGATTTGAAAGGGACAGCTCAGTAAGAATTGATGGGGAATTTAATGGTTCAGTGGAGAACTGATTCAATTCTGTGTGCTCACATGTGCCATCTTCTAGCCAGTTAGCAAGCCAGCCCAGCCACCCAGCAAGCCAACCAGGAAGCCAGCCCAGCCAGGTAGCAAGCCAGCCCATCCAGCCCTTTATCCCCAGGATACGTCAAGGTAGGCATTTATAGAAATACCCACTTGGTGGCTTCTGACAATGGCAGCATTGGGCAATGGGCGATAGAGAAAGTTGATGATTTACTGTGTCTTCATGGATTAAAAAAAACTTTAACTGTATTATTATTATTACTAGTAAAAAAGGCCCGTTTCTCACACAAGTGAAACGGGCGCTAGCAAGATTATCATGTAATGGCGATTATGTTTTTAAGGGAACCGTTAGGAGAAATGTTCTGCCATGATAAGTAATAACTGGGAAGGGTGTATAATGAGTAATATGCTCCAGGGGTATGAGATACGGATTGTTTTATCTATGTTTTTTTTTGTTTTAATCTTTCTTTTTTTTGTGATTTTTATTTATAGTATTTTTTAAAAGATAAAGAGTACGCAGACTCCATCCATGTCCAGCATTTCTCCTCTCTTCCCTCCCCCTCCATCCATGTGCATCTCCTTCCTGACTTCCCTCCCCTCCATCCATCCATCCATGTCCAGCAACTCTCCATTCTCCCCTGCTCTCTCCTCCATCCACCCATATCCAGCAAATTTCCTCTCCCCTGCCCCCTCCCATTCATCCATCCATCCATGTCCAGCAATTCTCCTCTCTCCCCTGCCATCCCCTCCATCCATGTGCATCTCCCTTCCTGACTTCCCTCCCCTCCATCCATCCATGTCCAGCAACTCTCCATTCTCCCCTGCCCTCTCCTCCATCGACCCATATCCAGCAAATTTCCTGTCTCCCCTGCCCACATTCATCCATCCATGTCCAGCAATTCTCCTCCCTCCCTTGCCCGCCCCTCCATCCATGTCAGCAACTTACCAATCTCCCCTGCCCTCTCCTCCATCTATATCCAGCAAATTTGCTCTCTCCCCTGTCCCCTCCATCCATCCAAGTGTGTGTTATAGAGAGAGAGAGAGTGTGTGTGTGTGTGTGAGAGAGAGAGTGTGTGTGTGTGTGTGTGAAAGTGAGATTGAGAGAGTGTGTGTGTGTGTGAAAGTGAGTGTGTGAGAGAAAGAGTGTGTGTGTGTGTGAAAGTGAGTGTGTGTCTGTGTGAGAGATAGAGAGTGTGAGAGTGAGTTCAGTCTCTGTGTGTTCTGTCTCCTTTTCTTTTTTAGAGGTTTTCCTTAATTTTCACATATATATAAATCCCTCGTCTATCTAAGTAATTGGTGTGCTGGCCGTCC